>NW_004567105.1:11048980-11222843 GCF_000260355.1 Condylura cristata
GGGGGGGTTTTCTTTCAGATTAAAAAATAAAATGGTAAGTTCTCTTCTCTAATAAAATTTAATTTGAACATGTCTCTTGAATTGACATTTTGGAATCTCTGATAGGAAGAAATCAAGGAGGAAGGTCACGTGATTATAATTTATATATGCAGCTATCCTGTTTCTTCTGCTGTTTGATCCGATGCATGATCATTTCAACAGCTCTTATATTCCTACCTCTCATTCTATAAAGTGCTAAAACTAGATTACTAATAATTTGCATTTATAATTTATGAAAAAAGTCATTACCTTGGATTTGGTATTTCTCCAAGAATTTCATCTAATTTGTCAATGAAGTTAATAAAATTAGACAATCCTTTTACATGTGTCATTAAAGGATCAGATGGTGACGGTGCATATCCTTTCCCTCCGAGTTCTATCGTTCTAATAAATGATGTGGCCACCTATGAGTCAAAACAAATGATTTAGTTACATCTAGGGATTTAATTAGTTACCATTTATAGTTATATTTATATAATTCTTGGAATATTGGCAAAGTGAAACATTTCTTATGACTCATGCCACACTTTGACTCAGAAGCAAGTAATCAAGTAAAACAGGTGCCATACAGATTCATGCCATGATGATGGCCATGGACACAGAGATGAGAAACTGGGTTAGGGTCAAGTCAAGGGCATAAGAACATATCATAAGTCACATCATTGGCTATAAAGAATTAGTGCATGGATACATACATTGAATACTGGCTACTAGAATTATTAAATGGTAAAAGTTTTAAATGACTACTTTGTTAATAAATTAAGGTTGGGCAATCAATTCAGCTCTTCTAAGTCTTGGATATTTTTTATATATAAAATGAAGATTTCAATAGATATCCACTAAGTCTTATCTAGACTTCATATTCTAGTATTATTCAATAATGGATAATCATAAGATCTTGCCTTACAATGGTGGTGGCTATACATAATAGCATCTCCATCAAAAATGAAATGTTTTAAAGTAGCATTTTCCAAAGTCTATCCACAAAAGGATAAATTCTATGAAATGTTTATAATGGGGAGAAAATTCCATGGTCAAGTAGCAATGGAAACAACAGATTAAACAAGTTTAACTTCAGTAGATTTCTTTATAGCAGGACTTTTCAGACTTCTTGATACATAAACATATATTACATATACCCAATAAAGGCATACAAAATTTCCAAACATGTTGTCCTTGGAAACATTTATTCAAAGAACATATAAGAGGGACTGTTTTTAAAAATTACTAATGAGGTACCAATATTTTATATACTTGTACTTTCACAATATAGGCTTTCCCCCCTCAGGTGTGGTCATCACAGTTTTCCAATCACCAAAGCAACCGCAGTCCCCCATCCTAATCCACATTGCACTCCTTCTCCCCTTTTAACAGGGAATTTTTTGCCTTTGAGAATAACTGTTCCAGAAAATTTAACACAGCCAGCTAACAGTCTACACAGCACATGCAGGGAACTGCTGCTTTGGAAAAATTCTTCCTTATCAAATTTAAAGGCTACAGTAAAAAATTAAAGTAACATAGATTTTCAAATACAGAGTTAGAACATACACAATTTAAAAGTTGATTTATGATAGGTACAAGAATTATTCATTATGTACATAGAATCTTGAAAAATCTGGAAATGTAACATGGCCATACCAAAAAGATAGACATTTGCTTCTCTCGAGCTGCATGCTTCAAATCGGTGAAGGCTTCTGTTCCAAGTCCTCTCTCAGGAATATTGAGAATATGAGCCAGAGCCAGGTCATTCTTTGAATTCACTAGTAGGTTTAGGTAAGAGTAGATAATTTTCCTTGCTAGTAACTGTACCTATATAATAAGACATTGATATTTTCTTCAGTGAAGTTGTTCTAAATCCATAATAATCTGTATCATAGGCAGTAAAAATACATACAATCACTCAATGACAGTATCTCATTTAACTATCTGGGAAAAGATAAATACTTTATAAACCAAAAGTTTGTGTTAGACAGCCAACAAATTCTTGCTCATGAGACCAACTTTCTGCCAGTGAGAATATATATGAGTAAATCTAAACTATTATAATTGTTTAAAAATGGTTTTCAGAAAAATCCTATAAAAAAATTCCAATTCTTTATTTTTCAAAAAGCCTAATCTTATTTCCCCGTAGCCTTTTGCTACAAAATAATAGCCAATAATGGAACCTCCTAGCACTTCAGGCATAGGCCTGCAGGCTCTATTTGGTCCTAGATCTACAACCCTTATAGAACTTAAAATAAGGGCTGAAGTTAAATAGCTAATCTTTTTAGAATTATTAGATACTGACTTTGACAATACCAAATAATCAATTAAGGACTAAAATAAAGAGATTTAAGCAAGTAACAAGAAATAGTTCATGCTGATATTAATTCATCTCACACAAAGCTATAAATCATTTAAGCACAAGATAAATAATATTTGGAAGAACTTCATGTGGGTATTAGTTCTTTCATAAATATTGTCCTCCACACCAAAATGATAAATTAGGGCATTCAATGATCATTTTCTTAAAATTACTCATATCTGGGCTCTCCCTGGTGGCGCAACGGATTAAAGCACCGCATTATGAAGCTCTCAGAAGCCACTGCAGCACGAATTGGATCCCCACCAGGGAGCTGACCCACATGGTGTGGCAGACCTCTACTGACCCACCCACTGCTCCCCTCAGCAGTGTGCTTCCTCAGTCTGCCTGTTCTGCTCCCCACTCTGTCTCTGGTAAATCCTCTCACCCACCATACCTCTGCCTTGTCCCCCAGTTCTATAAGCATAAATAAATAAATCTTTTAAAAAAATTACTTATACCTATTCAAGGCCTTGCAACATCTAGTATTAAAGGAAAAATGACCATGTGAACTTCCACAGATTACAACTATAAAATATTTGGGAAAATTAAAAAGACAAACATGTAAAGATATTTGAAGTATCTAAAAAGCAGATACAAGCTGGAGAGGATTTAATTATAAAAGAGCTGCAACAAGAAGTGTAAGAATTACAAGTTTGTAGTTATTTAAGGTCCCACAACTTCTTATAATAAGGAAAAACAATACTGTGGGCCTCCACAGATAACAAAAACAATACATTAAATAAAAATTTCAAAATGTTATTTTAAAATACTAGAAAATATTTAGAATATAACATAAATGCAGTGAAAGAGTATGAATGAAGCTAGTAATTTACTAGCTCAGAGGTACAGAAAACAGAAGTAACTAAACAAAAATGTCAGAGATGAGAATTTAGTGCTGGGAAAGAAAGCAGCTAAAATTTTTAAGGGGGAAATCCTGGAAACAACTGAGAGCATAGGTAGTCAAAATCCCTGACACCTCAACTATGCAAGTGAAAGGGACATTCCAGGGAGTCCATTAAAAGCACAAGCACTAAGATATATATTCTAAAAAGAAAGATTGAGCAATGGGGAATCAGAGGCACAAAATTGAATTTTTTTAAAATACATTTCAAAGCTGCATAGTTTAAGTAAGCTGAACAGACTTGAAGTGTCAAGTGTACAGGCCTGTACAACTAGAATTCAAGAAAATTCCAAGAAAAATGGAAACCACAAGATAAACTCCATCTCTCTTCAAATCCAAGTCTGGCATGCAGAGGGGAGACTTACAAAATCCAAGCTAGGAAAAAAGGAGGAAAAAAAAGAGCAAAAAGAAGTTATGACAACATCCAAACATCCACAATGAAACATATCACCAATAAAACAAAGTAAGAAGTGGAATTCATCCAATATTCCTCAGAAGAACATGACAAAAACCAGACTCACTATAAAATATGATCCATAATATTCAGTTTTCATCCAAAAATTTGAATCAGTCAGGTAGACTCAAGAGAAAAAGTAATCAATAAAAACTGTCACCAAACGGACTTAGATATAAGACTTTAGCAGGCAAAATGTCAAGGCAGTTACTACAAATATGTTGAAAGAACTGAGAGAAAAAAGATTTGATGAAAACACATTATAAATAAATGAACAAGTGAAACAATAAAGTGAGCAATATAAAGAATAGTAAATTCTAGAGATGAAAATACAGTAACAGACAAATTTGTTGGATAAGCTCAACAGCAAATTGGAGAAAATACCAGGAAACTTAAAGATGTACAAATAGAAATCACCAACTCTGAAAAATAAGGGGAAAAAATGAAGGAACTGAAGTGACCTGTGAGACAACTTAGAGAGGTCCAACATGCATGTAATTGGAATCTCTGCATAGATGTGAAAGGAACAGGGGAAAAAATTTGACAAAATTATGGTGAAAACACCCCAAATATGGTAGAAACCATTAATTGACCCCAGGAGTCACTCAAGTAGGAAAAACACAAAGAAATTATATGATGTACATTTCTTATCACCAAGGATACATTCTGAGAAAAGCATCATGTATAATTTCATTATTATTCAAATGTCACAGAATAATTACAGAAATATGGATAGATAAGTCTACTACACACCTAGGATATATGATGTCACCACTGTGTGTGTGTGTGTGTGTGTGTGCGCGCGCGCGCGCACTCTGTAGTTAACTGAAACATTAAACAACACATAACTATATACATTCTAATCAAATTTAGGAGCCATAGATGTGAGAAAAATTTGAAAGCAGCTAGAACAAACAGACATATTACATGCTGGGATGGCAAGGATAAAGTATCAAAGCTGGAAGACAGTAGAACAACATATTAAATATGCTAAGAAATGACCCTTAAAATTACTGTACAATTTTTAAAAAGCAGATAGCATAGTATTTGCAAAGGAACAGACTCACAGAGCATGGAATAGTATAGAATCCAGAAAGAGACCCATACAAATATTACCTTTTCAGAGAGGTATCCTGATTTTGCAGCTAAAACTAGTCATTCACACACACACACACATACAAAGTAGTCAATCACATTCTCACTTTTCTATCACCCTATTTAGCTCTCTGCGGAGATCTTAATTCTTCTTGACACTTTCTTTCTTAATCTTTCTACTACCTTACGAGTCCCATGAGAGGAAATGACGTATGCTTAGCACCTAGAATGACCAGCACAACAGTTGGTAATTGATCCATTTTTTGTTAAAAGGGGTAATTTTTTTCCAGTGGTGAATAATAGAAAAATTGACACACATTTGACCCTTTTGTAATTTCAAGGTTGAAATTCTATTAATAAAAATAAGCACTCAGGTTTTCATTAAATTATCATAGGGGGAAAAAAAACTATTGCACAGCTGAATTAAAATAATCGTTAACACTGGTTGGTCCCAAAATTGTATAAAACAAGATAGAACAGTTTTCTGCTTACATTTCAAATGTTATTTTATCTTCTCCACAATCACAATACTTCCTGTGACTCTATAATACAAAAATTTCCATTTAAAAAAAAAAGTTTCATTTTAACTTTACAGGGCAAGGTCTCTAAAAGGCATGAATTTTTTTCTTTAGCACATTTGGGAAAAGTAACAAAATTTGCCAAAAATCAAAGCAGAGGAAAAGTGACATTTATATCAGGAAGTTTTAAACTTTTCTACTTAATACCACCTCTCTCTCACTGTGCTGCTACTGTCCACAAAGAATGATGTTTTACCAGTACCTATATTCCTTATTGCATACAAAACCAGGGCTTTAACTCCTACATCTAAACTTGCTCCTTAAGGCTAGGAAATTCTGTCCTGACCTGTAATGCATGGCAGATATTAAGGGAAAACATCTTGGAGTCCTAACTCTGGCTGCTATTGGAAATCTCTACCTATTATTATGGTCAGATAACATGGCAGTTACGGTTTCCCTGTTGTTGTATTTGTAAGTGGGTTTTAAAGAGGCTCTTTGGAAAAGTCCACATAAATACAGTCCTGAGGTCCAGAAACAAGGGCTTAAATTGAAAAATCCACAAGATTGAAGCTTTTTACCAAGATACCAAAACTAGAGATACTGTTCTATTTGTTTAACAAACTGATTCTCTCTGTGCCACAAAGTATTTGCAGTGTTTGTTTAGAAACTGAACAACTGTATTTAAGTTTTCTGACAACTCTAGGATTGTTTTCCTACCCTTAATTACTGAAGTGCAGATATTCTCTCAATTTGTAAAAAAAAAAAAAAATCCGTTTTTCTGATTTTTAATAGATTTTAACATGTTAATAATATAAATGGGGATTTTTTATTTTCTTTGCCAACACATCATTTCTTATATATAATGACCAAAAGAAAAAGAGACTAAAACATAGCAGAAATTTTACTTAACTGGTGACTTTCTTTTGGGAACTTTCTTTTTTAACTTTAAAACTTTAGAATCTCTAAAGCATTAGTTTAATATCTAGGGAAAGTAAGATAAAGTAAGGAAACAACACTGTTCCTCAAACTCATTCCATTCATCTGCTTGAGGACTCAGGTTGAATCGATAGCACATCTGGTGCAATGCATCTTTGCAGGGCTTCCATCCAAAAACTCACTTCAGAATTTTAATAGAAATATATTTACTTCAAAAGATACTTTGTTAAAAGAAAAATTAATAACCTACAAGTAGCAGAAAAATGACTGAAGATGGCTGCTACCTTAATAGTCCCCATGAAGCCAAATCCATCATTTAGGTAATAGATTAAAATTATCTTAGCAAATGACATCTAAGAAGGCCAAAGAGAAAGAGGAAGAGGACTAATATAAGGGAACTATCATTTTTTACATGAGAAAACTATATGATTACAATGAAGATGCACCAGTTTCTACATATATATTATAATCCTTTGTCATGACTATTCCTTTAAGATAATCTTTTAGATCTGTAAGCAAAATTCTAAAAGGTTGTATCAAATTTTTTTATAACAAAATAGCCTTTTATATATGAAATTAGCTCATTCCTCTTAGTTAAAGTCACTCTAACAATTGTTTGCTTCCATTAGAGCCTGCGAGATATGATCAAGGAGAAAAGATCTGTAAGTGATCTTCATGTACGAATGTATTCCTGAAGCCACCAAGAAAAAATCAGGGTTTTGTCAAGATGGAGGACAGGAGGGAAAAATGGAGACTGTTTAAATTAAAAAAGTAATAGTAAGGGCTCTCTCTGGTGGCGCAACAGGTTAAAGCACAGCATTATGAAGGTCTCCAAAAGTTACTGCAGCATGAGTTCCATCCCCAGCCAGGGAGCTGACCCACCTGGCCCACATGGCGTGACAGACCTCTTCTGACCCGCCCACTGCTCCCCTCAAGAGTGTACTTTGTCCATCTGCCTGTTCTGCTCCCCACTCTGTCTCTGGTGAATCCTCTCACCCACCACACCTATGGCCTGTACCCCAGTTCTGTAAGCATAAATAAAACAAATCTCAAAAAAAAAAAAAGTAATAGTAAGAAAGATAAAATAGTGACAAATTACTAACAGGGACCAAATCTGGGCAGGGAACATTGAAAGGTCAGTTTGGGATATTGTCTTACACCAGAAAAGAAGGAAGCGCACAAAAAGACAAGTAGCATCTAGAAAAAAAGACATAGGAAGTCAGAGTGAAAGGCCACCAAGTGAAACAATTAAATAGTGACCCTACCATTTTGAGATACCTGTACTTCAATCCAGTAGATAAGTAGATAAGATAAAGCTCTTTACCCAGAAATAGAACTTAATTAATATAAAGACATGATAAATGTTAGAAACTCACCACCATGCAAACCCTACTGAAAGCATTGATACAATGTACAACATGTTTAAAACCATTGGTGGAATTGTTGGGGAATAGAACATTTCATACAATTTCAAAGTATCACACACATGTCTTTGATGACAGCCAAAGGAAAACTACATCTGTATATTAGAGAGACCTGGTAACTCAGGACTTAAGTTTGCATCTTCTGATAGGATACAAAATGAAATATTCAACACCAGTTATAAAGCATTTGCTACAATTTTTTCAATTGTACATATCCTCTCAGAAGCAAAGTCTTTAAAACAGTAATTTGTGATGTTCACCAGAGCCTTAAGAGCTCTAGTAATCTGGACATTCATTTCTTTTTCTGATACTTCGAATGATACCTACTTTTATACAGTTCTTAACTATCTTGGCTCAAAACAATAAAAAACTGATGATCATGTTTGCCAATATCTAATATATTACTTTTTGCAAATATAATACTTACATGAATTTTAAAAATTAAATAACTATAATGTACAATCAAATACATAGTGATGTGAAGAGGACCAAATCCTGCTTTAATTTACTCACAACTTATCAGTACCTTTTTGTTATCCTGACTGTGTTCACTAGTTGGGGATGCTGGCACAAACACATCAGTTTTGTCATCTGCTGCATACTGTTTGCCAATCAGAAAATCCAGTAGTTGACTCTGTAGAAAATACAGAATATTATTAATAAAATGACATACCACTTCTGAAAAGTATTTCGCATCTTGCAGTAGTCACTGACATTCTTGTGAACCTAATCTTTTGCATTCTGACAAAAGCATATATGAAATCAAACTTCCTAATAATCTGTTTCAATGTACTCAGAGGATTTGACAACTTCAGAGTTAAAAATGACCTTAGATGTAATGAGCATTTAATTGGATGGTTTAACTCATAGCAGTACCATAAAAGACCAGGGGAGGAAAAAAAAAAAACAATGAACAACTATATATCAGAGACATTTTATGGGGGTGGAGTGGGGAAGGGGAGATGGAAAAGGCACAAAATGATGTAAAAATAAACTATTGTAAAATTTTTTTAAAAAGAATGTAATGACTATTTAATTTTTATGGAAGATGAAAATCAAAGACAAAGAGGAGTCTTACTTCAAGCCCACAATAATGTCTAAACACACAACTCAAACAAGATTGATTCCAAGAAGAAAATAACACATAAAGAGATAGTTGCTTTCATCCTGCCACATTACTCAACTTCTCCACATTATTTTTGCTAAAGGACTCAAAATTATATAGGTACACATACACACAGTTCCTGATGAGTAAATCTAAAGGGGAGGTACAAACTGAATTAGCAAAATTCAACAAGATTACCATCCACTTTCTTCTCAGCTATTGCAACATTATAATTACAATAGCTCACCATATACACTTCTTCAACAACAACAGAGCTTATGTGTTCAACAGCAACAGAGTAACAGAGCTACTGATATAAGCCACTGCTCATAAAGAAAAAGAAAATAACTAGGGAGACTTTCCATAATACATACAATCTTTCAATCTCAAAATTCAAGATTACCAAAAAAATGACTTATTACTTTCTATAATAATTTATTAAATTCTGAATAGAATTAATTCTCACACTGTGGTTCCTATATTTTCAAAAGAGGTATTGAAAACAAAGATTGTCTTTTTTAAAAACACCATTTCATTAAAAAAAATTTTGGAGAATATTACCTCTGGTTAAACTATTTTCATATTTAACTACAGATAAAGTATATTACTTTAAATCAGTGTATCTTAAATCATGGTCTAAGGATTCCTAAGGTCCCTAATACACACTTAGGGATCCCAGGAAGAATACTTTTACCCAACGATGTACCAACATGAAATCATATTTTCTTGAGATACTTTAATCAAAGCAACATATATCCAATAGAAGCAGATAATACTCTCATTGGCTTATCAGAAGATTCTCTTTGTTGTTCCTACAATCCAGTGAATGCTATGTTCTATTACCCTCTCTAAATCAACTATGTGAAAATGAACCAAAATGATCTCCACAAACAAGCAATGAAAAAAAACTCACTTCTCTCAAGCATCCTTACCAGAGTGTGGAAGAAGATGTGTGGTATGCATGTACAGGTATGCTGTGTTTTGAGAAAGTTACAATAAGGCAAAGGTTTTCATGATAGCAGAGTGAAGTAAAGACAGCAAACTGCCTGCTTTGTCCTTAGTAACAGGACTTTAGTTTTTATTTTGTATATTGCTACTAATTTTTCCATATTCCCTAGCACCTTGGTATGAGCATGTGACTAAGCTTTGGGCAAACAGTAGGAAGCAAAACGACTGATAACTCTTTAAAAAGAAAAGATTAGAGCTGTTCTCCCTTACTCCTTTGTGCGCCAAGGAATGCTGATGTAATGTCTGGGGCGCCAACAGTTATCTTAAACCACAGATGAGTGGTAGAGGTCAAGAACAAAGAGAGCAGAATGACAAAAAACAAAAACAAAAAACAACCTTATGTCTCCAATAACCATGGAGCTGTAACCTCAGTCCCAGGTGCTTACCTGAAGACTTACCTTAAGCCACTGTTACTATAGTTTAATACTACTGTACTGTAGTAAGAAAAAATACTTACATTTCAACCAAATAACACAAGTTGAACAAAATTTACCACCACAAAATTTCTTTCAAGTAATGACTAGCTAAATTATCAATTCTTAAAGATTTATTTTTTTATTTACTCATACATACAAGAATTGGGGTGTAGGTCAGAGGTGCCAAGGGTGAAAGGATTCTGGGGAGCAAAACAGGTGAATCTCCTGATTCACCAGAGACAGACCGAGAAAGGGGGTCAGAACAGGTGAATCTATTGAAAACCATTGCTGAGGGGAGCAGCAGGTGAGATGATGAGGGCACTGCACCATGTGGGTCAGCTCCCCCCCTGCCCGGGGATCGAACTCATGCCACTGTAGTTGGCGATAGCTTGACAGACTGAGATCAAACCCCTTGCACCACCAGGGAGCCGGTTAAATTTTCTATTCTTAACAGAATCCAGTAACATTATCAAGTTACTATAAATGCTGATACTGTAGCTTAAAATAAAAATGAATCTGGCTGAATTTTAATTTAAGACAGAATTATTTTTAAAAATACTTACTGAGGATATGTTGATACTATTTTCACAACTAGAAGACAAAGCACTACATTTTTTGTAGACATCAATCAGATCTAACATGTTACTGTTCTTTAAGAAATCATCGTAAGTCCTCCTAATGTTCTCATAATTGTCCGTCATTTCCATATCTTCAGCTAGTAAGTTCAATTTCTCATGTAGCAAATACTTCCACGTTAATAAGACATCACTGAGAGAAACTGTAAAGTCTCCAATGAGCTGAAAGAGACAATAAAAAGATAATGTTGGGTGCCAGAATGTTCACTGACTTATAATTGACAAGTACAAATTGATTATTACAATAAAATATTTAGTATATTGAATTCCTGTGATTTGAAAGAACATCCAAGTTTAGCTATAGGATAATTTTAAAGTGAGATTTAAAAGAAAAAGATTTGATGAATTCATAAAATATGAACTACATTGTTTTGCACATGATAAAGTTGGCAAATATAGTCATCATCTTATTTTACAAACTGGGGGGGTGAGTGCTCAGTGAGCTCCTCTTAAGTACTATTGATTACGGAAACATTTGATCCTGTTAATATTTAATTCTTTTTAGTTCTTTCAGCTGATGTATTTTTAATCTCTTCTTTAAAAGTGGTCAGTGCTGTAGTAATTCCCACATGCCATGCTATTTCAAGTTAGTCTGAAAGATCATAAAGATGATAAAGATTAAATTTTTTAATGTTTCATTTCATTATCAGAAAAATCAAAATACCAATCAAAACTTTGGGTCACAGAAGAATTTTGATTCTTCCCTTTCATGGACATGTAAGACAACAATAAATAAGTGCTAAAATGCCACCATCAAGTTTCTCTCTGTAAGTTGTCATATATTACTATATTACTAATCAGGCAAAATTGTTCTCTTCTTTTCTTCACTATCCACCTGATAAATTATCTCACTGGATAATTTTGAAAGCTCTTTTTTATAATTGCTTACACTGTGCTCTCACTTTAGTATCCCAGATATTAATAATGGCATCCTCTAAAAAATAACAACTGTAATTCACCGAAAAATTTCTAACTACTCCTTTCCAATGCAGCGTATGTAACAGATATTCTTAGGGACCCACACATAGTATTGTGAAATGTAGTATGCTGTTCTTAGCCACAGTTAAATTCTGTCAATATATTAGCAGTTTCTATAACACCAAGATCTGTGCATTAGTTGCATTTTAACAGAACTATAATTCACTGGAATTAGATTTAACACCATTGCTAGTCAATGAAGAAAAAATAGCGGAAAAAAAGAGCCAAATAATATAAAACTTTCTATGTACTTGACTCCTCTAATTCACATACTTTTAAATTTTATAATAATCAGCCGAATTTTCTAATTACATCCAAATTTAAGGCAAGATGTCTAAGATATCTAAAAATAATGAACACTTTATTCATCTTTATTGAGGCAACAAAGAAAATTATCCTCATTGTCCTTAGAGAAGGGACCTGTGATATAATCATGAAAATTAATCCTATTTCATGGAACTAGTTCAATAAACAACAAAAAAAAAATCAGTAACTTTCAAATCTTGGAGCCATAACCCAAGTAAAAGTCAAATTTATTTCTCACATTGCATCAAAAAGTATAAGCTTTACTTCCCAGTCCCAAAAAGGTTATAGACCATAAAATTTCCAATGATATTTAAGTAAAATCCCATTATTTGGAGTTTCAAAACTCAATTGTGTTATCTCAAAAACTACTTTGGTATACTATCCTTCACGTTAAAAATATATTTTTTCTAAAGTAAATGTATAACTTCGTCTCATCCTGTTGACTATAACTAGTTAAAGTAAAACTTCGCAAGCTCTTGATCTAGTGAGAAAAAGTTTTGACTAGATTAAACAGTGTTTATACTGGGATTGTAAAAACATTCTAAATCCAAATAAAAATGTACTCCAGATATCAGTTTTCATGATCAGGTGCTCACCATGACAACATATTCTATTATTCAAACCAGTAATAACTGATTGAGAGAGTCTGTGGTCAAATCAGAAAATGTTTTGCTAGGAAAACATGCCAGCTGGCTAATATTTGAAGGAAGTTCAAAATGTTCAATGCTTTAATTCTCTGATGGACATAAGAAGGATTATATTTCATAAGAATAGAATGAGAAAAAGTGAGTTATACTTCAGTACACTTGTACTTTACAGATTTTAGCAAAGCTATTTTTTATAATAATTCAAAATATTAAATTAACTTTATATTTTTAATTAACTGGATTTTTTGTTACAAAAATAGTTGGTCTGCTTAATAGCATTCACTGGCTATGTGAATTTGGGTAAAATACAGAAATTCAGGGTAAAATTCCTGTAAATCAGTTTCCATGGTTAAAAAATGAGAATATATAAATTAAAAAACAGCTGATATATAATGAACAAAACTCCCAGTTTTCTTTCTTTTTTTATTCAAAGTCATATAGTTGTTTGTTTACTGGGGAGAGGGTAGTAAATAATACAATATTAAAAATTATCTCTTCTTATTTGTTATGTCATTGATAGGTCACTTTGAAACTTGAAGGTCAACCACAGGGGCTGATTTCTGTCCATGAAGTTATGAAATATTCTTGTTTTATCCAATGGAACATTTGCAACCTTTTAGGCTAGTTATGTGAAAAATAGTCTTATAACTTGATGCCAACAGATTCAAACCATGAAGCCAATTTCAAAGAAAAGAAAAGCTAAAAAAAATTTCATATCCTAATCAAGTCACACATATTTGCCATCTAATGAAGTCAGTAGTCCTATTCTCCAGTAGGTTAAATCTTTAGCAGTATAAAACTATTAGGGTGGTGTCACACTATTCCTGCTAAAAAGATTTTCCCCACCTATCAAAAAACCTAAAACTCAAAATTCAAAGAATATTTACTTCCCTCCTTCCCCCAACCAAGCAGTTAAGAAAAAAAGCATGACATTGCATAGACTAACCAAGTATTCGAAAGTTTTATTGTTGTAAAATTCCATTGTAAGGACTATACTTTAGGGAACTTCCCAGAATTGAACACTTAGCCAGAGTTCATTAAAAAAAAAAAAAAAAAAAAAAAAACAGAAACAGAAACAAAAAAACAGGTAAAAGGAAAACAGACAAACTAGGTCAATTTGCCCCATAGAAACTCTTCCTGCTCTAAAATATCCACAGGAGAAAGTAGAAAACTTTTTTAAGCATAACTTAGTGGTCAATAAGAGAAGGGAAACTACAAAAGGTCAAGACCGATGAGAAAGTGCCAGTATAGAAGGGTAAGCAAACAGTGGGGCCTGTGTTTCCCTGGTGTTAACTATGCCCAGGCACACAAGAACCTGGTTTTTATAAAACCTGAATAGAGCTTAGCAGGCAGTACTAAGCCCAGTAATAGTGGAAAGCTGGGTCAAATGGCCTCCCTTCCCACCCTACCATGAAGAAAGCCAGAGTCCTTTAAGGGCCACTGCTCTTAGTTTTGCACAGTAAAAAAAAAAAAAAAAGCTGCCTAGCAGAAAGCAATGAGATTTTTGAGGAAACCACAGTATTATACTTTACCTCTCTGGGTAATCTTCACTTAGATTTCTGCCTAATAATTAAGTTCTGCCAAGATAGTGTAGAGCAGTCATCTAACTTGGCAGAAAATTGGAGGTTTATTCCCTGAACAAGTTGAAGACAAGAGTAGCCTAATGAAAACCATAGGAATCACATGACAGTTTAGATTCTAAATTTCGACACTCCATTCAGGCACTCAACACATTGGCAGCTCCACTTTACACCAGTCATGAGGGAGGAAAGAAGACTCTTCTGAGGAAGCTGTGTCTCCAAAAAGGATATCCTAAAGATAGGGATTATCCTCAGAGGTTCCCTACCCAACTGAGCAAGTCAGATTAGGACAATAAGCCCTAACCCTGGACACAGAGCTTCCAATAAGAATTTTAGTGCTCCACTTAAGTATACATGAATGGCCAAGAACCATCATGAACAAAGTCTCTAAAAGAAAATTCCTTTCCAAAGAAAAAACTAACAAAAACAAGAACTTGGAGGAAACATTACGCAAAGAGAGGAAAACTTCATCAAAATAGTACTAATATTGTCAGAAAGGAGTATATCCTTGAAACAAGAACAGGATAAATTTTTAAAGAGAAAGAACCAAACATAGTTCTTGGAAATAAAGAAGATAATAGAAAATCCAGGAATTACTAAATTCAAAAACTAGTAAATATTGAATACCTTATTGAATAATTGTTTGGAAGAAAAGTAAAAAAGATGAACAGATAAATAAAGTGATATACTGAGACAAAGGAATATTATTCACCGCTATAAATAAATGAACTATCAGCACATGAAAAGACACAGAAGAAACAAGTGCCTACTACTAGTGACAATCAGGAAGGTTGTACAGTATGTGACTCCAACGCCACTACATCTGGAAAAAGGCAAAATGATGGCGACAGTACATTAATCAGTGGTTGCAAAGGTTAAAGAAAAAGAAAGATGAACAGGTGGGGCACAGAGAATTTTTAGGGTGATGAAACTATTCTGTATAATACTGTAACGGTATCTCCATGCCATTATACGTTTGTCAAAACTTGTTAAATGTGCAACACAGAAAGTATTTAGGGATAAAGACCCAGGATATTCTGCTAGGTAACTATCAAATGGTTAGCAATGAGTAACAGTAATACACAACTGCCAGCCACCACCACAACTCCTGCTACACTGGTCCTTGTGCGTTTCCTCAAACTCAGTCTGCATCATGTACCTCTTCTTATAATCATAATTTATAATGATGTATGGTTCTCTACTTAATGACTACCTCACCTACCAGGCAAAAAGAATTCTAACTTACCACAAAATCTGGCACTTAGTTGTAAGAGTGGGGAGAGAGGGGTAGGAAGAAAGGGAAGCCAAGTCTGCTGAAGAGAAGAAGAGGAGAAAACATTCATATTAACAGCTATATTGGCCTCCTTGTTCCTTGAACTTGCCAGGCATATGCCTGTGTTCCTTGTGTTCCTTGTGCCTGGTAGGCGCTATCTACAAAGAGCCTCATAAGGAACTCCTTCTTCCTTCCTTTAACTCTGTGTTCAAGTGGCACTTTGTAGATGAGTTCTTCCTTAACCAGCCTGTTTAAAATGGGAAGACCTGCACGTCAACACCCTTAGTCATACTTGCTTTATTTTTCTCTATAGCACTTACTATAGGCTACAGTACTAGATAACTGATTTATTGGAAAATTATCTGTCTCCCTATAAGATTAACATTAAGAGCAGGGAATTCCTTCAATGCTATATTCTTAATACTTAGAGTAAGCCTAGTATATAGTGAGATGCAGTAATAACTATTTGTTAAAATGTAGTGTGACTGACTACATACAAAAAGACAGAATTTTGTCAAAATCTTGTGTTCAAAGTCTTAATATACATTGTATTAAATGTGCAAAACTACCATTACCCACATACGGAAGGACTACTTTCACGGTGTTAAAATGGTCTTCCATTTTCAAAACGATGCTTCTAGGTAACTACTTTTCCCCAATGTTCTTATTTGCCAAAATGAGACAGGGTCATATCTGTCAGTCTATTATTTTTAATAAATTGTATTAAGCATTATAAAAACCTAGAAGCATTGGGACTAATGGTAAATTGGATTAAAAATCTCATCAGAATGTCATTTCACTCTCTAGCTCAACAGACCCATTTAAAAACACAGTCCCACCTTCAAATATCTTGTATTGTCAAGCCTCTTCATATCATCCTGATTCTGATCCTTGGTGCTTCTTATGTATGGACATTCCTCTTCCTTAGTTCTCTCTTCAAATTCTTCCTTTTTAAAGACTTCTCTTCCTTTGTATACCAAGAAGCCATTCCTTACTACTCCCATCTACATTCATCTTTCTCTCATCTGAACATCTCTAGTCCTTTAAGTACAGCTTCTTCCAAATACTAGTTCATCCCAAACTAATCCTGTAAGAATCACTTTGGGAAGATTAAGAAAAAGGCAACATCCAGGGTCAAAGTACAGATTAGGAGAGTGAGAATTTCCAAGACTGAGGAAAAGGAACCAGGAAAACGATTCTGAGCCACAGCCCAATTTAGGAATAAGCAGCCTATGTAAGTCTGAAATAAGTCATAAAATCCATTCATTATATTTAAATAAACACTTACCTTCTAGAACTCATTTAAAAGAGAAGGATAAAATGTCTTAATCAGAATAATCACAATAGTGGTGTGACCATCTGAAGACCTCAAATTAAATATCAGTATTTATGTCTTATGTTAGATCATTCATAGGAAGGCCTTAATTTTGAAATAAATCATTTCAAACACAATCACAATATTGTGACATAGGAATAGAGGCATTTGTGAAAATACTGTACTGATATTACCATAGGAAGGCATATATTCAAAGAAACTAATATACTTAAGTTAGCTCAAAAGGGACAGCAACCAAGTTCAACTTTAAAATGTTAACCTAAATGTAGTCTACAGACCTGTTTGTTGTTCTCCGCCATAGCAAGCTGCAATGCCAAGAGCATGGAGTCTGCACCACATACAGTAGTTCTCTCAGAGTTACAAAGAGTGTGCCAATTCCTTCTGAACTTTTTAATCATGTCCAACACAGGCTTCTGATTAAGTACAGACATCCTATTAAAGTAGGACAGAATGCAATGTTAAAAGCTTTATTTTAATTGGAAATTAACATTTAACATGTGTAAGCAAGCAGAGTTGCAGAAAAATAAGTAGTGAACAAGAGGTCATTTCATATTTACCAAGATTTCTTTTAATTAAATTTAGGAAAACAGAATAATACAATTTTTGCCCAATCATATTTTCCTATCCTTTAGTTTTCTTAAGTCCAATTTTTGAAATAACAAAATTTAACCTTGAATCTAAAAATTCATATAAAAGATGCGAGGTCTACAAACTTACAATTATAGACACAGATATAACTTATTAAAGCTATATATATATTTTTTTTTAAAGATTTATTTATTTGTGCATACAGAACTGGGGTACAGGCCAGAGGCTCAGGGGCGGCGAGAGGCTTCACCAGAGACAGAGTGGGGAACAGAACAGGCAGATCAACGAAGTACACTGCTGAGGGGAGCAGCGGGCGGGTCAGGAGAGGTCTGCCACGCCATGTGGTCTCCTCCGGGGCAGGCGGGAATCGAACTCATGCGGAAGCGGCTTTAGATTCTCAGTGCTGTGCTTTAACCCGCTGCGCCACCAGGGAGGGCCCTAAAGCTATATATTTTTTAAAAGAATTATTTATTCATACAGAACTGGGGTATAAGCCAGAGGTGTAGGGGTGGTGAGAGGCTTCACCAGAGACAGAGTTGTGGGGGGAGGAGAGGGGGAGGGCACAGGCAGAACAGGCAGACAGACAAAGTACACTGCTGAGGGGAGCAGCAGGCAGGTCAGGAGAGGCGCCATGTGGTCACCTCCTGGATGGGGGATGGAACTCACACTGAAGCGTCTGTGGCCAGCTTGCAGTGCTGTGTCCTAACCCATTGCACCACTAGGGAGGGAAGGCCTAAAGCTATATTTTTAAAATATTATTTTGAGATTTTTTTTAAAAAGTCAATTTTCTTCCTTTGCTGTTTTCCCAAAAGAGGTGTTCTGCTTCCACTCCTCTGAATCTATATCAGCCTTGTGACTCAATGTGACCAAGAGAATAGGATAACAATGACATCACAGGAGTTTAGAACTTGAAGCTCAAAAAGCTGGTACAGGAAAAGTTAATATGGCATGCCTGGGTACTATCCTTTCAAAGTCTGCTCATCCGATTGGCTCTTAAGTGGCATCTGGGAACTGGATTTCAGGAATAAAAGTGGCTCCTGTGCAAACATAACAACTTATTCCAAACACATGATAACTCTATGTTTAGTCCCCGCAGTAATAACTCTGGGCACTAAGTTGAGAAGAAGCTTCCCTGACATATGTCATTTCACAAGTGTTGTCCCAACTTGCTACTGTAGAATAAAGCATGTTCAGTGTGACTCCACTAACAAAAGGCTCTTAGAAGCCAGTGTCTGGTTACCCCGAGGCTTCTCTCTATGCATCTTCTCCCTTTATTGGCTTTTGCTTAGTCTATTTTTCTGTAGTAAATTACAGCTGTGAGTATATGTATGTTTATAAATATCTGCTGAGTTCTCTTAGAAAACCATCCAACCTGGGGTGGTCCTGGCCTTGCAGTGTTAGCTCTCACCCTGTTGCCATCCCCAGACTGCCACCTAGAAAAGGCCAACCCAGCCAGCTGAAAAGGCCCTCTGAGCTGCGGCACTCCTGCTGACAACCAGTACCAACTCACAGATATGTGAATGAATATGGGACTGGCTAGTCCCAATCAACCTGCCAAATGAACTGCAGCCATGTGAGTGACCCAAGGCAAGGCCAGCAGAACTACCTAGCTGAGCAGGTTCAGCCCAAACTGCCGATTCACAGAATCCTAAGCAAATAAATAGATGTTTTAAAGTTACATTTTGGGGGTGGTTTGTTGTACACCAATAGATAATAAATGCACTAAGTTAATATTTAGGAGCTTCTTTAATACCAGATTTTTCTCAAAAGCTAACTGTTTAATACCTCATTCAGTCTTCGCCATAGCTTATCTAGAGGGCCTATTATTATCCTTACCTCTGAAGGATGAGGCATCGCATGTCACTATGCTAGTGACCAAACAGACCTAAACCCACGATGCCTCACTCCACCAGGTGTGCTCTTCAATCACTACATCACATAAATTCTCTTGGTGCAGACAAAGGTCGTTCAAAATAATTTAACATAGTTTCAATGTTTTATATACCCAGGATTATACAAGGCTCTCAATTTCTTTCTCTGATTTTACAGATAAGACTGCTACAATTTTTTTTTCTTACTTTCATTCAAGTATCCTGGTCGCCAACATATTCATAGGCTATTATTTTATTTTCGCTATTTTATTATACATGTTACATTTGGTTATTCTTTCTGCTATCTTTTGTTCTATTTTCATGCACCATAATCAGAATCCCAGAAGTTTCCTACATACTTGGTATGTAGTACCATTTTGAAATGTTAATTTATAGATACAATAATGAAATTTAAAGATATAGGTAGAAAAACTACAAATTAATATATCTACATAAATACAAATTCTGTAAGCATCTAAATCATAGTTCTCTCCAAAACATTACTTTCATCTCTTGAAGGAAAAAAAGTGAAGAAGCAAAGCTTCCATGATATGACCCGTTTACCTGAAATAACTTTTAGCAGTCAATTATTTACTGGTGCTATTTAAATATATTATGACTTCAAATTGCTGAGAATGAAGACTAATCTGCAATTAGATTTGTCAGAGTCCTGGCTCCACCACTTATTAGCTGCGAGATCTTGGCTAAGTTATCTCACCTCTCTGTGCCTCAGCAACCTTGAACTGAAAATGAAAATAATAGCTTCTATCTTACAGCTTTGTAAAAAGTAAATGACATAAGTGCATGTTAAGCTTTTACAACAGAGTCTGGCACATACAAAAGCCAACAGTCTCAACAGGGCTCAACACACTTTGGATAGGGCTGAAAAGAAAGTAGTTGAGGACTGCAGGCCCTGCGGCTTACCACAACTTCTCAAGTAGACACTGCAGTGTGAAAATGACCATAGACAATACACAGTCATCTAACATAGCTAAGGTCCAACAAACCTTTCTGAAAACTGAAATTTGAATTGCATGCAACTTTCACATATACTCTTCTTTTGATTTGTTTCAAACCACTTAAACATGTAATGTCCATTCTTAGATCAAAAACTGGCTGCCCAGAAACAGGCAATGGGTTTGCCAACCCTGGTCCAGTTTCAGTTCTTCCTGTAGCTAGTGGATTGCTAGATCCTAGGTATACACTTTACACCTGACTGCCTAAGAGACATGATCACCTAGTAAACAGAAATACCTTCCAAGCAGTCATGAGGAGTCAATGAAAGAAAGCATTTGCAAGCACTCTGCATACCAGGCTACAACATGGAAAAATAGGAGAAAGTGTCAGCACGGCGATAAGAAACACTTGTTTGTAAAAACTGAGTTTCAAGGTGCCCTGGAGTAAAAATAATGAAATGAGAATTTGTCACTGGGGAGGCAGGCATCGTGAGTTGGTTACAAGTACTACACTGGGCTCTCTCTGGTGGTACAACAGGTTAAAGCACCATATTATGAAGCTCTACTGAGCCGCTACAGCACTAGTTCGATCCCCTGCCCACGTGACCCACATGGCTCAGACCTCTTCTGACCCTCCCACTGCTCCCCTCAGCAGTGTACTTTGTCATTTTGCCTGTTCTGCTCCCCGCTCTGCCTCTGGTGAATCCTCTCAATGCCCCTACATCTCTGGTCTGCACCCCAGTTCTATAAACATAAATAAATAAATCTTTAAAAAAAAAAAAAAGTACTACACTTCTGAGTCAGACTGGCAAGGATTCAGTACTGTCTGTCATTTAGTATTTAAAATTTCTGTTGAACAAAATGCCTTTATCTGCAAAACCGGGAGGTTATCCAGTCTCTTAACGTTGACACATTAGGAAGACACGAAAATAATCCACCCAGTGTCAGGCACTTCCTAAGTGCCCAATCAAAATAGAGCTGTCCTTGCTGTTATCATTGTCAGAACGAAGAAACTAAATTTTCCATGGGAAGATGTAACAGGTAGAGGGCGAAAGTTACTGAGCTGCGTGTCTGGGAACTGGAACCCTAGCTTTCTGCCAAACTGATGAATCTAAGTTCATCAGTTCATCGTGGGTGTCAGTCTTCCAGTCTGCAGACTCCTCAGAATCTTCCAGCTTCAACCACCACTAGATACTGGGAACCCCCAACCAGACCCCAGCGCGAAGCCGCTGCACAAATAATATCACAGATGGTCACACGGAGCTTGGCTGTCACCAAATAATCCTTCTCACGGGCTGCGACTTGAATCTGTACTTTGAGTGTGAAAGGCGAGCAAGGAAGTTGCAAGACTGACCTGGCCGGGGCTGGAAGCTGTGGGCGCTCACTCAACTGAAGAAAGGTCCGATCCGCAGCACAGTCGCTGCAGCTATAATTGTGACTAAGACCAGTTCAAATATCGCGGGAGAGCCCGAGAACCAATCACCGCGGCCGCCCTCTGACCCGGAAGCAGAAGTACGGGCGCCGCGGCAGCCCCAGTGGTTTCTGTTCTCTTCCGCCTGCTTCCTGGCGCCCTCCGGTGCGTATCGTGCGGGGCCGGAGCAGCTTTACAGCCAGCCGCCCTGCGCTCCCACCCACTTATCGCGGGGTACTACCTTTCCAGAACCGAACCCTCCTTCCCCTCGTCCCTCCGATCCTGGGCTGGGGGAGGTGGAAGAGGGGTCCTGCGGCACTCGCCCGCCGGGGGTGTAGTTGTGGGGCTTCTTGCTGGGACTTCTCTTGTCCTCCCCTTCCTCTGCTCTCCAGTTTAACTGGGGCAAATCCAGCCAGCCGCTGTGCAGTGGGACCCTGAGGATGTAATGAGGCTGGATGCCACTTGGATGAGCAGTAGGGCGCCTCTTGTCCTGTATAGAGCCTATCCCTTCTACACCGCTCTGCCTCCGAGGGCATCACACCTGCTGTCCACCCAGAAACGTGCACTCCCGGATGTCCACTCCTGTTACTAGTTTATAAACGCCCTGAGCTGGCCCTCATCTCATCCACAATAATACCCATCAAGTAACTGATGTGTTTGTTGAGCCCAGCTGTTTTCAGGACAACTCCCTAACCCAATTTAGGAAAAAACAGCCAAAAAAAAACCTCTTTGAACCCCTAAATCCTCATCTGGGAAGGCTAATTCCACAGTTCACACCAGGCCAACACAGGTTAGTTGAAGTTTTGTGCTTGGTCTTAAAATTTTTCATGTCACAGTCAGCACTCCTTCCTCCAGGTCCTTTTTGTGTATCTGCTGACAGTGCTTTTCACACTGAAACTTAGCTGTTCCTGGTTTGAGATCTCCTTCAGGATGGACTGTGTTTTCATCTCTAACTCCCTCGTCTCCAGCACAGTGCAGTCTTTAAAATTCTGGCTTGTCTTAAGAACATGGCAAGCTAGTTAACCTCCTAAAGTGTCAGTTCCTTCATCTGTAGAATGATGAAGTACAACATAGGAAGTACCCACCTCTGAGGTTTTTGCAGGTATTAAGTGTAAACATATTGGTAAAATGTTTAACAGGAAACGTACAAATAGTGCCCTGTAAATGTGAGCTATCACGGATTTTTTTATGAATATACTTGTTAAAGTCATTCCATCTTCAAGCACTCAGTATATCTTTTGGATCATCTGAGTGGAATTTTATGGTGACTTAATGTACAGGTGTCTTTCACAGAATATTTCAGTACTTAGGTTTTATTTTGAACTGTTTTATTTTGAACAGTTGCAGTACCATAACCTTATCTTGATTCATTTGCTGAAAGTGACTAACCCTTTGGTGTTTTCTTTGTCTGTGCTATATTCCACAGTTTCGTGACCTTGTCCAGTAGAAGGCTACTTTATTTTTACAACGGCTCAAGTCCTGACATAGAAGATGAAGCAAAATGCCACAAGAAATGCTGCCTACACTGTGGACTGTGAAGATTATGTGCATGTGGTAGAATTTAATCCCTTTGAGAGTGGGGATTCAGGAAATCTAATTGCGTATGGTGGCAATAACTACGTGGTCGTTGGCATGTGTACATTTCAGGTCAGTGTACAAAATTGCAGTGAAGGACTGAAAGGATTTCACTAATCAGAAAGCTTACATGGTATGTTGAGTTCGAATGTGAAATTTTATGAAGAATTACAAGGAAAGATATTTCCCTGTTGAGATTTGTGCAGTAGTGAAAAAGGAATAAGACAAGACTTTTCTGTTGTTTCATGATTTGTAATGAAATATTCTGGTAAGGAAGATTGTGATCAACTGATTTTTGGTATATACAAGGAAAATACCATTGAAATGATGTCTAATAACTTAATCCAACTTCTCTACCTTCCTCTTTGACATAGGAAGCAAGTTAATGTTGAGAGCTCAGAAAACAACCCTCCAGAGATTTCGTAGCTATTTCATGATATTGTGCTTTCCTAGTAGAATGTTTTTTTATATATATCTAAAGCATACACCTAGAGTATACAAAGGGTGGGATTATACTAATTGAGCAAGAAGCTTAGCATACTCATTAAGACACCTGGGCAGCTTTACTTAACAAATGACCTCAAGCAGGTACTTACCCCTCTTCTATAAAATGAGGAAAACAAATAGGTTTTTGTGAAAATATGATGAGTTAGTACACATAAAATTCTTTGAAAGTATCTGGACTTCACAATACATACACGTGTTTTAACTGTCATAGATTTGGTCAGTGGGGACACTCAGGCATAGACCCACATTGATTCACCAAAGTAGATTGCTTTGTGGTGAACATAGACCATGTTTTCTTACAGGAAAGCTGGTTCTACTTGGAGGCAGATTTTGAACAATGACAGTTGAACCCTAAAAAAATCTCTGGTGCATTTTTGTTTACCAGAATGTTATTCTTTAGCAAATTAAGGTTAATCTTTGTGGTATGTGGCAGTGACCAATTTTCAATGGTTTAAAGTATCACTAAAGTGATATTATAAACATGAATATTATTTCCTCCTTTGTCCAACAGGCAGTATTTTACAGTGTTTTAACATCATAAATGCACCAGCATTTTGCAGTAGTACAGTAGTGTATAAAATTATACAAAATTAGATTGCATTCATATTTATCCTAATGGGAAAGTATGAGTTTAAGGCTTCACTTTGCTGGTATAAGTGCTCTTGCCTTATTCCACATTGTCCCTTAGGATCGAGGTAGAATTGCTAGCTTTTATGCCAAATATGACCCTCAGCCTGACTTCAGCTAGACTACCAGGGTAGGATCATTAAAAAAAAAAAAAGAAATCACATGATTGAAAGAAATAACATGAAACACTTTAGTAGCCTACTAAGCTACAAAAGAATAAAGCAGCCCCCTACAGATAAAACTAACTTGTTACATCATTATTTTTTAAATTAATAGCTGTGAACATGAAGTTGTATTAAAAATACTAAAAGATACACTTTCCGTCTAGCTTATGTTCAGCTAAGAAACACTGAGGGGAAAAATCAGCAAGGGAGAAAAAATTAGGAAAAGAGGCAGAAATGATTGATAGCAGAGGTAAAAAGTAAAAAAGCTAGCAAAAATTTATTGCTCCATTATAATTTGTGGTCATGCATTGTCCCTGCTGATGTGCAGACATGTGACACTGATGGAAAGCTCTTAGGCCTAAATTATCTAAAGACTTATTAATTTGCCAAGCAGAAAACACAAATTTTATTCTGTGCCAAATATTGAACATACACTGGCCTGGTCCTCATGGGTTTTCTATTCTCCTTTAAAGAAGTTCATGGATTTGTATGACTAGTATATGTAAAACGAGAGAGAGACCCATTCTTTTAATATTTTACTTTGAAGTAAAATTGTTTTACAACACTGTATGGGATTCAGAGGCATCGGCTTATACTCTTCAGGTGTATGTTACCACACACATTCACCTGTGCCTAAAGTCCCCCGCTGCAGTCCACTGTGCCCTACCCAGTTTGCTGGCTCTCCCCACCCTTATCAGTAGTCTCAGTTCCATAATCAGATCTTTAGGGTTTGTTGTTGGTCTGGTTTTATGTCACCTTTTGTTTTATTTCTCTATATGCCACACATGAAGTGAAACCACCCAGTGTTTACCTTTCTCCTTCTGACTGACTTTGCTTAGCATTAACCACTCTGATCCCATCCATGTTGTCACAGGTGGTGAGAGCTCATCTTCTTTTTACAGCCGAGTATAGTAGATCAGTTGTTAGTATTTTGAGAACCTTCCATACTGTTTCCTTCGAGACAATACCAGTCTACTTTCCCACCACAGTCCAAGGGCTCCTTTTTCTCGCAGCCTCAGCAGCCACTGGAGTCTGATCTCTAATACGA
This sequence comes from Condylura cristata, assembly GCF_000260355.1. Lineage (NCBI taxonomy): Eukaryota > Metazoa > Chordata > Mammalia > Eulipotyphla > Talpidae > Condylura > Condylura cristata. Next base: position 11,074,723 of record NW_004567105.1, read on the forward strand.
GACATTCCCACAAATGTGAGATGTTATGTCATTGTGGTCTTACTTTGCATTCCCCCAGTGAAAAGGGATGATGGTCTTTTTCTTGTGCCTTTGTCCACCTTTTTGGAGTAGTAACTATTCAACTCTTCTGCCCATTTTTTGATTGAGTTACTTGTTTTCTTTTGCTGAGTTATAAGGGTTCTAACCAGGTCTTTTATATCAGTCCCTTGTCAGATGTATGTTGTGCAAATATTTTCTCCCATTCAGTAGGGTTTCTTTTCATTTTAGTGATGGTTCCTTTTATTTGGCTGAAGCTTTGTAGTTTGGTGTAGTCCAAATTGTTTATATTCTTTTTGTTCTCTTGCTTTGGAAGACAAATCGACAGAGACGTGACCAAAGCCCATGTTATGAAGTATTTTGCCTGGTTTTTTTTTTTTCCATGTATTTTATGGTTTCAGGTATTGCCTCCAAATTTTTTACCCATTTTGAGTTAATTTTTGTAGATGGTTAGAGGTCTAGTTTCATTCTGTGGTGTATGGCTATCCACTTTTCCCAGCATCATTTACTGAAGAGACTTTCCTCTCTCCAGTGAATACTGTTGCTCCTGTGACCAGGAGTGTGGGTTTATTTCTGGGCTCTTCATTCTAATTCATTGGCTAGACTCCATTACCTGTTCTTTTCCTTATACTTTGCTATTCAGAGAGATTGAAGCTGTAGTTCAGACAGTTAGAAACAATTGAGTTCCATTAATTTGCTCTTGAAAAGTCAGAATAAAATATTTCTTGCCTTGAATTTATTTTTTTATCTAATTAAACACTTCCGATTCTGTCATGTTAGACTCTTCAAGATCCGTAGCACCAAATTTTGTGCTTCCCTCTTGTCTTGAAAGAAACCTAAATAAAGGTCAAGATCCGTAGCACCAAATTTTGTGCTTCCCTCTTATCTTGAAAGAAACTTAAATAGAAAGATTTCCACATTCCTTCCAGAAAAGCGATCCTTGGGTTGAATAGTGTTATTGATTGGTATCATGTATTTGTCACATATTACATGCAGACCTGGTGCTAAAAAATAATAATAGACCTTACCCTCAAGGAAATGTTTAAATGTAGAGCACTACAATAGGAAAATTTTTAGAAAAGTTACGTGTGTGTGTGTGCATATGTGTATATTTAAAGGACAAAAGGAGTATAAAAGTTTCTAAATCAGTTCAAAAGACCATCAATAATAAATTGAAGTCTCTGTTGAGACTTGGATGAGAGCACTTAATTTGAGTAAGCATTTTCTTATATATAATGTGAAACCAAGGATTTCACATTAGTGCTTGAGGTGACAGGCTTCATTTGACAGACATTTATTGAGCACTTGTATGCCAGACTGCTCAGATCCAAACATCATTTAATAGATTGGATTCTGGGCCAGGTTGAACAGCTAAAATTTAATTTGGATTAATGGATCAGATTGAACAAGCTAAAATTGAGTCAAGACAAAAGATGTGTAAAGTCGTAAAATGATGGACTGCTGAGTTAGAAAGGAAAATTGTGTCTTACAGTTTTTAGTCACCATAAACAATGATTAAAGTACCAAAGGAAACTAATTCAGTGCTGTCTCATAGAACTATAATGTGAGCCATAAATATGAATTTAAGTAGTATAGTAACCACATTATCAAAAATAAAATGCAGATGAAGTGTTCATAATACATAGTTTACCTAGCATATCCAAAATATTTTATGTCCAATGTAAAAAAATCACTAAGATATTTTATATATTGTATACTAAACCCTTGAAATCTATATATTTTGCCATTATATAATATACATAACTCATCTGAAATAAGCCACATTTTAAGTGCCTAATAGCCCCTTGTGTCTAGTGGCTACAGTTTACATAGCACAGCTCAGTTGTTGCTATCAATTGACAATAATCTTTACTTTAGTTCTTAACCATATATTGTGATTCAAAAGAGAGAATTTTTGGATGACTTATTTCAGAGTGGTATTAAAATATTTAAATCTGTCCTGGTGAAGAGGTAATTTTAGGCTTAAAATGTTAACAGTGGATTTTATTATTTGCATTTCTCTTTGGAGTTGTTGACTTCTGGTACTTTACGACTGATGCTGAGTCAACTGCTTTGAGTATATTCACCCAGAGAAATCAGCTATGGCCAGATATTTGCCATCACTGCTCTGTTGACTCCTTGTATGTCCAGAGGGCACAGTTTTGAGCAATTAATAAAATTTACTTGGAAATAGATGTTGGTGTCAGGTTGAGGAGAGCTCTTCTAATAATAATAGCTACCCCAAATTGAATGAGTGCACCTCAATAAATAGCTAGTTCCCCCACACTGAAAGTATTCAGAGAGAGAGTTGTGCAAAATGGCCTACTAGAGATTCAAGCATTAGATGAAAGAAGTGGACTAGGTAGTTTACAGTCTCATCTAAGAGAAATTCTGTATTTGTTCTTGGCGGGTGTAGTGAGAGGGCCTGCCAGTTTCAAACCCTTAGAGTAGTCCTTTCATCAACCTGGGTTTGCCCCAACCTCAAATATGCTGGAACCTTGTATAATCATTTGTGTTAGAACAAGTTTTCCAAAGTATCTTAATTTCCTGCCTATACAATACTGCCTACACCCCAAAGTAAACCCGAAATAGCATTTGTCTCTGACTGTACCACACACACACCCTGACCTTTTAGTTGGCTCAGTAACAGACATTGGTGCCAGGGAATAAAAGGTTTGCCTGGTAATACATAAAGCAAGGCTATGTAGTGTAGTCCCTGTGGTTTCTTTATCTCCACAGCCATCTAGTACATACTCTGGATCGCAGATTCTGACTTAATTGTCAACACTATTGTCAAGTAGCAAATTAACATGTATTTTGAGGGTTAAAAACTTCATAGAAGTTTTATTTGTCAAATGTAGAAAATAGATGTAACCCACTATGAAATCAGCTATGATGAGGCTCCTAAACTTAATTTTAAATTGCATAGTGGTTGCTTCCTTGGCATATCAATTATTTAACTATACAGTTACATGCACAAATTATGAAGTAATAAAAATTTACTGTTTTTTTTCCTTGACAATACATTTTTATTTCCTTTTTCATTTGTGGAAAAACATTTTGCTGTTATCTCTTAAGTTCACCTGAAATTTAAAAGTAGTTTCAAGGGGTATCTGAATTATATAGACAAAATAGTATAATATATCTGAAATGACTTTGCTAGGATCCCAAAGGCTAGCCTAGAAAAATTAGCACATGCTAGAATTCAATATACGTACACATTATAAACCTTTGCATTTATTGTCAGGGTGACTAGAATTCTTAAAACAACCTTCCAATCATTCCTGCTCACAGAGACACACATATATTCCATCAAATATCAAGTTTCACCTTCTCTGGACTATTTCCCTCTCAATATTTTGTAGTCCTACAAATTTTATTGAAAAAGACTACTCAATAAAGATTTCTTGAGCAATTTTGTCTAAAAAAAAATTTGCTTTATTCTCTGGACCCAGTTATAGTATTGATTTAAATAATGATGGTTTATTGTAAAAAATCACAGTATTTCAAGCTTAGAAAAACTATTTTAAATATTTTGTCTACATAAGAAATAAGGAATAATAATAAAATAATTCCATATATGCCTACTCCCTAGCTTCGGGAATGGAACTTTAACAATCTCTTTGAAGCCCCCTTTTGCAGTATATCTTCAAATGTTGACTCTTTCCCCATTCTCTATTTGCTCCTTTCCAACCCAAATTAAAACTTCTGGGCAAAGAACCTACATAGGTGAAGACCCCAAAACAGAAGTCACTTTTGGGAAATCTCAGCCGTTATTTGGTCCTAATATAAGTTTGGGGCTTGAATACTGTCACTGAAATCCCTCTTAGAATTTATTTTTGTCTTCTTTTTGAGTAATTATTTCAAATGTGCCTTCCAATTGCTCGACGTATTAGTTGGTTGGGTTTTTTCACCCATTAATATTTTCACCTAAAAGTTCTTTTTTTCATTTCACTTTTGGTAATCATTTGTGGCTTACTCATATTTTTCTAGTATCTGTTATTTCTCAAAAGTATCTTGTATAGAGTTTTGTTTATCTGACATCATTGCAGGTTTGGTTCTGTCTGGTATTTATTTCACATGTAGGAGTGAGTGCAAGTAAGATCATGCTTGATTAAACAGTTACCTGTTCACCTTAAAGAGAATTTGCCTTTGTCCAGTGCATGTAGCCACTACTCTTTTGAAATAAACAGCTTTTTTCTGGAGGATATGATTCAAGACCCAAACTTATATTAGCACCAAATAATGGTTGAGATTTCCCAAAAGTGGCTTCTATTTTGGAGTCTTTACCCATGTAGGCATACACTTGTATAATCTACACACTGGTACTGCGTAACATTTCTGTAAGTTTTAGTTTTGGGTGTTTTTTTTTTTTTCTTCCCCTTTTAAGGTCCTGGATCTACACTGAAGTTTCTGATTTACATCCTTCCTTGTGCAAGCACTAAGTTTTATCTTTGTCCCTTACCAACTGAAACAGTTACTGGATGTGGACAAATGTCCTTCAGATAGCTGCATGCCTCAGTGCTGAGTTGCTTATCTGGATTTAATTTTTGCATTATTTCTGTAATGAAAAAACTTTTTAGGCTGTTATCCATATTGCCAGACATTGATGACTTTTTCATTTGTTTTCCTCATCTTCCCACAAGGATAAAATGAAATAATTTTAGTAGTACTGAAGTAGGTAAATTAACTGCCTTTATTAAGCACCTAACTCATAATCAAATATCAAAAAAACTAAACCAGCTTGTTGTTGTTTGCATATTCTCTATTCATAAGCTGTAATGGTATCAATGAACAATTTATAGCATCTTATCCATGCGTTATACTGTATTTAATACTGTGAAAATCATCAATACTCATAATAACAGTTTTCAAGAAAATCAAAACTTTAAGTTCAGTTTATTATTTTATATTGTCAGTTGATAAGCCATATTGATTCATTATCTAAAATATTCTGATGTTTGGGACATTCATTTTCTTCGGTTTTGTAATGAAATGTGTTTCTATTTGAAATAAAATGTCTCCTGAGATAAAGTATAGCATATTTACTGTTTGTTTTAGTTACCTTAAAGAATTGTGTTGTAATGCTTGGAAAGCTTTTGAAGATTTTTGTTTTTGTTCAAAAAACTAGCTAAGTCTTAATGTCTAATCTGTTTTGACCTTCTCAAAAGGTCAAACAGAATATTACATTGTTCTAAGAAGTTACTAAGACATTTTCTTTGTATGCTTAGGAAGAAGAAGCAGACATTGATGGAATTCAGTATAAAACACTACGAACATTTCATCATGGAGTCAGGGTTGATGGGATAGCTTGGAGCCCAGAGACTAGACTTGATTCATTGCCTCCAGTAATCAAGTAAGGTTAAAATTGTTAAATGCCCGATTTGTAAATGTCCTTTGTGTTGATCTGAAACCTTTGCTCTTAGTGAAATTTTTCCTCCGATTCCATTTTTACCCCCATATCCAGATTAGGTATTTTAACATTGGCTGCTAGTTCATAATTTAAGTTTATTGTCCAGATTTATGAGTTAAATATGCAACCATAGAAAAGATACCTTAAGTATGTGTTTGGGCCTAACTACAAAATTCTTTACCTGAGATTTGCCAGGTAAATCATTTGAAGTCTTCGTAGACTTAGTGAATGTACCACTTCTTAAAAGTACTATTCTGTTAAAATATATTTGCTCAAGTCATGAATATACTTTACTGTCCCTTGCACAGGCTAACGTCATTTCTTCATGTTTAACAATACATAAAATTGTAGTTCTCCTCCTTGGACTTCAACTTTTATACAGCATTTGAAAGAATGATTGCTTTTTGAAAAAAACCTTAAAGTACCTGATGAGGCCTTCTTCCTTAAGGAGTAATATGACAGGTTATTTACAAAACCCTGATCTTGCTTCCACAAATGTTAACCTCAGAGATTTGGTAAATAGTATTTAGCAACCATAACTTACTCTGACTGACCTGACCTAATTTTTTTTACCTAAGGGACAACCGTGAAATTCTCATCTCTTAAGTATACAGTTTGATTTGTGTTGACAAACACATACATTTGTATAATCTACACACTGATACTGAATAACATTTCTGTCATCCCAAACAATTCTTTGTGCATCTCCCAGTCAGTCTCTGTGCTTCCTCCCCTATAAAAGCAGTCAGTCCAATGTCTATTGCCAGAAATTAATTTTGCCTATTGTAGAACTTAAGGTACATGGAACTATACAGTATGTAATTTTTGTTTTATTTAATGTTTTTGAGATTTATCCTTTTAGTGTTTGCCATTCTTCTCTTTATTTTTTAATTTATTTTCTGTGTATTGTTCCATTATATAAATATATTGCAGGGTTTTTTATCCTTCCTCCTATAAGTAGACACCAGCTATTAGGAACATCCCTGTGTATGGTTTTTGATTGCTAGATCTTTAACATTTCAAGAGTAAAAATTTCCATAATGGTTCTACCATTTTATATACCCACCAAAACCCATCTCCAATTTTTATTATCAGTCTTTAACTTTAGCTGTTCTAGTGATATTACAATGGCATTCTTGTTTCCTGAGAGATCTTTGCCTACAGTATTTATGGCTTCTTTGTTTTCTTTTAGATGCTTTTACAAATTTTACCTAACTAAATTTTGAATTACACAACTTTACACACAACTCTTGTCAACAGACATATGTCATTTTCAGGTGTGTTGTTAATATCCTTTTATATTAAAATGAAGTGTCAGAGAATCTGAAGCTAAACAAAATCACCCTCTTTGTAGTCTCCAGCAGATTTTGAAAGCTGTAGAAGCTGTTTTCTTCCTCTGGTTTTGCCTGGCATCTATTTTCCTGCCCTCTGTTTAGTGGACTTGTTGTATTATTTCATCTTTTTTATTGTTGCATTTGATAAGCTACCTCAGTCCTTCCTGGACCTATATAAATATGAATAATAAATTCAAACATTAACCTACCATTAATTTTAAACACAGTATTTTTAGAGCAAGCTAACAGTACAATTGTGTTGCTTTCAAATAAATTATATATTTTTATTATAAAAATAGTAGATGCATACTATATCAGATTTAGAATATATGAAAATGGGGGGAAAAACCATCTATGCATTCAATACCCTATTTTTTATTCATAATTTCACACATAACTGTAAGAGTTTATTCTTACTTTACTCTTTCATCATGCCTGAATAGTGGTATGTTAAAATGAGTATAAGTTTATATAACTCTTACTATCAATAACTTTCATCCTTAGCATTTAATTTCTTAAATTCTATTCTTTCTATTCCTCTGCTTTTCTTTTTCCCACGTGTTTTTCTTGTTGTGAAGAGAACTACTTATTTCATTGCCATTTTTTAAGTTTACATCTGAGAAAGCATTGGACAAGAGGAGTTTTTCTGCTAGCTTTGAGCAATCTTTTTTCAGTATCTCTTAATAAATCACTGAAAACAAATTAGGAGCCTCACTTTTATTTATCTTAAACTTGATTTAAATTAATTAGGTGTGAAAAAATATTTTACTTTAATGTAGTTGGGACTAGAGAATTTTAGATTATGATTTTACCTTAAAAAATTAGAAATCAACTGGCTTTTAATATATTAATGTAATTTCAAATTTACTGCTTAGATTGTTTTTAATGTAAACATTGAACTACTTTTTAATAGTTAGCATAAAACTCAAGATGTCTTAAATATTAATACAAATAATACTCCAGCATTAGTACATACAAGTATACCAGTTTTTATAGGTGTAACAAGATTACCTTCTTTCATCTAACTTTATGTAGAAGAATAGAAAAAGTAAAAAGGCCTATAGATGACTACAGAAAGTAGAGACAGAAGTAGATGTATAAAATATTTTTAATATCTATTATTTACCTCACTAAGCTGGACATGCTTTTTTTAACCCATCATTTATACTTTTAAGAAAAAGTTAAAAATTAAATTTATGTTGTGACTTGTAATAAATTTTTACATTTTTGCTTTTGAAAAGACAAGTGCAAAAATATAGTAGTTCTTGGGTCTTTTGGGGGAAAAAAGATGATCCTATAATATTTTTAGAACACGGCACGTTTCCCTTTCCATCCCCTAAAGGATAGCATAACTTTGTGACTGAAGGGGAAGAGAACTTTTATTTACAGAAGTTAAAAATGGGTGTTTTCTTTTTGTTTGTTTGCTTTTTGCATCCAGATTTTGTACTTCAGCTGCAGATATGAAAATTAGATTTTTTACTTCAGATCTTCAAGATAAAAACGAATACAAGGTATGTTGGTCAAGTATATTTATAAATTTTTACTTTAAACAATTTTTGCTTTTGTAATTAGATGTATCCTGATTTGCTATGACTTTTTATGGTAATCTTCACATGATTTAGAGTCTCATTTGCTCCATTTTGGGCCATAGTGACCAGGTTCTTTGTAAGAATTGCAGATTATAAATCTTATATCATTTGTTAAAACAGTTAGCAACACAGTAAATTAAGGGCATAGAAATTCACAGTTGGATATGGTAGAAATATAAGCGACATAAACACATAGATATAGTAAGAGTTGAACTTCAGGAGAACAAATTATCAGTACAGCAGTGTGTAAGGCATAATCACAAAGTGGTTCAGAACTCTGGCAACATTCCAGAGTGCTGGGTCTAGTCTATTCACTATTGAGCAAGTGAATAAAAACTTTAGAAGGTGAAGTCCATGCTAGGTGTTCACTGGGTGCTGACAAATGTGCAGGTATGAGCTAAAAAGTTGAGGAATGCCTGTGTTTCAGTGCCCCGGAGAGTTCGTCTAGGTTTAATTTTTATTTAAGTTTTATTAACAAATGAGAAAGAAGGTGATATAGGGACAGGTACAGTAAAAAAAAAAGATGTGTTTTTATAAGAAATGAATACTAGAGAAAAAAAGATCAAGCTAATAGCAGTGTGTTGAATGATCAGCTTCTTTCCAAGAGAAACCTAGAAGCATAGGTGTATAAATCATGCATTAAAAAATAGCAGATTGCTTAAGATATATTTATAAAAATTGTGCAGTGAAAGCTTTTAAGGCAGTAAAATAAAAATATTACATAGGGTTATTGTAGATTTTTTTCCTGGGTTCTTACTAGCTTTTCCTTTTATGTCAGGTTTTAGAAGGCCATTCAGATTTCATTAATGGTTTGGTGTTTGAGCCCAAAGAAGGCCAAGAAATTGCAAGTGTTAGTGATGATCATACCTGCAGGTATGTTACTTATGTTACAAACACATGTTTGAATTTTTATCTAACTTTAATCAGCATTGCCTTCTAAAAATCAGAGAAAATATAACTTCTGTGTAAGAGATTCATACTACTTTCTGTAAGTGTTTCAAAGCTGATGAGTTCTCATCCCATTTAATGTAAGCTTTCTTTGCTGACTCATGGTTGCCTCTTTCCTGGTTCTTATTTTGGATTGTACATTAATGAGATCTAAATATGTCTTAATTCAAATGTTCCAGTATCAGGCAAGATCAATAGGATAATAAAAGACAGTTGCCCATATTTCATAGTCATTTCACAGGTCCTGTCTGATAAGTCATTATTTAATAATGAACTGTAAATCTTATTTGCTAAAGGGAAATGCAGTGTTTTGACATTCAGGTCTTCAAGTTTTTTGTTTTGTTTTGTTTTTTTTTTGTAGATATAACACATTTCATTCCCAGCCCCTAGTTTGAAATGGAGAAGGCACCTGTAACATTTTAGTAGCATGTTAAACTGACAATATCACAAAGAACAAGATGAAGGAGATGGAAATAAGCTGAGAGGTTAGGAGTGTGAAGGAAGAACTGGTCTTTAGAGCAGTGCCAACTGCTTCATTTGCTTTAACAGTTCTATGAACAGTTCTGCTATTTTGCATAGTTATAATATGTGATAAGGTTATGTCAAAATAATTAATATTTATAAACACCTGTATGCATTTAAAACATTTAAATATCTCCTTCCACATTAAAAGTTAAAGCCCATAGCTACTCTTAAAATTTTAATTGTAATAGCTCATCTTTTTAAAATTATGGAATCATCAGCCATTATTCTTTATGGACTACCTGTTAAAATCTTCATGAAAGTTTTACATGACATGAAGATTCTAAGGACCCGAGATGCTACAAAGCCAAATTTATATAGAGACCTACAGAGCAAGCCATTTTTAAGGTAAACATTAGATTCAATCACTAGAAATAAATAATGGCATTTAATGGACTTTACTAATCACAAAGATTTGGAATAATGAAACCTGATATGATGAAAGCCAAGGATTAGCCTCTGATTGGTGTATCACTAGAGACCTCTGGGATGATGTTCAGTGGTTTGTGATTATTTTGTTTCTTGTGGTAGATTTAGGGATTTGTATAAACAAGTAAAATTGTCCTATAATTTTGGGGATTCGTAGGGAGTTGCCAACTTTTTTATTTTGTCAAGTAATAAGAATTTTAAAAGTCACGTTTATTGTTATTGCCATCACTTTATAAAAAGAAAGAACATGGTGATTCTTAAAAGGAGAAAGGGCCTAACTTCAGAGTAAGCCCTTTCACTTAAATAAATTTAACTTTTTGAAAAACTCAGCATGTTGCCTCTAGTGGTCTTACTTTGCTAGACTGGCTGACAGTGTTATCATTCAGCAGATTCTCTTGCTTCTCCACTCCTTGGAAGAAGGACATTTTTCAATTCTGTTGATCTTAACCATCTGACTTGTTTAGGCCAATCTAATGCTAACAGGTATGATACAGGTAGACACTTAAAGAATTTTTTACTTGGTTTAGTTTGACTTACTATCCTCTTTCTTATATGAAATGAGTATTTCTTAACTAGCTACTAGTCCAAGAATGAGAAGCATGTTGAGCTAATATTGTCCCATCTGGCATTACGAAATACAGCTTCCCAGAAACCTGTAATCAAAAACTTTATGCTTGTTTTGTGAGGAGGATAACATCATTATAGCAATAGTTAGGAAGGTTGCTATATTTAGAATTTGTCGCCTTACTTTACTAACCATAAGTAAAGTTCAGTTCTGTTTGGCTATTAAAAACATATCTCTTAAGCCAAAATCTAAGCAATATAGATAATATTGTAAAAGGGCATCTCCCTGGTGGCACACGGGGTTAAGTTTCAACATTACAACGCTAACCACAACACTGTACCATGAGTTCGATCCTCAGAGAGCTAACACATTTATGGTGCAACAGACCTCTCCTGTCTTGCCTGCTGCTCCCTTCAGCAGTGTATTTCAGTCACTCCACCTATTTTGCTCCCCACTCTGTCTCTGGTGAATCCTCTCACCTGAACCTCTGGCCTATACCCCAGTTCTTACATACATAAATAGATAAAATAAATCTTTTAAAAATAGCATTGTTAAAAGGAAAAGGTGATTATGACTGAAATAGGAAGTTAAGGAAGAATAATATCATAGTAACAAAGACAGAAGGAATTCTAAAGGGGCATACTCCGATAGAAAAATGTATCAGTACAGTTGTCATCATTAACTCAAAAGTATAGAATCATTAAGTTACAAATAAAAACAACGCCAAATGGCAACTCAGTAATTGGAATAAAGGAAATGGCCACTACATCCCAGTAGTCATTCTTATCACTGTACTAAAGTAGTGTCAACCATATTCTGGATCTGCATGACAGTGGTCAAGGTATGTTAGTGTAGTCCTTACCCATTCATAGTGAACCTGTACCATTTGGGACTTGGTTTCATATGTGGGTGATACCATGTTTAAAAACATGCTAAATAGAATAACTAGGTCAGTATGGATGTAGAGAACTTAAACAACACTGAAGTCAACTAGACCTAACTGACATATACAGAACATTCCCAACATTCCCAACATCAGCAGAATACATATTCTTCTCAAGGTACATGAAACATTCTCCAAAATAAACAATGTGCTAGACCTCAAAACAAATGTAAATAAATTTTTAAAGACTGAAACCATGCAAAGTATCTAATTTGACCATAATGAAATAAAAGCAGTAATCAGTAAAGGAAGGAAAAATAGAAAATCTACATGTTTGTGGAAATTAAACATCAGCTCTTTACACATGGGTCAGAAAAGAAATCATAAAGACAGAAAATACTTTGAGGTAAGTGAAAAGCGAAACTTTGAGATGACTAAAGCAAAAAGTAGGACTCAGGAATTTATAAACACTTACATTAGTAAAAGAAGAACGAATTCAAATCAACAACCTAAGCTTATAACTGTAGGAGCTAGAAAAAGAACAGAGGAAACACAAAGCTGAGTGAAGGAAATAATAAAGCCTAGAGCAGAGATAATCCAAGTAGAGAATAGAAAACTGTAGAATGATATCAACAGTTTATTCTTTGAAATATTATAGCAAAATTAAAAAACCTATAGCTAAGCAAACAAAAGGAAAGGATGTTTCAATTAATAAAATCAGAAAATTTAGGGACATTACTACCAAGCATACAGAAATGAAAAAGTATAAGCAAATAAGATAAACAATTATGTAACAACAAGTTGGAAAACTTAGGTGAAATGAATAAAATCCCAGAAAAACAAAAGCTGTCAAAATCCAACAAAAAATAGGACATCCAAATCATAACATTGTACATCTAAAATTTTTTAAAAAGGAAATCTGAATTGATATATAACAAATAATGAGGTTGAACCAGTAATTTAAAACTTACCAACAAAAACCCTAGGACAAAAGATGTTTCACTAATGAGTCTGCTAGACATTTAAAGAATTGATACCAATCTGTCAACTGCTTCCAAAAAATAGAAAAGAAGGGAACACTTTGTAACTCATTTCTAAGAGGTCAGCTTTACCCTGATACCAAAGCCAGGCAAAGAGTTCACAGGAAACCAAAGACCAACAACCCTGACAAACAAATAGAGAAGAAAAAAATCCCAATAACATTTTATTTTAAACTAGAAAACTCTTAGGAGAAAACATGGAGACCTTCATGACCTGGAATTTGCCAGTGGTTTCTTAGATGTAATGCCAAAAGCACATATAACAAATACATAAATTGGAAAATTTGACCAAAATTTGAAACTTTTGGGCTGCAGAGGAGGAGATTGTCAAGAGAAAAGACAGCTCACAGAATGGGACAAAGTAATTACAAGTCATATGTCTGATAGAGGTCTCCAATCCATAATATATTTTTAGAAACTTATAACAGTAAAAATGATTAAAATGGTCAGTAAGATAAATGAGTAAAATTAGGGAATAAAATTTTCTAAATATACTTTATTATGTAAAATATTACAGCCTGTGCAAAGGAATATTAACTTTATATATATACATAAAAGACTAAATCACATTGTTTTCAATTTTTGGTATAATATGGATTTTTTGTGTGTACATAGAAGAACAGGGGTGTAGGCCAGAGGTGTTGGGGATGAGAGGATTCATCAAAGACAGAGTGGGGAGCAGAACAGGCTGACTGAAATACACTGCTGAAGTAGTAGTTGTGAGAAAGAAGAGGTCTGCTGCGCCACATATGGGTTAGCTCCTTGGCTGGGACTGAACTCAGGCTGTAGGATGATAGCAGCATTGAGACTTAACCCCTTGCCACCAGGGAGGCCCCAGTATGAATTCTTAACATATGATAAAGAACAGAAAAAAATACGTATAACTTGGTGCCTGTGTATTTCTTGTGGTATTTGACATTGACATTTCCTAGAGATACAATTTTATAATCAGTGAGGCAATTTTTAGCTTTAAGTACATTATTTCTGGACCCTCCCTGGCACAAGGGTAAAAGCGCAGCACTGTGAAGCTTTCTGCAGCCACTGAAGCAAGAGTTGGATCCCTAACCAGGGCGGGGAACCACAGGGCACAGCAAACCTCTCCTGTCCCTCTCATTGCTCCCCTCAGCAGTGTATTTCAGTCAGTGCACCTGTTCTGCTCCCCACTCTGTCTGGTGAGTCCTCTCACCCCCTGCACCTCAGGCCTGTACCCCAGTTCTTGTATGCATAAATAGCTAAATTTTCAGGAAAAAAAAAAACAGCATTTCTAAGGCAAACTTTTCTGAATAGGTAGGTTTATAAAGTTTATGAATTTTATTGAAGATTGCCAAATTCTGGATCAAACAGAATGAGGGTAGCTCACTTACACTGGCATGTCAGTAAACATTGCTCAATGTTTTTATTTAGTGTTTTACTGTATGCTAACCCCCATTCTGACTCCTTACCTATATAAATTTATGAAATTTTACAACTCCAAGCTGGGTACTTCTTTTAGCATCACTTTATTGGATGGGAATACAAGGCATGGAGAGGCTAAGTAATATGTGCAAAGCGACTGTTTAGAGGAATAGGAATATCAGGCAATCTGGGTCTAGTTCCTGACCTCTTTAACTTTCTGTTTTTCCTGAATGACATTGTTTAAGTTCATCTTGGAAAAAAGATACTTTGCCTAAGAATATTTTAGCTCTTTCTTCTGGCATTCTGCAATGTAACTGTTAATTCAACTATAAACCAAAGAGCAAGTGTCTCACAATTGAAATGTCTATAAAAGATGGTAGATTAAATTTACCATCCAAGTCTCATTTAAGTGAGCTGTTCTTTACCAGTGCTAATAACTTCTTTCTAAAACATTTTATAATGCCTTTTATAAATCTTACATGAAACTGGTACAGACTAACCAATCAAAATGTGATTATAAAAACTCATTATAGTAACTTAACTTTATCATATGTCTATGAAAAGAAAAAATCTTTATTAAAGAATAATAGTGCAATGGATATATGCTCAGATACAACTACATAAGAGGAAGCAGTCTTTGTCCCTCTTGACAGTGAATAAATTGCTAAGTAAATTGGAAAGTGTAAGGTAAGAGCAAAGTGTAAGACAGAGGCAGGGCTGCCAAGTCACACTTTTCCAGGGTTATGGTTTTCATAGAGGACAATGTAAATAGTGCCATCTGGAGTTCTGCAGTGTCATAGCCCTGAGCAAAACTATAGTTATTAGATTAAAAGCTCATGTCAGTAATAACAGGAAAAAAATTAAATTTGTTTAGGGAAATAATGTTAGCCAAAGTAGGAATAACATGACAAAATAAATTATAGAATGCCAGGTTGAAAAAATTAGGAAAAATAATATTCTTGAAAACGAGCCAATGTTTATATATGTACTATCAACATAACTCACTGTTATGCCATGGATGGAGTACTAACAGAGACTGTGTACATTCACGCTGATACTCAGAAGTCATGTGGCATGTCTGCTGGCATCCTGGTTCTCATCCACTAAATGCCTATAGTGCCCCATCATTAGAACAACCAAAATGCCACCTAGATAGTACACTCTTCAGGACATTTTAGTCTTTTCACATCAAGAAAACAAGTAATGCATATTATCTGTGTATTCTGATCAAAATCAAGCGTATATGGAATTAATCAATTAGTAGAATTAGAATCATGTTTGCAGATGTGTTGTCATTTGCTTGTTACAAATTTATAATTGTTAAAAGAGTCTTTGCTAGAACATTACCAGTTCTTGAAATAAAATATGTTCCTTTTTTCTTTTCTTTTCTTTTTTTTTTAAGATTTATTTATTTGTTCATACAGAACTGGGGTTCATATATAGGCCAGAGGCTCAGAGGCGGTGAGAGGCCTCACCAGAGACAGAGTGGGGAGCAGAACAGGCAGATCAATGAAGTACACTGCTGAGGGGAGCAGCGGGCGGGTCAGGAGAGGTCTGCCAAGCCATGTGGTCACCTCCGGGGCAGGGGGGAATTGAACTCATGTGGAAGCGGCTTTAGCTTCTCAGTGCTGCGCTTTAACCTGCTGTGCCACCAGGGAGGGCCCTCATGTTCCTTTTTCATATTTCATTAGCTCAATTTGCAGATGAGGAAGAAAAGTAAAGAGACAGATTTTTCTAGAGAATGAGGAAGTTTATTGTAGAATGACTAGCTAGCTTTCCCACTAATAAGGTACAAAAGGGTCGGCCTTGCTTTTCTACCTCCTAGTCACCAAAGTACCTAGAGAGAGATCTTGCGGGAGGTTCTCAGTGTGTGAGTGGTGAAGGACTTACTTACATCTGTCACCACATGTTTATAAAAGAGTGCCACGATTCAAAAAGCATTCAACAAGAAATGTGTTTAATGAAAGAAATTCCTAAGTAAATTATGGCCTCCCTAACCATCAATCTCAAGTTCTACGTTTTTTCCCTTACGTCCTTTATCATATCTACCCTATTCAGATGCACACATATACATCTAGAGGTATATATATAACTATGTGTATATGTGTATGTGTGTATGTGCACTTGCACAAGACAGAGCAAATATTGGTGTCATAATTATGAACCAGCATCATCAAAACTATGTTAAAATGTATTATATTTGAGAGGTAAATAAATACATACTCATTTAGAAAGATTTATTATCCCCTGCCTCCAAAAGAAGGTAAAAATGTTGAGTATTTAATGGGTTAAACTTATTATTTTAAAAACTCAGTAATACAGAACATCTCATTCCCACTCAGTGCCAAATAACAGATGTTCTTGTATATTAGAAACAGTACTGTTCTGTAAGAACAAGTCAGATCAACAAGTATTTATTAAATACATTTAGTATAGCCAACATTTAGTACTTTGGGGGATACAAAGAAATAGAAGACCTAGTACTCACTGTAACTACAAAGGATGTCAGATATAAATCCCTTTCCTCTTCCTCCCAGCAATAACCTTTTAAAATATTAGATAAAAATTTATGGTGAAGGAAAATTGGCATCCACATACCAAGGAATTCTTAGTTTAAGACTAAAATAATAGAGGCATGTAATGTGCCATTCACTCTGTCTATAAAACATGGGATATTAGTAGCTGTCATGTTCTAGTTGTCATCATTTTTTAAAAGAATGGGAGAAGGGATGGAATATAGCACATAATTTTTTTTTTTAGAGATGTAACTAAATCACTGAATAGGGAACACTAAATTACCTAAAGGTATTCACTAAGCCAGTAGTATGGATTTTGAAAACTTTTACCAGAACAAAAAGAATGTGTATCAAATATTTTCTGTGTAGCTAGTGCTGTTATTTCCATATTAGCTCTGTTAATGTTCATTTGAAAGTCTTTAAGATCCATAATTAAGATGACTTCTTCTCCTAATCTCTCCTCCCAAATGTAATCACAAAAGAGGTGAGTTATTTAAAAAGAGTACTTGAGGAAAACAGAGAAAGGGTAAAATAAGTATTATGAAAATAGGGCAATGAAACATTCTTCTGGAGGTTAATCCCCATTTAGGAGCAAATAAACCATGCCTAAGTAATTCCAGGTACAAAGTGAAATCAGGGAATTTGTATTATTCACTACAAACAAATGATTAAATAATGCCAGAAAGTTTACTACTTGTCTTCTAAAATCCCTTCCAATTTCTTATAACATTTTGAATCAAGATGAGTGATTGCCTCGTTCTAACAAGAGCTTTCAGAGTAGGATAAAGTAGCATTCAGTTTGGCTAACATACCTGCAACAAATGGAACATAAGGAATCTGTGGCTTTTAAGAACTATTCAAAAATTCCACCAAAACTTGCTGATCACACTTGGAGACCTTTTTTAATTTAATGTAGTGAAAATAGTATGCTAATGAAAGATTTTAACACAGTAAAAGTTATGAGGTGATGAAAGAATTTCCTGAAATTTTGTAAGATTGTATACTGGTACCAGCATTCCAGTATTCAATTCTTTCTTCTCTTTCATATGCTCTTGTAGAGGAATTACAAAACCAGTGCTTCATGGCATGTATTTACCACATCCGTGACTGTCACAATTTAAGCTTGCTTCATGAGACTCTCGTGTGGTTACAGTAAGCAGATTTTATGAGAATCATATCCACAAAACATTTTTCAGATTTATTTTGGAAATCCATTTCTGTAACTGATAAAGAGTAATTTCCCTCATGTATAGCATATTGTCAAATTTTAAGTTGCAAATTGTAATGAATTTTTTCTTGGAAAAAGCAAATGCTAACATATCCTAGGTAGTTTTACTGGTATACGTGTTAACATTTATGTTAGTTAAAGGAATAATCCTTTTATTCTGACTTCTTGAAGATGAAATTATTGCATCTGATCTGTTTGAAAACTACCATATGGTATTTTCTTGCAGTTGAGAGTTTAATTTTGAGGTTTATTTTTAAATATGACAAAAATTCTCACAACTACTACCCTTCAGAAATCTACTTGACTATTAATGTCAGTGTGATATTAATTCTCTAGAATGGCCTCACGTTGTTTCTCACTCTGAATGATAAACTTGTACAGTAGGGCCTCACTTAAAGTCATGGATAGGTTCTTGGAAAACTGCTACTTTAAGCAAAATGACTAGCAAAAACAAACTTTATCAAAAGAAGCTGATTTGTTCACAAAAACATCACCAAACTTCTAAATACATAAAACACTTGTAATATTAAACAATAATTTGTATTTCTAACCTGCTTATTCCAGTTCAGGGTCATAGTTGCCACAGCCTAACCAGACCTTTCAGGGAACAAGACTGTTTAGACATGGTGCAGCAGACCTCTCCAGTCTCTGCTCTGCTGCCCACTCTTGTCTCTGGTGAATCCTCTTACCACACCACTCCCACACCTCTGGCCTGCAACTCAGCTCTTGTATGTATAGACAAATAAAGTAAATCTTTAAATAGATACACAAAAAAATAAATATATACACACACACACACATGCATATCTTTAAATATATATGTGTCTTTAAATAATATATATGTTTAAAGATATGTGTGTGTGCGTGTGTATATACATATATATGTATATGTATATGTATATCTGACATGTAGTTTCTCAGATAACCAGAAAGTCAGTAAATCATTTTAAGGGAATGTCTACCTACCTTATTTTAATATACAGCATGTATATTACAAGTCCCTTCCATGCACCTGACAACACTACAGAGTATCTTCTTATTCTTATAACTAACTGCATCTTGGAATACTTTGTTCTTGTTTTCATATTTAATCAACAGTACAGCGAATCATGTGATCCAGCCATGTCTTTCAGAAAGATTGTGGTTTGTGCTTTTTATTTTAACAGAGAGGGTGAAGTGGGTACAGATGTGTCATTTAGTGTCATCCATTCCATCTTTTGTCTGTGTCATCAGAAACATTTGGAAGCAGAAATTTCCTTCTACAGTAAACTCCCTAATAGGCAATGAATAGCCAATTAGAAGTAGAGAACAAATAAAAATAACAGTATATTACCCAGGAAATTTCCATTTGTGTTCTCTACTAATTGTAATTTTAAAGACCTTTGAAAATATCTAGGTTATCCCCAACATGCCAACACCCAAATTTATGGATCTTACTAATTAAAATTAAGTGGGGCGATTACCTTTAGATAGTATATGGTAGGGATACTTAATATTCTGAAAAGCACTTGAATTGAAATAAGGCAATAAAGAAATTTAGCAACAAACTACCAAAAGTTAAATATAATTAATAATCTCAGGTTTGACTACTTCTACAGCCATATAATCTACAAGTTACACTTAGGACCCCAAAGTTGGGGAAGAAGGGACATTGTTATATTAGTCAAATTGTGTCAAAGTTGTCATTTTGCTACTCTTAATGTGATGCTATCTACACCTCAGTGCTCTTTGATTTAGTCTGTATTAATTAGTTTCATAATGTGTGCACAGATCCACTTTACCTTAAAAGCAGTTTTGAAATTTCCCTTGCAAACAAAATATACACATACATATTTCATATAGCCTCTAATAACATTCATAAATTATAACATTTTTTCACCTTCCTGAATGTTCTATTATATTTCCATGTATTTGTTTATATGTATTGAGACTATAAACTCTACAACTTTCCTCTTTCAGTGATGTATGCCTCTATAGTAACTTTTGGTAATTTTATTTATTATGAGCATTTATTAGCAAAAACAGGATAATCATTTCCAAACTTAGAATTTTTTTTCCCGTTATGATAGAAGCTCTCTTATCTATCTTACATGTAGTTTCTCAGATAACAAAAAAAATCAGTAAATTATGTTAAGGGAGTGTCTACCCACCTTATTTTAATATACAGCATGTATATGAAAATTTATCATTTGATAATTGGCCAAATTTTTTTTTTTATTTTGAGTCCATTAGTTGGTGTGGAACCTCCTTTTTATATGTACTATATCTATATACAGTGTCTACAATGAAAACTCATTTGCTAAGCAGTCTTAAACATATCTAGAATTTTACAGGTTAATGGCTTAGTATTATGTAACTGTCACATGCCTAATTTAAGTGTTATTTTTTGTGTTTAGAAACTTACCTTGTTATTGCCATCAGCTTAGTTTCATTGAAACAGCTCTTTCACATTCATATTCATTCATTGAAACAGCTCTTTCACATTCATATTCATAATAATATGTAATATTAATTATGCAATTGCACTAATATGCATGGTTTTACATCACTTACAAATAGTGATTTGCTAAGCATCAATATTTTACCCTGTCAACTACACATATACATGTGAGCCTGCCTGTCAGAAAAAAACCCTTATTCTTATCTGAATGAAAAATGTCAGACCAAGAAAATAATATGCCATAATGCCTTATAATTCCATCTTTATAGTGTTCAAACAGACAAAAAAAAGTACTAGTTAGGATAATGGTTAAAAGGCAGGATAATTTCTTTTTGTCCAAAGACAAGAAAATAGAATTGGAAAGAAGCATAAGACAAGTTTTGGAGCTCTGGAAATATTATTTCTTAATTTAAGTGCTGTTCCATCTGAGTGTTTTCTCTTTAGTCTGTATGCTAATGATAACTGTATTTTATAATGTGTGGGACAAAAAATAAACTATCAAAAAGTAAAGGGGACTTTAGCTGACAGAACTGAAATTAACAAGATGAACCAAGATAAAATACAGATAAATAAGTTGAACACCACAAAAGATTTTGAGAACTTCATATGGAATCTAGCATAAAGGGGAAAAAAGGCTTAACAACTTAAAGTGTACCATCTGTAGCTAATTTAGTTATGAGAATTCATTTTAGCCAATTTGTATTTTGCATACTTAGTACTTGGATTATGTAACCACTGAGAACTATTTAATAAGCATATAATTATAAACCATGAATCATTTTATCCTATTCCTGTAAAGTAATCTGGATCACCCTCTCATGTTTAAGCCATTTTTTTAATTTTCAGGTTCAGTTCAAAATAAAATACTGTTTAAAATTTGACTAAAGTTTGATTCAATAGACAGAAATACACTTCATTAATTCATCCATTTTTATATAATAGCCATATTTTCTACCTCTTAAGTTTCCTCCATTTAAAATATGAAAATATTCTGATAAATATTTATTCAATTCAATTGACAGCTAACAAAAATCAAATCTATATTAGAATAAGGTCAAAAGATTAGCGCCTTTTAACTTTTTTCTCATGGAACTTCTATATTTCATGACAGATTCAATAGTGTTAATAAATATATGCTAGCCCAGCACTTTATTATGTAAAGGCAATAGAGAAAAGTGAAATACTCTGTTGCCATAATTAATAATCTTATTTATTGTGGGAAATGAAACAACTTCATAAGCCATTCACACATTCATAAATGTGATTCCCCCTTTCAGTTAAATTGTAATTATCTCCCTTATATTGAAGAGAATGTTGATTTGGCATAGAACAAGTATGCTTCCTCAAATAGATAATCATTTTGAAAAACATTTGTTAGTGTATGTGCAACTATGATACTTTAAAATTGTAGCACCTGTAATCTCTGCAGGGGAAACAATATTTGAAATAATATGATTTGATACAGAATTGTTGCGTGTGGTCTTCTTTTCACATTATTTGAAATAAATTTTTGCCTGAACTTCAAAAATATATTCCTTAAGTTTGTTGAAATTATTATATGGTCCCTAATGAGATACTATAAATCCTTAAACAAAAAGTCCAAAGCATTCTAATGCATAAATTCAGTTCATAAGTACTAGAACTTCCTGAGCATTTTTGCCAACCACTCACCAGCCATGCCAACACTGCTACATTGTCTGTGTGAAATATAATAGTGGCTGAGTGTAAAAATTGAGCTGGAAAATGAACAGTCTGGATGAGAAATAGTATTTTTCACAGCAGATTACCATTACTGAGATCCCTGAGTCTTAATCTCCACCCTAAGGATGGGAAAGAAATTGAGGTGGCAAACCAAGTGAATGAGTAACTTGGTCCCTCTTACTTTGGATTTGTAAGTATTGAGGAGAGAAAGCATGGTTGAGCCATGTCCCTGTTCCATCAACACACCTTAATTTGGTAGCTATCGATCCTGGCAATCTGGAGAAAAAGAATTGGAGGAGTCTGCCAGAACAGAAAAGGGAGAAGGTAGGAAGTAGCCATGGGAGGGAAACCCCAGGCAGAACAAGTGTGGAAAATAATTTTCTCCCAAAATTCACATCACCTCATTCTAGATTCATTATGTTGTTTGAAAATGGAAGCACTGATGTTTGAGTATGTGTGTACATGTTTGTTTAAATAACTCTGGTAGAAGTTTTAATTGAAATGATTACTGAAGTAGGCATGCATCCTGATTAGTGATCTAGATTCTTCCTACAAAGTAGAGTATTTAAATTGATTACTGTGTTATATTGTTGCCATGTTAAATTAATTAGAGAGAAAATGTAACTTTCTAACAGTATGGTAAAGTTTAAATTCTTCCTATTGTACATTTTCTAAAATAATTGTATTATTTTCTTTAAAAGATAGACTTAAGGAAAAATTTCTACTATATAGCCTTTGGTTAATAGCTGTGAATAAATTCATGGAAATCTCATTTTTAGTAGTGTTATATTAAAAATATTGAATATTGTGCTCCTTGTATTAGGATTTGGAACCTGGAAGGAATGCAGACAGCTCATTTTGTTCTTCATTCCCCTGGAATGAGTGTGTGCTGGCATCCTGAGGAAACGTTCAAGGTGGTTATTTGTAATTTAGCTTTCTTTTATCAAACTGAAAAGACATGTGTTTGTAATACCTACACTCATAGAGTAGAAAATCAATGGCTTTTTGCACCTCAGAGACTCTTAATTCACACAGATGAATTTGGATTAGCCTTATAATTTGTGCCTTAAATGTTTTCTATAATTAAAGTTATTATTTGATAACCATCATCCACAAATGACATTTATTTAGAGTATACATTTCCTCATTGTTATTTCTAGAAATGATGTTCAGTCCATTCTTATAAAGCATGGCATGTACCAGTGTAGCAGTGGCATAAAGCAAATTTATCCCAGCTGCAGTAGTTTTCAAATCCTATTCTGAGTAGAGCTTACTAAAATTCTAAAAGTACACTATGTGTTATCAATTCACCTTCGTTCTTATTCTATTGAGAAGATGCCTTTGGCCAGTTTCAACTTTTGACTATCATCTTCACTCAGCTGATCACTCGTAGCTTCTAGATTTAAAGTGAGAGACGAGTGGCCTTTTTTTCACTTGACTGTGCCATACTGTTCAGAAAATGATACCAACAGACCCTATCAGGGTAACCACAAACTTTTAGTTTTAAAAAGTGTAATTAGATCAGGCTGCCTGCACCTGTTAACTTAAGCTCATCTTCTCCTATCCTTTGATCTAAATCATCAGTGTCATTCAGTTTCCACTACTCTGAGTAGTCATCAGTGTTGTTTTTAATAACCGAAGAGGCTCTTCCAGTGTTGATCTCAAGGAAGCTTGACATGCTGTTGATCATTGTGTCTTGGAGCCCTGTTCACTTCAAACCCTAACCTTTAAGGCTGCATTATCCTGGTCCTCTTGAGCATATAGCCTGCATGTTTCTTTCTCCTCTCCAGCTTTTTTTTTTTCTTACCATGTACGTGTGAATTACTAAAGCATAGTTCTTACTTACCTGTATACTTTATTGTAGTACAGGGTAAAAGAATGAATAAAGTCCATGTCTGTTAGTTACACACTTTAAAAGAAAGAAAAACAGCACAGATTTTAAATGTTGGAATTTTTTTTTTTTTTTTAAGTAGAATGATGATGTAAGTAAGGATTATATAGCTTTTATAGAGGAGGTAATCTTGAGTTGAGATGCCTTTGTAAGAGTAATCCCTGAGGGATTCCATGGAAACTTGTCTCAGACCTGTTGGGTCTTTACTTTATGCCTAGATAATCTCCCTCATTGCAGTGAATCCAAGCATAATTAGGTATTCTATAAAAATGTTAATATTGCCATGTATAAATACATTAGGTTATTTTTTTTAAAACTGTGACCCAAATAAGAAATGAGAATTTATTACAACCTCTATCCCAGATAATTTATATTTACTTCAGATCCTTTTCTTCCATGTGCTTAATTTCTTTTTTTCACTATGTATCATTAAAATTTCACTCCTATCTCCCTTTTTATAGTTGCTTGTCTCCATTACTGCAGTGTTTGCAAGTCCTGCTCTAAATCACATATAGACAGAATTTTCCAGATCTTCTAATTTTTCCTTCATTTTCACTCAAGTACATTTTTTGTCATTAAGACTCTTTCTTCACTTTTCTCTTCATAGAAGTAACTTCCCAAGTCATCGCACCTTTCTGAAGGCTGGCATGTCTCTGAAATGTTTGTTCTTTCTTGTCTGCTTTAGTTAGAATAATCTTAAAATGGCAGTTTCATCATGTCTCTACTGAACTAAAAAACCTAAAATAAAAACAGTGGCACAGATGTGTTTGTTACCTGCCTGACATTAAATCCCAGTTCCACCACTCACTGGCTGTGTGATCTCTGACAAATTTCTTAAGCTCTCTCAATCATTGCCTTCAGGTCTCCCTCTTACAAAGTGGACATTATGAAGATTAAATCAAAAGATGTTGGTAATATCCTTTAAAAAGAACCTGACACATAATAAGCAAGTGCTCAGTCAATTTTAGCTACTTGTCATTTTTTATTCTATTTTACTACTGTAACAAGCTAGTGATTCTTATTGGTCAGCCATTTCAGATCAAACTCAGAATTTTTGTTTTAGCCTTTATAAAAATGAGATCACCGAAAAAAGAGTGGTGGGCCCATGATTACTATGTTATAGAATTCTGATGAAAATAATAAGAGATATAAACTAGGTTAAAGTATCATAATCTAGAAAGCACAAAGCAAATACTAGTCTTTGACAGTTAGTAAATGCAAAAATTAGAAGACATCCTGAAACTAAGCTCATAAATCAAATAAACCACAGTTGGAGCTGGGATCTCAAGTAGCAATAACAGAAGCAAGAGCTTAGGGTATCACTAACCCAGAGATTGGAACTGAGGAAATCTCAGTGCCAGCCCTAAGAGAAAAGAGTTTAAAAGGCCACTGAATGAAATGAGGTGTAACAACAGCATTTGTTAAATGATTTCTCAGTGCCCACAATGTGCTAAGTGTTTGACTTGTATTTTCTCATTCTCATAAAACACACTGAGCTTGATAACATTCTATTCATTTTGTAAATGAGAACGCTGAAATACAAAAACATTAAGTAATTATTTGCCCAAGGTCATGCAGACACAGATTTGAACTCAATCTGATTCAAGTACTCAATGTTCTCTGCTACTTAAGATATTTCCCCAATGGAATTCAGTGCATATTACTGATTATGGTTGAGAGACATCCTAAAGGAAAAAATCTCTCATAATGTTTTTAGATCCAGCAGTTCCAAATTTAGTTAGCTTTTTTTAGCTTCTACCTGCTCTTTGTGAAACAATAAAAATCTGTTATCACAATTGAGCATAGTTTTAGAAACCATAAATACCAACAAGAAAAAATTTTTGCTAGAATTGAGTTTCAATGTGACTTCAGCCTAACCAATTATACTAAAGGAATTTAAATGCTGTGTTTGTATTAACTCATATGATCCTCCCAACAGTCCTATGAGATGGGATTAGTCCCAATTTTACTGATGAGCTCCCACTCACCGAGTAATCAGTTGTGCAAGATCATATAGTAATAGCTCCTGAAGGCAGAGCCAGGACCTAGCTATGCCGTCTCAGTATAGATGCTGTACTCTTAACCCACTGGGTTATTCAGAACTGGGTTCCAGATAGACTTGGCCCTTCCATAGTCCATAAATTACAGTTAAGATCCCCAGGAATCTAGAGTCAGGTTCAAATCTCAAATATTTTTACTAGGTCCTAGTAAGTCTTCCTTTGCCTTCCCCCTTTTCGAAGCCTTTCCCACCCCAGCTACATGAAGTGCATTATCAGAACAGTCATTTATTTGTTCATACAGAACTGAGATACAGGCCAGAGGCTCAGGGGCGGAAAGAGGCCTCACCAGAGACAGTGGGGAGCAGATCAGGCAGATCTACGAAGTACACTGCTGAGGGGAACAGTGGGCGGGCCAGGAGAGGTCTGCCACGCCATGTGGTCACCTCCAGGGCAGGTGGGAATTGAACTCATGCGGAAGTGGCCTTAGCCTCTCAGTGCTGTGCTCTAACCCGCTGCGCCACCAGGGAGGGCCCATGTAGCTGTTCTTATCCTCACAATATCCACTTTTGAAAACCATTTTCCAGTCAAGCCTCATAAACTTTTAGCCTGTGGGAACTTGGACTTACCACTGTGGAGGTAGCAATCTTGTTCCCAAACCTGACTATACTCTCAGTACCTTGCTGCCTTCAATTCTGCAAACAATTACATTGTGTAAGGATCTGTAGCATGTCACTTTTTTATTTTTGAAAAAATAAACACTTAATCCTTTCTAGACAACGCTGTCTCTTTGCAGAAAAAAATCTAGGTTCTTTTTTTCCCTAGTTTGCTGTAAGATTTTTATATTTTATAGAATTTTACATAGGCTATGCTTCAATTTTCTTTACATTAGATCTCCCATTTGTGGTATCTGCAAATGTTTTCATTTTATCCTACAACCTGAGTCATTGCCTACTTCTCAGATTTGACTGATGAATTCAGTGGTTAAATTTTTCTTTTCTCTGATTTACAGCTTATGGTTGCAGAAAAGAATGGAACAATCCGGTTTTATGATCTTTTGGCCCAACAGGCTATTTTATCTCTTGAATCAGAACAGATGCCATTAATGTCAGCACACTGGTGCTTAAAAAACACCTTCAAGGTTGGAGCTGTCGCAGGGAATGATTGGTTAATTTGGGATATTACTCGATCCAGGTACTTCGTTACTGTATTTGTCTATTACTTTCCAAAATATCACCCACTGTTCCTAAATGACCCATTGAACCATCCTGGAATTATACCTGGGCTTTACTAGAGCAAAAACAAACCTTTCCTGTAGAAAGACAAGGGTAGTTTTTATATATAATAACATAGATGGGTACCCTTACATTGACGATTCAGAGTGTAACCCAGAAAGAATACTGCAAAGGAGGATTTGATCTGAGAAATGCCTTTTTATATTAAAAGAAGAAAAATACTGACCCTGCTGAATGATGGCATTCTGTAGTGGTTGTAAGTCATATTTATGTCATTACTGTGTTCCATCTATTTTGTTAAGGTTTAAGTACAGAGATGTTTTGTCGTTTAAGGAGAAAATTCCCTTTTAAACTTTAAGTCCTTTTACTGAGTTTAACAATCAATAAAATGCAAAATATTATTTTTTAGTTACCCTCAAGATAAGAGGCCAGTCCACACAGACCGAGCCTACTTATTCAGGTAATACACCATTTTTGTTGCAGTCACAATTTGATGTTTTGGGTTTGATTTCTTAGCTCATGATGTGCCAACAACTAAAATACTTTTCCTATCCTTTCCTTTGCACTAGGTTTAGTTTACTGATTGTTGGGCTGTCTTAAATAAGTATTTGCCTTTGTCTTTTGGTCTCAGCAAGGCAGTGATTTGCTTTCCATTATTTTCTTTTAGTTAACATGAAACACAAAACATGTTACTGCTGCACCAATCCCATTCCAATAATTTGGAACATACACTTGTTTATGTTTCCTGCTGATGAAGATGTTACTGTTGGTAGGCATGTGTTTATGCATATAATTGACACTGTTTTAATGTGTTTACTTAATGCTTTAAACGAGAACATAATACATGATATATAGATCTGCAATTTTTTTCCACTTCAGTTAACATAATTGTCTTTATTGTTGTTCATTCCGTTTTTTGCAATTGTAGAATACAGTCGTTAGATGGCTTTCAGCTTCAAGTAACAAGAAAACTTACAAAAAAGACTTAAGCCAGTAGAACATTTATTATATGTCGTATTTCATTAAATTTAAAATGGTTTCAGTAAAAATATAGTAGAACATGGGGACATCATTATCTATGTACTATTAAGAAAAAAGTATACTCAACTAAATGTATGAGCTCCATAGATTACATCCTGATTTCAGAAATAAGAGCAATATACATTTAAATTCTGGCAACCATGGTACTTTAAAGGAACCTGTAGAAAGGCTATCAGGGTTGCTCAAGTACTCATCCATGTTGTCAAGAATTTAGGCCTTGCCTTCTGCCGTCCTCAGTGGCATGACTTGGGATTTGCTTCTTCATAGTCACAAGGTGACCGCCAGAGTTCCAGGCATGATAGCCTCATAGCATATTGTCCAAAGTAAAAAAGAGTTAGAAGTTGCTCTCATTGTCTTAAACCAATTGGGTCTTTTCCCTGCAGTCAGACACATTGAACCAGAATACAATAGGAAAGGGCAGAATGGTTGTTGGACAAGCACTTGTATCTGCTACACATAAAAAAAATTAACTAGAATTTAGTCATTATATTTGCCAAAGAATTTTTTCTTTTATCTCCCCACTGCACATCTTAAATTCTAATCATGTCCCTGTAGCTTCATTAGCAATTGTATTCATCAGTAAGTACATTGGATTCCAATGTCAAGGATGCCTTGAAGCTTAAACATTTAAATATCTAAATATTCTAGTGTTTGTATCATACTGAAGAACTTAAACATATGAATTTATCACTAACTTGAAGTATTTTATGTCTTTCTGATACCAGATCTGTGTCTCCTACTGCATTGTACTACCACTTTCTTTATAAAAATGCACTGTGCTGACTAACCTGGTATGACTTTGAACCTTAATAGTGGACATGAGAAGCACTTAAGAAATATAGAGTGAGAAATTATTTGCAGCCAACTTTCCTGGGATTCCCAGGACCATATTAACAAATTTGGAGTTATAAAATTATTGCTTTTGTGCAAGAAGGAATAATCTGTTTAAAAAAACTGACAGTTACTTATAAGATGATATATTTATCGTCTTTTCTTAGGTGGTCCTCAATTAATGAAAACTTGTTTGCGACTACTGGATATCCTGGCAAAATGGCAAGCCAGTTTCAGATTCATCATTTAGGACATCCTCAGGTAATATGGAGTTGTTTATGCTATATATTTTTTTTAATATGTGTTTTCTACTTTTCTAGTCAGAGCCCCCAAATTTGTAATGTCTTTTACCTGCGTGAGTTGTGAAGAAAAGGCATTTCTTCATGTGTAAAATCATCAGTGGTGTAACACTTTTTGCCTGGGCTCATATAAGAAGTATTACATTTCTTTTTTATATATATCCTCCACCATTTAAATATATATATTACTTTTGTTTGTTTGGTTGGTTGATTCACACTGCAGAAAATTTGTGTCTGGATGTCCCAGTTTAATTTATAGACTATTGTATCCATCATTCCAGCCAGTTGCAAGCAATCATGTGCATTTCACCTGTGAGGGAACTTATTTATGACAAAGCTATGTAACCAAAGATAATTTGTCAAGGCAGTTCTTATTTTTGAAATATTTTTTATTCTTTAACTGAAAATTCATTGAGCTTCTTTAACTCTTCACATACTTTATAGCCCATCCTCACTGGTTCCGTAGCTGTTGGATCTGGCCTCTCCTGGCATAGGACTCTACCACTGTGTGTAATTGGAGGTGATCACAAGCTCTTGTTTTGGGTGACTGAAATGTAAAGTAAACTCACTGTTACCTTGGATCCATAAACATATTTTTAGGACATATTTTGGACAATTTCTTATTTTTACTTATTTTTATATCAAATATACTGTAAGTTCTAGAAATGTCTGGATTGTTTTGTTAAATAAAATATTGATATCTTGAAATATTAGCTTCTGACTCTTTTCTGTATGTGTGTGTGTGTGTGTATATATATATAGAGAGAGAGAGAGAGAGAGAGAGAGTTTTGAGGGGGTGTTGTGTATTAGTCATTTTGAGGTCACAGTTCAGCTCCAGAGGGGAGATGATTAGGGAAATATTTCATCACCGACTATTCAAAGTGCATCCTACCTTCTGTTCTTTAAAAATGTACTTTTTCCTAATTCTCAACATTTATAAAAGGTGAAAAAGCTCTCCCTCAGTTAATCTGGAAGTGGTTGAATGTATATACATTTTTTTAACAATATGTATGTATGGGGCATCCTGACTTCTTCCAGAATTATAAAGGATTATCCTTCAATTCAATATAAAAAATGATTTGCAGTTTCTTAAAAATGTGACTGATTATACTACTCAACCACATTTACTATATGCATGTTCCTTTTGATTGAGCATCTCAGTACTCATAGAACTCTTAGAATCTGTATAGTATAAAGGTTATCTTAAAAATATTTTTGAGATGTTCCAAAGAAAAGGAAAAATACTGGTTGGTTTCTCTCATAGCAGGAATATAACGGAACAGGCGAGAAAATAATGATGATGAACAGCTATATACCAGAGACATTTTGTGGGGGTGGAGTGGGGAATGAGATCAGAAACAGTGGAGGGAGGGAAATGCCCTGGATTAAGGTGATGGGAAGCCCAAGAGGATTGCAACTGAGATGGAAAAATGCACAAAATGATGTAAAGATAAACTATTATATTTTAAAAAATTAACCAAAAAAAATTTTTTCTGAGTTGCTACCTAGTAGCAATAGTTTTCATCCTCTCAAATACTAAAATCATCATTGTGTGAAGCATCCATATCATATCATGACATAGAATGATGTAATTAGAAGAGTATAAGATTATGGTTCTGCATATCAGTAAGAGATGAAGTTAAATAAATCTCTACAAAGTCTCTGTTCCCATAAGTTAATACTATATCTGAAGCTGAATTTCCTCGGGGAAGATTTTAATAGAAATCATTCTCACGGAGTTACTGTAAGAATTAAATTAAGGCGAATGAAAATACCTAGTTTTTAAGTCTGCCACACAAGTCAAGGATTTGTAGGTATTTATTTAGAGATGTCTGTCTCATTTTGGAGAACTTAGAGCTTAATAATGCCAATAGATATTTTTTATTCAAGTATTCTATTCGTAAGAGGCCTTATAAGAATCTTGTAGAGTCAAGAAAACTATCTTTAAAAGGAAATGTTGGTAGTTAAAGAATTCAGTAAAATTTTATGATTAGGTAGATGTTTGCTATAAATTGGTATATTTTCATCTGGTATAAATACAGATGAAAAATTACATTAACAATTATTTTCTGGTTACATACTTAATATAGTGAAATAAAATTACCGTATAATATAATTTCCTTTATCTTTCTTATGTAGATTTTGAACTTAACAAAAAAAGGGCAAAAGGCAAGTTTGATGTGGTTACCTTCAACAACAGTCTTTGTGATGAGAGACTGTTTTATTTCTCAATGTGTGACCAGGTCAAAGAATTTCTTTTCAGGATGTATCCAAAGAAGTGAGGTCATCATCCTTTGGGTCACTATATTTGACAATTGTTTAATACTCAAAAAAGTTGACTAGGAATTCAGTGGGTTATGGTTAGGGAATGAAGATTAGAAGATATGTTGGGCTGTGATGTTGGGCTATCTAGGAAGTAGTGTCTCTGAAATATGGGTTTCCTAAAATATAAAAGTTTTCTGATGAAATTAACCAATAGCACTGCTCTCTGTCAAGGAGAAGCCAATTCATGATGACTGTATATTTTTAATTATGCCAGAGGGACAAGTGTATCCTCAACAAAAGAAAAGGGTGATTCTACTTATAAATTAATATGGTAGTTACAAGATAAGAAAATCACAAGCAATGAGTGGGAGTTCTTTACCTCTTACTTTCAGTAGTGTACATGTTATTTTGAATAAGTATTGAGAACTCTAACCTTTTCTGTCTTTAGATCTAACAGACTATGGGACTATTTCCACCTTCTACTCTATTAGGAAATTTAGTGTGTTCAGTTACTTTCTTGTAATTATTTATCCTTACGTTTAAATTAGACTGAGACAAGAGGGGATGTTTAAACTATAATTCATTGTTGGTCCTCACTTTTAATTCTTGATAAATAACATGAGATCTGGTTGTGTGGTGTGTGTGTGTACCAGCTAAGTTTTAGGTTTTTTGTGTTTGTTTATAACTATGTCTAAGAGGGTTTTTCTTCTGTTGAAATTAAGTTTTCTTCAGGATTGCTTCACTTACAAACATTGTGGGAAAACCAAAAAAAAAAGTTGTATTTATGTTCTAAAACTTGTATTTTTTAAGACTGTTGAAGGAAAAGTCAGGGTATCACAAATCTGCAAGATGTCAGAACTAAATCCTACTTTTTCAAAATGATGGAATCATAAGTCTGATTTTATTTTTATGATCTGGCTTGTACATTGTGAATATTTAGTGCCTTTCCATGCCAAAACACAAAATCGCACACCCATGTACGCCAATTTGTTTCTTACTTTGGTAATTTGTTTCTACATATTGACACTGACCTAGAAATGTTCCTGTTACTGTTTTAAATCTCATGTCAGTGGAGAAAAAATTGAAATCTGGTTTACACATTTGTGTCTGGCTTTTTGTAATTGTCCAAAATCTGACATTATCCCAGAAATGCTGATTGGGAAGTTATGAGACAGTGTTGTGCCCAACTTAACTTCTGAGGAGAAAAAAAAAGTTGTTGCTCCAGATTAGACTCTCTGTTTTTCTGCAGCTCAAATTAAACTCAGTTTAACCCAGGTTTCTACCATCCTTAGTTCTGAGTGCAAATAAAATCTGCAAAGTAAAAAAAAAAAAAATGACCATTTGGTAGTCCTTTTCTACATATTCCTCATGAGACCTGGTCAAGTCTTCAAAAGTAGCGGTCTGTTCCCTTATGTCTTCATCAAGCTGTTGGTATGTTCAGTAAAAGGAACAGGAGAGAACACTGTTTCTTTAACACCTTGCTGTTTCAAAAACATTTATTTTAGCAGGAATTGGAAAAGAATTTCAAAACAGCTAACATTTGTTTCTAATTATACATTTAAAGAAATATGCCCTTCAAACATAGGTAGAATTTCTTGTATTACTAACATGACTTTAATTTATAGAAGCTGTTTATTAACTAAACACAACAGAGTAATTAGGCTATCAGCTTTAAGGATTTCATTTCTCCAAAGGAAAGATGTATACACATTTGATGACATATTCTTTACTCCAACCTCAACAGTTTCTTTTGCATGCATGGACACAGTCTTCATGGGAAATCAAAGGTATTAAGTCACTTTCTGACCTTTTCAGCTGTTCTTTGAACTACCTTAGTAAAAACAATCACTGCCCTTATGTAGCTTCAAGTTACATTTGTCTGGAAATTTCTTTGCAATCAGTTTATTGCGATTTAACTCATTATCTTTGTTATGTAGTTGTTCGCCTTCTCAACTCATTTTTAACAGAACACTCTACCTTGGGACTTACAACACTTATATAAGCTTTTAAAATCCTTATGAACAATAATAAGTAATAGGGGAGGGAACCAGGTTTCTCAACCTTTGCAGTTTGAGTAATTCAATGTAGATTTACAGATGTATGAAATGGGCATTTCTACCAATTGCATTTGTAGTGCTGTATTGAGTTAACAAATGCCTTTCTTTTCCTTTTGTGGCAAAAGACAATAAATGCTGCTGGTATCTTTCTTTCTTATGATGGTTAAAAACAAAACTTTGATCTTGCTTATAAACACAGCTGTTGTCCCATCACTAAGCCAAAATCAGACAAGATTAGACTTTGGCCAAAATTAAGGTTACTCTTTGCAACCACCTCAAATTAAAGCTTTCTTAATACTGTTTTAGGAAGTCTCTATTGTTGAGACAGTGTATAAAATTAAAAGGCCCCAGACAACTAACCCCTAAGATAAGCCACAGGCAATTAGTGACAAGTTATACCACCATTTAAAGAAGGAGGTTATAAACAGCTAGTTCATTTAGCCTCATTTTTACTAAATTATCACTGTAAGAAAAGACTTTCTTAGTTGACAATAAGTTTAAATCAGACCAAATGTAAATTAACTATTTTTTAATAATATAGTTTATTTTTACATCATTTTATGATGCCTTTTTCCATCTCAGTTGTACTCCCTGTGGGCTCCCCATCACCAAACCACCCTGTGCCATCACCATAGTCAGTTCACTTCCCTCCCCCCCACTGTTTTTGATCCCATTCCCACTCCACCCCCATAAAATGTATCTGGTGTATAGCTGTTCATTATTATTATTATTTTCTTGCCTGGTCCTTTATACTCCTGCTCTGAGTAAAATCATCTGGTATTTTTCCTTCTCTTTCTGGCTTATCTCGCTAAGCATGATCTTTTCCAGCTCCATCCATGTTGCCGCAAAAGGCATGTGTTTCTTTTTTTTTGGTTGCTGAGTAATATTCCTTTGTGTATATGTACCACATCTTTTTAATCCATTCATCTACTTTTGGGCATTTGGGTTGTTTCCATGTCGTTCCAATTGTAAATAAAGCAGCAATAAACATGGGGGTAAAGGTGTATTTTTGAATCAGTGTTTTTGTGTCTTTTGGGTAGATACCTAGGAGTGGGATTGCTGGGTCATATGGAAGCTCCATATTACCAATTTGAGGAACCTCCAAACAGTTTTCCATAGTGGTTATACTAGGTTGCATTCCCACCAGCAGAGCAGGAGAGTTCGTTTTTCTACACATCCTCGCCAACATTTGTTGTTGCTAGTTGTTTGAAGATGTGCCATTCTCACTGGGGTGAGGTGGGATCTCATTGTGGTTTTAATTGTCATCTCCCTTATTACGATTGATGAACATTTTTTCATATGCTTGTTGGCCATCTGCATTTCCTCTTTGGAGAAGTGTCTTTTTAGCTCTTCTGCCTATTTTTTGATGGAGTTGTTTATTTTTGAGTTTCATCAGTTCTTTGTATATCTTTGTGATCAATCCTTTATTGCTAGTTTTGTATGAGAAATTTTTTTCCCAATTAGTGACTGTCTGTTTGTTTTTTGTAATGTCTCTTTTGCTGTACAGGAGCTCTTTAACTTAATGTAGTCCCATCTATTTATCTTTTCCTTCACTATCTTGGGTGCTGTATCATCAAAGATGTTACTGAAGTGTCTTGTAGTGTTTCACCCATCTTCTCTTCCAGGTATTTTATGGTTTCCATTCTTATGTCTAGGTCTTTAATCCACTTCTAGTTGATTTTTGTGTATGGTGTGAGGTAGTGATCTAGTTTCATTTTTTTGCATGTAGCTTCTCAGTTTTCCCATCACCATTTGTTGAACAAGTAAGTTAACTTTTTAAAGAACATTTTGCATTAATGTTTATTTGGTTAATTACTGATTCTCCCACTAATACTAATAAAAATAAAGTGCTTCTCACAGGTAGACATATTTTATTGTAATTATTATATAACTCATTTTGGTTTCCAGTCTACTGAAAATATTTTTTTTAAGTCTTAGACTCTGAAGTTTTAAATACTTTGCCAAATGTTCTGGATAGCTGATTCTCTGAGAGTCGGATACCAGTTCCTCAAGCTATGTTATGAGCGGCTAATAGTGTCTTTCTACCCAAATTTCCTGTACCAAGTGTAGCATCTCTGGAAATATCCCTTTGGTTGAAATCCATAAAGCTCCAGTAAGTTTTCCCTGGAACTTGTTTTTGAGCAATTACAGGACCTAGTCATATATAAGTGACATATATATCTCACCCCACCTTGGGGTGAGATAAGCTACAGAATCATTAAGTCACAGATACATTAAACCTCTGGCCATGGCAGTTACGGAATTCTGTTGGTGTTTTTAACCTATTTGTTCTCCCCATAATTCTACTTTGCTGCCACAGTTGCTAAAATGTGTTGACATATGTACATAATCTCTCCAAAACCATAGTCATTGCTTCACAACCTATTAGTGACAACAATAATAGGAAATTCTGCAAGCACTTTTCAATATTCATGTTATCAAAATCCTTTTTCCTTTGAAGCTGTTGTCTCTCAGGGTCCTAAGAAAATACTGACAGTCCCAAAATCAGTTCTAGCAGATGTTGAATCCAAGTGGCCAGTTAGCTGCCTCTTCTTCCCACAAACACCACTAACTGTAAAAGGAATAAGCCTGCAAATGAACCTTTACCGCTCATTCAAAGAGAGTGACTTTTGAAGATCTCATTCAGAAGTCTTGAGAGGATTAAAATTTCACAGATATATCAAGGTAAGCCTGTCTTCTTGATAACTGTTATGTGACCCAAGGTTCAGCTATGGAATTCAGATGAAAAGCAGAATCCTTTAACCATTTCTTTCTTTGTGATATGCAAGAGATAAGATGTTTAATAAGTAGACTAATAGCCTGGAGAATAAAAGGGAGCAAAATACTATCTTTGAATGAAAATGTGGAAATTTAAGATGGACTTTCCATTAGAAATCACCCATTTGCATTTAACATGCCTGTTTTAATTCTCAACAATTTTTGTTCAGCATATATGAACTATCCAACCACAATCATCTGGGGTTCCTCAAAAAAAAATTATTAAAAAGGTCTCATACAGAAATTATTGTAGGCCACTTTCCTAGGGTGAATGGCTCACACTTTCTGGATCAGCAATTTTTAAGGGGCAATACAGAAAGTTCTAATATGACCATTTTGTACTCTAGAAAAAGCTACAGGAAGAAATGTTGACGTTGAACTTCCAGAGTAGTGTTAAGAGATTTTATGTGGTTCAAAATAACATGTCAGCATTAGGAAATTCAGGTACTGAGTCACTGAAACAGCCAGAGGAAGTTAATTAGAGGCAGCTGATAATAGCTTCTTTCACTACTTTAAAAAATAATAAATGGAAAGGAGCATTCTACAGAGAAGTTTTAGTGAATTCATGTACTTTCATGCTATAAAAATGATAATAGTTTCACCCCTAAATCTCTGCCCAGCTAACTCTAATATAGTTCCTGCTTAAAAGCTAACTTCTCTGATTTTCTCAGAGGATTTAGAGGCAACTTTTATCTCTGGCACATTGCAGCTTGTGTGGATGTGTCTACCCTGAGCTATAACCTCCTGGAAGGTGGACTCTGTTCTCTGCTACTGGACATCTTGTTGGGCCCATGGCAGAGAGCTGCAACTCTTGATGATTTGTATACTGCAGTCACAAACTGAACCAAGTTCTTCAAATCCCAATGCAAAGTTCTTTCTGTGTTTCTGTGGTGCCTTTTTCTTTATCTAGTGGGTATCATCTCCAGTGGTTGTTTTTTTTGTTTGTTTGTTTGTTTTTGTTTTTTTGCCTCTTCTGTAGCACTTGACATTTTATTTCATGTTTTAAAGTCCTTTGGAAACAAATTCTCCCTCTCCAGAGGCAAATGGCTTAGCGGAACTCAATCATCATAGTCCTCACAGGATCTAGCCGACCATCTGGACCTTAGGATACAACGTAAACTTTTTGATTAACAAATGATTTAGGAATGAGATACGGGGTGGGCATTAGAAGGGATGACCTTAAACGGTCGCAATTGTTTACTCTTTATTTGTTAAGATAGGATCAATAGAACCACCGCTTTACTCCAGCCGCTATACCCGGGAAGGACGTCACAATTCGGAACTCGAACTACCAATCCCAGAATGCCGTGCGACGGGGACGTAGACTTCCGCCAGGAAGGGGCTAGGGGCGGGGACTTGGGGAGGCGTTTCAACACTATTACCGGGTTGGGCGGACCCCAAGGGGAGGGCTTGTGGGTGAGTCTGGGTTCCCCGCCCGCTGAGGACATGGATGAGGACGGGCTTCCTCTCATGGGGTCAGGCATAGACCTGACCAAGGTTTGTAAAAGACCGAACAGAACTTCCGGCGAGCTGGGAGGAGGATGGGGAAGGGATGCTGGGCTCCCAGGGCGACCCCCGTCTCCAAGTCCACCCTGACCCTGGCTGGGGCCTCCGTAGTGTCGGCTTTGGCAGGCAGAGGCCCACAATGGAGTTTTAAGGGGGCGCCTCCCAAGATGTTGAAGGGGTTAGTGTGCCTCTCCCAATCTCTGCTCCCCATGTCACGAGTCTGGGCTAGAGGGTGGCCCGCCGGCCAAGCGGCCAGTCACTTCTTCCGCCTGCAAGTTTTTTGTGTGCTTTTTGTGGTTGTTGCTTTTAGCTGCAAAATCCATACTTATAAATCCAGAGTCCACTCTCAAAAACTTTTCCGCAGCTTCTGTCGTTCTGGGACACCCCACCCTCACGGTGAGGAAAACAAGTTAATTACTATACACAGTATTTCAAGAAACTCATATTACACAGCAAAACACCCCTTTAATACTGACATCAAAGGATCTTCATGGTGTACGATCCTCCTGGTTCAAATCATCTTTGTTTTTACATAACACAGGTGCCAGCTATTCAACAGAAAAGAACGGTGGCATTTCTAAACCAATTTGTGGTGCACACTGTACAGTTCCTCAACCGCTTTTCTACAGTTTGTGAGGAGGTAGGTCCTATAATACTGGTTTAATGAGCAATTTAGAAATCCCCTTGCACTTCAGAAGGTGGCAGATGAGCACAACCTGAATCAAGGCCTTAGGTAAAATATGCAGATATCATAATCACATGTCACCCAATTGTTTTGTTAAATTTTAAATCTTCACTGATTCTGCTGCCCGCAATCCTAGTACTTCTAATGGTGTCTGTGAAATACTGTTGTCCAGTAAGGCTTATTGTGATTAACGAGAAAAAAAGGAACTCCAGAATTTCAGTTGAAAACATTTTACTTTGTAACTATGTTTCTCTTATCCCAAAGGTTTACATTGTTAAGTACACATTGTTTCACGTTATATTAAAATTATTATACTTGACTTGTGAAGGATTAAGTATCCAGTTATGGATGAGTTACTAGACCCAGGGATCCCTGCCTTTTTTTTTTTTTTTTAAGGCAGAAAAAGAGAATTAGGTGGAAACTGGGAAACATGGCTTGAAAATGAGTATAAGAAAGACTTCACCTTGTACCACTGCTGGGGTATACATACAATGGACAGACTAAAAGGCAATAAGCCGAGGAGTTAGTCCTTCACGTTTTATATTACAGTAGGAAAAGTACCTAGAGAGAAACTATTCCAGGCTTGTTAGCAGAGAGGAGCAACTGCCTGAGGAGTAGAGTGCTGTTTACTGCTTAACTGTTTACTGATGAGCAGATCAAGTATAATAATTGTTTTTCTCACCCACTTACTGCTGATGAATTCTCAGAACCTCTTGACTCCATCTTTTCCCCTCTTCTTTCCCTCTCAACTTTCCCCCTAATTGTTCTGACTGCATCACTACTAGGTCCCTATTGTTATTCTTGAAGAGAAAGGTGGGGGACCAGAAACCCGTGAAGTTGGAAGATTGTGTATTAAATTTTTCTCCTTAATAGGAATCTGTTTTGACCATAATTCACTGGTTGCAAATAGTATTTTATTGGATATTAATGTCAGTTGTAGCCTTTTCGCTTGGTCTCAGTGGTATATTAAGTGATTCACATACATTTAATTTTCACAGTCCAGGCTTTTGAAGACAGTCTAGCTATCTCTCTTTTACATACATACAATAACTGAAATGCAGAGAAGTTTAAATCATTGGCTTAGTAATTCATTTATCCAGTATATACTGAGTGTATAATATTTAAGCTGCAGTCACTGCTCTAACTTTTTCATACACAACTAAAAGTAACAGCTGGGATTCCAACTCTGATTTGTTAACTGAAAGTGGGAAAATGTCTCACTGCACTTTATGATCTGAAAACTATTTCTGTCATTTACAACTGAGACATTGCAGTGTCTTTTTTTTTTTTTTTTTTAAGATTTATTTGATGGTGCAGGATCTGTGAGAGGATTCACAAGAAACAGAGCCAGGGGCAGAACAGGCAGATGGACAAAGTACACTGCTGAGGGGAGCAGTGGGCAAAACAGGAGAGGTCTTCTGTGCCATATGGGTCACCTCACTGAGGGGATCGAACTCACTGAGGTGGCTATTGCCAGCTTCGCAGTGCTGTGCATTGACCCGTTGTGCCACTAGGGAGGGCCCTTTTTTTTTTTTTTTTAAGATTTATGAATTTATGCATGCAAGAACTGGGGTGTAAGCCAGAGGTGTGGGGGCAGGGAGTAAGAGGTGAGAGGACTCACCAGCAACAGAGTGGGGCACACAGAACAAGCAGATCTACTGAAATACACTGCTGAGGGGAGCAGCAGGCAAGACAGGAGAGGTCTTGGAGGCTTCCTTGTGGATCAGCTCCCTGGTTGCGATCCAGTTCATGCTGCAGTGGCTGATGATAGCTTGAGAGCGCTGTGACTTAACCCCTGGGCCACCAAGGAGGCCCAGCAATGACTTATTTATAGCTATTGCAAGATTTTTTTTAGATTAGGATTCTCTTTTTTGCTAAGCATGTGCATTTGATGTAATATTTTTGTTTTGATATGAAAAATTTCAGGGATCTAATTTACGTACATGGACATAAGATGTCATTTTCTCCCCATGAAGGTCAGTGTGGTTTCTGAAATGGGTTGTAATTTATTAATAACACCTCATACATCTGTAATCCTTATTTGGTTAAAGCTTTAAATGAGAACCAAAACGATGTTTTCCTAAAAAAAAAAAAAGAGCCTCTGCTGTTATTTCTTGACCTGGAAGTGAATTAGAGGGGAAAACAAATCTATTTTTTGGGGTTTTGTTTTATGTATGTTTGTTTTTCATAATCCTCGTTTTAACTGAATCCAAACTGTAATGACTTCAGTCCCAACTAAATCCGGAAATGCATTTGAAACAAATTGCTGACACTCTTCATCACTAATAGTGCCTTCAGAGTTCTCTAATAAAAAACTGCAAGTGTATTCTGTGAAGAATTTCACTTTTTAAAAACTGTTTTTTGGATAATAGGTTACTTTTTAACTCTTCTAGTAACTGGAACCAGGACTAGATAAAAGAAAGTAGATGAATTGGACCAAAATTATAAAGTACTAGGAGCACTTCTTCCTTTCCTTCACAAGTCCTTAGTAAGCATTTGTATTATGGCCTTGCTCAGCAAAATCTTAGATGATCCAGTGGGAATGCAAATTTAAAAGGAAGTGGGTAGAGGGACCACAGTGCAAGTTCTATGCATATAACAGATAAATTGAGTTGTAGTTTTATCTTATAGTGAAACTTAACACCAGGGGTATTCTGTAAACAGGGCTATCAGAAGTGTTGTTTTTACTTTGACTTGTAAGTAGCTAAATTTTAACTGGGTTAATTTTTTTTAACATTCTAAACTATTTCTTTTTTTATTCCTAAAATCTTGTGTTGTTGTTGTTGTTTTTTTTTTAAAGATTTATTTATTTATTCATATAGAACTGGGGTACAGGCCAGAGGTACAGGGGCAGTGAGAGGACTCACCAGAGACAGAGTAGGGAGAGAACAGGCAGATCGAAGAAGTACACTGCTGAGGGGAGCAGCGGGAAGGTCAGGAGAGGTCTGCTGCTCTATGTGGGTCACCTCCCTGGCAGGATCAAACTCCCACTGAAGCGGCTGTGGCTAGCTTTCAGTACTGCGTCCTACCACTTTGTGCCACTAAAATCTTTAAATATAGAAAAAATGCCGCTTATTTATGTTCTCCATTCAATTTTTAAGTCCACTATTGGACTTAAACTGCAACCAGGTAATGTGTTGCTTAAAACCCTATTTATTGCTGTAACTTTTACAATAGCGCTTGCAGTTTTTATGATTGCCAGGCTTAAATGTCAGGTGAAGTTTAATAAAACCATTGATTGTTTCCCTTTCTGGCTTCAAGGGAATACAAAACCCAATGTGATATAGCAGGAGCACCATTATTTTAAAATACAGTTACTCTTAGAGAATTGGATATACAAACTATTTCATGTACAACCTTGAAAAACCACAATATTTTATTTTTGTTTCCATGTTTTACCATTAACTCCACCTTTCTTCCTTTTGTCTTCACTTGCACTTTGATAAAACTCACTACGTTGGACATAGGTGAGTGATGAACCAATATATTTTCAGCTTATCTGACAAATTACAGATACCTTATCAATGTGCCTATTGTCCCAAACCAAATTTTTCAGGTTTGTTTTAAGTCCTTATAGAGGATGGTTAAGTGTATGTGAGAGACTACTACCTTTCCACTGCCTCTCTGCCAAAACTTTCAGCGGAAGGGACAGTTATTCATGTAACTTTATCCATAGTCATAATTTAGAACAGTAGTTCTCAAACCAGGGGACATTTGGCAATGTATAGAGAGATTTTTTTAGTTGACTCAAGTGGGGAGTACTAGTCCTATTTAGTGTGTAGAAGTCAGCGTCTGTTCTGCATTCTATATAGAATAGACTCAAAAACATTTATTGTTCTAAGTTATCATTGTAAAGCAGGTCTTAATTGTGCCATAGACTTTTTGGCATTCTAGTGAAACAAATGTGTTTTTAACTGCATAAAATGCATAGAATTAAAGGAAACTAACTAAATGCTTTAGGAAAACTGAAAATTTCGATACAAGAGTATGTCCTTTATCAAAACTTTGTTAGATGACACAGGTAACACATGTAGTATTTTAGGATAATAAAAACCAACTCCAGAAAAGACAATACTTCCATGGATACTAAAAGTTATTCACAATAAAAATCTTCCCTAGCCCAGAGGAAAACTGTTGATCAGATTTTGAAACAAACAAAAAAAATTATAATTACTCTGATCTTAGAATACATCAACTTGAGCAGAAAAACCTTTTTATCTGCCACTTACCTTAAATTGTACGTATTCTTTGTGAATTTAATAAATGAAAATCAGGTTTTTGAACCCATGACTTGGTTACCAGTAGAAGTAGCAAGTCTTTATTATTAAATTACAATTGTTTTAGATTTCATTATGCTTTGTATTAATTGAAATATCAAGGCTATTCAAATAAATTATCATAAGTTAAAATATATTGATGTTTATGTCAGTATCCTTCCTGTCTTGCATGAATAAATTACTCATGTAATCTTTAAAAGACATTTCATGTTAGTGAAGCTTTGATTGCAGTAGATGAGATGGTTAAAATTAGTGCCAGAGCAAAAGATTGACATATCAAACTAATCAGATCCAGAGAGAACGAATAACTGCTCTAGGAAGCATAACTTATTTCCTCTAAGCCTCTTTAATCTTCCCTCTCAACAAGTAGTTTTCCAAATAAACATTTTCATCTTTAATCCCTTATTTACTAAGATTTGTACTTTGGTACTTGGCCTATCCTGTATGAATCATTGAGGCCCCATTTAAGGACAATTTAGTCTTATGATCTAACCATGTAAACATTTTAATACCAATTTTTAAAATAATTCCAGATAAACAGCATCTATTTTAGGAAATTTGATCAGAAAAATTGGATTCCTAGTATTTTAGAATAGTATCTTAGTGAGAAATGGATTATCATTTAATCCCTTTGAATAGCAAAAATTTTATCTATGTAATACCTGAGAATTTTCGGTCACTTAAAAAAAAATTAACAAGCATAATTTTGTAGAACACTTTTACGTTCAGAGCAAAATTGGGCAGAAAGCTCAGAGTTTCCCTAACTCCCCACCTTTCCTGCTGTGGTATCTTTGTTACAATTGATATGCTGCATTGGCACACATCATCATAACCAAGAGTCCCTGGCATCATGTTTTAACAATGTAAAATTCTTTCAGAACAATATAGAATCACTTCAAAAATAGTATCTGGGGTTAGAGTTCTTTGAGTTCATATTATTTTATTCGTATGAAGACTCAGTTTTCTCATCTTTAAAAATAGTGTAATAATAGTTCCTACCTCATAGATTTGATGTGGTATTTCAGTTAATATGTTGCATATACAGTGTAGCATAGTAAAATAAATGCTCAGCTTTATGATAAAATGTACTTTTATATAAGTATATTAAAACAAGTTAATTTTTAATTTGCCTTTCTGTTTCTTTTTCCATGTTCACTTAATCAAACCAGTGTATCCCTTTTTTAAATTAAGTTAGGAATTATTCACTTAAAATTAATTTTCTGTAGGGTTTCTGCAATTTAGCTTCTTTGGTGAGTTGAAAGACTGATTATATT
Organism: Condylura cristata; assembly: GCF_000260355.1. NCBI lineage: Eukaryota > Metazoa > Chordata > Mammalia > Eulipotyphla > Talpidae > Condylura > Condylura cristata. The sequence continues at coordinate 11,118,898 of NW_004567105.1, forward strand.
TAATAAAATTTAATTTCCATATTCAGAAAACTACTATAATTTGGAGAGGAATTCATCCCTGTTTTTATAAACCTATATTTACATTTACATAAAAGCTTTATGTGCACAAATCCTAAAAGTCAAGGTTAAGCTTAGCTTTGTGTGCCATTAAATACTTTATTTCAAAATCTTTGAAATATTAAGTTACGCTATTATGTTGCCCATCTTAAAAATAAGTGTCTTGTGAAGAAGTGCTAATTACTCTGCAGTGGCTCAGTTTTTTCCCTCCAAATCTGGGCAGAACAACAGTTTCTTGACTTGTGAAAAATTCTGCTTGTGAGTTATTCAGCATTGTGATAATATCCCAGCAAGCAGAGTACTGCAATTCTGCCGCTAGTAAACTGCTCTCAGATTCTGGCTCAGAGAGTAATATTGGTTAGAGTTAGAGAGTTTCAAACAAGTGTTCTCATAGACCGTACTTTATAATGTTACTTATCTCTGTGTGTATATATATATGGATAACTCAATTCTGTAGAATAACTAGAGCATAGCAAACTCTTGGTGGTTCTGGTTTATCTTGGATTTTGATAGGTTGGTTCCTTCTGCTTTTTAAATACTCTTAACTTTTTCCCTATGTTTTATTTCTTGTCAACATGAACTACTTTTCATCTAATTTCATCTCTTTTTACTTCTCATGCTTGAAAACTTTGAATTTGGACTAATTGTGTTCAAGTCATTTATAAAATGATCCTGTTCCAGGCAGTCTGGGATGACTTTTATTATTGTTTTCTACAAAGAATTACTTATTCATCAACAAACAATTAAGTTCCATTAAGTATTAAGTACTGTTCTGGGCACTGCAGATATGGCAACTCTGGGAAAAGTTTACATTTCTTGTTCCTATGATTGATTATGGCTCTAACAATAAATTTGATGAGGCTGGAAATGTAACTTATCTATAGATATAATTTGTCCAATTGATACATAAGACAATAGTGATACAAAAATAATCACAAAGCAGCCAAGTGAAGGCAATAACATACCTTAGTTCCTATTCTTAGTCCTTAAATAAGGGAATAATATATTAGAAAATTACAAATATTCAAACCACTTCTTATTTTCAAATCTGTCCTTTGTTATCCTTGTTAGCTGATTGTTTTAATCATCATTTGTTTTAATCTTTCTTTTCCAGAAACTAGCAGAACTTTCTCTTCGTATCCAACAAATTGAAACAACTCTCAATATTTTAGATGCAAAGGTTTGTATTTAGAATAATTTATAGTGCAGACTTTGTTTTACATTTATCAACTTTCTCAGCCATACTTAACTTTGTAGGAATAAAATCATTTTAGCTTTCCCACCCATGAAGGGGGTACAGTGCTTTTTTAAAAATTCATTACCATTACAGAGGACATAATGTTCATTATAACTGTTAAGTAAGTCTATTTAATGCCTATGAATTTAATTTGTTTCACTGTACTAGTCAGAAGCATAATGTGACATGTTAAAATATTGAACTACTATAGACTTTACTTCATTTGATGAAAATTTCATAATTATCTTGATAACATAGTAAAGAATTATGTAACACTTTAGATGTCTCCAGAGAAAAATTTGGAGAAAATGTTGACTATTTTTCATTTGCAAATATTTTAAATGCTAATGAAGAAATACCAGTTGTGATGTCAGAAATTACAAATGATAACTAGGAAAAATAGAAAGGTATTTTATTTGAAAGCTTGCAGATCTGTATATTTGCTACTTGTAAAATAATGGAAACACTTTTTTTTTACTATGTTTATATCAAAAATACTATGAGGAAGTAACATAAATGTCTAGCCTCAGAAAGTTTATACCTCTTCTTGTAGACCTGAGTCACTATAATTCTTGCAGAATATTTCTCAAACTTAGCAATTTTAGGGTCCTGGCTTTGAACATTTTCAGAATAACCCATAGAAGCCATACTCACTTGAAACTATTTGGGCCATAGCCACTGTGCTAAGTACTGTATTCACTCAACAGTTCTCAGTGAGTATCTCTGCCTCAGCTGTTATTATCATTGGTTTTTTTCATTATTTTTTGTTATGAGCATTTCTTATTTTAATGTCTAGGTAATCCAAGGTCACAAATTAAGTTACAATATGAACAAGTTTACTTTAAATTACTTCCATGGCCATAGAGTTAATCCCCAATGTTAGCCAAACATTCAACAAATATGTATCATTGATGTCAGAATGAAATCAGAAAGGAAGGTTTGCATGGTTCTTGCAAATCTATCCTGAAATTCTTAGCCACTAGCAATATGCCCATTTTTTTATGTATTAAAATAAAACATTTTAGTAACAGTGATATATATTAAAAAAAAAAAAAGGAATGGGCTAGATATACGAAGTTGTAAAGAAGCTTTGTTATTTCTCAGATAATTCAAAATATGCTATAAAGCATATTTTTTTTACAAAGAATTTTTAATATCCTGCTTTACAGGTAAGAAAACTAAAAGGCTTGGGGAGATTTATATAAATTCACATAGTTCATAACTTTAACCTGCAGAACTGACTCTGAAGCTTATCCTTTACATTAGGATCCTTATCTTTTAAAAATTTCTGGGCAAAGAATGGGTGTAGGCTAACTTAATAAGTTCTTCAAAAAATACTTTATTTATACATGCCTGTCACTTTGAATAGTTTATGGCATGGAGAATTCCAAATTATAAAGGTGAAATGTTATAAACCTATTTCTACAGACTTTATTAAAGCTATTTAAAATACACCTGGAAACTTGTCATGTTTAAGCAACTAATACTATCTTCATATGCCAAAATTAACACTTTCTTTTCTTAGTTGTCATCTATTCCAGGCCTTGATGATGTCACATTTGAAGTATCTCCTATAAGTGCCCCCAGTATGGCAAATGATTCACATTCTGAAACCTCATTAGAGCAATCACAGGTAAGTATTTAAGTTCCAAGAAATGAGTAAATCTTGTTTGGACAAATAGATTAAGCAGCAGATTTGAAGAAAAAAGTTAAATAAAAATGTAAAACTTTGAATAATAATATTTTAAAAACTTAACATAGAAAATGAGGTTTGAAAAAAAATGTTGCTTGTTTGATATTTTTTGAGAAACTTTTTGAAGTTAATATTTTCTTTGTTATAAAAAGGGAAATTGTCCTACATGGCAGTAAGAAAAATCTTTGAGCATAATTATTTTCTTCAAGTGACTATGGAAATTTTTATAAACTCTTACGAGAAATTTACTTTTTAAAGTTTTACTATGAAAACCTCAAACTACACCAAAATAAAATAGTACACTAAATATTCCAATGCCTGAATTTACTAGTTAAGATTCTGTTGCAATTTCATTAACTATCTTTTTGTCACATACCGAAGTGAATGACGGAGCCTCATTTCATTTCACCCCTGTTATTCCTTGAGCTTTCTGAAAAAAGATTCACATTTTCTTGTACAGCCACAATGCCTGTATCACATACAGTAAATTAATACTGATTCCCTCAATCTTCTAACCTCATGTTACTCAAAATAGGCTCCAGGAGCCAGCAACATGGGCATCACCTGTGGCTTGTTAGAAATGAAGACTCAGGCTCTGCTCCAGAGCTATTGAGTCAGAATGTGCAATTTACCAAGATCCAAAGGTGATTTCTAGGCTCTTAAAATTTGAAAGATACTAATCTAAGAATTCTAGTTGCCTAAAAAATATGTTTTGGGAGTTGATTTGTTCAAGTCAGCATCCTAATAAAGGCTACACTTTCCATTTGGCTTTATTTGGTTCTTATGTCTTAATATTCACTTATACTCTTTATAAATTAAATTTAAATTTTCTATTTTATTTTTAAAAGTCTTCCTTATTTGAGAAAAGTCTCTTTTGTTCCTCAATAAGTTAAAATTCAGAATAAAATAATTATTAAAATGGTTGTCTACCAGACAATACTGAACAAGTAGACTCCCTGTCTGTATGGAACCTGCATTTCTACCTGGAGGACTTTACACAGGATATTTTTTAGATCCTGACCATGGTGGTGATGATGATGGTGATGGTGCTGATGATATGTCTAAAACCTACAGGGTTCCTATTTTGTGCAAGGCATTTAAGTGCTTTTCATAAGTTGACTCATTTAATCCTCATATGGGCCTATGAAATAAATACTACATTATCAACTCCACTTTACATTTTATCAGATGAGGTACATACAAGTTTTAATATCTTGTGGAAAGTAAGACAACATTCTGAGAGCTGGAATTTTAACACAGGTCATCTGAAGCCAAGAATCGTGGCTGTTACTACTCTCCACTGTCTTATGCACCTGTGTCAAATTTATTAAGCATATTGAACTGGTATGGGGCAATGCATTATGGGAGGAGCTGTATATTTAAATAGCATGTGTTTGGAGATTGAATTAGATGACCATTGACTAAACAACAAGATATTAGAAAACAATTTTCACTAATATAGCAAGTTCCATTCTGATGATGACTGGGATGAATATACAGAAAAACATCCAAATGTAATAGAAGAGTTGAACTTTATAAATTTCAGTTCAATACGGACCACCCCTTTTCTGAAGCAATTATGTGTAAGAAATATTAAAGTGTTCCACTCTACTAGTTATGAATCAATGTATACTAGCTGCAGTATTTCTTTGGACTTTTAAAGTACTACCAGTCTAGCTGAATATTGATTTTATTTTGTTAAATGTGTATAGTTGTGTTACTTCTGCCTATTTAGAGTTTCAAGAAGTTAATTAAGAATAATCATAGCTAAATTTTCTAAAATTCAGAATGACCTGCTATATATGTCACTATCTTTTGTTTAAAATTGTACATTAATTCATTTGGAGAATTTTTGAAATTTCATCTTTCTGAATTAAAAAAATTGTGGGTAAAGTGTGATAATTAGTTAAAAATTAATGTTCTTAATATTCAAATTATCTTATTTCTTCTCTATTGTTGCTGTTATATTTTGTGTAAATGTTTTGAAATGGACTTAAGTGTTGCTCAACACAGAATTTGCATTGACTTACAATCAACTTATCAGATAAAGGATAATCATATCCTTTTTAAAAATCATCTGTTCATTGTAGTCTCTAATATATAGATGAGTCAAAGACCCAGGTTTGCATATTGACTTTTCTGCAATTTTTATTTTGTGGCTTAGATCTTATCATTACTCACAGTAGAACAATAGTGAGTAATCTGCAGATTAAGATTAATTTGAGAATACAATGAAAGCCATTTGAGAAATATGATAGAGAATTCAAATAGCAAAAATGTGTAAGACCTAACATAATTAAACCTTGTTGAGGTCTTCATCACTATGCAAAAATTAATGGCTGTCTTTGAGTTACATTGGACCTGTATGTAATTATCATTTGCTTGATTGTGTTATTGTATGAGTTTACTATACATATATTTTTTTAATATATGCTTGGGTCTTTCTTGAATTTTTTTATTTAAGTATTTTGGACTTTTTGTATTTTACAGATGAATATATGTATGTTTACTCCCTTTTGTAGCTTAAGAGTGTCTTATATAATCCTAGGAAACCAAAAGGATTTTTGGATGCTTTATTTGCTTCAGAGTTTTAAAAGGTTTAATTTACGTTTGAATTATCTGAGGAAAACCCTTAACATATAATTCACATTTATATTTTTTAAAATATGAATATTTAAAGATTTTTCTTGATTTTATCTATAGTACAGCATAGAATATAGACATCCAACTGATGTCATTCTGTTAAGGAAATTCCTCTTAAATGCTAGTATACAGATAATGAATGAGAATTCACACACAAAAAAAGCCCTCCAAAAGATCAGGTTCATAGAAAAATCAAGAACTGTATACAGACAGTCTTAGCTTTGCACTTTAGAATAAGAATTCCCAAACAGACAAGTTTTAGTTAACATGTGACTACCATGCAGAATGAGAACTCCATGTGGAATCAGAACTATATATATGATAAAGCCTTTTTTTTCTAGGTATTCTTTTTTATATGTAATATTTAACATTTAATCTTACTCTACAGAAAATGTTACCAATAATGGTACAAACAGTAATGAAATATATAAAAGCACATAATTTTCTGTGAGAAATAGGCTTCTCTTCCAGTTTCTTCGGACATTGCTTTCTAAGATGTTAGAATAATAATATCCACTTAAAATAAGACTATTTGATAAGAAAGTCACAGTTGTATAGATGGTGTAAACCTAGAAAATTAATTCACAATTAATTGGAATTGAGCAATTGACAAACTAAGTAATTTTATAAGTACTGTTAAAAGTTCTAATATAACATGTCTACCTATAATTCATATTTTATATTAATACTCTGGAGATAAGTAAAGCAAAATCGTAATATTTTTAATGCTATGAATAGATTGCATTTTTAAAGGAACAATATATAGTGATACTGTTAAGTGTAGCCTTTAAGTATTTGTAAATATATATCCCATAATTAAATTATTGGTATTTAAATTTAGAATATTCTTTTTTCTGTATTTACTGCTTTAGAATTATAAAAAGAAACATCCCTTTTAAGTAACATGATAGACCCCTTTTGTGAATTGTCTAAAGATTTACACATAATACTCTCTACAGCAGAACAGTTTACAAGACCATGGACTACAGGAAAGTGAAGTAACAGCAGAAAATATCTTAACTGTAGCCAAGGATCCAAGATATGCCAGATATCTCAAAATGGTTCAAGTGGTAAGCTAATTTGGTCTGTCTTCTCTGTCTAGCAGCCATTTGAAATTCTTAACCCTGGAGATTTCTTTGTTATTTTTTCAATCTGCGAAAACTGCTAGAGTGACCAAGTTTTCTACTTTTCATTCCCATGTTTAATTAATACCCTGATTTAAAAAAAAAAAAAACAGAAGTCAAATATTTCTAATTAAAATTTATCTCTCAGACTTCACACTAACATGCCTTTAATGTAGATTTACACAAAAGTTTTTTGCTTTACACAGTCATCATTGCAAATATCAAAAATGAAATATGCTAAATCATATGGCTTTAGTTTAATTCTCATATGCTAGCACAAATAGTGATTTTTTTTTGGTGTATTTTAATTTTGAATTTCATCTGTCAATAATTAGGTTCATAGAAAATAGCATAAGTTTCTTAGCCATGTAAGGCAATGCTTTTAGAACTGTATGACTTCAGAATTCATATTTTTTCTAAGAAATAATTGCATGCTATAATACCAGAAGTATTTTCAGTTGCCTATAACATCAGAAGTTGATTTCTTTTCATTCCAATAGGAAGTCCTGTTGCAGTGATTGAAGAAACTAGCTGCCTATCATTTCATCCAAAAATTAATGTTCTTGTGCAGTTTTATCAGGCAGAAAATGTACTAATATTAAAGAAGAACCATTAAGGTTTGCTGCCCCTAGCATTATTTAATCACGGAAATAATTTTAAAACCAGGACTGCCTGGCAATCAGAAAGAGTGGATTGGCTCAGTTAGAAACTACTGTGGTAACAATGAAGACAAAGAAAGTACTTTTTTTAGCTGTCAGAGAAGTGTATTTGTCACTTTCAAAATTAAAATTCTTCATTTACAGTCAAAGCCCTGGGCTCTAGGTTTTAGGCAAAATTAAACCAGACTTTGAGATGAAAATATATAAAGTATTTTAATTAGTAAAAATAAATTAAAGCTAGTTTGAATATGAATTATAATCAATATGTTTTTAAAACTAGAACCCAGGAAAATTTAAACTAAGCTTAATATATATAGACTATCAAATGTGTATGTTTCAAACAAAAGTTTCAGAATGACTTTAGAAGGTTTGTTTATGTTAATTTTTTTCTGCCTGACTTACATAATATTAGAAAGTAGGAAAATTAACTTGGTAATACCTCTAAGGATGCCCTGAAATATTAGAAAAAAGACATCTTAGGATAACTTATTACATTCTTGATACATTATCTCTAATTTTCTAACTCAGCGCAAGTGTCTTCCCTGGTGGCACAAGGGGGTAAGTGTCACACAATGATGGGGCAGGCAGTCACTGCAGCATGAGTTCAGTCCCCAGCAAGGGAGCTGCACCACGTGGTGCAGCAGGTCTCTCCTGTCTCACCCACTGCTCCCACACCTCTGGCCTTTGCTACCCAGTTCTTCTATACAGAAATAAATAAATAAAAATAAAACCTCCATTTGGCCAGGTGACCAAAAATTATGCTACATCTGATAATACAAACTATTTCCTTTTAGCCTCACTTAGGATTCCTTTACCAAACTCAAGAATATCCATATATATATATATATATGGTTATGTAGATTTCTAGGTGGTTTCTGTTGTAAAACATCCCTTTCAGATCAGTTTCCATTCATGGTTCCATCCCAACAGTGTTAGTAATCTTCAAGTTTTACTGTTTTGAAATTTCAGGGTGGTTCTGTGCAGATATACTTACAAGTGTATGGATACATTCACATGTGCACACACTGTTTTTTGATGATTGGATTTAATCTCCATTGGTTTATATTTCTCTTCTTAATAATTACCTTCCAGTTCTTCCATTGTCCTTTTTTTGCCAGCATGTCATTCTTACTCATAGGCTTGTAGTTTTTTTTGTTTGTTTAAAGATTTATTTATTTTTGTATACATAACTGGGGTATAGGCCAGAGGTGCAGGGGCTACAAGAATTCACCAGAGACAGAGTGGAGCAGAACAGGCAAATAGATGAAGTACACTGCTAAAGGGAGCAGCAAGCAAGACAGGAGAGGTCTGCTGTGCCATGTGGGTCACCTCCGGGGCCAGGGATTGAACTGGCACTGAAGCAGCAGCAGCCAACTTGCAATACTGCATCCTAACCAATTGTGCCACCAAGGAGGGCCAGGCCCTCCTTTTTTTAAAAAAAAATTATTTTTTTTTTAAACCCTTTGATCAGGCATATGGACCTGTGCGTGTGTGCATGGTATGGAACTGGGGTATACACCAGAAGTGTAGGGAGAGGTGGTGAGAGGATTGACCAGAGAAGAGTGGGGAGCGGAGCAAGCAGATCTACTGAAATACACTGCTGAGGGACGCAGTGTGTGAAACAGGAAAGGTCTGCTGCGCCATGTGAATCAGCTTGTTGGCTGGGGATTGAATATAGGCCATAGAGGTAATAGCTCTAGACTTCACCCCTAGGCCACCAGGGACACACCCCAAGTGAACCTTTCTAAGAATAACTTTTTGGTGCTGATGGCCCACTTGGAATTTTGCCATATGTACAATTATTCTAGTGTCATCATAGTTATCACTTAAAAAACTTCTTTGGGGTCCTCCCTGGTGGCGCAGCAGGTTAGGACACAGCACTGTAAGCCAGCTCAGCTGCTTCAGTGCGAGTTCAATCCCCGGCCCCGGAGGTGACCACATGGTGCCACAGACCTCTCCTGACCCGCCCACTGCTCCCCTCAGCAGTGTACTTCCCCAGTCTGCCTGTTCTGCTCCCCACTCTGTCTCTTGTGAAGCACCACCCCTGCTCCTCTGGCTTGTGCCCCAGTTCTGTCTGAATAAGATAAAGAAATCTCCTTAGTGGTGCAACAGTTTAAAACACAGCACTGTGATGCTAGCCGTAGCCTCTTCAGCTTGAGTTCCATCCCTGGCCAGAGAGCTGAGCCACATGGCAAGCAGACCTCTGCTCCTTTCGCAGTGTACTTCATCCATCTGCCTGTTCTGCTCCCACTCTGTCTCTGGTGAATTCTGAAACCACCCCTGCACCTCTGGCCTGTACCCCAGTTCTATATGCATAAATAAACCTTAAAAAAAGACCAAACCTATAGTCTTAAAAAAACCTGTTCTTCATCAACATCTGTATAGTTAATTGTGTTTCCCATACATATCTTTATAAAACTAGAACTTTAAATAGAAGAATAGATGACATACCACATGCTTTAGAAAATGCCTGGGGGTAGTTGAGGTGGTGGGGGGAGAGGGGCCTTCCTGGTGGCACAAGGGGTTAAGACATAGCACTATGAAGCTATCCACAGCCTCTGCAGCACAAGTTCTATCCCTGGCCAGGGAGCTGACCCACATGGTGCAGTAGCTCTCTCCTGTCTCTCCCACTACGCTCCCCTCAACACTGTATTAAGGTGGATCTGGCTGTTATGCTCCCCACTCTCTCTAGTGAATCCAGAAACCCATCCCTCACTCCCCACACCTCTGGCCTGAATCCCAGCTCTTGTATGCATAAATAAATAAATATATCTTTTAAAAAAAAAAGCCTCACAGAAGTGAGAAGTCATTAGAGAAATCCTTCAATTTCCATCTTTTCTATGGGAAGAATCTAGATAGTTTGGTATGTCTTTACACCAGGATGGTGAAATGCCTTCCTATTTTCTGTTAGTCTTCATTCTGCTAAGGTAGTTCAGTTTCTTGAGTAACTAAGAATAGTTTTCAAAGGCATAAAGATAGAAAAACAAAATTGACTACTTCCTGTGAAGAATCTCATCCCAGCTAAATAGAGGGTAGCTTCTGAGGAATTACTTCATCAGTACTGGAAAGTATTTCCTTTTCCCAAAATTGTAGATTTTCACTAAAATATCCATTTTTCTCAACTTCAGAGGATGACTAAGGTGTCTCATGTTTACCCACTATTCAAAATTTCATTTTATTTATTAATGTAGAGAACGACCAGCAATATTCATCAAATGAGCCCTTTGTTAGTACTTTAAGTAATTTGTCATCCATTGTACACATTGTTGCATGTTATTAAAGCTGTTTTAGAATCCTATATTCCATAATTAGGGAAGTGTATTAACAAAAAGAAGACTGTATGATCTCAAAAATTGCTTTTTCTAAAAGATGACTAAACTTACAACAGTATAAAATCCTTCTTAAGATCTCCAAATAACCATTTCTGTACCCTTAAAAGGGAATTAACAGTACCAGAAGTTCTCTCACCTCCTAAAGATAAGATTTTTCTTTCAATTGCCTTTAGATTTTTTTTTTATTTAATAATATGAGTGACTGTTCCATATGCTGTGACTCCTGCCTACAGTATAATCACACTTATGTGGAGTGTCTTGTCTTTTCCAAAGCATATTATTGTATGTAGCTTCCTAATACTTACTGGATCTTCAACCCTCTCATAATCTCACAATCTTTTCTCCCTAAGTATTGTTTAGAACCGTTTTATTTTCTCAGTAAAATTGAGAGTACACAAGTGTTTCTCAAACCCTTACAGCTTCTTCAGTAGTATAAAAGCCTTTAATTTGGTTACTACTCATGTAGTGGGTCCAGCAGATTATATATGCAGATTTTTTATCTTCCTGAATATCTAGATAAACTATAATTTTTATTTTCCCCAATAGCCTTCATGAAAATTTCTTCTTCTGAGTCCTGTCTCCTAGTGCATACTGCTTTTGTATTTGCCCTTCCTCGCTTATCACATACCTTGAAATCTATCCTAAAGTCAGGGTAATTAGAACTGCTTCAATAATATAAAATCCTTTGAACTGAAGCAGACAAAATCTTTCAAGTGTCACAAGTACCACTTTGAAGAGAAATAAGCTTGTTAGTTTCTATATTATTTTCTGTCATTCCTGGATACGACCCTCTGTAAAATAGAAGAATGATTATAGTTCTAGAAAATTAGTTGATCCTCTGTGTGACAGTTGAGTGCCTAGCCGGAGTACACCCAGATCTTTACTCTGTACTTCTGGGATGCAACACAGTACAGTTGCTTAGCTTTGTCATACATTCTTGTGACCTTGTTCAGGTCATGTCACCACTTGAGTCCTCGTTTTTCCTGAGTTTTGAAGTTCTCATTATATTTATGATCTATTAATTGATCCCCAAATTTGGATCTCATTCTTAATGAATGTTCCTGGAACACCTGCTGGCATTTTCTAACTTTTTTCCCTTTTTAAGCAAGTTTTATACAAGGTTTTTCAGTGAGTAATACTGTTGTGTTCCAAATGTGGCAGATAATTGATTCTGATTTAATGTTTGTTGTCATAATAGTGTAGCACAAGCCTTTACTAAATTACATATTGCTTTTATAACTTAACTGGAATTGTGTACATAGATCACTTTTCCAACAATTCTCCCCCTTTTATTGGCAGAATTTGGTGACTCCTCTGCCAGTAATAAATTGTGCATTGGGAAAGTCCGACTTCCACATTAAGAAGCTAATGACTTGTATTTTTTGAAACCATATTTGCCAAAACAGTCTCTTTGGACATTTAGACATTTTTAAAGCTCTATTTTCTTTGGCTGACTTAAGATGCGAATTGAATAATCTTCTTGGTTCTGGTGGTTCTGATGCATCTGTTGCCAACAGTGGATGTTGGCCTGGGGAAATGTGACTTCCATTACCTAAGGATAAAGATCTCCACCTGATTATTAAAGATGTTCATTAAGAATTTATACACCTTGTACGCAGTAAGACCAATCAATCATGAGTAAAATGCTTTTTAGATGAGGTGCAGTTTTTAAGTAATTAATGGCAATAAAATCATGTTTGGCATATGACCCCAGTGTGACTTTCCATGATTTAGAAAATTCCAGCATAGGTTCCTCATCACTGGTCAACAGTGTAGGCAAAAGATGGTTCATATGATGCTGGTTCACATGTACCGGACTGGAAGACATTGGTAAGAGTTCAGTGTAATAACTATGTTATTTTATTCATTACATTTTTAAAGATCTTTTTAGGTATTATAATAGTAGTATGTGTCCTGCTTCCTTTATAATACCTAAAGTTTACTAATCAATATCAAGGTATTTTTAAGTACATAAAAGTTTAAGGGAGATAACTTCTGTGGTGTTTTAACCTTTCACTGTTCATTGAAGGTAAAAGATGCATGTATAAGGATTGATTTCCCACATATATGAGTGTGGGTAAAGCTGCAAATGAATATTTGTATGTTTAATCAATTACAGAATTTAGCCAACTGCAAAAAAATCAAAGGACAAACTCTCTGTGGCCATACCAGAATGTGCCCAATCTCATCTGAGAGAGGAAAATACTTTATCTTTCCCATCAACTAAATGGTCAGCCAGGTCCATTTGACTAAAACTAAAAGAAAGGAGCAAAACGTAAAAGAATGGTTGATCTTAGAGTAGTAACTGAGTCATAATATATGGAACTCAAGTGACCATAGTTAGCTTCCTTCCTCCACATTTTATCTCCTATCAAATGAGTAGAGATACCCCTTAAAGTAGAAAGCAACAACAGCCACTAATTTGTAGCTCTGAAGTATTACCTATCTTTGTTATGGCCTCAGTCTCTGGACAATCAAGAAGCAGTTCAGTTTTGTTGTATTTTTGTCAAAAGCTACCAAAAGTACTTATTTTCTGCTCAAGTCAGTAAACTAGCCTCTAAGGAAAACTTGTATGAAGAATTCTTATGCCAGCTTTACAAATAATGATTTTTTAACCTTGTGGCTGCTTTCTGAACTCTTCCCAAATAGCCTTGAAAGTGTAGGGAGCTCAGAACTAGTCATACTCTGTACACATTTAAAGTTTTGCTTTTAAATAATGTATTTGCTCTTCTTTGTTTATTTTTTACTATATTGATCTCTATAAAGACTTTTTTGTTAGAGCACACTAAATGATATTGCTAAAAAGCAAGATTTAAACTTCTTGCTTTTTCCTGATAGAGTTGAAACACTGGAAGAAATACTTAGTGTGGGCTACTGCTAAATTGGAAGTTGTACATCACCTACCTTGATTCCTATATATTCCTCCTGTTTTCTTGGTTAATAACTACTGTGGGCATAATCATACAGCTCAGAATATTTTAGTGCTGATGTCACATATTTTTCATTATGTCTGTCCTTGGATGACATGTACTTGCCATGAAAGTGTTCATTTGTGAATAATTCATTTTCAGGAACAGTTGTTTAACCATAACTTTTTAGCTATGGTGCTTTTATTGTCTGGAAAATCTGTTTTGATCAGTAATCCTCAGGAGGTTTTAGAAATATCAGCCACGTTAAAGAATAACTACATCATTGATGGCAATCTCCTTAGAATTGTAGGTTATTTGACTACTGTAAACTTGAGTTCTTGCCCCAAAAGTAATTAATTGTTAATTAATAGGGGGAAAGATAAAGCCAAGAGGGGCAAATGAACTATATTAAGGAAATGGCTCACCTCAAGTGGGAGAAAAGCATCATGTAAGTTTTAGAAACCATCAATTTGAAGAAAGCATTTTAGCACCAGATTCTGACAAGGATCTCAGATAGTATAAGCTTTCATAATGGGGTGGACAGCCCTGGTGCAGAAGATAATTTGTCTTGCACAGATGTAAGATGCGATAATATACATCACTTATAAGTTAATTGTTTGGGAAGGAGTATTTTATAACTTGGAGAAAAAGCTAATATATTATGTTTTTAAAGGAAATAAAGTAGATTTCAAAATATTGACTTTTACTCAGACAAGTGAAAAATGATGTATTTCTATAGTTGAAGATATCTATGTATTTTGTATTTATCTTAATAACTGCAATTAAAAATATCTCCAGACATAACTACAAAACATCGTAGTTTTTCATAATATAATATAGCATCCCAACTTTTCCTTTCTTAACCCAAGTTCACAAATGAATTTTATTCACTTCATTGGTTAGACCATGTACTGATAACAGATTCAGGGACTTCATTGTGGTCTATATCCACGTGGAATGCCTAGTCGTGGCCATCTCTCTTTACATGGTATAGTTGGCTCTTGTAGCTTATTGAATGAGAAACTCCTAATATACCAGTTCAAACTCATTACCACTATTGGTTTGAAAGTGAATATTCTGTAATTGTAATCTGCAGAATTATCTTCACAGCTAAGATTTCTGTTCTCCATAACTTATTTGAAGATACTTCTTTAAATTCTCTTGAATAGGTACATATTAGTAATATATTTTCAAAAGCTCAACAGGAGGCCATCTGAACTTATTACATAACTATGCTTTTCATTTAAGTAATGAATTCCAAAATGATTTACTATAAAAATTATTTTAATTAAAAGTTTTTATTTCTAGAAAATAAAAGCATAATTTAGAAAATTCTAATCAATACATTTCAAAGAACAAATACTATTTTAGTGAAATAAAGTATAGCAAAGCAGCAGCATAGCTAAAGTATTCACAATGAGGTCCAGCATTAAAGTTCATCAAAATGAGTTTTTAAATTTTAGATATTGTTTTGCATTATCATAAAGGGAGGAAAATGAGTCTTCCACAACACCAAATTATTCTTTATGATCAACAAATACTTGATAAGCTACAAATTGCTAGAAACTTCCCCACATTTGTTTGGTCTTTAACACCTAATACCTATCACTGTAAAAGAATATCCAGAGGGAAAAATCAACCCCGTTGTAACTCCATTATGAATTATAACAATGGATATCTAGCTTTTTTAAATGATTTTCAAAGGTTTTTCATGATAGACATAACCAAGCCTTAGTTCCCATTCCTAAAAGTCATGGGCAGAACTGCTAATGGAAGCTACTTTGTATTTAAAAAAAAAAAAGTAATCACTGTCTGGCCAACTTCCTGATCACAACTATTGTCTTGTTTGTGCATTTCTTCACGTGATTTGCGCCATCATTTGTTTTTAAATATTGCATGGGCTGTCAGTGAAAAATATTTTGTCACTATGAAACTGTTATCTTGAGAAAATCCTTGAAAAAGGAATGATTGAATGTTAGCAACATAGAACCCACTGTGTATAGGGCTATTAAAATCTGTGGGGCACTTTGTTGTCCACATATTTAGGTTCAAATTAATAACTTTTGGTGAGACAACAGTGCTAGAATGAGTATCTTACATAGATTAGTTTATCTGATGGTTTTATCCTGATAAGTACCCTACTAATATATTTCATAAATTGCAGTGTAGGTATTTTAAAGGTAGCATTATTGAAAAGCAGAAGACAGAGAAATGGTTGTATCCATTTCACTAAGTTAAAATTTAAAAAGAGCCTGAGTAGAGGGCTGGTTGCCTTTCTTTTTCTAGCTCAAAGCTTCATTTATTTCCTCTCCCTGGAAATAATAATAATGATAATAATAACTATTCACCTATTAACTCAATAGATCTTTTTCTTTATTGTTGATCTAAGAAAAAAACAGCTTCATATTTTCCATCTCTTCTGATTGTTGTGACTCAAGCTTTGTAAACTGAGAGGAAAGACTCTAAAATATAAGGAGCACTTTTGTTATTTTATAAAAGAAAGTCATTTATCTTTATTAAAGTGAATAAGATGGTTTTCTCTCCTAATCTAAAACCTTAGAAAACTTGCAACATGCTTTGTAAAGAAATTTTACTAGCTTGACTCTCATAGTACAATAACAAATGTAAATATTGGCAATCCTGTTACCCTCCAAAAAGTTTTTGTGATAGAAGAAACTAGTCTTTAACTATTAGTGTTGCCATCATAATTTCATTACTGTGGCTTCTTTACACACTTTCTCCAGTGACGCAAATACAGACGTGATTTTTTGGAACCTCACACTTATGGCTGCCTTCTCTCTTCTTCATTACTTATGTTGGACAAACTGCCATTCCCGCTTGCCAAAAATAATCCCACAGTCAGTAGACTTCAGTTTTGAGGTCTCTCATGTCCTCCTTAGACCACCAGTAGCTTTCTCTCTTAGAGATCAAAAATTGGACATTTCTTTTTGATATTTAACAAACCAGGCTGTGTTCCTTAAACCCTAAGGAAGAATATAGCAAAAAAAAATATTCTAAGCACCATCATTGGAAACATAGCAGCAAATACCCTTGAAATGAAATCTTTTGGAGCACAGAGGAAATTATTTTTGCATTAACCTTTATGAGATTTTTGTATTAAGGTGACGATAGTAGTAAAGTTCTCAAATAGGGTATGAGATTATATTATATATTTTATTATAATATAATTTTGTTAATATCTAACTATTTTCGAGAAACTAAGAGTAAAGTATGGAACTTATAAATTCAGGTTTCTGTTATTCTTAAATTATAACCAAATCCATGAAACTAATGTTAAACTAGGGAGTTTATCTAATTCCATCAACTTCTCTGTCCCCCACTCCTCCCTTCCCACACACTGCTTCCTCTCACCTCCACACCCCACCCCACATGTACTTTCCTTCCTATATTTTAGGAAACATTTTTGTCACCCTCATTTCTCCTCCCTTCTGTTTTCTCCACTTTGTAACTTATTTCAACTTATTTGTATAACCTTTCCAATGTTACCTGTGGATTATGCTAAGGTATAATAAATAAACAGCATAGTTGAGTTTGTTGAAAGACCTCATACCATCAAGTCATAGTTAATGGAAGCAGAGTTCTGTTCTTTTTCCTATTCCTTCTTAGTACTTCATTGGTTTTTGTTTTGTTTGTTTGGTTTTGTTTTTAGGAAATGTTTAAAGTTCCTAAATTTTCCCTATTACACTAGTTAAATGGCATTGAATTGTCAAGTAAAATTCCTAATCTTGTCATTCAAGTAGTTAGCTTTCCTCCTTTACTATTAAAATCAAATAATTTTATTATTAAATAATTAAGTAAATTTTATTTTAAAAGCATTCTCTCAAGTCTCAGTTCCAGTTAGTGTATTTTGAAAGAGTTACTGCTCTTATTTTGCTTGCTTTCTTCTAAATCTGAGTCTGTTCACATTGCATACCCCTACGCAAGTTAACTGCTCCCCCCACCGTGTTTATTATTAAATTTAATAAATTAGAAAAAGTTCTGAAGTTTTATTTTCTACCTTCTTTGTCTTTCAAACCTATCATATTTACCTTTTGAGAATGCCTTAAAGATTGTGTCATGAAATAATATTGCTGTCAGGAGTGTGGTTTTGAAGAAAGTTCTGTAATAGTGCTATTAATTTTCATCCATCTACTATTTAGGATGCATATAACTATATGAGTCTCTCCTTATTTTTTCTTTGTAATAAGTGGAAGTATTTTCTTTCTTTTTGGGGGGGGAGGTTCTCATATCTCCATAAGTACACATTTAACTCATCTTCCAGACTCGAAAATTCCCATACCTATTCCCACTCTTTCCCTATCTTCTCCTTCTCTCCTCCCCCTTCCCTCTATTAAAAAGGATATTTTTCAGAGTCTAAGAATCATTTGTGCTTTGTCAGTTTGGGTTTTGTTTTGATTTGGTTTGGTTATTTATATACCACAAATAATTGAAACCATCCAGCATCAATCTTTCACTTTCTAACTTTTTCACTAACATAATCACTTCCAGGCCCATCCATTTTTATCTGAAAAGGTACAATTTCATCTTTTTAAATAACTGAGTAGTATTCCATTGAGTGTATATCGCAGATTTATTATGAATGGGCTAGGTTGCTTTACAACTTAGCTGTTGTGAATAATGCTGCTGTGATCATCGGAGTGCGTAAATCTCTTCACATTAGTGTTTTCACTGAATCTTTGGATAAATATCTAGCAGTGCTATTGCTGATCATATGGTATTTCCATTTTTATCTTGTTCTGGTATCTCCATTCTGTTTGCCATAGGCACTGCATCAAATTACATTCTCACCAACAGTGGATGAGTATTTTCATTACATCCTCACCAACATTTGTTGTTTGTTACTTGTTATTCTTTAAGTACCTGAATCTTAACAGGTTACATTTTGCTGTTTTTAATACATTTAATAGTTATAATAATAAATATGTAAATGGGCTTATAAATGACTATCTAGTTTGCTACTTCTCCTGAGACAGTGTCTTCCAGGGAATCTATAAATGTTAAATAAAAGTCTTTCACAACCTCTTTCAATCTTGCGAACTGCAGAGAATGTAAATCTTTTCTCCTCCATAGTCAAAAGATAATGGTAAGGTATATTAGGACATTTTCTATAACTGGAAATTTTTCAAGGTAAAAATTAAAAATTGTATTTTCTGACTAAAAGATAAGGATTACAGATAATGATGGTCTGAATTTAATTTGGCAAGATCATTTCTATGAAACATACATGGTCATTAACTTTAAAAACTTTATATTGGGTTTATAACACACATGCTTGCCTGGACTTAATGGCAGGTTTTATGGTATGAAATGTAAAGTAAAATCAACTTTATGGGAGAGGGAGATTTCTGGGCAAGTATTTATTTGCTTTTGAAAAGTAGGTTTGAGATAAACTTATGTATGAACGATTATTAGTCATATTTTACGTCTCTGTGATTTTCACATTAAATAAACTACTATCCCATCTTCAAGACTCACCTCAGTGAATCCTTTGCTGATTCTCAACTATGTCTGCTTTCCTTGGATGTACAGTTGCCTGTTATGCAGGACGTTCCTAAGTTTCACAACTGTATTGTGATCATCTGTTTTAACATCTGTTAAACTGTACCCCTGAGGGCAGAGGCTGATTAATTTTTTTCAGTGTAAAGCATTCCACAATAGGAAGTGTTGTATTGTGAGTTCAGAATTTTACTGCTAGCCACAGTATATTCACTCTTAACCATCCTGTGAGATCCAGAGGCTAGGTACTCATTTTAGGGACATTTGCAAGGAAAAGAAGTTGGTGCCTAGAAACTTCCAATTAGGGCTCTGACCTGGAACACACGGGTATCTGAAGGACCTTTTCTATGCCATAACTTCAAACTGAATGCTACAACTGGCTAGTGACATGGGAGACCAACAGAAGATTGTACATCAGCAATAGATTGAGCTTTTTCAACCATGTCTCAGCTTATCCCTCCTCTCACATGCAATGAAGGATGGAGGGAAGAGCACCCCATCTGTGTGTACAACCTTTTAAAATACAGTGACACTTATTTTGAAGGTTAGCTAAGCAAGGTCTTCCAACTTAATGTCTCAGGTTAGTTGTTTCCTTTTCTTTTGGGATGGTGTGAAGGAGTTGGCAAAAAGACTTGGTTACATCTTAGAGTTTTGTGAGCTTTCAACAAATGTTTATCCATCAAATTAATTTCCTTTTCAAGTAAATTTATACTTATTATTTTGAGTTATATACTATATAGTCCTTTTTATGCTCTTTTGATATTACTCCTAACTTTGAGATTCACATGTTTTCATGTTTCTGCAACTTAAAAATTTCTAGAATTATCATTTGTATTATTGTAGGGGAGATATATAGAGTAGTCTCAAGAGAGTTCTTGAATCCTGTTTGAACTTAGTGCCTCAAGTGTTCAAATGGAATTAGACCACTCACATATAAAAAACATTAACGTATCCATACTAAACAGTAGAAACTCTGAAATCTTTATTTGAAAAGACACTCCTGTTGCTAAACATTTGTTATTATATCATTCCAGCTGGGCTTTAAACATTTCAGTTATCAACTTGATTATTATTCTAGTGATACAGAAGAGTGAAAATATGACATCTGACTTCTACACAATAGAATTAGTAATGTATATGCGCAGGTGATTTAATTTGGGTTTATGGAATAGTGGATGGCACTGATTCCTTTAAGTTAGTTTTTTAAAAAAAAAAGTCTTATTCAGAAAGCTATACCCATACTAATGTGAAAGCATAACTAAGAGCTATTTCAGATAATGAGGCATCTAAAGGTCTTACTTTATATGGAATATGTAGAGACATATAAAGGAGTCATTTTTTTATAATATAAATAAAGGAGTCATTTTTAATGATTGCATTGTCTTGTGCCCTTTATTTAGGGTGTTCCAGTGATGGCAATAAGAAACAAAATGATTTTGGAAGGACTCAACCCAGATCTTCTTGAGTAAGTAATTCTTCTGATATAATCATGTTGACTTTATCAGTTATAATAAAAATATTTTATTCCTCTATACAGTGTTTTATGGTTGAGGAAATCATCTTAAAAGAGCATCTCTCTGTTACAAAAATGAAAAATCTATCCTAAGCTACTAAACTAGCATTAGCACATTTTTAGAGTGGTTTCAGTAGATCAGGGATGAATCTAGGTATCCAAAAGAGGTAGGTTGGATGGCAATTTGTTCCTGGTATTAGAATCAAAAGAGGTGCTATGATTCCCCCTCCCCCCATGTTTCCTCTTTTTAAAATTATTTTTCTGTTTTTTAAAATTATATGCTACTTTTTCATTTAAGATCTTAGTATGTAGGAAATAAATTCTACTGTCATCTAAATTGAGTCATATTAGAAAATAAATAGCATAAAGCAATTCTAATTCCACATTAATGGTTATTATGAAACCAGATAATGGATTATGTACATTTTTAAAAGTTATTTTTGGGTAATGCTGAAAAATTGCTGCTTAGGAATTTTTTTTAAAGATTTATTTATGCATACAGAACTGAGGCACAGGCCAGAGGTGTTGGGCGGCTGAGAGGATTCACCAAAGACCAAATGGGGAACAGAACAGGCAGATCAACTGAAATACACTGCTCAGGGGAGCAGCAGGCCAGTCAGGAGAGGTCTGCCGCACCATGTCGGTCACCTCCCTAGCGAGGCATCGAACTTGTGCTGCAATGGCTTCAGAGAGCTTCATAGTGCTGTACTTTAAACAGTTGTGCCACCAGGGAGAGCCCAAGGAATTTTTTATTCCATCCAAGCAGACCTGGCTCCATAGTTCATCCTAGATAAAATATATCTTTTTTTAAAAAAAAAAAAAAGATGTTTTCATTTTTTTTTTAAGACTTATTTATTTATGCATACAGAACTGAGATACAGGCCAGAGATGCAGAAGCGGCAAGAGGATTCACCAGAGACAGAGTGGGGAGCAGAACAGGCAGATCTATGAAGTACACTGCTGAGGGGAGCAGCATGCAAGACAGGAGAGGTCTGCCGTACCATGTGGATCACCTCCAGGACTGGGGATCCAATTCACACAGAAGCGAACTGTGGCTAGCTGGCAGTGTTGTGCTTTAAGCCGTTGTGCCACTAGAGAGGGCCCAGATAAAATATATCTTAATGGGTTACTCAGAACTAGTTTCTTTTGCAAGTATCTAGATAGTCATAAAGAATCCTTCCAGGTGGGTTTTTGGTTCACCCAATGTAGCCGTCTCTGTTAGCCAGCATTTATATTATACTAACAGTATACTTTGAATTTTTCCTGATTCTCAGTTTGAGAAAGCATGTGTTTTAGAGGCAAAATACAACAAACCAACCTTTTTCTTACAATTTATCTTCCAAAATATAAAATTTAAGAATACTTTAAAATCTTTAAGAACAGATTTCTAATAGTATATATCTAAGTAGAAAACAATTCAGATAAAAATTATATGGGTTGGTAATTTGAACTAAGCATCTCCAGGATATTTGCATTTGTTCTGGAAATTGTATCTGACACATGTTATAAGCAGACTGATTATGACATATTTATTAATGTGGAGTATACAAATTTAATCCATTTGGTGGTCATTGGGATATATGCTATAAATATATTCAACATTACCCATATCCTCTTTTTTTTTGTTTCTGGAAATACATAGTAGACCTCCTATAATAGCAGTTTAAATGATCTTTAAAATGGTGATTTTTTTTTCCTAGAAAAAAATGTAGTAGATGGAAAAGTAGTAGTCCTATAAGCAATCATCTGCTGGATATTCAGCACCTTTGCCCCTATTGGCTCCACTTCATGCCCTGCCCCTTCTAAATCTATTTCATAATCCTTTGCTTCAGTCAGCTACCTGTACACTAGCAACTTGAAGGTCCTTGCTTTCAGATCTCTTCCCTACCCCCTACTATGTCACTATGATTTTCTAATTTTGATTATTCTCACTTCTTATTACATGCTTCCACATCCATTGCTATATAATTCAGGTCCTCTATACTTCTCACCTGAATTACTATAATCACTTCTGACTGGTTTCTGTTCACTTTCAAACTTTTGCTAAAGCCAGAGTGAATCTCTTCATACTTCACTTTTGCCTCAGATCTTTCTGTGACTTTGTGCCTTCAAAAAGTAGTCCAACATCTTAAATTGCATATATATGGTTTTATCATCAACCCAGATTCTCTCTAGTTTCATGTCTTGCCACTTTTCCTGCATACTTGCCTCATGCAGTTGTAGAAACTACTTGCAGTTCTCCAAATGTATTGTTTTCTTATTCCCTCTGGTTTCCTTGAATATTTTCTTTGGTTTCTGTGGAACTTCCTCCATCACCCCGCTATTGATCTGGCTAATTTCATGTTCTTCAAGGCTCCATTTAAATAACTACCACCTTAAAAAAAAATCAGTGGATGACTAACAGGAGAACCCTGAGCACTTCCCAACACTTCTAGATACATCTTACTTAGTTAACTTTACAGTCATGCCAGTGTCTGTAAATGTGGAGAAACATTCAGTTGCAAGCTGGTGCCAAGAATTCCAGTAACAATTAACATTGTCTTACAGAAAAGCTGTTCTCAGCCATAACCTGAAACCTGAATTCTGATCCATTACTCAATAAGTACATGCCATTGGTCACACAGGGTATTCGTTAGAGCAGGAGTGACTCATAGCACCTATTCCCACCACTAGTAAACCAGCTCCAAGAGTTTTAGCTAGGTCTGGTATAATCAGCTGCCTTCACTGATGGTCCTGGGTCATTGGGAATCATGCTTACATAAAAGTTAAGGATCTGTGTGTTGGGAGAAAAAATTTACATCATGAAGTAAAGAAAAAGTGCTACCCAAGGAAAAGAGTGTACTTTTATTGAAAATCTCAGCCAAGAGCTTTTAGTAGTTTTCCCTTTGAAATATAAATACAGTTTAAAAATAGCACTAGGGATGGAGCTTCCCTACGACCCAGCAATCCCACAGCAATCTACCTACTGGTAGATCCCACTAGGTATCTACCCAAAAGACACAAAAGCACTGATTGAAAAAGATACCTGTACCCCCATGTTTATTACTGCTTTATTTACAATTGGAAAAACATGGAAGCAGCCCAAATGCCCAAAAGTAGATGACTGGATAAATAGCACTAGGGGGCCCTCCCTGGTGGCACAGAGAGTTAAAGCACAGCACTAAGAAGCTAAAGCCACTTCCGCAAGAGTTCGATCCCTGCCTGCCCTGGAGGTGACCCACATGGCACAGCAGGCCTCTCCTGGCCCGCCCGCTGCTCCCCTCAGCAGTGTACTTTGATGATCTGCCTGATCTTCTCCCCACTGGTGAATCCTCTCACCATCCTTGCACCTCTGGCCTGTACCCCAGTTCTGTATGCACAAATAAATAAATCTTTAAAGTCAGAATCATAATTGTTAGAAGAAATAGTCTAGATCTCTGTATACTGAGCACAGAACAAAACTGAAGTTGATATAGAAATAAAGAAATAAATACTGATTAGAAAAAAACATTAGTTAATCATCTTATTTGTATAAAAATTTGGAAGCTGAGAGTACAGAATTGTAAGCTAAAACAGTTTGCAGGATAAGAGAAAAAATCCTGGCTATTTTGCTAGAAAATTTATTATTGTTAAATTAGGGAAAATATATAAAACTGAAAAATGTCCCATAACTATCAAATAAATAGTATTTGTTGCTACCAAATGATTATTTAACTGTTTTTAATATCTGAGTTTTTTAATATGGCAATATTACTTCTGTAACCAAAAATTAGTCCTAGCTAGTTTGTAAAAATAAGTTTCCAGTGCCACTGAAATAAAAAGATACATGAAAGAGTACCTTTGTCACTCATACTGGGAAATAATAAAGGCATAAAAATGAAAAATTTAAAGGTTAATCCATTTTAATTTTGCATCCAAAAATATAGAACAGGTAAGCTTACCTTATAAATTCTTTCTGTTAGTGACTAGATTTTACTATTAAAAGAAAAAAGAATAAAAGTTTCTCCTCATCCTGTTCTGTATTACATTTGTGTTCCAGAACTAAGGTTACCATTATTATCTAATGATTACCACTTTCACTACTCCAGGATACATACACTAGTCTCTGACTTACCATTGACACGCTAGGAAATTCATGGTAGTTGTAGCTCATGTTAAGAGATGGTCTTCTTACTCTGGTTCACATTCTTAGTATCTCATTATATGACCCTGGATTAAGTATCTCATCTCTCTGTTTATCAGTTTCATCATCAGTAAAATGGAGGGGGAAGGAAACAGTTGACCATAGAGTTGTTCACACTAAGTAATAGAGTGATATTAGTGCATATTTAGCATAGCTGGACAAACAGTAAATGTCCATATGTTAGGTTGTGATTTACAAATGTATCAATGGAAAAATGTAGCAAGTTCAAATGATTGGATTCACCATTCTTTTGTATCATGACTTGTAATTGCCTATATACCATTGTGCTTTCAACAGACATACTTAACTTATACAAAATATTTACATTTGTAAAAACAGATCACTGAAAATGAAATTCAACTGGTAATACGCTTATTCTAAGTGGGAGAGAGCAGTCTACAGCAGATAGATTGTGCTAAGGGACGCATGTAATTGTTCTCAAGTTACTTTGAGCAGGCTTTGAACAGAACCAGCTTAGTTGGCTTTGTCCTCCAGATTCCTCTTCAAAAGCCCTTCATACTTTTATACTCTCCTTCCAGACCATAGAATGATCACTCCTAATGATTTCCAGAAATAA
This sequence comes from Condylura cristata, assembly GCF_000260355.1. Classification (NCBI taxonomy): domain Eukaryota; kingdom Metazoa; phylum Chordata; class Mammalia; order Eulipotyphla; family Talpidae; genus Condylura; species Condylura cristata. The sequence continues at coordinate 11,144,321 of NW_004567105.1, forward strand.
AAGCACCTTAGCCTACGTATCACTGAGACCAGAGAAAATTCACTAGTGTTAACTAAAAGGATCCTAGACAGCAAGAAACCTTTGTGTTACTTATATTTGTGATATGTCCAGTAGATTTCTCTGCCCACTAAGCAAATTATGTGCCGCCAATCTTTGTCTGCTTCCTGCTACACGACAGAGTAGACTGAATATTGGATTTCAGCTGGTTGAGAACAGAATAGACTTCAGTTCCCCAACAAGACAATTCCAAACATGTGCTTTTCTTGGTCCCAGTTTTTTCCTTTTTTTATGTTGAGTGGAATCTCCATTCATTGTAAGTGCCCATTTAACCATTGGGTTCCCCTGGAGAGAGAGATCCACTCAACTGCAGGGCACATAACTGGAAAGTATAGGTCAGGAAAAAGTGTCCAGATACAGTGTCTACTGTTGGAGAAATAGATCACAAGAGTAGGAAGAGGAAAAAAGTATTAAAGAGGTGGTGATAAAAAGCAGCTGTGGATTGCCAATGGCTAGCAGGTAGGAGAGAGGGGAGCAGCTGGGGAAGGAAGTGAAGGACTCCACACTCAACAGTAAGAGCCTCTTACCTGTGACAGCTGCCTCTTGGTCTGTCTGACAGTAAGCATTAAATTGTATGCCTGTTGCAGGAATCTACTTACCAACAAAGGACAGGCTCTGCCTGTCTTGATGGACATTCATAGAAGAAAGACCAAAGTGTATGTAGTTGTAGTGCATGTAATGCTGAAATATTCTTACTAGCTATTATGATTTGCATGATAACTACCATACTCTCTCCACAACCTTCTACATAGCACTATGTTTACTAACAATGTTCTTGGCACTTAATCCTACTTTAAATTAAGAGGTTTTAAGTTTAAAGAAACTGAAAAATGTTTTTTAATTGGTTATCTATATAAATAAACGTTTTTCCAGAGAATGTTTGTATGGTTTTGTGTCCTAAAAGTGATTGTGGTTTTAAACACAAATATTAATCTCTCTTTAATGAAAACAAATTAAGCCAATGATATTTGTATTTTAGGACTCCTTTCATGTTTAGGACTGCAGAAACCAAATCAAACTAACTTAAGCAAAAGAAAAGTAATTCACACGCATAGGTGAGAATCAAAATCAGAGGCAGAGTGCCATGAGTGCTGGCTAGCTTGCTGGATAGGAATCCTTTCCCCTCACCTCATTCCACCTTTACTCCGTGGCATAAAACTTACTTTTTTCCTACTGATGATCTTCCTCCTAGAAACTAAGTAATTGGAGGCTTCTCAGTTTTGCCAATTGAGTGTAAAGAGTCCCTTCTTCTCCATAACCTATACTTCATGTCTCCATAACCTATACTTCATATCTTATCATTGGCCCTGCCTAAATTCTCACCCCACCCTTGAACTGACCTCTCTCCACAAGGGAAGATTCCGGTGAATGGTCAGATTTAGGTCATGTGGCTGAAACACAAAAAGGCACATAGAAAGGATGAGGACAGCCGAGATGTGGTTGACAACCACATTTAATTCACATAAATGGGAGAAAGATGGGTTTCAAAAATATGTTCAGCATCTGGTACGGTAAAAAGTATGATATGTACCCGCTTGTCCTTCTCCTAGGTTTTGACTGTCTTAGTTGAGCTTAACCCAGTAAATTCTTTGAAACAACTACTTCTTAAGAGGACTTAGACTTAGCAAAATAAGTTTAAACTTTTCTAAAAATTGGTTTTTTTATTAAAAATATTACTGGTGGCACAGTGGGTTAGGATGCAACAGCACTGCAAGTGAGCTGCAGCCACTTCATTGTGAGTTCGATCCCCCAGAGGTGACCCACATGGCGCAGCAGACCTCTCCTAACCTGCCCACTGCTCCCCTCAGCAGTGTATTTCATTGATCTGCCTGTTCTGCTCCCCACTCTGTCTCTCGTGAATCCTCTTACTGCCCCTGCACCTCTGGCTTGCACCCCAGTTCTGTATGAATAAATATAATCATTAAAGGAAAAATATTATTGATACTTTGTCTAAGATTATAGTTACTAAGTTAGTGCTTTTTTTGTAACCATTAAGATTGAGATTTTTAATGCATATCCATGATACAGCCTGAATATACTTTTGACTTTGTACATTTTGATACTTATTAGTGATTCACATACATATTTAAAATACTAAAAGACTTTACAGTTCTTATTTCTAGTTTACCGAGTAAGGTATGTTAAGTAGTTGTAAGGAGATGGAGGAACGGTGGAATGAGGAGCTATTGTTTAATGGGTGCAGAGTTTCATTTTTGAAAATGAGTTCTGGAGATGGATGGTTATTATGGTATCACAGTGTGAATGTACGTAGCACTCTTGAATTGTATGCTTAAAAATGTCTGGGTGGTAAATTTTACATTTTTTGTATTTTACCACCAAAAAAAAAAGATTAAAGACCAATAATGACAAGTGTTGGTGAGGATATGTGGAAATGGAATGCTCATACATTGTTCATATGAGTGTTAAAATGGTGTCTAGTTATGAAGGCAGGATGGTAACTCTTCAAAGAATTAAGCATAGAATTACCATATGACCTAGCAATTCCCTATGTGCTCAAGAAAATTGAAAACATATGTTCAATCACTTGAACACAGATGTACAATCACTTGAACACAGATGTTCTTAGTAGCATTGTTCATAATAATCAAGAAAAGTAGAAACAACCTAAATTTTTATCAACTGATGGATGGAGAAGCAAAAACTGATATATCTTTACCATGAAACAGTATAAAAAGTACTGATAAATTCTACAAAATGAATGAACCTTGAAAACATTGTGTTCAGTAAAAGAAGCCAGACACAAAAGCTGAATATCTACAGCTGTATTTTGATGAAAGGTCCTCAATTCACAAATCATAGACACAGAAAATTAGATTAGTCATGGCCAGAGGCTACAGAAAAAGCAAATGGAGAATATCTGTTACTGACTTTCTTTTGTGGGTCATGAAAATTCTGTAGTTAGATAGTGGTAATGTTTGTCCATGATAAATATAGTAAAAACCACTAATTTATATACTTTAAAATGGTGAGTTTTACATGTGAATTAGATGTCAATTAAAAAATAAATGAGGCCCTCCCTGGTGGCACAGTGGGTTAAAGCACAGCACTGAGAATCTAAAGCCGCTTCCACATGAGTTCGATTCCCGCCTGCCCCGGAGGTGACCACATGGCGCGGCAGACCTCTCCTGACCCGCCCACTGCTCCCCTCAGCAGTGTACTTTGTCGATCTGCCTGTTCTGCTCCCCACTCTGTCTCTGGTGAAGCCTCTCACCGCCCCTGAGCCTCTGGCCTGTACCCCAGTTCTGTATGCACAAATAAATAAAAATCTTAAAAATAAATGAATGAATACTTAAGAACTCTAAGTTTAGTTGAACAATTTCAGAGAAAACTTGACATTTCTTATAACCTCTCCCTACCATCACCTGTTGCTCCTAACCAACAGGGTGATCTCATTACTGTTTCACCTCAATAGACTGTATTCCATAGCTACCAAGTGAGTTAGTTTTCAAATGCTGTACTATACCCACTTATTCTCTTAACTTAAAACAATCTTATTTCCCCTTATTCATACCTTTTCTGTTTCTGGCAAACACCAATTCATACCCCAATACCCTTCCCCAGAATCTCCATCTCTGGAGTCTTCTCTCACTAACCCTAATAGAGTGAACTACTTTTCACACAAGCATGGTTAGTATAACTATACTTTCTATATATTGTCCCATATAACACTTTACTTGCATTTCTATGTCCACCACTAAAATATTACCTTCTTCAGAGCAGGCACTATTTGCTAACCATCTCTGAATCTCTAACACCTAGTATAGTTTCTGACAAATATTAACACATGATGATGATGATGATAATGACAGCAACAAGTAAAATTTTTAGTATGCTTACTTTGTGCCAGGTGTTAACCAATGTACTTTACACTTAGTAATTCACTTTAATCATTGCAACAGTCCAGACAGTCACTGGGTATAGAGAGGTTAAATATCTTCCCATTTGAACCCAAATAGACTGGGTTATACACATTAATTCTAGAGTTTCATTACCTTCCAGATATCAGCTGCATTTACCCCTGAGTAACATTTTAAGGAAGCTGTGTATATTGTTTTATTTGTTTGAGTTGCCATAGATACTAATATAATTTCGATGTGGCATTCAAATAATTCCCTCTGGGTTTTTTTTTTTTTTTTCCTTTTTAACATGGTAAAGACCGCAAGAAATCAGTGATACCACCTAGATAAATTTACTGGGGAAAATGTGCCTAATATTCAGGTCCTGTGCTTCTGGGCTTCTTGCTTCATGAAAAGCAATGAAGAGTATGGTCCCATGTTAGTGTTTTAAGCAGATGGAGCATCAGTCAAAACTTAGAAATGTTGTAATTAGCTGTCAGGCTTTACTGTTGGAACTACATGTGACTTCCTCAGGCATAACCTAAAATAGTGGGTTTACATTGGACAGCTAGGGAGAATGCCTGCATTTCTTTCTGTCCTGTAGCATGCCAGATATGATATTAAAGAACATAAGCCAAAATTCAAGTCATAATTTTTAATAACTAAAAGTAAAGAGTACACTATATAGTTTCCTATTTTAGTAATTGTATTTGTGGCAAAGGAGATTTTTATTGTGGGTGTTCTAAATCTTTAGATAAGAATCAAGTTGTCTGAGGGAGAAATAAGTCTGGTATTTCTTAACTAGTTAGACATAGCAGCTATATTCGTCCTTCCTTTGTAGTTTTCCCAAAAGGATACTTGACTGGCTTAATTTACTTTCATGATTAGAGTAGAGGTAGAGTCACACTGCTACCATATTGATTAAATGATTTGCTCACAAACACTATTGAGCTTATCTAGTTGGTGGTTTTAACCTCACTGCTAAAATTTCATTTTGGTTTACGGTAGCATATCCATGCAGAGTTGGAGTTTAATAACCGGTCTCAGATTTAGGAAATCTTCGAGGCACTGTGTTTACCAATTCATGCCTTTTTTATTCATTTTCTAAAGACAAACACATAAATGAAAACTCTCAGCAAATAAAAAATTTCTTAAGTCTCTCCTCCCTCACAAAGTTTCCATGTTGTCTATATTTCTTAATATCCATTCTTGAACACTCTTCCATTTATAAAATTCTGCAGTTTTCCTGAACAGAAAGATTTTCCTTTCTTTCCACTGCTGGTTTTCCCTTTTCTGTACCTCATGTACACTTGGAAGCTGCAAGGATTTAGCACTGGTCATGCCAACCTCTCCAAATCGCATCTCTGTCTATAGTTGGGTCTCCATGGTAATGAGAAGCAGAAAATGCTGAAGTAGCACTCTCTGTGAGGACTGGCAAGAGAAAACAGGGCCGTGGCCTCCACAGGAATAGCACTTAATCCCCCTGGTGCTGGAGAAGCCAGAGAAGCACGCTGTGGTGGAGCCCTGCAGACTCTCAGTTGAGGAGGCAGGCTTGGCAGATTTACTAGCAGCAATATTCTAGGATGAACCCGACTTACAGTTAGTTGGTGCTTTTTTTTCAACTGGAAAAGCCTTAAAAGTTTTTTTTTTTTTTCTTCATTTCCAGGAGGCCAGATGCTCCAGTGCCAGATGGTGAAGGTGAAAAAAATACAGAAGAAAGTTCAGAAAGTGAATCTTCTTTTAGTGACTAGGCTTAATTTTGATAAGGTTCACATAAACATTTGTTGGTATACAGTTACATTCTATAAGAGAGCCTCAGCTGAACTCTTAGTCATAAAAGAATCAAATGGCCATATGTTCACCACCAAGCTTCCCCGATGATAAAAATAAAACATTTATAACCTCACAGTATGTCTTATTTCCAAAATAAAGGACCCTGAGCAGGACAGTAGAATAGTCTGAATAAAGTGCAGTGGGTACTACAAATACAAATATTGCAAGGATATAATGGAAATTTGGATTGAAGTTATGTCTGCTTGATGATCAAAAACAGTCCAGAAAAAGTGAACCTAAGTGAATTTTCCAATTTTGTGTATATTTTAGCATGAAAATTATTTACATTTGTATCAGAGTTGTTAAAGAAATTTCTAGCAGAAAGTAATACTAAGTTGAAATTTCCTGTGACTTGAGAGCTAGTCACATCAGATATATTATGAATATCGTCCTCATTGGTAATGTTTAGAAATACATATTTAAAAAATAAATATATGTAGCCATTAGTTCATATATTGTCAAGGTCAGGTACTCGTATCAGCTAATAATTTAATTGAAGTTAAGTTCAGTGTTTTTCAAAGTGAGCAAAGTGTCATTTTCAGCAATGCTAGTGCCCAAATGTGAAAAATGTACTTCACATTTAAATTGTTCTTCGATAGAACAGCGACTATGTCTCGGTCTTTCTAGTGCATTGAAATTGTAACATTTCTCAGTGTTTCCTGCAGAGTCTTTCAGCGCATCTTCTTTGTCTGATCCAGAGCCTGGCTCCGGTTTGCAAGTCAGTTGTGGTCACGTGCTCTAAAAAGTACCCAGATGCCATATATGCTGTAACACTGCTTTGTTATAATCGAGTCCTTCACAAAACAAGCCTGGTTTCCGTACTTTGTGAAGAACTTAAATTCCCACAGTTGAATCCTGTACGACTGCCACATCATTGCCAAGGTGTCTTCAGTAGTGTTCACTTTTACCTTCTTTGTGGTAAAAGCAGAGGCACTGACATGAAAGCAGATGTCACTCAGAGTTGGATTTGAGAGCATCTTATGAAGTATCAAAAAACAGTACGTGTGAAAGGGATAGAATTGGATCCTGTCTCAGAGATGTTACTTTTTGTTGTCTAGACCTGATGGAAAGAAACAGGACCAGAAGCCAGAAGATAGGGGTAACAGATCGCAAGAGAAATGGTATGTTTGAAGTAAGAGCCTGGCTACAGAAGCAGAGGAGACCCATTTGAGAAATGCCTAAGAGAAAATAAGTTTTCCTTTTCAGTCTTTTAGTCTTTGCGTTTCATTTAGGAGTTTCCACTGTGGTCTTCAGATTCACTCAGCTGTTCTTCTTGCCTGTCTAATCTGCTAATGCAAATCACATTCGGTTCACTTTTCAATTATAGAACTTTGACTTGAATCTATTTGGATTGCTTCTATTTCTCTTAGTCTTATTCATGCTTTCTTCTCACTCTTCAAACATACGGTATATATTTATAAAAGCTCTTTTATTGTCTTTGTCTACTAATTCCATCTAAGTCATTCCTGAGTCTGTTTGAATTAATTTGCTCTTCATCTTGGATCTGTGTTTTCTTAGATACATACCTGATAATTTTAAATGTAATATTAGTCATTCTAAATTGAGCATTTTGGGTGTATTAGATATGTTTGTAATCCTTTAAGTGTTTTGGGGCTTTGCAGTAGGATGCAGTTAAATTACTTGGAAACAGTTTTCGAGGGAAAGAACAGTTTTTCCTCTATGTCTAATGTGACCCTACTATTGAGATAGTATCCCCCTAAGGCTCTATTCCCTTCTGTATGTATGAGGGAATCTTTCTACTTTGCCTAATGGCTTTACCTGTTCCTTTCCAGTGGCTTCTTTTCAAATCTTGGTACTGATTGTTACTCAGCTGAAGATTCCAGGAGCTCTCTATGGATGTGCAGCTCTCTTTCCTTGAAACTTTCTTCTCCCCAGTTCTGTGGCCCATAAAGTTCATCTGCCATAGTATCTCTGCACTTTGAACTGTACAGAGAATCAGGGAGATCATCAAATTCTGCTGGTCCTCTTCCTTGAACAGTGACCTGGAAACTCATCAAACAGTAAGTTGGGGCATCACCAGGCTCATCTTGGTCATGCACTCACTCCACCCTACCCCACACCCTTTTTTGCCCCAGATATCTCTGTTCTACAGATTGATTTCCAATGTCTGAAAATTAACCTCAATTTTGACAAAGACTTAGTTGCTTAGTGAGGGAAGGTAATATGCTCCCAGTTAGTCCATCATGGTCATAAGTGGAAGTTCAGCTTTAGACTTTTACATTTAGTTAGAATGTGAGTTCCTTCAAATGAAGCTAGAGTCTGGAACAGAGCCTGACACAGAATAGATGTTCAGTAAGTATTTTCTGAATGAATGAGGCCCTGTGTGCTTCCAGCGTTGTCTTCACTGAATTTGTTTCCTTTAAATTCTAATCACTTTACTGATATGCCAAAAACATTATCAACTCACTTTGCTGAAATATTGGCTACCCTCTTCTGTACCCATCTTGGTGTGGTTAACTTTCATCCACATCATTTCTAAGGTGTTTGGGGGTGAGGAGATCCTGAGCAATGAGCTGCCTAAATTGTAGGTGCCTTTAGTTGACTGAATCAACTAATGAGTTCTTGAGCAGAATCTCTAATCAGCTGTTTGCCCATCAAATGCTGATCTAACCCAGTGGCCCAATTCTCCTTAGAGGAAATGCTTCATATGCCTCCTTTGCCAAAATAATTTAGCCTGGCCCTGGTTCAGCTCTGTAATTCGTTAGTTGAAGACTAGAAAGTGCTAAAAAATGGCTAATATTGGCACATGGGCTCTGTCACTTGCAGGCTACAAGGCAGAGTGCTAAAAAAAAAAAATCACAAGTGAAATCATGTAATCAAATTCTCTTTTAGAAGGATATATTAACTTCAGCTCAAATTTGTTAATAGGTGTATTAACACATCATGGGCTTTTGGGCTTCCTCCATCACCCCTATGGTCAGTATTCTTGCATCTCTAATAGCACATTTGCTCTTTTGAAAATAGAATGACATGACAAAAGTGGAACTACATCTGTCACTCCAGCTGTAAGGGGGGAAAATACTCTTCTATTTTAAAAAATGTAGAAATAGATGGAAACACTTTTTTTTTTTTAAATTTATTTATTTATGCATTACAGAAGTGCGGGGTTGGCGAGAGGATTCACCAGAGACAGTGGAGAGTCAGCCAGAGACAGGCTGACTGATGAAGGAGGGAGCAGCAGGCGGGTCAGGAGAGGTCTGCCGCACCACGTGGGTCAGCTCCTGGGCAGGCAGGGATTGAACTCATGTGGAAGTGGCTTAAGCTTCTTAGTGCTGCACTTTAACCCACTGCGCAACTAGGGAGGGCTCGGAAACGCTTTTTGAAGTGAAAAAATTTGTTTAGGTAACATGGTCTCCCCCAAATTAAAATAGAATCCATAACTATGTCAACTATCATGCTGCTTTTAAGGGAGCTTTTGCTAATTTTCTGCCCTTTTTTACTTTAGGAGAATGAATCTGGATTGTTAGGCCCTACAAGAAATTGGCATCATCTGAGCAACTTTACTGACATTTCCCCCAGATTCCTAGATAAGCACAGGAGAAAGGTAAATTTGAAAAGGGTGTTAGATATTTCCTTTCAAATTTTGATGGAATCAAGAGCTCACTTTAGAGTCAAAGTTAAGACCAAAAATACCCACTTTCTGATTTTTCTGGGGCATGTCAATATTTGAAAATACCCTCCATGTGGCTCACGTGCCGAAGTGTCAATGCACCGGCCCGTGACATGCATTTCTAAAAGCACCGGCCCGTGACATGCATTTCTAAAAGAGAGCTTTACCATCTTTCTTTTAGATCACTAAAACTGAATGGTAAAGAAAGGAAGCTCTTAAAGTTTCCTTGCCTTAGTAAAACAATTCACTTGTTTTAAACATTAGGGAATGCACTCTCCCCAAACAGGCCAATAAAGCAATGACAGTAGAAGTAAAACAAAGCCCTGTAAAGTTAATTTACTAAACAGAAATTTAGTTTGATTTTATGGATGATGAAGTACTGAAACACTTTGACCACAGAACTTCTAAGGTGCAGAAGGGGATGGGACATGGGGATGGAAGGGTTGGGTTTAATTTATTTCTCCCTCCTTTTATTTGCACTAATAATTTGAGGGCAGAGTTTTTCAACGTTGGCTATAATTATTAGGCCAAAAGATGTTAGTCGACATAAGGTTGCAACATTCGGTCTGCAGGAAAAACAGGACAAATCAAAGTCAAAATAAGTTTCTCCTCCTGGAGCTATTAGATGAGCGGGAACAGTTTGTTCACTAATTGCACAGATGAAGTCATTTTTGTTGTACTGATATTAAAGGCTTGACATGGGAATCTCAGTTCCATCTTGCTCTGCTCTATAACATCGGTGACAGGTATTTAAGAACTGCCTGTTCTGTCCAAAAGGTTCACTGTCTGCGAGACTATCACCGCCTATTGACACAGTTGAACTGCTTGAAGCGCAGCAGACACATGGTGTGGTGGGTGTGCAACTCAGGTTGTAATTCTCCCCTTTGGATTTTGAGTCATCATTTAACTTCTGAATTGTGTGTGTGTGTGCTCACTTATACTTCAAAGACAGTGAACAAGGCTTTGCTTTTTTTTTTCTTCAAGAGGCCACTTTTGTTTAAAAACAAACTTACTTGCTTCCTAAATGCAAAAAAGCCTTGCAAAACATAGTAAAATACTTTACATGGTGTCTCAGATCCTAGCCTAAGTTTATTTTCACTGTATAATCAGTTCCATTTGGTGGAGAATCCTTCAGGCTATTTCTCATTCTGTTAAATGCTAACACATACCAAATTTGTAGAATCAGAGGGGGTGGTTGGTGTGAAGCAGGAAGGTTCTGCAAAATTAGGGCAAATTAAGCTAAAGGTCAGTATTATGATCAAACGTTACAATTTCCACTAGTCCCCAAGGAAAAAAAAAAATTGGAAGCCCTGCTGTCAAATCCAGGGATGCCCTTTCTGAACAGTTACTTGCTGTTCACCAATGTGAAAGCAAAATGATCCTTCAAGCACTCTGGTTTTTGAGAATTTGTGATTGTTATTTGATGTTCTAGTAGAGATATTGGCTCCAAGCTCTTTGTGGGAGAGAGTAGTATTTTGCAATCACCTCTTCTTTAGAAAGGCTGAGCCTATTTAAACATGTCAGGCTACAACTTGTGCTAAAGTGAAGGTTATAATGAGACCTTTGCCCCATTGCATCTTTTTTACCTCTTAATGGCCCCAAATTGTAAGTTTGTGTCAATTTTTTTGTCTAAATAACTTTTGTGATATGCAAACTGTACAGAACACCATAGCCATTAAAAAAGCCTGTGGTGGCACTAATCTTCATGGAAACACTGAAAGGCAGAAAAACAATTCAGGACAGTAGACAAGAATGCATTAACATGTTTATTATTTTTATTTCTTCTTAATGTACAAATTGTCAACTTCCCTACAAAGAAAAAAGGTCAGAGAAATCAGAGGAGATAGAACTGTCTGACTGCACAGGAAACAACACTGAAACTTCTATAGTAGTCATGTCCAGCAGAACAGTAACAGCAGTGATAGAAATTGCTTTCAGGTTTCTAGTAGCCATAACTGAAATGTATAAGTTTATTTCAATAATACCTTTGATTTGACTCCAGAGGGTCAATATTATCATTTCAGCTGAGACCCAATATAAAAGCATTAATGAGGTACTTTACATTTTTTTCTCATAAAGTCTCTAAAATCTGGTATGTATTTTACAGCCACACAAAATCTGCATTTGGACTGTGTGGTGTTTTAGATACTCACTGGTCACCAGTGGCTAATGGTGGCCGTGTCGGACAGAGCAGTTCTGCAGGGTAAAACATGTCCATTGCATTTAAAAGAAAATCTCCTTTGATGAGAAACTGTTGCAGTTTTCCCGTTGGATTTTTTAGAAGTGATGTAGCCCATCCCCACCCCAACCCCCAACCCTGATATGTTCCTGTCTAAAATAATTGTGCTTCAAGAAACTTAATACCCCACAGAATCAGGCCTCCCCAAGACCCAGTGATATTGCTCCCCTTTGTTTTTTGTACTAACATTGTGCCCCAGACCAAAAATGAATCTTGATCTGGCTACAGTATGAATCTTCTAGAACCTCCCATTTTTTCAGGGTCCCTGATCCAATAATGTATAGCTAAACCTGATTAGGACTCCAAAAGAAGGCTCATCCAACCTTGCTGGACCAAAACTGCAGTTCTGCTGAACACAGCAACCAGCACACAGTGAGTGCTTGAAACAGGCTAAGCACTGGTTCATCATTTTATTTACTCAAGTCCTCATTTGCTCAGATCCTTATTTGCTTTCAGTAGCACCTGAGTGACATCTTCAGCTGTGCCTTTTTCCCAGTTTTCAAGTTATCTTCCATAGATTGACCAGAGCTTACTTAAACCTATCTGATTTTCTCTTCCCCAATGAATCTCTGCACTTTCTTCCACTTCCAATAAAGTGCATACTTTCCACTGCAATATATGAGACCCATCCCAGCTGGCTCAGTCTGTCTCCCATACTACCTCTGTCAAGTGCCCTAGGAAAATGGCCTCTCTCCACTACTCTCTCCACATGTGCTCCAGCCAGGTGGCTTCCCACAGCCCTAGCCATGCCATGTCATTCTTTCATGCCAGTGTTGCGCACACAGCTTCCCAGTGCACTTTTCCCTTCTGCTTACCTGTCAAAATCCTACTCATCCATCCGCTTGAATCCTAGTATCCCAGCTTTGCTACTTACTCCATGCTAATCTGAAAACTTCTATTTTTCACAATAGCGGTCAAGACCCATCTTCTGTTTAGGGGAAGTTTTCTCAGTTTGTTTTCTTGCTCCTGATTCAGAGAGAACCCATTATTGATCCATGAACAAGTTAAATATTGCTCAAACTTTGCACAGCGTTAAAGTCTCGCTTTATAAAGCATAATCTCTCAGGCAAAAACAAGTACAAGCGCCTTTTAGTTTTTTTGGAAGGTCCACTTGAAAGCTATTTGAAGAGAAGAACAATTTTTAATATAATTATGTCAAGAAGAAGCTAAAAATAAGACGCAGAAATTTCAACGCCTTTTTGTGGCACGAGTTACAAAAGCACTCCTTGTGTGAGTATTTCTTACCTCTTAGTATATTTTCAGGGGAGTTTCCCATTTGTGCTTTTTACAGCAAAGCTATCAACAATTTGCACTCACACCTCAGCTTATCCCCAGTCTAACTCATCACCGTCTCTAAACCTGTTCTGGATTCTGATTCTGGACAGAGCATCCCTTGGAGTTACATCCAATGTGTCCTTTTCAATCACTCCTGACAAGTCAGTTGCTGACTCTTCTTATGCTACTCTGCAGCATCTGTCAATCTTTGCTGCGCTGCTAGTCCCACTGCCAACATCCCAGATGAAGCTCATGTTGCCTCCTCTCTAGCCCCCTCTTCCACTCCAATCCTGTTTCCCTTATATTTCAATATCTACCAAGATTTGTAAAGCTCAGCCCCAGGCTTGTCCCCACCCAGCTCAAAAAAATAAATGCATCCATCCCCATCAGCTAGTTCAAGTTCAAATTCTAGCCTGACAAACAAGGCCCACCCACACTCTGACCCCAACAGAACGTTTATAGTGTGATCTTCTACTCCCCTACATGTGATCCAGCAAAAACGTCCTCAGTCCCCTCCCAAATACACCCTGCCCATTCCCGCATCTGGACTTTGCCTGCTACATTCTTGTCTCTTTTTGCTTTTCTAACTTCTTGCTGATTGAAATACAGCCTCATCCTCTCATTCCCATTCAATACAACAACTTTTCCATGAAGTCTTCTGAATTTTCCAGAAAGAAATAATGTTTGGGTCCTGTAAGCCTTGAATTTCTGTTATGATTTTTACTACCATCTGTTGTAAGTTTGAATGTGCATGTATGTCAATGTTATTTCTGCTCAAATTAGAAAGTTCTCCTTATTGATTTAACAAGTTTTACTGAGTACCTCGCATGTGCTCTTCCCTACAGAAAACAGTGAGCTGGCCAGCATGGTGTCCATTTTAGAGGTTTCATCCTACAGTGCCTGGCCTGTATCTTCCTCTTTGTGGGTGCTCAGTCATGACCATCAAATGTCACATGACTGAATTCCTACTATATCTGAAACATATTTTTCAGGGAATTCTCTTTTCAGAGCCAAAAAGAAAATAAAAAAGAATAGGAAGGGCCCTCCCTGGTGGCGCAGCGGGTTAAAGCACAGCACTGAGAATCTAAAGCCGCTTCCGCATGAGTTCGATTCCCGTCTGCCCCGGAGGTGACCACATGGCGCGGCAGACCTCTCCTGACCCGCCCGCTGCTCCCCTCAGCAGTGTACTTCGTCCATCTGCCTGTTCTGCTCCCCTCTCTGTCTCTGGTGAATCCTCTCACCCTCTGCATCTTTGGCCTGTACCCCAGTTCTGTATGAATAAATAAATAAATCTTTAAAAAAAAAAAAAGAATAGGAAGTAAATTTAAAAGGATTCAGAGCAGGTGAATTAATATTCACGACATACATGCTTTTATCTCTTGTACACTCTAGCCATGAGACTCTGGCAAACCCACACGGAGTCCTGGCTCTCAGTTTACACACATCTCTAACCAGACTCATTATGACAGTAACCACAGTAAGCTCGAGCATTTGATTTCCAAACTCGTTTCAGATGAAACGAGCAAATTAGAAGCAGGGAGTCGAGATGGCACAGTCAGTCGCAGGCCAGAGTGAGACTGAAAGTCCAGCAGCAAGGGAGGACCCAGAAAAGCTAAAAAACAAAATAACAATAAAAACACAGCAATCTGCAGCCATTTAGAATGAGGACAAATGGTTCTGCATACCTTGGAAGGGCCTGAGGGCTTCTCAGTGATATCGCACCCTACCGCTTTTAATGACACCCTCAAGTCTCCAAGCTGGGTTCTGTTTACAGTGCACCCTATTAGAAGGCAGGGCAGATAAGTATATTGGGAAGGTTTCCACCCAAGATCATTAAAATCCTTGGTGTCTAAAAGGATAAATCTTCATCCATCTGTTAAACTCACTTGTCCAGAACGGCCCTCTCCGACCCCCACCCACAGGTCTGGAGCCAGGTTTTATTGTTATTTCCTTGCATTACTTGGTTCATTCTCCTCAGAACATTTGTTGGCTCTCAGCATCTAGTTCAATTTTCATTTGGTCAGTTTTATTCACATTTTATTTGCACGACCCTCTGAAAAGGGCTAATAGAGGACACAAAAGATTTGAAAAATCTGGAACATGGGCTTGTCTCAGAGGTGTTCATAGACTAGGTGAGGAGATAAAATTTAACATCCTGGAGCCAACAGGACATAAGAGTGAGATGAAGAGTAGACAGTGAAGCAAACTTTGCAATAAAGGAGTCACTGGGAAAGGATTGGGGTTAACCACCCAAGATTTCTCAGGGAACGCCCCTGAGCCAGAAGTGGAAGGTTCAGGGAGAGCATTTTGGGTAAAGAAAAGCACAAACAGAAATGCATACCAGAGGCCAGAAAGAGCACTGGTATACAGGCAATAGTGAGGAGCCAGCCTGGCAGACAAGGCTGAGGGCCCTGCTTGGGGATAATAAAAGATAAGTTTGAAGCATTTTCACAGCTTTGTAGAAATCTCTGTGACCTTTCTAAGGTCATGCCTTCATCTCCTCAGGCTGCTGTAATGAAATACCACAGGCTGGGTGTTTAAGACACAGACATTTACACTCACAGCTCTAAAGGATGGGAAGCTCAAGGTCAGGATCGCAGGTTTGTGGTGGGCGTTCTCTTCTCTTGCCTTTGTCCTGACATGGTGGAGACAGATAACAAGCTCTCTCGGGCCCTCCCTGGTGGCACAACAGGTTAAAGCACAGCACTGTAAAGCTGTCGCAGCCACTGCAGCTAGAGTTTGATCCCCGGCCAGGAAGGTGACCCACGTGGCGCAGCAGACCTCTCCTGACCCACCCGCTGCTCCCCTTAGCAGTGTATTTCAGTACATCTGTTCTATTCCCCACTCTGTCTCTGGTGAATTCTCTCATTCCTGCTCCTGTGACCTGAATCCCAGTTCTGCATGTATAAATAAATAGATCTTCAAAAAAAGAAAAGTTCTCTGGTCCTCACTGAACATCCCTTCCATCATAAAGGTCCCACCTTATTAGTTCCTAAAGGCATCCTCACCCAACACAATCCTATTGATTGGTGCTTCAACTATATGAATTACCGGCAGGGGACTCAATCAGTTCGTAACAGGTCAGATGAAGATAAATCCCTGCATCATTTAAAAATCAAGATCAAGCATGGCGCACAGCTTGACACTGGTTTTAATACGTCATACTAATGAGTCTATGGGACAACTAACGGCAGAGTACAGGGCTGACTTAATTTACCTTCTCTACGTTCATCTAATTAATAAAACTACAGGAAAAGTGACGTTCTCTTGGGCTTGGAATCCCAGGAGGATCCTACTTCTAGAAGGTCATCTAGTGCTGTGAAAGTCTGTAGCTGTGGCAATAGGTACCAGGGCATGAACACAAGCAACCAACTTACTTTGTGTAGCTGGGTCACTGGTAAAAACTGGAGATTTTTCAGCCTGTTGAAATAAAGTTCTAGTACTTATGTCTTTCCAATTCTTACTAAACTGTAAACTCTGCAAGGATGGGGAGGAATGTGTCGTCTAGTCCCTGTGTGTCGTCTGGCACCTGCCACAGAAATAGGGTTTGTGTTAAACGAACAGCAAACATACACGTTTGAATGCCAGACAATTTCATTTACTAACATTTGACTAAAGTAAAAGTCTTATTTCTCAAAACAAACTTCACCTACATTGGCTGAGATTCTTAGGACTGGTGGATCATGCCTTTACAACAAATTAAAAGCAAACCACAAAATCAGAGGTTTTCAAGTATTTTTTCTCAGACGTGTCTGTTGTAAATCCAACCCACGTACCCCGCTGAATTGGCTGCTCTGTGTAATTGAGAGCCAACTTCAACGTTCGCATGACAATGAAAATCTCCAGCAAAATATATTAATATGTTGCCTCGGCAGAACACCAGATCTCTTCATAACAAAATATGGAGAGAAAGGATATTAGTCTCCAAAGACTTGAGTTTGATTTTGAAAGTCAACTGATGTTGTTCTTAAAAAGATCATTTCTAGGACACATAGTGTAGAACTCCCAAGCAACTTAAATGAAAAATAATCCAAATGTCAGGAAATCAGACAAACATTCCATCTGGTATTTAGTTGAAAGTTCTTAAGGATCAAGTATTTTAGGGCCCACCTGAGAAATTCGCCCACCAGAAAACTCCTAACCTAGACATCTTTCATATGTACTTTGCCAGACATATATTTGAAAGAGAAGACTGCTGTATGCAACCAGATGGATCTAATAACCATGATGGTTATCTATTAATCACACACCAGGTGTCTGTCCGGCTCTGTGTCAGGATCCATAAAGATTTGCCTAAATCTTTACAAAGCCCCTACTGAGCAGATGAGGAAACGAACACTTGAAAAATAAGTAAATTACCCCCAAATCAACAATTTTGTTGATGGGAAAGGCAAATTTGGCACCCAAGTATTATGCTCTAGCAATTGTCATTGACCAGGCCGCTTTATACTTCTATTTCTCAAGATGGTCTCAAACTGATGGCAGCAGCAGCAGCATCAGGACTTGCTAGAAATCAGTCCCAGCCCCACCCATACCAACCAAATCAGCATCTCTGATGCTGCAGGTTGTGGGACTTAGGGACCTGTTTTAACCAAGTCTTCAGGATATTCTAATGCACATTAAAGTCTGAAAAGTAGATTGCTCTTCTACTCTATTTCTCCAAACGTTTGTAAATATGTATGATTCACTTTGCTGTTGAGGGTTCTTAATAAATCTAATTTTAAAAATCACATCCAATTCTTTGCTTGTGTTGTGTGAACAAGTCTCTATATCAGCAGTCATAGTTACCACAAAAAAAATATGAAAAATATATCAAATCAGCACCAAGGAAATGACCAACAGTATTATTCTCCTTCAAAAATATGAATAAAGGCAATAGCATTCAGAATTCTTTCAAGACCTGACTACACATACTGATTTGGGATTAAAACAGTAATCATTTACCCCATTTTAAACCTTAAATAAAATGGAGTTTTAATATAAGCCCAGAAAATAGGTATCTAGCCAAAACGGCAAGTGTACGCCATTCAGTGCGCTGTGACAAAAATGGAAGACCATTTCTGAACATGGCCATCAGAATCCCAATCTGCTATGAATGGTTATTTTTGCCAAATCATGAAATGTATTGACATTAATGCTGAGCTGTCTTTGGCATGTTCGACCTTTAGATTTTCTAAGCAAAGTTCCTGGAAGTCATTCAAATATTTGTAATGGTGGAATGGGTAAACTGGAGACTTTCTCTTTTAAAAAATTTTTGCTCCAAACTCCTCGATGAGAAAATACTTGGAATAAAGCTCAATAGATTTATATACAGACTTATATGGCTGAAATTGAATTTGTTTCCCTGGGAATTTAAGAATCTTTTTAATAGTTGAGAACTAGTGTACAGCTGCAAGAGGTTGGCTTCATTTAGAGCCAATATTTATGCTTTCTTGATAGAACAAATGAGAGCTCTCGCTCTGTTTTCTATCTTACTTATGTTGAAAGCCTGGCAACACTGGAATATAATATTGCTTCTTCAAAATGTTTCTGAATTGCTGTTCACTGTTTTGTATTTCATCTCAAAGCTGCTTTATTTATAATATTATTAAACCTCAAAGAAACCCATATGGTGGAAGAAAATGGAGAAATTTCATTTTACTGTTTTATTCTTCTTTAATAGAATTTATGTGAAACTGAAATTTGTTCAAATACGCTTTTTATTCTCAAGGAGTGTGTCCATACCCTGCAATGGAATGGCTTAAGCTGATGGGCAAATTATATTACATAATAAATTGAATGGCTGACATATAACTGTAGAAATCACCCTCTGTTGTATGAAATTATATGTAGATATTCTTGTTTCTATATTTAAGTAAAGCAAACCCAGCCTTGCAAAAATACAAACACATTTTTGTCCAGACCTAGATCCAATAATACTGCTGCTAGCAATCTCTACTTCTGTGGGGTTTTTTTTTTAAGATTTATTTATTTATGCATACAAGAACTGGGGTATAGGCTAGAGGAGTAGGGGGTGAGAGGATTCACCAGAGACAGAATGGGGAGCAGAAAAGACAGATATGCTGAAATACACTGCTGAGGGGAGCAGTGGGTTAGTCAGGAGAGATCTGATGTGCCATGTGGGTCAGCTCCATGGTGGAGGATGGATGGATTTTTTTTTTTTTTTAACAACATCCATACTCACTTTATTTTCAAACAGGGGCATGTACCCAAAGAGAAGTGGGAGGAAGAACCATCACGGGGGCTTGCTCCAAGTGACCTGCCGTAGTCTTCACCCCTGAAAACGGGCTGCGAAGGCCACGGAGGTGGTGCTGCCCCTGGATGGTGCACGTGCGAGGGTCAGTTCCTCCACCCCCCAGAGGAGGCAGAGAAAAGGAGGCAAAAAGTCAATGAACCCCTGGAACACAGTCCAAGACCCTTCCGGGGGTGAGGCGTAACTGACCGTCAGTCCGGAGAGGTGAGTGGGAAAGGAGCCCGGCACAATGGACTGTGGGGGGAGTGAGCTTGGTGACCTGCATCCAGCACCTGGACGCACCTTTCTTGAGAACGAGGTGAGCAGACAGAGACCTCGGGAGATACAGAGGCAAAGAGCACACTGATTAGCACATCCTCTCACGGCGGAGATGAGGTCATTTCCCACCATCCTTGTAAAAACTGTAACTAATCAACACACACAGGCCTCTTGAATGGAATCAAGAAAACAACAGGCAGATGAGGAACCGGAGAAGAGGTACTATGTGGCCGCACATAGCTTCATGGTGCTTCACGGTGCTTCACTTTAACCCATTGCACCAACAGGGAGGACCCAGGCAATTGTTCTTAACAGGATAGTATGTATGGGGAGCGAATGTTGAGCTGCTTCAACTATTACTGAGTAAAAAAGTAACAATCACAGAAAGTAATGGTTTGACACAATTGCTTGTTTTGCTCATGATTTAGTGGGTCAGGAATTGGGGAGGGACTGAGCTAGTTTTGTTGACATTTTAATAGCTGCAGGGGCTGGGCCTGAAGGATTCACTTCAAGATGGGTCTTCTCTCATGCATAGTGCCTCTGTCCAAGGACCGAGGGGTCTCAGCCTTTAGGGAGCCCATGTGACTTAGGTTAATCATATCATAGTCATTTCCGAATATCTGATCGCAATTTTTTGTTTGTTTTTAATTTTTTTTTTAATTTTCTTACATCGTTGTTCATGTTTGTACACACTGTTTGTATGGTGTAGTCCCCACAGTTTTCCCACCACCACAGCACCTGTGACCATCACCATTATCCCTTGTGCTCTCCCCTCCCCTGTATCTACCCCTTACCCTCCCCCTCCCCTGCTGTATGCCTCAGAGCTGTAGTCTGTCTGCACGTTTTGCCTTTCCTCACCCTTTGCCCTTCATTTGGTTTCCCCTTATCCCACCTATAAGTGATATCATCTGATTATTTTCCTTTTCCTTCCCTCTTATTTTACTTAGCAAAATCCCTTCCAGCTCCATCCATGTTGCTGCTACTGACATGAAATTATCGTTTTTGATGGCTGAGTAGTATTCCATTTGATCCCACGCCTTGATCCATGCACCAGGGCATTTGGTTTGTTTCACTGTGTTGGCTATTGTAAATAGTGCTACAGTAAGCACAGGAGTCCAGGTTGCCTTTTGAATTAGTGTCTTTGTGTTCTTTGGGTAGCTGCCTAGGAGTAGCATCACAGAATCATAATGTAGATCCATTTTTAGTGTTTTGAGAGTCCTCCACGAAGCTTTCCATAGAGATTGAAGCATTTTGCATTCCCACTAGCAGTATAAGAAGGTTCCCTTATCTCCACACCCTTCCCAATATTTGTTGTTGCCAGTTTTTCTTTAAAGATTTATTTATTTGTGCATACAGACCTGGGGTACAGGCCAGAGGTGCAGGGGCGGTGAGAGGATTCACCAGAGACAGTGGGGCACAGAATAGGCCGACTGACGAAGTACACTGCTGAGGGGAGCAGCAGGTAGGACAGGAGAGGTCTGCCATGCCATGTGGGTCAGTGCTGGGGCCAGGGATCGAACTCATGCTTAAGTGGCTTTAGCTTCTTAGTGCTGTGCTTTAACCCGCTGCGCCACCAGGGAGGGCCCATTGCTAATTTTTTTTAATACATGATCATACTTCTTAAAAGAGGCAGGAGTTAAAGTGACCAGGCCCGCAGAGGGCCATGCAAAGAACTGGCACAAGTCACATTGGGGTCTGACATGAGTCACATGGTCTCTCTGGGCCTCAGAGCCCTTAGCTCCAGATTCCATATGAATATTTAAAATGCCATCTTCTGTTCTTTTTTGCATTCAACAAATGTTTATGTTCTTGAAATATTTTTTGACGAGACTTGAAAATACTGTTTTCTAATGTGGTATTACTAGGGGCTAACATAAGGGAAAACATCTGCTTTTATTTCATCCCCTTGACAGGGATTCTAAATATTTGTAATTGACATGAAAAAAATGACAACAGTCTTCACTGGGTTCCTTTCAAATGTGAAAAAAAGAAAGAAGGTTTTGCAAATGAGAATGATAGAAGCCACCTTAGCAGGAAAATAGTCTGAAGACCACGGTTGCTCAGAATGGCTGCAAAAAGTCCCTCAATGCATGCTTTCATCAGGAAAGTACTAACAGAGATTTGCATTAGTGAACACTATGGAGAGAACTATAAGAAGGGTTTTGACAAGTTTAGCTTTATGCTAATTAGTCTCTCTCCACATACAACTAGGAAGAAAGTTGAGTGAGCCTAGATACTCCTGGTCAGCCATTGGGGTGACCCTCCCTTCCCAGCCCCCTGGGCTTTCTCTAGGCATCTGCCTTCAGTAGGGCCAAGGCTGAAACAGTTTACACAGCTGGGCCTGGGTTTCATAAGGATCTTTACTCTTTGTAAACTGGTTCTCAGTGCTACTATGAGATACCTTTGAAGATGGGGAGCAGTTGAGTTCCTATGATCCAGTAATTATTAATCAGCCCTCCCATTACCAAATCCAGACCTGGTCCCTTTCCTCTCCCCTCTAGCTACTCACCACTCATTGCCAATGCTGTCTTTTTCATATTTTCCCTTCCTCCTCTTTCTCATGTTAAACCCTAATCAGAGTCAGGCAACATTCTGCTTCCCTCTGGAGCTTCCCCTGGCCAAGACCAAGTTCAGGCCTCTGAGACACTCCAACACAGCCATGACTTACCTGAAAGGTAAGTCAGGGCTTCACTCCACCCCACCACCACCACCTCACAACTGCCTCACACC
This sequence comes from Condylura cristata, assembly GCF_000260355.1. Classification (NCBI taxonomy): domain Eukaryota; kingdom Metazoa; phylum Chordata; class Mammalia; order Eulipotyphla; family Talpidae; genus Condylura; species Condylura cristata. Next base: position 11,166,454 of record NW_004567105.1, read on the forward strand.
CAGCCACCATCACACTCACAGAAAACACCTGAGGTTTAATGAAGATATCCAGAATTTTTAAAATGGAAAAATCCAGAAAGAAATCATTGAACTTCAGCGTACATGACCATTGTGACATTTCAAGAACCTTCATTCTGCATGTGGAGAAGCACTCAGAAGAGGTGGAGAGGAAATGCGCTGTTTTCAGTGTCGGGTCCTCAAACCTCTCGGTTTGGGGCCAGTGTCTCCTGTGAAATTATATTGCACTTATCATGTTTTCTAACCACTCTGGCATTTAGTTGTATATTGTCATGTGTATGTAAATGACCTAGTGGCCAAGCATGTAGATTCTGAAGTCGGGCTGACGTATCAGCATCTCAACTGGGCTATCACCCGCTCTGTGACTTTAAGCAAAGCCTCTGTGGTCAATAGTCTGGAGTCACAACTGTCATCAGCTCCTTCCCTCCTAGCCACTCCTCCACAGAGCACTTGCTGCCTCTGCTCTTAGTTCTCGCGGGGTCTGTGAGTGCACTGACCACAGACGGCGGCAAGCCTGCCTTCTGAGACTGCCCAGCACAGGCCTTCAGAGACCCGGGGGTTCCCGTTTCCTTCCTCTTGGAAAGAACCTTCTGGGAGTCCGGCTGTCATCCCAGTGGGAGCATGTGTGTGGTATGGATGTGCTCTGTGGACAACCCCAGATGAGCTCCAGCTGCCACCCAGCGCCCACGGCCAGTCATCTGAGGGGACCATCTTTGGAAGTTCCAGCCCAGCCTGCAGACAGACACAGCCCCAGGCAACACCATCTGGAGCAGAACTGCCCGCTGGGCCCGTCAGCTCAGCTAATTGTGAGATATTAAAACAGTGTTGCTTCAGGCCACAACTTTCGGGGTGGTTTGTGATGTAGCAGTGGATAATTGAAATAGTATTTATTTTTGCTTTGTGTTTCTTTACTGCGGTAGCACTGGTTTATAACCCTTTATGATTAAGGGGGATAGGTTCACACTTCCTCACCACCTCCACCACCAAGGCACCCTCCCCGGCTTTGTCGCCATCCCAACTCTCCCCCACTTTTCCCTTCTAACAGGCTTAACTTTGTAGGGCACATTTTTGTCCTCATCGTCAAGGAGAGGTTCAGAGACATTAAGTAACAGTCTTAATTTGAAACAGTACTTAACCTCACGGAGACTTGGTCTCTGCCTCTATAAAGTGAGGCCCATAATGGCATCCATTCGTGGACCCTTTTGACGATCAATGAACTGAAATGTTTGGTAAGTACATAATGCTGTTAAACTATTTATATGCTGTTATGCCAGTGGCCATTATTATTGTTATTGTGATTATTGTAAAAGGATTATTGTCACTGGGTAAAAGAACATCAAGATCAGAATGCAAGAGATGGGAAGAGGCAGGAGAATATAGAAAATAAATGGATCTGACATGTACTGCAAACCTACTATGTGTCTAGCTCCATGCAGGTTTTCAACTGTAAGATCTCTTGCTGGTCACTGAAGCTCTGTAGGGCACATTTTTAAAAAGATTTATTTATTTATGCACACAGAACTGGGGTACGAGCCAGAGATGCATGGGGATGAGAGGATTCACCAGAGACAGATCAGGCAGCAGAACAGGCAGATGGACTGAAATATGCTGCTGAGTAGAGCAGTGGGCGCGACAGCAGAGGTCTGCTGCGCCATCTGGGTCACCTCCCTGGCTGGATATTGAACTCTGCTGCAGTGGCTGCAGATGGCTTCATAGTGCTTCACTCTAACCCACTGTGCACCAAGGAGGGACCAGTAGGGTACATATTTGTCCTCGAGGCCAAGCAGAGGTTCAGAGACATTAAGTAGTTTTCACAAGGTCCCACAGCAAGTAGACTTCAACAGGGGCTATTTGGTTGCAAAGCTTTTTTTTTTTTTTTTTTTCATTCTCCCACATATTTTGGACAATAGGGCTTCTGAAGATCTTCCAGAGTTACCATTTTCTATGAGAAATTCATAGAAATTCATATTTAGCCAGATTCTGTTTATCTGTTTCTAATCCATTTCTCAGCCAGATTCTGTTTGTAGCCAATCAATATTCTGTCTCTAGTAGGTATATTGAGAAAAATTTAAAGACACCCTCTAAAGTCCTTCACTCCCAGTAATAAATTATTACAACTCTAACATCAAGGAGATTAGACAAATCTTTCAAGAAAGTAGTTACTTTTTATTTATGTTGCTTCTCTGAGAAATCACTTCCAGGCTTGGAAGGAAAACTCACCTTTCTTTTATTTGTTTCTAAAATGTAGCCGCCTACTTTCTAGGGAGGATCTATCTTTCAGCCTATATACAGTCTACTTTATACATGAGAAGTTAACTTTTTTCTCAGAGAACCAGTTTGCTTGTTAAGGTCAGCACAAAGCTGATAAGAAAACCCATACTAGGCCTCTCAAGCAGGACCTGGAGATCCTGGCTAAAAGCTCACTACAGATCTGAGTCCAATAACAAAATCCTCCTCGGATCTGGGAGTGCTCAGTTCATTCCTGCCTTCTCGGCCTTTTAAGTGCCTCCTTCCCATGCTCCTTCTTCTCCTTTCCCCAGTCTCTTGCAAAACCTTGTTCCAAAATGTCAGTCAACCATCAGCTAATGGGATCAGAACTTGCTTCACAATCACAAACCTCCTGGTCCCCCGCCCACCCACCCCCACTACCTCCACTGTCCCAAGATGACCTCCCAGTCTCCATGACGTCAGAAGACATTTCAGAGCAACTTTATAAACGGAGAAACCCATTCGTTATTTTTTCAAGGGACCAAGAAAAGAAAATGTTATGAACAAGGAAATTGTTGGTGGGTCATTGGCTGGGACACTGAAATTTGAACATTGAACAATTAATTTGAGGATAATATAAACAGGTTTCATTATACAGATTTTAGGAATATGATATGATTAGTCTGTTGTTTTGAATTCTAGAATGTTCCGCCCCCTCCCAGAACCACCCCTAGCTCAGGCTTTCTTACTATGAGTTGGCATCCTCTCTCTTACTACGCTCTACTCTGCTAGTTGTTTTCTCCATCCACGTCTGCTCTAGAGCACAAACTCCCTTTGTGCTTAGCTTGATGTGGTTGCCTTGCCTACGACCCCATTGTGCCGGCAACACACGTTTTTAAGAGTTCCATTATGTTAGCTTGCCACCCCCCAGCTCTCTTCAGAAAATTGACTTTAAAGGAATATTTTGTTTTGTTTTAAAAAATACGTTTTTTTTTTTCTGGTTCTTTGTCCTCTTTCACAATTACAGCCATGTCATCCATAAGGAATCCATTAATGTGGAAGAGACTTTGAAGCTGCTAGATGTGAGTATGCTCGCTGTTTTTTTTTTGTTTTTTTTTTTTTTCTCTCAGAATCTTGCTGCTGCCAACCACTGATTTAGGAATGTTTAGAGGTATATGCCAACTCAATAATCAAAATCATTTTAGTACTGGGAACCCAACCACAGTCTCTGAAGACCAGTGGAATTTATTGCTTGCTCCAGTTTATTAAGTAATAGTACCAACAACATTTTGAATAAAGAAGAGTCTGATAAGATGTGATAGAATGTCAGGATAATTCATTTTGATCATAAAACAATGCTTGCTTTGAATTTGAAATACCAAATGTACAAAGAGCCTGAATATGCTCAGCTTCCTTCCCTTGACCTGACAGAGGAATGTGATTTGGGGCAGAGGGCCTTCTGAGTCACTTCAGGAAGAAGACTCTGTAACAAACTGCTGGTTTTCTGTTACGTACACATCCCTGGTTCTGTCCCACAAGAACATCCTGGCTCCGATGACAACCGAGTGTTGGCCCCTGCACTGGGTCCTTGGAGATGAACAGGATACACACAGTTCCTGCCACAGGGAACTTTCCTGAGGAAGGTCTCTCTGCTGCATAGGTTGCTTGGTGATGACACATTGGAGGCATATGCAAAATAGCTTTTTTTTATACATGGTAGAGAGGTGCCCAGCACAGTCCTTACCCTGGAGCCATTTCTGGGGTGTGTCCAGTTCAGGTCAATCAAACACACATCTCTCTGTCAAGTGATGTCAGTCAGGTGTTCTGCTGCCTCTTCCATGGAAGCTTCTTCAGTAAGTCACACATCACTCTCTGCTGTGTGTCAAATGCCTCTCTGTAGACACTTCTCCAAAGAAGACTTGCTGATGGCCTATAGGCACATGAAATGTAGTTAGTATCACTTATTATAAGGGAAATGCAAATCAAAACCACAATAAGCTATCATCTCAGCCCTGTGAAAATGGCCTGTTTCAAAAAGAATGGAAATGAATGCTGGCAGAGACAAGGAGAAAAAAAAATTGCTCATCTGCTGTTAGTGGGAATGTAATTTGATGCAGTCTCTATGCAAAACAGAATGGAAACATCTGAACAAGATGAACATGAAGGTACCATATCATTCAACAATACCACTGCTGGATATTTAACTTAACATATGAAGACGGGCCCTCCCTGGTGGTGGAGTGGGTTAAAGCACAGTGCTATGAAGTTAGCTGCAGCCACTTCAGGATGAGTTCGATCCCCACCCCAGAGGTGACCCACATGGCACTGCAGAACTTTTCTGACCCGCCCGCTGCCCCCTTCAGCAGTGTGCTTCATCAGTCTGCCTGTTGCACTCCCCACTCAGTTTCTGGTGTATCCTCTCACTGCCCCTGCACTTCTGGCCTGTACCCCAGTTCTGTATGCATAAATAAATCAATCTTTAAAAGTAAACAAATAAATAAAAATATGAAGATACCTGTAGAAAGAGATTCAGACACCCTATGTTCATAGCAGCATTATCCACAATAGCCAAACCATAAAAGCAACCTAAAAACTCATTGACAGATGACAGGATAAAGAAATCATGCCATGTATATGCAAGGAAATACTACTCAACAATTAAAAAAGACAAAATGGTGCCAAAATAGATGAATCTGGAGGTGATTATGATAAGTCAGAAAATGAAAGAGACTGGTTAGTTTCACTCATTTGCATAATGTAAATAAAGAAAAGAAACTGGAAAAGCACAACAAAAATAATTCTTAGGCTCTGAAAAATATACCGGTTGACTGAGGGCTGGTGGTGAAGAGCTCATAATGGGGAAGGAAGGTGATAGGACATTTGCACTGGAACTTTGGTAGAGGGAGAGTAAAGCTGTGTCCCTCTGGAGGTGTGAAGTTGTACTCCCCAAAGTATATAGTCATATAAATGAGTGGCATGTTCATAAAATTTGAGATAAATAAATAACAAGTAAAAGGGAAAAAATGCATACTGTTGCCAGGTTCACAGGATCCTGTAGGCCACTCAGAAAGGCTGCCAAGTTGATTCCCAGGCCCTTACTGTCACTCTCCAAGGACAAAGGACTCCCACAGAGGACTGTTTCTGTCAAGAACTTCCACTAGGAACAAACCCAAAAGAGGAGTTGTTACTAAAGGAAAACTACTTTTTGTGGAGAAGGAATCACACGCTCTGTCCTTACTCATATGGCCTCGTTAAAGAAAATTAACAGAAAATACTAGTTTTTGCTATACTCCTAAGTAACATTTCAACTTGAGCAGACACTCCCAGTGGACAGAGAAATGGCCCAATTGACTCTTTGAGGTAAGATAGCGAATTAGGTCCATTCTCCAGCCTGAACATCTGTAGGGAGGCCCAGCCTTACACAGCAGGCACGGCTTGGGGGCTGGGGGTGGGCAGGGGTGTTAAAGTCTACAACAGACCTCCCTCTTAGCCTGTGAATAGGACTGTGAGCTTCTGGAAGTGGGGGGGGGGGGATGCCATACTTTCATTCCATACACACTATGTATCCTCAAAGCCTAGAAGAGACCACTTTTCTAATTCACCTGCCTGGAGGGGATCTCTGTTATAATTGGTGTAAATGGTACAATTTGTGTGTGCTAATTAAGACCTAGAATTAAGATCTAATTTCCCGTAAAGTCTTTTAGAACTGATGGTTCTGAGGGCAGGTGGAGGAACAGGGTTCCTCACCACCCTATTTGGAAATAACAACTTCATACAGGCCTGAGGCTTACTTGGGACTCTGGTCTTCAAGAGTGAGCTTAGAAAAGAGTTAACTCTGTCCATTAAGTATCATTAATTAGCTGTTTTTGAGATCATTGTTAATCCACAATTAGGTGTGTAGTCACCAAAAAATTCAATACAGACAGGTACCCTGTACCTTTGAACCAAGGTTTAATTTTAGACCAACTTTTTCTTTGGCACTTTCTCTGTGCCAGGCATCAGGAATGTGAGCTACCTCAGAAGGGATATCTCAGCCCCTTCTAGATGCAGACAGACACATCCCCTTTGATCAAGTTCACGTGCAAAGTGCCAAGAAGGAAGGGCGCATCCTGGAGGAAGAATCCCGAGCAGGTTCTTGGGGGGATAAGCGGAAATTCTTCCAGAGAAACGGGTGTTGGAAGGACAGTGTGGGCAGAAGAAACGGCACAAGAAAAGACTCCCAAGTATGAAACAGCGTGGTGTGGGCTGGGAGCCATTCAAGTAATTCAGCATGGATGGGAACAAAAAATTCAAGGAAGAGAGTTCAGAGGCATCTTGGGAATAAGAAGGGAATGCTGTGTGATCCTGGCCTCCCACATTCTGCGTCGGGGAAATGAAAACCAGATGGGAACTATACTGCCAGACGTGGCCCGAGCATGGCTCCTGGAGAAACAGGAGAGAATCTCGTTCCGGCTTGAGGAACCCACAGAGCCCTCGTTTCCAACCCTTCCTTCCACAACCTTCACCCCAGGACAGGAATCCCAGCTCACATTCTTGCTCCTATGCACAGGACGGGAGGGTTGGGCGAGGGGCTGAGAGGACTAGACTAGAGTGTCCGGGCTGTCCCAGCAGTGTCCAGGGGCGGGGTTAAGCCTAGGTGCCTGCACTGCCCACATGGCCTGGAGAATGTCCAGAAGGCCCCCCCGGAAGGGGGGAGGGGGCAGTTAACGTTGTTGCTGCACGCTACCAAAGTGGTGGAGGAGGGCAGATTTCCCGGGCTGGGAGTCACAGCCATGCTTCAACGAGATAGAAAATCCTGCAGAGATGGGGCATGTGAACTAGGGGTGCCTGGGCCCTGACTGGGCTGAGAAACAGCAGACTGGAATATTCTAATCACAGCAGTCCACAGAAGATACCCACGGACAGAGTGGCCAGGGACAGAGACAGACTCTCCCCAAAGGTGAAGTTCCAAGGAGGAGCAGGGGCTAAGAGGCCTCACCTGCCCATCTCTAAGGCGACTCAATACAGGAATCTGTGTGCTGGTCAGCAAGGGGTGGGGGGGGGGGAGCAGTGCCATACTCAAATGAATACCCTGGTCCTCAGCAGGGTGGGGCTCTCAGGAAGATTATGGTAATTCACAGAAAAATTCAAAAGCCACACTTTCTGTGAATAAGGGAGCATATTGCATGTGGTAAGTGATCCACCTCTTTTTATTGGTGGTTTATGAACATCACCAACTAGACATTGAATGAAACAATTCTGCATTTTGGAAAGACAGGAAACTTGGTTGGCCAGTGATTCCGGATCACAGCATACTCTCTACCAGCACTAAAATACCCTCCGACCAAGTAGAAATGGAAACCGTGTTAGATCCTCAGGGAGAAAATGAGAACATGGCTGGGGCAGCACTTGGATCTGTAAACAGCTTGATTTCAGGACAATCTGATTTTGTCCTGTTACTGACAAGGGGGGAAGAGAAAATAGTGTGGGATAGAGATGAGGCAGTTCCCTCTAGACTTACAAGTTTGGTGGTCACATTTTAGGTATGTATTTTAAAAGCAAAAAAAGGAATGTTCTTAGTGAGGTTTGCTGTGTTCACAAATCCCTGCAGGTCTCAGTGACAGCCGTCAACAATGGTTTATTTCCCCCCAATTGTTCTGTGGATGTTGAGCTGGATGGGGGGGGGTTTGCACCTGATGGTCAGAAACCCTCACTCGGTACTGCCACTCTTACAGCACCTCTGACACCAAACGTGTGTGGGTTTTCTTCTCTCACCAGGCAATGCGGTGACACCCACAGAGGTGACCTACAATTGAGCTCCAGGCTGACATCATCTAACTGGAAGGTGTGCATGTCCACAGGTTCGGGGCTCAGTCCCACCAGAGGCCAGTCGTTAAGTGTTATCGCCGGCGCTTCTGACCATTGGCTCTGGAACCCTTTCTGGGTTTAATGAACTTACTAGGGTGACTCAAGCAAACAGTTTACGTATTATTTACCAATTTATTATAAAAGGATATAATACAGGAAATAGATAAACATCCAAGTGGAAGAGACATGTGGAATAAGGAATGTGGGAGGGTTTGAGAGCGCCATGTCCTCTCAGCATAAACGTCATGATCTTTGCACCTCCACATGTTTGCCAACCAGGAAGCTCTCCAAGCTCTGTCACTTGGGATTTCATGGAGGTTCCATCACATAGGCCTGATCAGTTATTAGCTCTATTTCCATTCCCGCGTCCCCTTAGGAGAATAGGGAATTGGACTGAGAATTCCAGGCTTCTAATGGTAACAGTCTTTCCCATCCCCCATCTAGGAACCCACCAAGCATTACCTCTTTAGAGCAAAACACAATTTTTTGCTTTTTCAAGGAATTTTGAAACTCTGTGCCAGGAATCTGGGCTGAAGACCAATATATGTATTATATAGATATAGATATACATATACATACACACACACACATATTTGCTATTATCTCACACCCTGGCCCTGGCCCTTTGTCTCTCCTTTCAGCACTCGCATGGAAAGAGCAATCCCTACATGGATCATGCCTGGATTGCACTAGAGAACTTCCATGCGTGTTGTCAAAAATGGCAAGTGTTTATCCTTTTTGATCACTGAGTAGTATTCCATTGTGTGTGTGTGTGCGTGAGTGTATACTATACTACATCTTCTTAATCCATTCCTCTGTTGTTGGACACTTAGGTTTTTCCCATAATTTGGTTAGTGTATATGTGTGCTGCAATGACTGTAGGATGGAACTAGATGGATACACAGTTGGAACTGGAGGGGATTATGCTAAGAGAAATAAGTCAGGAAAAAGAAAATGAGTGAAGATGATTTCACTCATATGTAGCATATAGAGCAGCAAAAAAAAAGTAAGAAAACAACACTAAACCAAAACAAAGTCTAGAAATCTAACTGCAGAATTAAGTCCACTAGAGGAGAAAAGGTTGGGGAGGGCACCAGGGAGTACAGTGGCCAAGGATAAAGGACGATGGGTACTTTGGTGGTGGAGATGGAGTGGTACCATATATTAAGGAGGTGTGAACGCATTCCCCTAAATTACATACAGTATTGTAAACCAGCGCTAGATTGATATAAAAAAAAGTTGAATAAATAACTAAAAATGACAAAATAAAAAAGAGACAGAGCCATCCAAAACTCAGAATGATAGTTAAACCTTCGGTTTCAGCACTGAGAATGGCCTACTCAATCACCTCACATTGGCCAAAGTATGTCATATGGCAAAGCCCAAATCTAGTGAGGTGAGGACCTAACAACCTCCCAAACTGATCAGGGAAATCATATGGCATTGGGGAGAAGTGTACTACAACTTTATAGAAAATATACAGAAGAAAGATGAAAATAAAAATCACCTGTAATCCCATTGCTCACACTCTATTACATTTCCCTCAAGGACATGCATGCATTTATTTGCTGCCTTGACAAATTTAGAGTTATTTAACATGTAAGTATATGCGGGTTTTGTAGTCTGCCAGTTTATGTAGAATTATACAATGAACTATTTTCCACATAGATAATCATTCTTTAAAAATATCACTTTAATGCTTGTATGACTTTTGTTTTAGTTGTACACTGAAATTTTGGATACACTAGAATTTTGCAGTAAAATATCTCAGTCTGTTTGCATGACCTCAAACAACAAAGGCCTATTCCTTATTCAAGCCACATGTCCAGTGCGAATTATCTAAGGCTCTGCTCATCTTGAGTAATCCCGCACTGAGGCAGATGGAGTATCAGCCCTCTCCAGTGCAGATCTGGCTAGTGTGCAAGAGGGAGAGGAGAATATAAGAAAGCATGTATTGCTTCTTTCATTTCTTCTTCAAAAGCTTTTGCATGTTATTAGCCAAGGAAATCTCCTGGTGTGATATGTTTTTAAATGGCCATGATATTTTGCAGATCTTCCAATCAACAAGTTGAGGCGATTCCTCCAGTTCTTAGCTCTGAGCTTGGCCATGTGACTTACTCTGGTTGATGGAACATGAGCAAATGTAATGTAAGCAAAGGCTTGAAGTGTGGTTGTGAGAACAAATGGACTTGCTCTCTTAAAGCTTTTAGAACAGCTCAAAGTTGATCTTGAGGATAAAAGACCATATGGAGGAAAAGGTTGTGCTGGCGGACTGTTCCAGCTGTCCCAGACATGTGAGTGAGCCATCTCCAACCACCCAGCTCCAGCTGAGCCAGTTCAGCGTACAGCCTTCAGCCAACCCCCAGATTGAGAGAGTGTGGTAAACCACTACACTTCAGGGCGCTTTGTTATGCAGCAAGAGTTAATATATACACATACCTATATTTAATTTTATCTGGAAGTAATTTGTTTTTGAAGCTTCACAAAAGCAGATTTACATTGACTCAGTTTACTGTGGCAGATGAGGATATGATATTTAAAATAATAATAAAAGCAACCATATTTTTTATGCTGACATTATTTGCTACATACCAAACTTGTGATAAACACTTTTCATAAATCATTTTTCCTACTTTCTGACAAAAGCACTGTAGAATAGGGCGTAACGCGATTTCTTTCATGAGGAAATAGATACACACACACAGTGGGCCACCATAAGTCAAATGACCTGTCATTAGGCAACACATGATTATTAATCTATACATAACACCATGAAAAAATACAAATTAACATGAACATCTTTGTGCATGACTTTTTCCCTCCAAGTTACAGCTTATTTTGTTATAATGGTCTGGTGGAAAATTACTGGGTCAAAATGTAAGCCTTTTATTAATCACCAAATTATGAGCCAAGAAAACTATATCTATTTATATATCTAACAAAAGTACATATGCATATCCACTTCGCTGCACCCTCAGCCACCATCATCATTTGAGTGTGACTTTTAAAAGTATCTTTGATGATGATCAAATGGGGGGAAATGTCTCATTTACATTTTAATTTCTTTGCAATTTGAGGTTGACTTTTTCTTTCATGTATTAAAAGTTAACCATTCTTATAAAACACTCGGAATGTACATGTTACTATTCCCTTATTTTCCTCCATAAACTTGAATCCCATATTAGCGCCTCATAGAACAAAGGCAGGAAGCTCAATGCCAGTTCTCTTCACAGTTGCCTTCCAGTCTCTTAGATAGTGAAGCCTGGATGGATGGTGTGATGGAGGGCCTCGGTACCAAAGCTTCCTCTCCCCCAAATGGCAGGGGAGATTTCATGGGGGGGGGGTACATCCAAGGTCTTACAATCTTGAGCAAAGTGTGTCCAGTTCTCACATTTATTCAGGCCCCTCCACTTCAGAGGCATTGGAGTGGACTCTGGTCCCTCCCTGCACAAATCTTATTTTTTTTAATTATTTTTAAATACTTTACAATATTTGATTTCTTCCCCCCAAAGGGGGAAGAGTCCCCCAAGTTTTCTTACCACCCTAGTCCCTATGCTCTTCCCTCCCCTGCTGGATGCCTCAAATCGATGGTCAGCCTTCACGTTTAGTCTTTTTTCCTGACCCTTTTCTCGATTTCCCTGTACCCCTTATATAAGTGAAACTATCCAATACTTCTCTTTTTTCTTTCTGGCTTACTTCGCTTAGCATAATCTAATGGTAGACCTGCTCAAATCTAAGCCTATTGCCTGCCTGGTGCACATCCTGCCAGCTCCACCAGAGAGCACAATTCAGCCCTCTAGTTCCTCTACTTGACTGAGTCACAATGCGGGGCAGCTTAGGTGTAGCATGTGGGCCAGGGAGATGTGACGGGAGGTGGCTGGATCTGTATGTATTACAAAATGCTTTTCCCAGTGGAACAAGCAGATATCTCAGAAGCAGTGTAGCTATTAGAAGCATGACATAAATGTCAAGAGTCTAAGAAATAAGATATGGGAGTATGGAACCATAAAACATTTTGTTTTTTCTGTAACCAAGAAAAAAAAATGACAAGTTAGAAAAAAGACCAAGTCAGACTACGGATATCACTTCCTGGATAGACTTTCAACCATCACCATTATTTTCATCTCCCGCTCCCACTCTTTTTTTCATAGTCAACCCTTTCAAAAAGCTTCCTGTCCATCAGATGTCAGGGGATCTGGCTTCAGTCAGTCACCACGTTGACGTGTGGTCTCATCAAAACTCATCACCTGCATGGATCCAAAACCCAGTCCCAGCGGCTCTTCTCCAAGAAGTATGTAGTCCTGCCTTCAACTCTTCTTTCAGAAGAAGTAGCTGAATGAAAAAGCAAAGTTCTCATGACACCCTCTCGCTGAGCCCTGGGCCTTGGGAATGCGCGTCTCAGTGCCCAGCCAGCTTGCCTGCATCTGAAACAGATGAAAAGCTACGAAAACAAACGAAGGCTGTTAAGGCCAACACCTAAAGGAATGTCCTACAGGAAGGAAAAGGAGACCAACCCAACCCGAGGCTGAAGAGGTAGGTATGGAAGAGGACGGTGGGCTGGAATGGCAGATCAGAAGAGGAGCTAAAGTTTGCCCTTTTAATTTATTGCCAGAAAAGGGAGTTTTTAGATGGGGGCTCCCACAGAGTGCTTTTACTCTTGCAGATCTACTTGGGGTCCTTTTGATGTCATTTCTCAATGACAGAATCTCACATGTCCTTAAGATTCAACTTCAGGTAAAGGCTCTGAAGAAACAGTGCCTCTTTTGAAGGAAGAGTGTCCCACTTCTGGGTTCAACAGGCCACCGTCTAAACTGATAACCTGCTCGCCAGCCTGTGCACTGATGAAACTTCACAGACATGTTCTAGGTCAGATGTTCTAGTAAATATCCATAGAATCAGCTTTTTTCTGCTTTACCGGGAATAGTCTGAGCTGTGGTAAGTCTCCTGACAAGAAATAAATAGTGACTATTAGAGAGCGTGGGTTTGAATCTAGATTCTATTGCTTGCTATCTATGAAAACTTGGGTCACTTAGCATTAGTTTGCACTTGCAAAACAGAGGTAGAACCTCTCCTATCTTGTTAGTGGTGCCAAGTATGGAATAGTATGTAAAAATGGGAGCGTAGGGCCCTCCCTGGTGGCGCAGTGTGTTAAAGCACAGCACTGCAAACTAGCCACAGCCGCTTCAGTGCGAGTTTGATCCCCGCCCCAAAGCTGACCCACAGGATGCATCAGACCTCTCCTGACCCGCCGGCTGCTCCCCTCAGCAGTGCACTTCATCAATCTGCCTATTCTGCTCCCCACTCTGTCTCTGGTGAATCCTCTCACCACCCCTGCACCTCTGGTCTGCACCCCAGTTCTATATGCAAAAATAAATAAATCTTTAAAAAAAACTAAAAAGAGGGCGCTTATCCTAGGATTATTCTGTGGCTGTAGAGGAAGTAAAACCAAGAAGGTGAGACACGTAAGCTTGTCTTCATTCACTCACCAAATGTTTATTGAGTAACTACAAGGTGGCAGGTCCAAGGGTGATGATGAAAGGCATAAAACAGCAGCAGCATGGAGTATGTGGTCCACAATCCTCTGTTGCCCTGGACTTGATCCTCCCATGTCACTCAAGACTCTGAGTGTGACATTTCTCTGAGTTATTTGAACATAAGAATCACCTGGCGTTTTTCTGAAAAGACAGATTCTAAGAGCTTACCTCATCCTACTGACCATCACAGGGGATTCTGACTTCCTTTTTTCCCACGGGAAAAATAGGGGAGAAAGAACCCCTTGCCACAATTTTAATGTGGGTTTCAAGCAAACTCATCTATGAGAAAGGTACTTGCCAGCATCTGGCATCCAGTTTCTCTCTGGATGTTGACGGCCAACAGGTTTCAGACTAGAACTTTTTTTTTTCAAGATTTATTTATGCATACAGAACTGGGGTACAGGCCAGAGTTGCAGGGGTGGTAAGAGGCTTCATCAGAGACAGAGTAGGGAGCAGAACAGGCAGACTGATGAAGTACATTGCTGAGTGGAGCAGCAGGCAGGTCAGGAGAGGTCTGCCGCGCCATGTGGGTCACCTCCAGAGCTGGGGATCGAACTCATATTGAAACAGCTGCGGCCAACTTGCAGTGCTGCATCCTAACCCGTTGCGCAGCCAGGGAGAGCTAGAACCAACTTCTAGGGTATCACAAGGTGAACGCTAGAGCAGACAAGCTGCGACCACCAGAGGAAGAGACCACGAGGGAATCCAGAGAAAAGAGGGGAGAGAGGTTCCCAGAGGCTCATGTTGCTGTCTCCCTGTGGCCTGTTTCTGTGAAAATGCTATCAAATTTTCCAAATTCTCTTTCAGAGCACTAGAACCAATGGCAAATCTACCTGGCCTGAGGTGATTACAAAACACTGGCCCACAATGAACACCCAGGACAAAGGTGTGGTCAACAGTAGAAAGACTCGTTTATTATGTCAAATCAGAAGTCAGCTTTTTAGTGCAATAGCGATAGCAATTCTGCTAGTAAGAAAATGTTGAAGGCTTTTATGGAGCATTTTGCAAGGATCTTTTCAACAACCCTATGAATTATGTTATTATTACTCACATTCCACCAAGAAGTAAAAGGGCCCTTGAAGTAGTTAAATAACGTACCAAACATCACTGTGTTAGGTATTAAACTCAGGTCTCTGACCTCTAAATTCCCTACATTTTCCACAAACCTTCACTTGCCTTTCAAAACAAAATAGTGCACTGCATGCATTCTAGTTTTTAATCATGCCCTATAAACACGCAGTTCTACAGAGGTATTTCCAGGCCAGCCTTTTCTATTTGCAACGTATTAAAAACAGTGAACAAATTCTTCATGTAAGAAATTTTATTTTCTGGTTCCTGACTGCTTTGTGTAGTCTATTCGATCACATAAATGTCACCCCTCTACTTTGCTCAGTGAAATAACTCAGACTGAAAAAGACAAGGACCATATGATTTCACTTATATGTGGAATAGAAATAAAGCAAACAAATAAAACAAACTCAGCTACAGAGAAGTGATGGTGAGGAGCAGATTGGTAGTGAGAAGAAGGGAAGATGGTTGAGGGTGGGAAAATATGTAAAGGGAGTCAGTTGCCCAGTAATGGATGGACACTGGACTTACGATGATGGTCATGATGTAGTGTACATAGATGTCAGATTATAAAGCCACTGTATACCTGACACATAAATAATGGAAACCAGTGCTGGGTTAATAAAAAATTGAAAATGTTCCCACCAATACTTGGGCAAGGAAAATGGTGGGAGGGGATCCACTCTGGGCTCAACTCAGGACTGCTCGTGGGAGAAAAACCTGGACCACCTTGATTGCAAACTGGGTAACAAGCCAGATTCCAAGTGATCTTTCAGGCTCAACCTAAAAGGGGCTCAGAGATGAGTGTCTGGGGCGGGAGTGGGGCTTCAAGAGAAAGCATGTGTTTTGAATTGGCAATTGCCTTAACAGAAGCAGTTTGGAACCAGGACTGGGAAGCAGCAGCTAGCTGCAATGTGGTAGCCATTTTCCATGTTCCCACAGGGAAGGGCTGGTGGCTTCCATTGCTGGGGGTAGAGAGGAGCTTTAAGTTAGATGCTAGGAATAACTTGCTCACTTACATGATTGTGAAAGGCACAAACAAATGTGGCTATAGAAACTGTTCTAGGTGCAAATTGAAAGACAGGCTAGGGAAAACATTCTCACACAAACAGGCTGTAGACGGAGCATCCTCTTAGGAGAAAACAAGGAGAGAATGAATTGGTCTGTGCAGTGAAAACAGAACTGAATTCAAATCCATCACTTACTAGTTCTGTGATGTGGAAACAATATCCATAATCACTGAATCCTCTCTTCCCCTACCCCTAAAAACATCACAGCATCCCGTCTCTGAGTATGAGTGTGAGGTTGAAAACAAAGTCCAATAATAGAGGAGGTGTTTTCCTCCTTTTCTCAGAATCTTCTCCTCTTTGGTGACGCTGAGTCAGTACTTCCTGGAATTCTGAGGCTCTAGAAACTTTCCAAAGGGCAGAAGCAGCTTCATTTCTAACTTCTGAATCTTCTCAGCATTATTTTCTGAGGTGAGTGCGAAAGATGGATCAGAAATCAGGCAGGTGAGCAGGGGTTGGCTGGCTGGCCTCACCTTCCATGGAATGGGGTCCTCTGATACCCCACAGCAGAAGCCCCTCCCCCCGACCTGTGTTGTGCTACTGCTGTGTGTCTTGCTAACCAGAGAGCCCCAGAGAGCTCCTGAGGGCCTGGGGTTGGGTCCAGTAGAGACAATGGAAAGGCAGGTGGCCAGAAGCTCTGGGCATCTACCAAGCTGGTACCTCCGGGCTGGCCTGGGGACACCTGTCCTGTGGTGCACGCAGTACCATAAGATTAGGTGAATGCTGGAATGATCCTCGAAGCTCAGAGTTTCTCTCAGCCACAATGTAGAGAATTTCTATTCGTGGTAAGTGATTTTTCTCTCCTATTAGTTCCTGTGGGAAATAATCCTAGATCTTATGTATGTAGTTTTTGGGCGGTTTTTGGGGCAGTGTTATTTTATTGAGGCTACATTGTTTACAATGATGTGTATGATTTAGGGCAATAGAGTCACACTTTCTTCAATGCCTACTCCCCCCCACATACACATACACACACTGCACCAAAGCACCCATGATCCTCCACCACAGTCCCACCCACCTTCTCCCAGTTACCCCCATTATCCTTCTCTGGTAGTTTCTATTCTACAATGAGATTTCTAGGGTTTGTTTGCTTTTGTTTTGTTCATTTCTTTGCTTGTTTGCTTTATATGCTACATATGAATGAAATCATGTGGTATTTTTCTTTTAGAAATGTTAAAACTATGTAAAAAAAAATTTTCCTAAGTGGAGGGCTCTGTAAAGGGACTGGATGGGGAGAGAGGAAGTGAGCAATGAAAGAACATCACCTTAAAATCAGGGCCAGTAGAATCAAGGAAGCCAATCCTGCCTGCTGCTACTTCACAACCAAATGACAGAGGTGATAAATTACACAAAGGCAGGCATCTCCCTTTTGCTTCAAATTTCTTACAACCTACACACCATGAAACAGTCTTAATCATTAAAGTCATGTATCCAAAGGCTAAAGGGAAAAAAGCTTATATCCTACCAAAACCTGTTCTTCACCTGGACATATTTTTTTTACTTTTAAGTGCGAGATGAAGAAAAGAAGAATTCCTTTCTCGACTCACAGGCTTGGGTTAGTCCCAGAACTTTCATTATCAAATGCAGCTGCCCCAGAGTGAACACAACCAATGACAAGTTGTTGAACAGAGCTGCTTTCACTGATTTTTTAGCTAGAAAGGTTAAGAGGTAAACGCACAAATGGTACCTATTCTGATTCAACCCTCCTCATTCCTCCAACGGGAAAGGAGGGAGGAAGAGAGAGATCCAAAAGGGAGAGGAGTTGGCCTCCATAGCTTTCCAATGGGCTGGAAAAGCGATTGCTCTTGTTGCTGCAACTTGGGCTTGCCCTTTCCACCCCCACCCCGAGTTTCTGGAGGGGAGGCCAACTGCAGTGCACGACTGCCCCCTATCGTCCATTTAGGGGAACTCACAAGGCAACTCGGAACTATTACAAGGTTCAGTTGCTTCAACACCCTCTAAACTTTTCTGACAAAGACATCTCAAAAGTTCAAAATTGTGACCTCACCTTTACTTCACAGAGGGGCAGTTTATAGAGTGAGAAAAATGTTAGGAAGGCTTTTTAGGAAATATTTATCCAACTCTTTTTTCATCTAAATCTGAGTATTAGTTGTGAGAGATATTAACTGTTATTATAGAAACCAAGGGATGTAGGAAATTCTGAGTTAAATAAGCATCAAGTGGACTTTCAATGAGCAAGTTCTTGCCTGCTGGCCTTCTTGAAGCTTTCATATGGATTGTGTATCTACCAAGGAGAAAAGCGATTTTCTAATAGCATTTGACAATAGAACCATTTTTTTTTTTTTTAAGATTTTTATTTATTTATTCATACAGAACTGGGGTACAGGCCAGAGGCTCAGGGACGGTGAGAGGCTTCACCAGAGACAGAGTGGGGAGCAGAACAGGCAGATTGACGAAGTACACTGCTGAGGGGAGCAGCGGGCGGGTCAGGAGAGGTCTGGCTCGCCATGTGGTCTCCTCCGGGGCAGGCTGCAGGCGGGAATCGAACTCATGCGGAAGTGGCTTCAGATTCTCAGTGCTGTGCTTTAACCCGCTGCGCCACCAGGGAGGGCCAATAGAACCATTTTTTATAGGAGCTTCTTGCAGGGCTAATATTCCAGGCACTACACTTGGGAAGAGCTCGCTGAATCCAAATGAATCACTCTACAAGTTTGGAAACTGAGTCCAGGAAGTTGCCTGTGGCCGGTACAGTTCAGTCACTGTAAAGACTGCCAGGAGGCCCCCAGCTCCAAAGCTGCTTCTTTATCCACCTCCCCTCGGAGTTGATCTTTTGTGTTTACATTTCTATAAAGTGTGTTTATTTGTGGAATGGAATGGCATTGCCTTCAGCCAAGAATATTGGGAAATGAAGCATACCCCTTTCAAGTATGTTCCAACCCTGTAGGGAAGAGGATTTGCTTTTGACATTTCAGTTTCTGTCTCTTATGAAGAACCTCATTGTTTTATAAAAAGTTTCTGTTCAACAATACTTTCTACGCAGCATTCTGTGCTGGTTTGACAGTACAGAAAAGAGCAAGATTTAGGCCTTATTGGGTGGAGGCAAAGACACAGAGATCAATTCCTGGTTTTGCCATATTCTGGCTGTGGTTGTTTCGATGAGTTATCAATTTTAAGTTTTGAGAAATGGAAATAATCTAAGTGTCCAAGGGCAGGTGAATGGATAAAGAAATCGTGGTATATAGATACAATGGAATGTTATTCGACCTTAAGGAGGTCCTGCCACTTACAAGAACATGGAAGATATTGTGCTAAGTGAAATAACTCAGACACAGCAAGAGAAAGAAACTGCCTGGTCTCACTTACCTGTAGAATCTTACGAAACTAAATACATAAAAGCAAAGAGTAGAAAGACTGGTGACCAGAGGTGGGAAGGTGAGGGAAATGGGAAAAGATGGGGGAGAAAAAGTCCAACTTGACAGTTAGGTAGATTGAGTAAGTCTCAAGCTTGATGACTGTAGCTGATACTCTGGAAATTTGCTGACAGTTCATTTCATTATCTCAAAATAAAATGGTAACTATGAGAGAAGGTGTATTAATTTGAATAGTAATTATGTCATCTATTTGTAGCAAATCATCATGTTGTGTGCTTTAAATATATGCAGTTTACTTGAAAATTCAATTTACTAGAAGGATGAATGACTCAGACTCCTCATCTATGACATGGGATACTACCAATACCTTCTCAGGGGATTGTGTTGAGGACTTAATTACAAAATACACGTTAAATGGTTAGAACAGTGTCAGCACATTTGAATATTCGATGCTGCTATTGTTGCCATACTGCTGTTATTGATATTATGATTGCTATTAGAAGTGTTGTTCTGGGTATTATTATTATTAGTTGTTGTTATCCTTAAGGACTTAAGAGCCAAGCTAGAGAAAGAAGATAAGCACACTCAGAAACTGCAAAAACAACCTAAGTAAATGGGTCTGGATGGCAACGAGCTTCATGCCACTTGCCAACACCAGTGAGCCCTTCATAGCTGCCTCAAGTGCCATGCTGAGAACAATTCTGGGGTTCTTGTCAACTTCAGAGGGAGAGAGCGCCAGTAGCAATAGTGATACTTTCCAGAGGAACAGGGGGCATAGATGTGAGGCGATGAGACATGTAGTTGCAATTCAATAAAAGATGAAATGCTCTGTGTGCAGCTCAGCTAGGATTTTCATTTCTAGAAGAGCTAGCCCTAAAATGAGTTTGATATAAATGGAAGGAGGTGAGGGTGCCCTCCATGGGGCTCTTGGGGCGGTGTTAAGTATACCAGCCTGTCTAGGAAGTTTCCCACTGTGCACAGCACACAGCCCCAAGCCTCCGAGGTTCTCAGCAAACGCACACACAATTTTAAAAAACCAGTGAGGATGAAAAGTAAGGAATCAGCCTACCAGAAATTGGTGTTTCTGTGGATGCCATGTGCCTCCTCCATATGCAATATTGACTAGCTCTGGGAGGAATGGCAAAGAGGTATTTTTTTAAGCCACAAATAAGGATGGGAAGTTTTGAAAAATTCCTGTTTACAAAACTTTGTAACTTGGCCTAATGAGATTTTCTTCATCCATTCTGTTTTTGTCTTGTTTTGTTTTGTTTTATTGTGTCTACCATGAAGCAAGCACTTCTGTATTTGTTAGGACTTGTGTGGTTACAAGTGACAGAGACCCAACTCAAATTCATTTAAGCCAAAGAAGGAGTTGTTATAAGTCATAATGTGATGTCTTGAAATCCCAAGTCTGGAATGTGCCTGGGGCACAGGGACAATTGGAACCAGGAACTCCACGACAATCTGGGCCCCTTTTATTCTTCTGGTCTCTGCGCCTCCATTCACTCTCTTCATTAGTTGTATTCTTTATTCTAAGTAGCAATCAGCTTTCTCCGTGTGGTGAAAAACAGGATGCCAATAGCTCACAAATTTACCAGGGCATCTATGGAAGCTCTGTTAACATTTTCTCCAGTTCCAAATTGAACAATGACAGGGAAGAAGTCGTTGAAGTATCAATAGTTTGAGTCAGGTAAATGCCAAAGTCATGAAACAAAGATGAAGCCAAGAAAGATCTAACTTCTGGAAAAGGTGGGGAGGGGAGAGATGCTGAACAAACAAGAGTTGCCTGTTCAAAGCTTTCTTGATAGGTTTTTCATGCCAACTGTTTTCAACCAATAATTCCAGCCATTGACCAAGTACCTATGCACTTCCTGAGTGTCTGCTAAGTGTCAGATATTATGCCAGATTTGGGGGATGAAGAGAATCCACCTGGGCTCTTTGGGTGGCATTAGTAAACCAGCCTGTCTAGAGATGAGTTTCATGCTCAAGATTTGTCTTGCAAATGTGGCAAGCAGAGAAGTTGAGCAGGTCACTCAATGTCAAATAAACTGTGCCATAGTTCCCATAAACTTCCTCCAATACACTGGGCCAGGTGCCTGGATTTGAAGTCCAGAAAGTATGGACCCCCGCCAGTCTGGCCCATGGTGTCTCTTAGAGTCCTAGGCATTCAGAAAGACAAATAAATATAAAATATTCTTGATTAGGAATTAATCATATGAGTGAGAATGAAGACTATTTGGGGAATAATGGAATGGCAGGTTATAGGCTATGAATGATGGGAACAAAAGGAGGGAGGTGGGACTGGGGAGGCCTGGAACATTCGGGGGAAGCATCTTGAAGGATGATACTTCTACAGGGCCTTTAATGGGTGAGCAGGTTTTTGTTTATGACTCCATGTATTTAGAGTAGAGGATTTTCACAACATCGCACTGAGTGAGACCTTCTGCTCAAGCTACATCTGGAGGCCTCTGAACTCAAGCCAGCAGCCCTGTTTTTTACTCAGAGACAGGACTACCACCCACAGCTTTTCTGATAGCCTTGTTTTTAATTGCCAGGACCTATTGGATCAAAGCCTCCAAGTTTGATGCAAGTTCAGAATATTTTCCTTCAAGGATTAACTCATCTTTCTGGGCTTGGGGAGCTACACAAGCAACATCTGGTACAGCCTGCTGAAGGATCCTTCACTCAAGGAGTTTCAAATTTCAACATGTGAGCCATCCTGATGAATAACATCATGGGCATGAAACAGCAGAGGCCTTATCTTGCAGTGAGCCCTCTGCATAACACCCCACGGTCACAGTTGTGTGTGCCACTGTAATAAATGGTGAAACTCGAACATGTTCTTTGTCACTTTGTTTCTGGTCAAAGGGACTGAATTCCACACTGCTGGGGTTGAAATCCCCTTGTGGGTTTTCTCTGACGTCATTGCGTCACCCACCCTGTCTCATGCTCTCACCCATAGTCTGCGTTTCCAGTCACAAGACCCTTTGGATCAGGTCATCACCAGACCCCACCTGTCACCGCCTGTCTTCCTAGGCTTCCTACAAGTCCTGGGCTGGGGGCCATTTCCTTGATTCTGGGTAGATCCTGGCTTTATTCCTCCCCATCGTGGTTTTGATATCTGTGGCTCTGCTCTTTGCATTCCATGAGTTATTTCCACCCTCCTGGAGTTCTCATCAAGGTAGAGATTTTACAGTGTAAGAATGTTTCACATTGTTCAAGGGGAAAATGGAGTGACTCAGGCTCTTTTTTGCCTCCCACCCCTAGCCTCTGCTGCTGCCACCTGTTCCCTGAAACCTGCTCCCCTCCAGGTTTCATTAGCCACACGTGCTCCTGTGTTATTGCAAAAAGTGCTTCGGAGCTGGAGCACAGGGCACATGCACCTTTGATTGTGGACACCAGGCCAAGAGAGCACCTGACAGGAGCAGAGCACCTGTAAGGACTGCCACCTGGGTGGAGCTGATGGAGGAAGGAAAGCAGGGGAGGCATCACAAGATGGAGTCATACAAGGGGGCTGAGTAGCAGGGGCTAGTGTAGCATTTAACACAGCCATGAAAAATCAAGATCCTTGACACGGCCACAAAATCAAGGTCCTCAAGCGCCAAAGCCTGGATGCCAGGATGTGGAGGAGAGGTCCCAGTAGATAACAGACTGTTGGGGGCTGTGTCTGAAGCTCAGACCCAAAAAGGTAAAAGATAAGGACATGGACATGAAGGTCACTGGGGAATCTCCAGTCCTTTCAAAGTCAACAAAGGTAGACTCACAATGAGTGAGCCCCCCTCACAGGGCTCTCTGTATCAGGGCAGTCTCTCCACCAGCACAGGGCCGTAGTCCTTGCCCACCTGTGCCTATGCTTCTTCTCACCTGCTCTCTCCCTCTGCAGGGCAGCAGCCTCCTGCCTACCAGTGACCTGTACCAGGCCGGGACCTCCTTGCACTGACCTCCCTCGGGGGGGCCACTCTCCTAAGGCCGCCCACCTGCAGCCATGCAGGTCTCTCTCTGCAAACCTGTCCCTTCAGGGGCAGCTCTTCCTGCCCGTTTGTGCTTATGCAAGTGTCTTTTCATCTCCTGTCCCTTTCTAATAAACTTCCTCTTTAAATATAACTGAGTCTCTGTCTTCTGGAGAATCTCGCTGCGTGCCGCAGAAAGGGGAGCTCTGCTGAAACCTTTCCCAGAGTGGACCCAAGGACCCCAGACTCCAAAAGACGATATCAGAGAGAGCACAGATATCATTACGAGGGAGACTGGCCAGCAAAAGAGCAAACTCCCGGAAGCGGGGAGCCTGGGAACTGGAAGTCTCGGTTGCTGCCAACCTCTCAGCCTCTCTGCCCACTGGTCTGCCTGTATACCTGGTTCCCTGCTCCAGCATCAAAGGTCTGTAAAATTTCTTGAGGGCTGCAAAATCCTTGATCCGTTTGCCCAGGTCAATAGTGAACCTGGCCTCCCTGTGCATGGTTTGCTCAGGGACCATATTTAGCTCACAGTTGAGTGCTGTGTCAAGGATATATTATTAAAGGGCAAGATTATCATTACCCCTGCACTGCCAGTGAGGAACACAAGGTGGTTTTGAGTGAACTGTCTAGTACAGCTTGGTAACTCACAGCTGCCTCCCTCCTAAGACTGTCCTGTTAAGGTATAAACATAGGGAGCCAAAGAAATGGTTTTGGTAGTCTTATGTGGGGTTGCTATTTCTGAGTAGGAGTAATTAGAAGAAAAAAGAAATGGGGGAAAGTCAAAGAACAGTAGCTGAATTCAGGGGCAGGGGGATTGTGCGGCAGGGCAAATGTGTCTCAAGTCAGAACAATGGAGAACCTTCTCACTATGAAGAAGACTGTTGGCAAATGTTTGCAAGAAAAACTTCAGGAGAGGGCCCTCCTGGTGGTGCAAGGGGTTAAAGCACAGCACGATAAGGCTGTCTGCAGTCACTGTAGCACCAAGTTAGATCCCAGCCAGGGAGGTGACCCACATGGCACAGCAGACCTCTCCTGCCCACTGCTCCTCTTGGCAGTGTTTCAGTACCTCTGCCTGTTCTGCTCCCTACTCTCCCTCAACTCCCACTTATCTGGCCTGTACCCCAGTTCTATATGCATACCTAAATAAATCTTTTTTTAAAAAAAGAAACTTCAGGAGAGCAGTGGGCTTGGAAGAGGAGAGGGACAGGTGTCTGGAACAACACAGACCACTAGCAAAAAGGAGGAATTTGTACAAAGATGGTGGACTCAAGGGCTGTGCGGGGGTCCCCCGATGTGTGCTAACGAGCTTGCAGGTGATTCTCATTCACAGTAACTCTGTAAGCCACTGCCAGGTTGGAGTGTTTCTCCACCTTGGTGCACACTGGAATCACTTGGGAAACATCTGGTTTCCTGAAGTTGATTAAATTGCCCAGGGCCCTGGGGTTTTACAAAGTTTAAGTTGCCACTGCCCTAGTCCAAGCAAATCATCAGGAAGGGCTGTCCTAAGGTGGTGATGTGGATGTGAGGAAGGTGGAGAGGATTCAGACACAATTTGTCCCAGGCACTGTTAATTCTAATACAACTGTTAATTAAGGAAAACTGTTCTCCACTTGTCAAAGGGTGGTGTGGGGGGGAGAGAGGCTGGGGAAGACACGTAGGCAGCACCCAGGCTGTTCAAAGCAGCCTGAGCACTCACACCTGTCAGGCCTGTGGCTGGAGCGCTGCACCTCCAGCATGTGGGGTCTCCCAGCCTCCAGCAGCAGCAGGGAGGGGCAGAGGGTTTGGGGCTCAGTGTCCCGGGTGCCAGTTCTTATTTTCCAAAATGCTCTTTCATTTTCCAAAGTGCTTTAAATGATCATTTTCTGTTTAGCCTACATAGGAAGAAAATGAATGGAGCATGTAGCAGGTGGGGCAGATAAGAAGGACATGACCCTCAAGGCTCCCTCTTGTGTCACCTGGTGAATGGAGTCACGGTTCCCCATGCTTGGCTATGGGAAAAGAAGCTTCTCAGTCAAGTAGAAATATCTCCACGAGTACGTTAAGACTGAAAAGCACTACATAAATGGTGATACGTGGTATTCTTAAGGGGAAAGGATGTCCTGAACGAACTCTGCAAAAACAGGTTTTGTGGACTCCACCCCCCACTCCAGTCACTGAAACTACAACTCCCAGAAACACCAAAGGGAGGACTGCAAGGACCCGAGGGTGGAGCTAAGCAGCCATTTTGAGACTTTTGGGATTTTAAGGAGCCATATTGCACTGAGTCTCTCCTTAGCTCCCTTGGGTTCATGACTGGTGGCTGATTGCTTGGCTCTTGATCAGTTTTCAGTGTGTTATTGGGGTTCCAAGTCAGCAGAACTGGTAGGACTCTAGTTAACTTGTATTTCTCTCTCTCTTACTCTCTCTTTCTCTGGGTTGTTCCTTATCTTTCCTCTTGTAAAAAACCCGTTATTGCCTCTTTTTGTGTGTGCCTGCAATGCAGTTCAATCTTAGGCACACAGACACCCAGTTCACATTGGGTTGTCCTGTAACAATTTGACAAAAATGAAAAACAGGGCACACACTTGGCGGAGGTTTGGGGGATCATGGTGGGAGCTATCACCAGTTTGAAAAGACCCTTCTGCCCTGAGGCTCTGAATTGAGTTAATCTCCAAGCAATATATTAGAAACCTGCGGTCAGCCACCATTTAGTCCAAGTGCTGACGGGAAGTCGAAAGGGCCCGTGAATTCTCTTTGCTTCTCACTGTTTTCTTTTCTTCAGGTTACTGCTGCATCTGGTCAAAGCAACTGACATTGCATATTTGCAGGATGAAGTGGATCATAGCTGACCGTGTCCATTCTGTCTAAATAAGGATGGGCCACCCTGAGACCTGGTTAATGGAGCGGCCTGACCCGAGCCACAGGCCCAGACACCACCATGCTCTACCTCATTCATAACAAGCCACGTGACCCACTTACTAATCTCAAGTCATGCCTGCCAACACCTCGGCTTTTTCCCTTCCCCCACAGCATGTCAACAACCAGGTAATTATTTAATAACTCTCAGAACATACCTACTTCTCTTGGCTGCAGACACCCGGGATTTTCCTGGTTTCGATTTCAAGGTGGCTCTCACTTAAGGGCTCCAAGTGCAGTCAAGTGGAAGAGTAAACTCACCCACTAGAGCCTTTTGAAGGCCCTTTCAAACAACTGCGGCTTTTCAAGTATTAAGAGGAAATGACAGACTGCACTGAACTCGGGATTCATTTCAATATACATGTTAAAGGTTATGTTAGCAGCTGTCAAATCGCTGGCCCATTTTAAACACATCACTCTTCACCTTAAATCAAATGTTCAGGGTGGTACCCAGCACTTGCTGCTCTGGGCTGACCCGAGTGAAAGGATGGTTCGAGAAGGTCAAATGGATCTTCTGGGCATCCACCCCTCGCCAGGGAGGCCTGAGATCTGCTCCCTTGCTGCTGGAGGCTGGCGAACCAAGGGCCAGTGCTGCATCAATGGTCTCCCCTCTGGCCCCCATCACAATTTCCCTTGGGAGGCAGAGAGCAGCTATTTCTTTCCAAACAGAAGATGGCCCCGAATTCTTCTTTCTGCACCAACCAGAAACAAAAGGTGCAGAGTCCTAAGAAACCACACCTCCCTGCTACCTGAGCTTAAGCCACACCCAAGGCCTCCCACCCAGCCACACTGCCCATTACACTCCAGGGCCGTCCCAGTGGGCCGTCCCAGTGGTCTCCTGGAGCCAGGTATGACGGGAGGGAGTGCGTCTCCATCTCCTTCCAAACAGCCAGTGCGACATATGAGCCTTCGCCATGAGGCTTTTCTTCTGATTCCTACCCCCGGCCTCAGGCCTTAGAGGCACAGAGTTGAACCAGGTCAATTTTCTCTTGAAAGCATCCCCCAGATATCTCATTTTCAGCGGAAGGTTTTCTTCCTTGGGCCTAGGAAAACTAACAAAGTAATTCATACAAACACGATAATGGTTGACAGTAATGTCCTCTTGGAAAAGGTTGACTGTGGGACTCAGTGTTGGGTTTGGTCCTGACCCCTGACTTGGAGCCTTAATTTCCTCATAAGTGAAATGGGGTAGACTATGAGGAAAATCACCTCACAGCCTCCTTGGTTGTGCAAGGGGTTAAGACAGCACTTTGAAGCTGCCTCCTGCCACTGCAGCACGAGTTTGACCCCTGCCAGGGAGGTGACCCACGTGGCACAGCAGACCTCTCGTTTTGCCAGCTGCTCCCCCCAGCAGTGTATTCCAAGCGTTCAGCCTGTTCTGCTCCCCACTCTGTCTTTGGTGAACCCTCACACACACACACACACATCTGCACCTCTGGTCTGCACCCCAGCATTTCTATCATAAATAAACCAATTTTTAGAAAATAAAGAGGATCCATTGCCCTTCAAAGAGATACCAGAGAAAGTGGTTAGAAAATGGATGTGATGGGGACACTCTGGACAGTGAAAGGAGAGGAACTCCCTCACCCCCCACCCTGGGGAGTGCACAGCCGGGATCTGTCCACAGGAGGGTGGGGAGCAAACAGCCTTTCCCTTCTGGCCCTAGGTGTGTTTTAAAAAGGGAACAGAAGAGGAAGATCTGAACAGGAGCAGCCGGCCCTGCTCCCTCTACGGCAGAAGCTACCCCTGTGCCTCGGAGGAATGAGTGAGTCTCCCAGATGAGGTGACCCCCTAATCAGAAATGGGAAGTGGTTGCAACGCTTTCCAGTGAAGTGTCCAAAGGAAAAGGTTCTACAACCAGGTGACAGTTTCTGACACGCTACAGCCACAGTGCCTTGGGCAGCCCTCCCTCTGGGGGTCTCAGCCCGAGTATGAAGTGGCGTGTGTGGGGTGGCATTCACCTGGAATGGTGAGAGCTGGGAAACTGAGCTCCGGCTCCGCCAGGGAGGGCACAGCCATGAGAGGGAGCTCGGGACAGGTGTACGGCAGGGAAAAGGAGAAAATGAGCAAGCCTGTGTGTTTGATAGGGAACCATCTCCAAGATGCATCACTGTCAAGAAAGGGGAGAGAAGAAACTGAACAGTGTGCTCCAGTCGGGGTAGAAATGAGGGCGACATTGTAACATTATGTCTCTGCTGGTATTTTGTTAAAAACTGATAAAAAGTGGACATCTGCAAGAGAGGAGTGAACTGAGTAAAAGACCTTACACGGTGTAACTTTACGATGGATGCAAAAATATTTAACTAAGAACAAATGGGACCGGGAATAAGGGCTCCGAGTGGAAGCAGCTGGAGCCCCACTTAACCAGCAGGCTGAGTCCAGGCTAACAGTAGTTTACTGTATTGCAGTTAGGGCAACTTGGGTGTTTATATCTTTCAGGATTCTTAGAGGTATTTGGCATCAAAAATGCAGCTCTTTTTTTGTTTTGTTTTTTTTTAAGGTGTATTTATTTATGCATACAAGAACTGGGGTATTGGCCAGAGGTGCAGGGGTGGGAGGATTCACCAGAGACAGAGTGGGGAGGAGGACAGGCAGATGTACTGAAACACACTGCTGGGGGCACAGTGGATGGGTCAGGAGAGGTCTGCTGCACCATGTGGGTCAGCTCCCTGGCCAGGAATCGAACTTGTGCTGCAGTGGCGGTGGACAACTTCATAGTGCTGTGCTTAACCCCTTGCACCACCAGGGAGGCCCCTAGCTTAAGTTTCATGAAGTTAGAGATTCTTTCGAAACTCAAGTGACTAATGAGTCCAAAAGTGGGGGTTGTCTGGGGGTGGCAGGTCTACCAGACATCTCTAGGTGTCCTGGCTTGAACCACAAAGAGGACTGCTGGTATCTCCTTCAGCGTTTTCCAGCATCAGCTTTGAAGGTCACTGCCACTCCCCACGTGAGTCTGGCATCCGGCTTCCCTTCATTTTACAGGATGTGTCTGCAGGGGGTGGCCACGGAGAGTCAGAGATTTCTCCAGGGCTCGAGGCTGTGGTTGCTCTCTTGTGCAACAGCCGGGATGCAGACACAGGACATTCTGGCCTGGAGAACGCAGGCCTCTAGAGCCAGACCAAGAGTATGTGTGTGGGGAGACGGCTGGGCTTGCAGGCCTGCCAGAATTCCAGAGTGGGAGAGAACGGGATACCACTTATCTCCCTCCTGCTCCTCCTTCCGCATTCCAGATCCAAACACCAGACCAGCATGTCTCCAGCTGAGTAACAAATGGGAACACGGGACAAGGCCACATGTAAGGGGTGTTGGGAAACCCAAGCTCAGCACCACACTGATGTATCTAATTTGGTTTATGAAATGCAATTTTTATGGAATCCTGTGTGTTCATGTTGTGTATTTTTGTTTTTTGTTTGTTTGTTTTTGTTTTGAAGACATACTTGATTAGAAATCAGAGCAACAAGCATCCCAAACAGGAATCTGACCTCTTAGGAGTCACGGCACTTCTCTTTGCCTTGGTTTCCCCATCTTGGGGAAAATTAACAGCCTAACCAACCTCAGAGGCTAAGTAAGACACAAAAACCTTGAAAAAGTATAAACATAATTTTGAAGTAACTGAAGGCATTTTTATTATCTAAATGGCCTGAACTTGCTTTTTTTTTTTTAAACCCAAAAAGAAATGTCAGCAAGTATAACTTGATTTACTCTGAAACCAGTTGGCTTTTCTGGATAGAGCCCCAGAGGGGAACACTAATTCCATAGTGGAATCAACTGCTCTGTGTCAGGCCAAGATTCCTATCCCCTCCATTTCTTTCAGGGCCATAATGGGGCTAGTAGTTTGGGCAGTGCTGACCGGACCCTGCCCCAGAGTGGGCTCAGGTCTAACGAAAGGGGTACCCACCAAAAAACATACTACCCATGCCAGCCACTGAGTTCAATTCACAGGCTCTGGCCGGAGCTACTGAGAAGTTGTCTTTTTTGTTTGTTTGTTTTTTTTTTAAGATTTATTTATTTATGCATACAGACTGAGGTACAGGCCAGAGGTGCAGGGACAGTGAGGATTCACCAGAGACAGAATGGGGAGCAGAACAGGCAGACCAACAAAGTACACTGCTGAGGGGAACAGCAGGCCAGTCAGGAGAGGTCTGCCGCGCCATGTGGGTCACCTCCGGGGCTGGGATCGAATTCACACTGATGCAGCTGCAGTGAGCTTGCAGTGCTGCATCCTAACCCGTTGCACCACCAGGGAGGGCCAGAAGTTGTCTCTTTCTATCAGACAGATTGCAGGCCTGAGGCTTGTAAAAGCATCTCACTCTCACCCAGGAAAAAGCCACCCAAGAATGATGCCAAGAGAGAAAACCAGACCAGAGAGAAGGAGGGAATAGATGGAAACAAGGTGGCACTTCTGGATCCAGCCACCCCTGAAACTAGCTCCCTTGAGTGCCAACCTCCTTTATTCTTTCAACAAATGTGAGATGCTTTCTGGTGCCTCCAATTCTTAAGAGTCTTGACTGATGCAAACTTCTGATATCAATGTCTTAAGATTCAAGAATCTCTACAAAGATGCACCACCTGCTCATATGTAAAGCCACCTGAGTTTAAATGATACATTTATAAAGTCCAATGGAGCTACAATTGTTCCCCGGATCAATACACTTCATGGTAGTACCCAACCAACACAACAGAGACACAGATCCCTAAAATACAGAAATATTTCACTTTATTCTTTTAGTCAGGAGATCCAAGAAAATGCCAAGTTCATAGACATGAGAAGTAGCAGTAAAATGCGGATAAGGCCAGCTTTAGAGGTTGCACAGAATCAGCAGAACGTGACTGTCTGGAGTGACTTTGGCCTTCTCCGTTTGCCAAGCCCGGTGTCCCACTTTGTCTAGCCCATGGAACAATTTCTGTGGTTAACTGTCCAGGTTGAAGAGAGTTGTCTGAGAATGGCGAAGCCCAAACCACTGAAATATTTACAGTACACAAAGCAAGACAGCATTACTGGGTGACACAGACTCTTGGTTTATCACATACTAATAGAGTAAGTCTCGTTACATAGCACCGCAAGGGTCTGTCACGCCGTCCTCGCATGCATTCACTCCCATTCAGTGAGTAGTAAGCACCGCCTGTGGCTGGGAGCATTGAGTGCTGCCCTGGAGCAGCTCCCAGTCTGTCCCTAGGGGCAGCAACGGAGGAGAGTGCTGCACTGGGTGAAGGAGGCCTGTGACACATTTTCATCCCAACACAGAGTCCATGGAGAGGGCAGGTGCCCTTCTTCGTCCTCCTCCTCCTCCGCTTTGGAGCAACAAATGCTGCCCCAGAGTGGCTATCAGGTTCTGGCTGCTGGACACTTAGGGGAGCTGGTCACTGCCCAGGGGGTGCTGCCTGCCGCAAGTATCACCCTTCACTCACTCAACAAGTGTTTCAGAGGGGCTGGTGCACTCACAGCTCCCAGGCGGCCTCAGGGCTGTCCCAGGGGGCTGCTCTGCCCTTGCCACAGGCCATGGAGGGCCGAGGGCGGCTCCCTCTGGCCAGGGAGCCAGATCAGCTGTGGTCTGGAGGCCCCTTGAGGCTAAGTTCCTTCTCTTTAACTTTCAGATCTAACTCTTAGCACCCGAGGTCCCCTTCTGGAATGACTGAATTTTCATTTGTTATTCGTGATGTGGGTGACAAGGTATGGAGGCCTCACTTCACAAAGGGGCTCACTTCACAAAGGCCCCCTCCCTGTCATTGTCATTGTGACACAGAGTGGCAGCAGCAGCCTGCCGCTGAAAGGGGGGCCCGCTCCATTTCTCCCTGCACCTCCTGCTCCTCTCTCCCTCTCTCCCCCAGCCCCCACCTATGTTCCCTTCCACTTGTTTACTGACATAAAATGAATTTGAGATGTGAATTTCAACATCTGAGTCAGACTGTATATCCAGTGATGCCAGCAACAATAAAGGGTGCTTTCATCAATGGTGTTTTAATGCTTTTCACAGGGTGGCTTTCACAGAAGTGTACTATAAAGTTAAGGTTCCCCTTCCCCCCCTCCTGCCTCCCTGAATGCTCCCCCAGACCCGCCCCACCTCGCACATCTAGGAAAGACCACCCGAATCCAGTGAGATCTCCCTGTTAGCCACTCGCCTCCCTTTCACCCCTGTCATAAGGCTTTTGGTTTCTAACCGGCCACTGAATAAATCCCACTGGAGTCTCCGCCCCACCCCCACCCCCCAGACCCCACTTGGCTGCTAGGAGGAAAACTGTATCTGGGGGGCACAGGGGGGAGGAAGGGGGTGTGGGAGCAGAGGTCTGAATTTCAAACCTGAGGTCTCTTGTGTTCATAAAGGTGCACAGAGGAACTAAGGCCTTTCCATTGAAGCATTTTGCTTAGTTCATCTAAAAACCAGAGTATCTTAGTGTTAATTTAGGACCTAAATCTTTGATTATTATAAATTGAATACTGATAGCCTCATGATACAAAACTATACAGATCATTCTCTACAAGTTAAATGTTAAGATAGCCCTTGACTTTACTTTTGAATGAAGGTCTCATCTAGTGTATTTTCAAGAGTCACGCAAGGCAAAGAGAAACTAAAACGGAATCAGTACAAAAATAAGAGTTCTCCGTTTTCCGTAACACGTTACCTTTTGTCATGAATTTTGTGAACCATGAAAAAGTGGCTACTTAGAAAATTTATCAAAAACACTGCTACAATGTCATAAGTGTGCTACATTCTCTAGGAAAACATACCTTTGGAAATAGTACAACTATTGGGAATTCTTAAGGAAATTCAAGTCCTGGATGGGTCACAGTTGCACTCCAGGTGGAGCAATGCTAACACCCTGCCTGTCCTCTGTGCCACGTGAGGAGATCATCTGTGACTTTCACTGCCAGTGACAGAATTCTTCCTCCTTCAAATGTCATCATTGATTTCTGTGGATATCCTTAGGGTGACACTCTAAAAAAAAAAAGGACAGAACAAAAAATAAAAAATGGTTGAAAAGGAGACAAAAAAATCCCAGTGCCAGCTATGGGAACACCCAGGATTTTTGCCCCAAAGAGGTGATCTCATCTCACTGAAGCTTATGTGATGCTTGAGTGAGGGCCTACAGAATTTTCTTAGCTTTCTGTATCTTTCAGTTAATAATTCTCTGGTTTCCAAATGTAAGATTTTCCCTGTTGCCAAATCTGATAAGATTCCACCTTCTCTGCCTGGGAACATTTTTCAACACCCACACTTTATTTCTTAAAAAGATGCATTTCCAGCCCTCCCTGGTGGCTCAGCGGGTTAAAACACAGCACTAAGAAGCTAAAAAGATGCATTTCCTGTTGTTTGGAACCGTGAGACCATCTCAAAAAGAAAACCACCAGGATCTGACTGTAAACATCCAGAGGCAGAGGACAAAGAGGACAGATACCGGCTGGCAGAGCCATGAAAGAGGTTTCCCTTCAAGAAAAAATGAAGTTGCACAAGAGATGCATTGTTTTCTTTTTATAGAGGGTAAAAAGAAAGGGTAAAAAAAAAAAGGGAGAGAGAGAGTGAGTGTGCTCTATTTGTTATGCAAGTAGCTTGCTTTAGGTTTTGATGAGTACCAACTGTCAGCAATGTGTAACATAGTATTTGGTAAATTACCCACCTGGAAGTCTTGAATGAATGTTAGGAAGTAGAAAATAAAACCAAAGGCCACCGTCCATTCACAGATCGCACTCACTACGTGATAAATATAATCCTAGTGGCGATAACAGAGAAAAAAGAATTTAGCCTGAAATCAGTGCTTGTTGCTGGACCTCCTGAAGCAGTAACTGGCAGCCCAGAGGGAGCAGAGCGCGGTGCTGTGAGGACAAATCAGGCCCGCTGGGAGCCAGGGGCGGATCAGCCGGGCCACCTGCCTGAGGAGGGTCCCATGGCGAGGCCCTCTGCAAGAGAATCTCAGACTCAACAGGACTTCAGAATGGGGCGTGACTTCAAGAGCATCTGTGTAGCAGGTACCACTTGTCCAGGAGTGAGTGTCCCCACCCGGGTGCTCTGGCGCCTCTCACCTCCGGTTCTGTTTCTGTTACTAAGGACAGATGAGCTCAGAAAGCGCTCCTGGACAGGACAAGGTAAGCACAGCCACAAAGCCAGTGCTCGGGAGGCTTACAGCAACCATCTCTGTCCCGGGGCGGAATGAGAGAAGGAAAGGCAAGCTTGAGAGGCGCTTTCATCAGAGACTCCCAAGTCAGCTGCCTACGAGGCCAGAATGTTAACAAAGTCAAATTCAACTTATGGTCGTCAACAGATGGGGAAGACGGGGCCGAGGCCTCATCAACTCCATTCCATTTCCACCGACTGGGAATACATGACCCCTTGTGTTGCCTTGAGGGATGTTTAAAAAGGGGGGGGGGCTCCATGGAGGTGCAAGGAGTTAAGTCTCAGCACGAAGCTGTCTACAGCCACAGCAGCACGAATTCAGCCCCCACCTAGGGAACTGGCCCACATGGCACAGCAGACCTCTCCTGCTCCCCTCAGCGGTGGATTTCAGTTAATCTGCCTGTTCTTCTCCCCACTCTGTCTCTGGTGACAGCAGACCTCTCCTGACCCACCCCCACCACACCTCTGGCATTACGTGTGTCTGTGTGGGGAGATCTGATGATTGAATCCTGAGTACTAATTCCAAAGCCTTTTCAAGTCTCTGCACGAAATGTCCATGTCCACCTGCTCGCTGACCACAGTTCACATGCTGGGTCAGGCTTGCAGATGGACAGGGACTCCTTCTCATTTCAAACAATAACCAAACTTTTTTTGTTATTTTGCCTTCTGCTCCTCTGTCAGTCTAGGGGGAGTTATTTCCACATGTGTGAATACAGGCAACACTTCCATCTCCTTCTATGTAAAAGAAAACAGTGACATTATAATTTTCTCACCCCCCCCCAACACCCCCAAGTAATTTGATGCATAGGGATGTGCTGTGAAGGGTCTCAGCACCCGGTGGAACAGTGGGGCAATTCCTAAATGATTATTCTATTCAGTGAATGAATATACAGGGTTTTCTTTGCATTCACTGATACAGGAACAAAAGACAATACAAGAGAGGCATGGTAATTTATTCAGTAAGTAGCAAACCGGGTCCTTGCCACATTTTTAAAGTAGAAAATGAAACCAAAAAAAGACTCAAGTGCCTAAGGATAGGTTTTGCTGAATCCGTGAGGCTACAGATCTGTTTGATTCGTGGTGAAATGTCTCCCCCTAGAGGTTGAGGAGTAAAGTGCATCCGGGGCTGCTGTGAGGTCTCGCTAAGAAAGCAACTGTCTCTGAACACTGCCTGGATCATTCTTCTCCTCACCATCTTCAACAGGTCCCTTGCCTCTTACATTTCAGAACCTTCCATCATGGAAAGTCCTTCCTTTGCTCCAATATGTCTACTCTAACCAACTATTTTATTTCTCTAGATATTTGAGAAGTCAATCACTGGTCTCACAATTTCTTTATGCTTTTGTAATTGGCTTCTGTTAACATTTTATGGAAATTGATTTTTTTGGGAAAAGGCACTAATCCCTAGCACCTCAATTCCTAAAACTCAGTTCCACATATTCTGATGTTTGGTCTAGAAGTGACTGGTCACTCTGCCTTGGATTTTGAGGCCTCTCAAACCTCAACAGTTACAATCACGTGTCAAACTGGACATCTCTCCTCAGTATTTCCTTATTACAACAGAGGTAATAATTCCAAAACTAAACCCACCTGACATGAAATCATTTTTTCCTGTGAGGGGACCTTATCTTTCTCTCCTCTTGGGAACAAATTCTTTGGTTCACCCAAGATAAAAACTTGGAAGTCATCTTCGATACACCATGTCCTCTCATCCTCACTGCCACTTTGCCAGTGGCCATCAAACATTATCAAACATTGATCTGAAATCAGAACTAGCAGAAATGCCTTCTCCCTGGTGTCCTAACAGAGACTCTCCTCTTCAGCTCACCCCAGGTTGCCTCTGACTAACATCCAATACTGTTTACTTCCTGTTCAAAAAGCTCCAAAGGTTTACCCTGATCATGTACATCAAGTAAGGCCTCTCGGCTCACCACCTGCAAAAGCCTTGGCCAAACTACGCCCTCTCACATTTATCCCTGAACACATTTCTCTCTCGTCCCTTCTGAAAGGAGTCACCCACCACACTGTCCCTGTCCCTTCCTAACATTTCATTCTTCCTCTGGCCTGCCCCCCCCCCTTTATGCCCTCTGCTTCCTGCCTTCAATGTCCAACCTCCTAGTGCTAAGCACAGTGGCTGAAGTTTTTAGAGGTAATCAAGAATTCAAATTTTGTTAAATGATCCCAGGAACAATTTAGGGTTGCCCTCGATAGCCAATTACCACACACACATCGCCAAATAACTGAAGAGTAAATTAATTATGTGCTACATTTACTCCTGTGAATTTGCAACTTGTCCTAAGAAAAAGCTGTGATCCTTTCTAGGCATAACCTAGCCACAGCCTCACAAACCCAGGTTTGATCATGTTGAAAATGACTTTAATATTACCTTTTCTTTTGGATTCCACTCCAGCTTGGTTATAGAAATTAATGATGCACAAGCAATCACTGGAAAAAGGAAATTGTTAAGGAAACTGCAAAAGAAAACAGATCCTTTGACATCACAACTAGATTAGTCTTCAATGTAATCACTGCAAAGTGTTAAAATGCTCTAACTCCTACCCATCAGGGTGGCTGCTGTCAAAGACACAGAAACAAGAAGTGTTGGTGACGCTGAAAAATTGGAACCCAGAGCTTTGCCGGTGTGCATGTAAAATGATATAGCTGCTAGGAAAAGCAGTAAGGAAGTTCCTCAAGTAACCACAAATAGAATCGTCATCTGATATAATGATTCCACTCCTGGGTATTTACTCAAAAGAATTGAAAATGGGATCTTGGAGAGATCAGTCTACCCACGCGTGTTCACAGCAGCACTACTCACAATAGTGAAACCCAAGCTCTGTGGGTGGGTGGGACGACTAAGCAGAATGTGGTGCAGGCAACGGACTCTTGTTCAGCCTTCAGAAGGAAGGCCTCTGCCATGCGCTGTCATCCGCCATGAAGTGGGTGAACCTTGAGGACATTAAGTTAAGTAATGGAAGTTATGCACAGAAAGACAAACACTGAGTGATTCCACATCCATGAGGTCCTGAATCAAAATCCCACAGACAGAAAGTAGACATGTTTACTAGGGACTAGGGCCTGAGTGGATACAGAGTTAGGGTTTACCAGATGGACAGAATTGTGGCATGGATGGTGAATATACATTTCATTAAACTGAAGCACACTTAAACATGGTTAGGATGTCAAGTGTATTTTATGGTATGCATCTTTTCACGCAATAAAGAAAAAAGTGTTAATAACGACATTCTGCCTATAATTTCAAACCTTCATTTCCATGACAACAGGAGTTATACATTCACGATTCATCAATCCCCTTTCAGGTGTGGGTGGCAAAAAGCGGGGAGGGGACAGAGAAAACCCAGGTGAAACTGGGTTTTGGAAATTTTTTTTTTTTTGGGGGGGAAAGCCACTAATCCCTAGCACCTCAATTCCTAAAACTCAGACTTGTCGGACAAATCCCAAGGAAAATGCTGCACTGGAGAGAGAAGAACAGGATGAGTTGGGAGGAAATGACTGTGGTTTCACAGAGTCAAGCTTAATCTAAGTGTTAAGGTTTGAGACCACCAGAGAAAGCCGGGCAGAACTGGGGGACAGGCATGGGTGAAAGCAGAGAACAGGCAACAGCCAGGATTCAGACTGAAAGAATAAAAATGAGGTTGAAAAAATGGGCCGTCCCAAACCACATATCCTGAGCAAGGGAGCCTGGACTTAGTGCTGTCAGTCATCGGGGAAGGTTCTGGAGCTTTAGAAGCCTGGTACAAGACAGAGAATTATGGGGGCAGGCTTTGATGTGGGGTGCTGTTGACCTCGCTCAGTGCCTCAGTTTCTTCAGGAGTCAAAGGAGGCCATTTCATGGTAGTGACAAACAAGGGCATTTTAAAGACACTTGAAAATCTTTGTAAGGAAGTATGCATGCCATGCTAATGTTTAAGACTCTCACATGGATGAACTGGATCTGGTTCTTTGATATAGGGATATAGCCTGTTTGTGTTTGGGGTTGTTAACCCTTGGCTTGGTTCACCTAGAAATGGGAACTATTAATATATGAAAACTCTAAGGTCAGAAATGACTATTTTGCTAAAGCACTCTGATTTTATTATCTAAGAACCTGTTCAAACTTGAAAGAAAGAGAAGGTGGCCTATACGAAGAAACTTTGCTTTTGATACTTAAAAACTCAACTAGAAATTTCTCAACTAAAAAAAACCTGTTTTACAGCTAACACAAACTAATTTGATATTTGAAGTGAAAGCAGGGGTGACTTCAATCCACAACCGGGACTGGGAGATCAAAATGAGCTATCTTAGGAAACAGGGTCTGTTGTTTAAATTTCTCAATTCTAGAACTTGACTCCTCTGTTTAGAAATTATACAAGTAAAGGTCTTCTTTTTGTAGATGAAAAATACCAACCTTCTACGTCACATTTTAAAGTGATTTCTGTTTTACACAAAATCAATAGGCAACTAGAAATCAGGGACATTCCTCAGGAGAAAGAGCAGGAGAGAGATCAAAACAAGGCGGGAGAGCACAAGAGACTGGTGACCGTGCCTGGGTGAACCAGTGGTGGGGATCTCTGAGGGGTTACACCTGAGAGGGGAAACAAACATTGTACAAAAATGAACAATGGTGTAAGATATATATAAATAAATTTGAAATTCTAAAAGAAATTCAATGCAATATACCAAGTTAATTGAATAAAGGGGGAGAAACATGAACATCTCAAAAGAAATAATAATAAAGTGACTTCTAAGAAACACAAAGCCTAATATCTAGAAGCCCCTAAGTGTGTTTTCATTCAATCATTCCCACTTTATGCCAAAACAGGTTAACAAAAATGTCACTAGTGGGCCCTCCTTGGTTAAAAAGCAGCACTATGAAGTTAGCTGAAGATGCTTCAGCACAAGTTCGATCCCCAGCCAAGGAGCTGACCCACAGAGTGCAGCAGACCTCTCCTGTCTCACCCTCTGCTCCCCTCAGCAGCATATTTCAGTAGATCCACCTGTTCTGCTCCCCTCTCTGTCTCTGGTGAATCCTCACACTCCCCCACCCCCCCACACACACCTCTGGCCTGTACCCCAGTTCTGCATGCTTAAATAAATAAATCTTAAAACGAAAAAAGAAAATGAAATAAAAACTCACTTTCGGCATGAAATCAGTGGTAAAAGGAAAAGGCTAGAGGCACTTTTACTTGACTTAGGAGTAAACTACATACCGCTTTTTAAAAACTTCTAACAGGATTAAGTGAGACCATTTTATCACCTACGTGTGGAGCAAAGGGAACATTGGTTGCTTAGGACTTTACTTCAAGCACAATATCAATATTTGGTGTCTTTAGTCAAGCACTAGAAGGAAAAACAAATATTTTCGCATGGCCCATGAAATGACCCTGTAAGAGGAAAGCAAACACTCAAGTTCTGAGATTTTTCCATTCTCCTTTCCCACCATTCCCCCGCTGAAGGTTCCTTTGAACTCATCAGACAATGTTGAGACATTTTCATCATGATTTACACTCTTCTCCCAACTGTTCTTGAGAAGCAGGTGAAAACTGCTAACCTTTTCTTTTGCATGCTTTTTTTGGGGGGTGGGGGGGTGAGGGCGAGGTGGGGGGAGGGCTCAAGCTTGCAAGGACTCTGACAGATGTGCAAAGGATACTGGGGACAACAGCTGCACAGGACACAGCAGAGATGGCCATGCGTATGTGGCACGTTAGCAGGCTGTTCCATTGGGGACACGACTTGTAAGAGATGATGGATTGCAGGAGCGTGTACACCACACCGCAGACGAAGGCCAACAGAGCACCACCGTCGTGGACCACAGGGACAGCCAGCTCCTGGAGAGGTCACAAATGTGCCGTTAGTCCGCACGTCTGTCCTGCATCCTGACAGCATTCGCCCGCTCTGGGCTGCTAAGGTCATCAGTCATCACAGAAACACCTGCTGCTCCCTGGAAGCTGTGGCTGTTTGCCGAAGACCACAGAGGACAAGCCTTCCAGAGGCTGAAAGAAATCAAGAGGAAACATAGACAAGGAGAGAAAGACATCTCCCTTGGGAGCAGGGAAGAGCTGAGCAAGATGGACTCGGGCATCTGGGCGACCTGGATATAGGAAATCCTATCTCCGCCATGGGACTCTGTGACCTTAGGTGAAAACCGCAGTTTCTGTATCTGTAGGATGGGCACAGAGCAATTCGTGCCTTGCAGGTCTCTGCAGTGCAGATTATATGAGAAACTTCTTACAAAAGCACATGGCCAGCTCCAGGAAGGTGCCCAGGCTTGAAGTCTTTATACTCCCTGCTCCCCTGTAATCTCTATTTGTTTCTCCCAAGCCACTCCAAAATGAATACACAAATCTAAGTGAAAACACTGCTCTTGCCACACTGAGGCAAGTGCAAGTTTCTCAAGCCCAGTGTCTGCTAAGGAGATGTTCAACCTGAAGGAAGCTCCTATCGGAGATCCGGTGTCAACCCCACTGACTGGGCTGTTCCTGACAATCCATAAAGGGGCCTCCCTGTGGGTTCCCTTCCAATGTGCCACAGACACCTCCTTCTGTGCATTATAATGACATTTAGAGTGAATGAGTCTCTGCTTGAACTCAGAAACCCCAGCTTTCCAAAGGAAGTGAAAGTACTGTCAAAAAGAGCCTAGTTTTGACTCCAGACCCCTGGTGACCCTAACTCACTGTCCACACCCTTTTTCTGGATTTTCCTTTGATTGTTGAATTCCAGACTTCCCTGAAACAGTGTCATGCAACCAGATTGTTCAGAAAGAAACTGCTATTCATATTTTGTTCTCCAATTGGGAAAGGAAGATTTAATTTATTTTTAAATTTTTAACTCATTTTCTAAGGAAATGTGTTTCTTGGTATTATACCTAAGAATGTAAAGAAAAATGTAGTGCTTGAGTTGACTTTGATTTAAATATGACTGCACTGCCTTTGTGCAACAGGACATATCAACTCTGCAACTGTTAGGTCCAGATTCTAGACATGCCTATGAGACCTACCAAAGGCATAAATATTTAGGGAATTATATATGAAAAATATAACACATTCCATGCCTTGCAAAATACTTTCAAATTACTAAAAAGATTAAAGGAAATAATCACTGAACTATAATTCACATTATTTCATCACAATTATACAACATAGTAACAATACTGAAGGGGAGATCCTACATTTCTAAGATGTACATAATGATGTAAACCAACATACCTCAATAAAAATATTTTTAAAATATAATGCTAATTCAGATTCAAAAATAATAATTCAAAAAAATAAAATCACTATCTCAAAAAGATGTCAGCACTCACATTTTAGCGGCAACATTATTCACCATAGTCAAGGCATGGAAACAACCCAAGTGTCCACTGAGGGAAAAATGAAGGGAAGGTGGTGTACAACAGCCACACATCATTTAACAACAGGGTAAGTGTGAAGAAGTGCATTGTTGGTGATTTCTTTGTTGTGTTAACAGCATCCAGTTTACTCACACAAACCTCGAAGGGATAGCTTACTACATCAGGGCTATCTGTAGGAACCATTGTTGTCTATGAGGTCCAGCACTAAAGTAAATGTCACTATGCAGGGTGTGACTCTGTGTAATGGAAAATTACTCAGCCACAGAAAAGAAGGAAATCCTGCCTTTGTCAAGATGGAACTTGACAGCATTAGGCTAAGTGAAATAGCTCAGAGACAGACAAATACCGTATAATCTCAATCATTGTGGAATCCAAAAAACCCTGAGCTCACAGACTGACTAACCCGCAGTTACCAGCATGGTGAATTGGAGCTGTGGGTGACAGTAATCTTAAGGTAAAAATTTCCAGTTATAAGTTCTGGAGATGCATTGTACAGCATGGTGATCAGAGCTAACTGTACTATACTATACAGGAAAGTTCTCATCAGTAGAAAAATAATTTGTCACAACGTGAAGAGATTAATGTCAGCTCATTGTGGTAACCACTAAGCCATATTGCATGTATTGAATTACTAAGTTGTTCACTTAGACTAATATGGCATTATATGTCAATATCTCAATAGAACTGAGAAAAACATTAAATAGAAAACAATATTAAAAGAATCAGATTAAGAAAAATAAATTTTTTGGCTTTTTTAATACTGAGCATATTTGGGTAAAGGAAAATAAAAGGCAAAAAAAAAATCTACTGTTAGTGAAATATTTTCAGGAATAAACTTTGAGAAATCCCATAATTTCCATTCTCCATTTTCTTTGCCTACGAAGTAAATCAACAACTTGAACTGACATGCATTTTCCCTCCCTCTAGCAATATCAGGGAATTTGCTCCTTTCAACCTTGGATAATTCAACATATTTTTTGGATCTTAATCTGCAAAACTTCACAGGCCCCATATTAATGCTGACATTATCAGATCAAACGTCCTGATGCAACAGGGGTTCAATTTGTTCAACTGTGCCTTTTCCAGTGTGGCGAATATACTCTCTCACCAAAGTTGTCTTTTAGAAGGCAAATTCTCAGAGCAGACATGAACTCTGGATGAAGGATGATATGAAAACTCAGCACCCTTTCTGGATCTTTCTTGAAACTCTCTTTAATTTAAAAGACAGAAAAAAAAAAGTAGAGAAAACCAGAACATGGAGAGGTACAAGCCTTGGAAACTTAGTCTTTTTCAAAAGGAAAACTTCTTGACAGAAACCAGTGAGGATGTAGCAAAAAGCAGCCTCCCACCCTCCTTTCAGGAGAGAGATGCATGTGTGAACTTCTCAGTGTAATGCACTCCTGCGTAGGGAGCCCGCCAGAGGGGGCTGTAATGCCTCCTGCCCTCCTCTCTCGAATTCTTCCTGAGGTAACAGGGAGTTGCTTTAAACCAGCTCATTGTTTCCGGTGGTTTGCGACCATCATCATCTGGACATCAAGCAAGGAAGTTATAAAAAAGACGGATGGGAAAAAGGAGACAGCTAGAGCTTGGCTTCCAGGGAAGTGATTCTATTCTGGGCTTTGTAAGATTTAAACACTTCATGGAATCCTTCAAGAGCACCAAAATTTCAAGTGTCTAACTATCGAAGTTTTCTTGCAGCAGAAGTTAAATCTACCCTACATGGCTTAAAATTCGACCTCTACCTGGCCCTCCTGGTGGCGCAAATGGTTAAAGCACAGCACTGTGAAGCTATTGCATCCACTGCAGCATGAGTTCGATCCCCCACCCCGAAGGTGACCCACATGGCGCGGCAGACCTCTCCTGACCCGCCTGCGGTTCCCCATAGCAGTGTACTTCCTCAATCTGCCTGTTCTGCTCCCCACTCTGTCTCTGGTGACTCCTTTCACCACTCCTGCACTTCTGGCCTGAACCCCAGTTCTGTGTGCATAAATAAATAAATCTTAAAAAAAAAATTCAACCTCTACCACTTTCAACATCAAGTCGTTCAGTGAATCAAGTGCAAGGCTACCATTTGGTGTGTGCTTTGTCCACAGGGCAACTGTCCACACTCTCACGCTGTGAGACAAAGTCTATCACTCCGAGTCTTCCCCTCACAGCTTAAGTTTCCCCATGTTCTTTCTGATGCTCGAACTGTGAACTGTGCCAATGCTTTCTTTCTCAGAGAGATTTCCGCAGGCTGCTTTGTGGAAACTCCCACAGTTCTAGAAAGACTGTGTCCACTCGAAGGCTAATTCTGCCTTTCATGACTCAGGACCTTGGGCATGTATTAACTTTTCGGGGTCTCCATTTCACCACCTTTAAGTGGGGAGGTAATAATCTGCTTGTTTTCTAAGGTTGTTATTAGAAGTCAATAAATCGTTGAATGTTTCCATAAACATGCCTGTGATACAGAAAATGTTCGTAAGTCTGATGTGAGGAAACAGCGACACACACAATCCTCTGACCTGAGGAAATGTCCCTGCGGTGCCACTGTGAGATAAACATGATGGCAACCATGCATCAGGACATGTTTGTCTCACTTCCTCGTGGAAGGACATCGGCAGAGAAAAGGAAAGTGGAGCAGAAGCCTATCTGGGCCACAAGATTCCCTCCATAAAGTGTTACGTGCTCACTTCAGAGAGGCTCTCGTTCATCTGGCTTTCAGTGTTACCAAGG
The DNA here is from genome assembly GCF_000260355.1 of Condylura cristata. Lineage (NCBI taxonomy): Eukaryota > Metazoa > Chordata > Mammalia > Eulipotyphla > Talpidae > Condylura > Condylura cristata. The sequence goes on from NW_004567105.1 coordinate 11,210,550, forward strand.
GAAAAAATAATAATTATGAATTTGTGCGTCCCAAAATAAAAGCTTGTTGGGCCTGAGGTCTGAGAGAGTATCTCTGTCTGTCAGTTGTCTGGAAGATGGAGGAAGAGGGGTGTTTGTCCCTTGCTCCTTGAGGCAGCACTGAGTTTTGGGGAGCACTTTGTGACAGCGCCCTGGATATCTACAGAGAGCACTGAGGAGAGGCGATTCCATGAGGCCCACATGGTACAAGCTGAACAAAAGACTATCACATTGCTCTGACTTCATGCAGGAGTGGACTCTAATAAAGGTACAGTCAGTACTGGGGTGCCCCCGCTGCTGCTTCAGAGTGCAGGCTTGTACCTTAGCAGCTGCTCACCGCAAAGGCTCACCTCCTCCAGTCAAAATAAGCATCACATGAGATCACCCCACCTCAGGTGCAAGGAAAGCGAATTTCAGCCTGGGACAATCACCTTTCTGCTGTCACATGGGGAGAGTGGGTGACGGAGACCTCAGGGGTGAGACTCCCTGATAAAATGAAGACAAGCTCCCCACTCTGTCTCTGATGAATCCTCTCACCGTCCCTGCATCTCTGCCCTGTACCCCAGTTCTGTATGGATAAATAAATAAATCTTAAAAAAAAAAGTTCTCTATCATAAACTTAAAAAAAAAAAACAATGAGGACACACTAGGGCGGATTGCTGGGCAGTGCCTCACAGCCCACAGAATCCCTGCTATCAGCTATTGTGTGAGTGTTACACTACAAGTAGTATTCATTTGCAAATCAACAAATGTTTGTAAAATGTTAAATATTGTTTCCATAGGAAAAAAAAAAGGCTTGGGCTTCCTAAAGAGAGACCCTGGCACAAACAGGAATCTACAAATCAGAATCAAGTAAGTCAGTTCCTTTTTGTCCCAAACACTTGGCACAGTGAGACTTTAGCAACAAGACTCCACAGTCGTGATCATAATTCATCTGCAACAGTGGAGTCATATGTAGGCTCTGCAATTAATTAGCTGGTTGTGAGCAAGTGATTTCACCTCCAAAGCCCTGTATCTTCATTTGCAAAGGGGTAGAACTGGTCAACACACACGCATACTCGTGCTCACAAATGTCATGCTCGTTGAAATCATGATGACGATTAAGTTTTTCTCCCTACACCACAAACTAAGGGGGAACACAGGGCACCCCCAAAGCCTGTAGCCTAATTCAAAACCCCCTTGCTTATAAACATGCACCCTCGTTTTTCCCAAGTTCCAGAGGGGGCCAACCTGCAAAAGTTCAAGTTCATTTTCTAGAAAGCAAACTCTCCCAATTGTTGTAAATCCAGGAGCCAGTGCGGTCAGGAGCCAGTGTGGTCCTGGGGCTCTTGCTTCTCTCCTGCAGACACACACATTCCAGGCACCCCAGCCCCTGCAAAAGTCTCAGGTCATACCTGGAAGTTGGCGACAATGCCCATTCCGATGCAGCCCACCAGCCCAAGCACTAGTGACACCAGGTTAAAAACAGGAGTGCTGAAATAGCTGGTCTGATTTTGCTTCTCTACTATTTTATATCTTGTATACATTGTGGCTGCACCTGAAAGAGAGACTTGTGTAAGTTTTTATTATTTGACTTTTTAGAATGAAAACTATAGGAGTGGGTTGGTTCATTAAAATGTATACTTTCCAAGGCCTGGTTGTATTCATCTCCACTCACCCGGGGGCCCCACCCTTCCTCATCTTGTCTTACTTTCTGCCCAAGGAGGACACACACACACCACCTTTTGACATCAATGCTATTTATTGTATGTGTACTGTTCTGTGGTTGGCTTTTTTTCTCCACTTAAATATGTACCCCGTGACCTTGTCAGATCAGTACACACAGATCTACCACGTGGTTTTAGGGGTTCTCATCATGGTATTTAGGGAAAGACCCTATTTCTTTTCATCATTCTCCTAGTGAGGGGTTTCTAGATTGTGCCTGTGTTTTTCCTATTACAAACAGTTCTCAATGAATCTTCGTGTGTGAAAGTCTTTGCATATTTTTGGGTGCTTCTGAAAGACGAATTCTTAAAAGTAGTATTATGAGTTAAAAAAAAAAAAAAACCCCACACAGGTCCTTTCTAGTGCCACAGGGGTAAAGTTTCAGTGCTATCAGCTATCACCAGCCACTGTGGCATGAATTCAATCCCTGACGAGGGAGCTGACCCTCACGGCATAGCAGACCTCTCCTGCTCCCCTCAGAGTGAATTTCAGTCAATCTTCCTGTTCTGCTCCTCACTCTGTCTCTGGTGAATCCTCTCACCCTCGTGCACCTCAGGTCTACACCCCAGTTCTTATATGCATAAATAAATCTTTTTTTAAAAAATCAAATAACACTTAAAATCCATTTCAAAAGCCTGTGGTAAATAACCACACGGAGAGAGGTATAGTTCTATTATGTGGCCATAACTCACAGTGTTAGTACAAATTTACAGCTGTAAAGATTGTTCTTGAAAAGTTTACCCACATCAAGAGTAAACCCTATTTTGAACTGTGCGTGATGATGCATCATGGAGGTTCCTCAGTGGTAACAAACCTGCTGAGGGGGGCAGATGCTGACAATGAGGGGGGCTGTATGAGGAGGTTGGGAGATAGGGGTATACATCAGAAATTTTTACCTTTCACTCAATTTTTCTGGGAACTTAAAATAGTTCTAAAAAAATAAAGTTGGCTAGCATCAAAAATGATGCACAAACTGTAACAGATCTATCTTACTCCACTTGGGATTTATAACAATGATGTATACTTACCAAGAAATGCAGAGAAGTTTATCATAAATCCAAAAATACCACTCTCTGGAGGCGTTGTTCCTGTATCACTGAGAGAGAAACAACCACATTATTCAACAGGCATTCAGGGTGAAGCATGCTGCCCTCGGATAAACAGCCCAAGAGTCTGAGTAACAACCTTTTGCTCAGTTCCTGGTATGCCATGTAGTTCCTGGTATGACTCTCGCTTCATGTTAGACCATCGCCTTGAGGCAGAATGGCCCTGGGGGCTCTCAGGGCCACTGATCCTTACTCACCCCTTCTTATGCAGCTATTCGACTCACCCCTCGGTCCGCTGCCACGCCATACCTGACCAGGTACAGCTGCCAGTGCAAACCCACCCGGAACCTTATAGAAGCTGCGAGTGTGTATAAGCCCCTGACTTCCTGCAAAGGGGGCTGAGCCTTGGGATGCGAATCTGCTGAGTCAGCACCACGCAGTAAACCGGCTTCTTGTTAGCCCTGATGTCCACCATTGTGCCATATAACACGGGCAACAGGTAGTCGCCAGGCTCCACGCTATATTTCTTCTCAGTACTTGACCACTTTGAATTCCAAAGAGTTAGCCTCATTTCGTGCTAAGGACTTTTTACTTGGTCTGAGTTTGGCCCCCAGCCAGGGGAGCTCTCCTATCTCGCCTGCTGCTCCCCTCAGCAGTGAATTTCAGCAGACCCACACGTTCTGCTCCCCACTCTGTCTCTGTGGATCCTCTAACCCCTTGCAACCCTGGCCTACACCCCAGTTCTTATATGCATATAAATAGTTATTTCTTTTAAAAAAGAATTTCTTACACTTAAAAATAGAAAGAACAGACCCAAAATGGAATCCTTCAAACCCAGCCACCACACCGACAAACACCTCCAGTCACTGCAGTCTCAACCTCTTCCAAGGCGCCTCCTCCACCAGTCAGGACTTTCCCTGTAGGCACCTCTGAGATCATCTGCAAGACAGACACCCTCCCCACTTTTCCCTGAAAAAATCTTTTCTTGTGCTAATAACCTTGCCTGGCCTGCTCTTTTCTATAAATAAGCTCTATTTTATGTAACCCCTTGTAGCACCTAGATGGAATGCTGTCTGATCAGAAACTGTTTAACAAAATCAAGTACAGCTCTAAATTTGTGAATTCTGCTTTTGAGCACTAGTCACGGATGCAAACTTGTTCTTTCCTCACAGGACGCACATGCAATTTGCTCTCTACCAACCTCATGTTCCTCTTTGTTCAGCCCTACAACAAAATACTTGGCAAATTGTTAAGTACCTCTTAAGTGTTCAGGACTTCACCAGGCCAGGGAGATACAAAGATGAAATGAGAACCCCTTGCCTTCAAGAAGCTTAATCTCCAACTGATTCAAAGATTCTTTGATTCAATACATAGTTGCCAATTATATCCCTTGTAGCAGGCCATTTGAGTGTAGTTGAATAGGAGGGTCCCCAGGAAAAGGGGAGGAAGGTTCCAGATTCCCTGCCCTACCAGAGGGAGGGTAGAGCTGAGTAGGGAGGAGAGGAAGAGGGAGGACAGACTGTCGGGAGAGGGAGGAGAGACTGTCGGGGACCAGCCCCCCATCACGAATTATTGGGGGGCAAAACAGGCAGGGTCCAAAGGTGGAATTTGTCAGCCGACATAAGTTGCATAGCTGTGTCAAGAGACGGGAGGGAGGAAGGAAGCAGGGTGGAGAGCAAGAAGGTGACCTGGAGGAGGCACGCAGAGCAGAGATGAGTGAAGCTGCACCTGCTTCTTGGGCTGAGTGGAACAGTCCTGGCTGAGAGACCCAAGGAGAGGTTAACCATGGCAGCATTCATCTTGATTTTGCCCTCCTGCCCCTTTTCTATGGATCCCCTCCAGAAGGTGCCTTAGACTTGTGACAGGTTTCCAGGCCTCAGTGGCCCTACTTTGGGCCAACCCAAGTGGGGATGGGTAACTTCAGGTGCTGGATTTGGAAACCTTATTCTTTGTCTTGTCCTTGTTGTATACCAGTTGTATTAACGTTCCTTTTCACGTATGCTCTACCGTATATTTAGTCTCCAGGCGGCAGGCAGATGGCAGAACCTATTTAGAGCAGGCAGGTTGGGGGTTCTGGAGAGCCCCTCTCACTACCCTGTAACAAAGTAATAAATTAAACAGAAAAAAAAATCACTTCCTTTGTGGAACTTATATTAGTGCAGGGGACGGGCAAAAACGAAATAGCCTAGGATTGATGAGTGCTGTGAAGAAAGAGCCATCCGGATAGGGCGGGAGAGCCTACTTCAGACTGGCAATCTGGAAAAGGGGCTTGAACGGGGAGCAGAATGAAGTGGAAAATTTGGGCCAGGAAAATTACAACAGAAGGATCAGCAAAATGCAAAGACTCGAGGAACTGTAAGGAAATGGGTGTGGCTGGAGGGAAGTGAGCAAGGACTAGTGTGTGTGCGCGTGCACACGTGTGTGCCTGCAATTAGAGCACACTCATGTTTATGGGGGATAGGGTTATGGACAAAGACATAATGGGTAGTCTTAATATTAGCATAATGGGAAATCACTGAGGGCTGAGATCAGGGAAGTGATATAAGTTGATGTTTTTTAAAGGATGTCACAAGAAAAAAATTATAAAGGGGCTAGCGTGGACCATGGAGAACATTAGAAAGTTATTTCAAAAGTTTGTCCAGGTATCATAGTGGTCGAGACCAAGGTGATAATAAGGAAGGAGATGACAAGAGGACAGAGTGAGAAACTCATTGAGGGGAGTCTCTAGAAACCATCCTTGTTTGGACGGCAGCTGCTATGACTCAAAAATTGCCAGTTACCCTTTTTTCAGCACATGCACTTGGTCAGGCACGTTTTCCTTAGCTCTCACACCAATATAATAAGGAAAACATTGATTATCACCATGCCTAAGATAACTGGTTCTCGAAAAGACACTTGCTCAAGGTCACATGATAAGTGGGGAAGCCAAAGCATGCATGGAGAGTTGCCTGATTTCACTGGACATGACTTAGGAACCTTTTCTGCTGTGCTTCAGTAGGTTTCTTCTGATGGTCTGATAACACCTCATTTCCATGAAAGCTTACACTGTGGATCTACAACCAGGTGCACAAATAGCTATTCCTTCCAGAGACACAAGTGCCCCTGAAGTGCAAGAACTCTTCAAAGTGTGCTCCTGACTAACTGCAAGTTTTTGTCAGAGGAAGGACAAATGGAGCACCCTGTTCATGAACTTGAAGCCACATATTTAAAAACTGGCAGCCCAGAGCCTATCAAGATATCACCAGCCATTGCAACATGAGTTCAACCACTGGCCAGAAAGATAACCCACATGGCATAGCAGACCTCTCCAAGCCCGCTGCTCCCCTCAGTCATATATTTCAGTGAATCAGCCTGTTCTGCTGCCCACTCTGTCTTGGATGAATCCTCTCACCCCCAGAGGACAGAAGGTCTCCACCCCGTTCTTGTATGCATAAATAAACCTTTTAAAAAATACTAAAAATTGGTACCCTGGAAGGCACCATTTTATTGGGGGGGGGGTGTCTCAGAATTTGATGTCATACACACACACAAACTGGCTCAGAAATTGCACAAATTAAACTATATCCACCAACCCAATTCATTTTTGGGGCTGTGAGAGTTTGGGATCTTCAATTGTCTCACTATGCTTAGAATCAACTAATTTAGGTGTGCTTTATTAAAGCAGAAATTATACTAGAATGATATTTTCCTAGTTCAAAGATATGCCTGCCTTTTTATCCTTGTGACACTGAGACTCAGAGATAATGTAAAGTAATGATAACAACACTGTAAACACTGGGGTGTCATTAACATCATGGTAAGAGTCTGGGGCCTCACTATCTGATTACTATACTGGATGCCACTGCTATGGTTGAACAGGGAAGCAAAAGTCACCACTGCTTGAACTTCAATGTAGAGGGTCATGAAGAAGCTGATTTTAACAGGAAACCCTCAGAAAGGATATGAACACATTCACACCACAAACATACACCTGTGTGTGCACTTGCTTACCTGCTGATGGAGGACAAGGCCCTTCCATGACTATGGGTTCACTGGCACAAACACACCACACCGACTTTGAATCTTCTCCTTTCTAGTTTTGGTTTCTTTAAGTAAAGAGCTGAGAATTTAACCCCTGTACCACCAGGAAGGCCCTAAAGTAGAGGAAATCTTAGATACTTTAGCAGCAATTGAAAGAGCAGAATTCTCATTTCTCGGCTTTCATAAATCTTTACATTTGTCAGAAGCTCTCCTCTATAGACTGCAAATTTTTGACAACCTGTCTCTTGCCTTACAAAGCATTCCACTGAGTTTTCTTAGAAATTACAATTCTTATCCTCCTTCACAAACCAACTGCTTATGTATATTGAGGTAAATCACACAGTTACAATTTTTAAAAAATACAAGTAGCAAAAACAAACACACTGGCACTTACTAAGCATACCAGAAATGAGAGCAAGCAGCTTGGGGGGTGGGGGGGAGGGGTTGGGACAGCATGGAGGGGTTCCAGGGACCACTGGCTTCAGTCTGTGTAGTTTTCAGAGAATGAGGAGATCAGTTAACCCAGCAGTCTGCTATATTCACAAATAAACCAATCACTTGTAAAGTGAGCCCTCACCCAAATGTCCTTTCCCACTTACCACCAGCATCTATCCAGACCAATGGGGGACTAATCCCTTGATAAGATGAATGGCAAATGCATATAGAAACCTTGCATTATGTTTTTAAACCTAGATGTCAGTGAGCTCTAAGTTCATATACTTGTCATAAGGGAGATACTATTATTATTAACTCATAGAGAATCAGGCGGTGCTTTCTAACCCAGGCTGTCTGCTCCAAACTGTTCTCTTATCTACCTTACTGTGTTCCCTCTCAGTATGATTAACAAATGCTGTAAATATTCAACAACGTTAAGTCAGATTGGCTACAAAGTGAGGTTACAAATCTTGCAAAACCTGGAGGAGTTCAGGAAGTCCATAGAATTGGTATTGGAGAATGGCTGGAACCACAAAGTTAATGAACAGTGAGAACTGGCAGAATCAGCAAACAATTGGAGAAGAAAATTGATATGAGTAATAAAATACATTTTTTAAAAGGCCCACCTAGTATGAATTATCTCAGCACCGCAGCAATGTTTATTAAACATCTACTATGGCTTGGGCATTCTACTATGGGTATTCTACTGTGGGTAGAATTCTACCCATACTGGGTAGTCTGGCACTGCCATAAATGTTGGCAATGCATCACTGAGCAAACTCTGAGTCTCTGCCCTCATGGAATTGATACTCTGGGGGAGGGGGGTATTAATTTATTATTTTTTAAGATGTTTAATTTATTTATGCAAGTACTGAGGTACAGGCCAGAGGTGCGGAGGATGAGGGGATTCATCAGAGGCAGAGTGGGGAGCAGAACAGGCAGATCTACTGAAATACACTGCTGAGGGGAGCAGCAGGCAAGACAGAAAGGTTTGCTGTGCCATGTGGGTCAACTCCCTGGCTGGGATGGAATTTGTGCTGCAGTGGCTGCTGATAGCTTCATTGTGCTGAGACTTAACCCCTTGCACCACCAGGGAGGCCCAGAACAGATATTTTGTCTCAGAGATAGACAATGAAGAAGGTAGGCATCCTTACATATGCGTTAAATATGGCCTCTAGCAAAACTGGCAAGCTGACCATAGACCCAGGGCCGACAGTAATGGAAGTGGGGCGGGGGGGAGGGGGGTGTCAAGTAAGCAGAGGGCAGTGCACAAGGGAATATGGTGATGGCTCATGGGTGGTATGGTGGCAGGAGAACTATAGGGACTACAGCAGTGTAAGAAAAAAATTTTAATTAATTAAAAATAAAATTAAGGGCCTCCCTGGTGGTTTAGGGGTTAAAAGTCTCAGCACTATCAAGCGATCATCAGCCACTGTGGCAAGAGTTCAATCCCTGAACAGGGAGGCACAGCAGACCTCTCCTGACCTGCCCGTGCTCTCCTCAGCAGTGTGTTTCAGTAGATCTGCCTGTTCTGCTCCCCATTCCTCTCAACCTCTACACACCCCTGGCCTGCACCTCATCTCTTGTATGCAAAAGTAAATAAGGTAAATTTTTCAAAATAATAAAGAAATTTTTTTAATTAAAAAAAAATGACCCCTGGGTGCTCACACACTAAAACTGGACCATAGGACAATACCAGAGTTAGGTGGTCTCTGTGCACAGGTAAACACACAGACTTCTAAAGTGTACCATGTTTTTTAAAAATGGCCATTGGGAAGAAAGAAATCACAAACCATTTCAGCAATTCAGGAAAAATGAACCTCTTCATATTCTCCTTCAAAAAATAAACATAAAATAAAGGGCTTTTGTCACTTCTATGCTTATTCCAAGTATAAAATAAAAAGCTTTGGAATAAGTATGTACCCCTCCTTAAAACCAACTTCTGAAACATCGTTAAGATTTTGGTTCATGATAAGGATTTTGAGAAGATGAAATCTTGACATTTGCAAAAGGATGAAAGGAACATGGAAAGAAGTGAACTAAATGAGAAAAAGAAATATCAATGCCAGATAATTACATTAGTATGTGGACATAAAGAAACAAGGTAGGGCACAAACAAATCCAAGTCACACTAAACCCTTGAAATCTAACTTCAGAATTGAGTCTTCTAGAAGGGGTGTTGGGAAGGGGAGCAAAGTGGGAAAGGACCGATGAATTATGGGGATTACTGGGGCTTTGTGTGAGTGTGCAACCCTAAAATATATACCACTTCACTGCAGTAAACATAATCCAACAAAAATTTTTGTGTCTTTTCATTTTGTTTTGTTCATTTTAAGAAGTGATTATTAGAGTAAACTGAGTTTGTTTTAAGAAAAATATCGTTTAAGAAAATTGATTTTATCAATTTTGTAATTGTTAACTAAACACAACATAAAATTGTTCTCCTGGTTTTCAGATTCCATGTGGGAGCTCAAGACCCTACCTCTTTCCTTCACTACTGTGCTGTGGGGCCCCCTTTTCAGGTGGTTAACTCTAGGTAACCAGGTTTTCTGAAACACTCTTTGAGCAGAGTTTGTGGTCTTGAGAAGGAACAGTGGGAGTGGCCAGCCACAACCTACCCAGCGAGCAGGACTAACTGAAAAAGTACTTCTGGTAGAAATACTAGCAGAGCCAGAAGACAGAATGGGGACCGAATACTCTGGAAGCATATGAGACACACACAAGCCAAGAAATATACCAAGAGAATGGTTTGCCATCTGAGAGAAGTTGGTAAGTAAAGCTGACTCAAGATAGCCTGAGAAATTTGGTCACAGAGAAAATACAAGAAACTGTAACCGTTCAGCAAATTAAATATGATGGTGCTCTAGAATATGGCCACAGAAAAATCTAAAGTAATCCAATGAGGTGGACTTTGATGCTGCATTTGGTCTCGGTGTCCTTGCATTAATGGTTTTAGAAAACAGACACTGCACTATGAGACTCAACCTGATGAATTTGGTGAATGATACATCCTGTTTTTAATTTAATTTTCTGACAGGAAGCCCACGGATATGACTAATATGTAAACACATACAAAAAGATATGCCAGGTTTGCAAGGTATCCCCATTTGGATGAAACTGGACAAAGGATGCGTGGGATTTCTCTATTATTTTTTTTTAAGATTTATTTATACATACAAGAACTGTATAACAGGCCAGAGGTGTGGGGGTGAGATGATTTATCAGAGAGAGAGTGGGGAACAGAACAGGCAGGTCTACTGAAATCTACTGCTGAGGGGAGCAGCAAGCAAGACAGGAGAGGTCTGCTGTACCATGTGGGTCACCTTCCTGACCAGGGATCGAACTCATGCTGCATTAGCTGTGGAGAGATTCATACTGCTAAGACATAACCCCTTGTGCCACCAGGGAGGCCTTGTATTATTTTTTTTATAACTATATATTTATAAATCTAAAATTATCACAACTTAAAAAAAATCTAATGAAAAAAGAAAAATAGATAGAAGGGAGTTTTATTTACATTCTTATTGCCATCTACCAAGCTTTGGCTGACCCCCTCTCCTCCCTCCCTTTTACTAATCTCTTTATTCAGGAAAATACAAATATGTACACAAACCCAGGATAACATGTTTTCTTCTGTGTCTTGCTATTTTCCATGTAAAAATGCTTGGGAGACAATGGCAAAGTCCCTCCAGAGTGATTACATCAATTTACTTTCTCATCAGTCCCAAAATCTCACCAGTAGAATTGTAGCAACTATTTGGGATTCTGCTAATTCAGTCAATGAAAAATGGCACCAGTAAATTAGATTTTGAATTTTTACTCTGTTCATGAACTTGAGCATCTTTTCATTTATCCAGTATACTGAGGAATAATAGTAGGGGAGAAAATACCTGATAAAGAAGCTGAGTTTGAAAATCATACCAGAAGGAAGTCCTTCCAAAGTTCTAGCTCTGTTTAAATTAAATGGCTCTTATTTAAAGTATTCAATTTTGTTAAAAACAGGGGCTCTTATTTAAAGTGTTCAGTTTTGTTAAAAACAGGGGCCTCCCTCGTGGCACAAGGGGATAAGTCTCAGCACCATGAAGCTATCAAGGGCCACTGCAACAGGAGTTCAGTTCCAGGCCAGGGAGCTGACCCCCATGGCACAGCAGACCTCTCCTGTCTCACCTGCTGCTCCCCTCTGCAGTGTATTTCAGTCGGTCTGCTTAGTCTGCTTGTTCTACTCCCCACTCTGTCTCTGGTGAGTCCTCTCACCCTCCTGCACATCTGGCCTACACCCAACTCTTGCATGCTTAAATATATAAATCTTAAAAAAAAAAAAAAAAAATAGCTGAACCTAAGATGAACAACATCATCGCATAAAAGAGGGCTCAACCTGAATGTGTCCAACCACCAAAATGAATGACCTTAAGTCTTCTGCAAAGGGACCTGCACTACAGGAGGAAGGGCGGGGGGGAGGGTTGGCCAGGGGGAGGGAGACATCACAAGATGGAGTCATACAAGGGGGCTGAGTAGCAGGGGCTAGTGTAGCAATTAACACAGCCATGAAAAATCAAGATCCTTGACACGGCCACAAAATCAAGGTCCTCAAGCGCCAAAGCCTGGATGCCAGGATGTGGAGGAGAGGTCCCAGTAGATAACAGACTATTGGGGGCTGTGTCTGAAGCTCAGACCCAAAAAGGTAAAAGATAAGGACATGGACATGAAGGTCACTGGGGAATCTCCAGTCCTCTCAAGTTCCCCAGATACTTAAATCAGCAAATGACTCTTAGCAAGGATGAGCCCCTCCCTACCTAAGGGAGATAATAAAACCAAATGCTACCCCCTCTCCCTCCCCCCCCAAAAGTGCAGCTCTTTCTGCCCGCTTGTGCCTATGCAAGTGTCTTCCTCTCCTGTCTCTTTGCAATAAACTTACTCTTTAAATATAACTGAGTCTGATGTGGAGAATCTCGCTACGTTTAGGTGAAAGGGGAGCTCTGGTGAAACCTTTCCCAGAGTGAACCCAAGTATGCCCACACTCTAAAAAAAAACGACATCGGGACCTCCCTGGTGGCGCAACGGGTTAAAGCAC
>NW_004567105.1:11222943-11225784 GCF_000260355.1 Condylura cristata
AATCAAGGTCCTCAAGTGCCAAAGCCTGGATGCCAGGATGTGGAGGAGAGGTCCCAGTAGATAACAGACTGTTGGGGGCTGTGTCTGAAGCTCAGACCCAAAAAGGTAAAAGATAAGGACATGGACATGAAGGTCACTGGGAATCTCCAGTCCTCTCAAGTTCCCCAGATACTTAAATCAGCAACTGACTCTTAGCAAGGATGAGCCCCTCCCTCCCTAAGGGAGATAATAAAACCAAATGCTACCCCCTCCTCCTCCCCCCCCAAAAGTGCAGCTCTTCCTGCCCGCTTGTGCCTATGCAAGTGTCTTCCTCTCCTGTCTCTTTGCAATAAACTTACTCTTTAAATATAACTGAGTCTGATGTGGAGGATCTCGCTACGTTTAGGTGAAAGGGGAGCTCTGGTGAAACCTTTCCCAGAGTGAACCCAAGTATGCCCAAGCTCTAAAAAAAAAACGACATCACTACCCTGGGGAAGGACAAGGCAATGAGTTGGTACTGCTATAGTGAGGAACTGCTATTCAACACAAGTTGAGTCTTCGTGGCTCTCACATTTCAGAGAGGGAGGTATGTAATCAACACAGGAGACAGGTAAATCATTGTTGGAAGGTTAATAGGCTCTGTGCTAAGTTACGCTGCATATGGGGGATTAGGGACACTTGGGTGCAATAAGTAGAGCAACCAGGGAACATCTCACTGAAAGGATAGCACTTAAGCAAAGGAGGAGGTTAAGTATGAAGCCTTGGCACATTCTGGTGATAGAGGAACAGTCTGCGAAGGCCAAGAGGAGCAGGTTTGCCTGAGCCGTCCAGGATGCTGGGGTCCAGAACGTCTAGAGGACAAGGGGCTGGGCGAGGGGGCGTGGAAGGCACTGAGATCAGGTGAGTGACGGGAAATGAAGTTGAACTGAGATCAGGTGAGTTACGGGAAATAAAGTTGAAGACTTCTGGCCAAGTGGATTGATCTGGCATTTTTCTCATCACTTCCTAAAGTCGTGTTCTTCTCTGTATCTTGCTCAATCCCCAAAGGATTTTTCTTTTCCCTAGGAGGGGCAATGGGAAGGCAGTTCTCCAACTGCTGGGGTCCAGGACAGAGCAGACAACACAAAGGCGGGGTGGGGGTGGGGTGCCCGCTAGGCAAGCATCATTCTGTTTGTTGTTCGTAGGTAGGGAAGGGAAGATCACATGGCTCCCCCGCCCCATGTGACTATCTCACACATGGTTGTCACCTCATTGTTCCTATCAGCTTATTTCCCCACATCTGAGTATCTTCCATTTGAAATTCACCTTGGGGTGATATTAATCATAACTACATCAGACACCTCTGCAAAGACTGAAGCACTGTCCCAGGGCCTGGGCAATGCATATCAAGTATTATCTGCTCCTGACCTTCGGATCCTGGACCCACAAGATTTCTCAATGAAAGGCATTTTAGGGAGAGAGAAGCCCTATCTTTTTAGATAAGTCTCAGAGGACCTATCCCTCATCAAGAATGAGAGCAATGAGACCATGGCACTCCAGACAGAGATGTGACAATGAGAAGCGAAGCTCAGATTTCTGCAGGGGTGCAGTAATGACTGGTAAGTTCCCTGCATGGAGCGGTCACACTGTGTGCTGACAAACCAGCACCATCACTCAGATTAGCTTCTGAGCACAACTCTGCATATTGCTTTTTCCTGACATCTTTAAACTCTAGTTGCCTGGTGGTTCATCACCTAGTTTCCCGTTCCTCAACCACAAAATAAAAAACAAAATAACCAAACTAAAAACAAACAAACAGAAAACACTTGCAGAACACTGCTACCAAGCAAACTGGCTGCAGGGAAGGATGATTCGATCACCAATAAAAAAAGGTAATACAGGATGGACCTTGCCAGCTAACACAGATCAGGAGTGGGGTGTGACACTTGTTGGAGGGATGGACCACTCTGATGGTTAAGAAGTGTCCACTGGCACCCACAAGGCACAGAGCTGGCAGCCAGTGTCTTGGCAATGAAGTGACTCTCAAGAAGGTGGAAACCAAAACTCATGAAAAATGACGGGGTGTAAGGACAACACAACAGAGGTCACCGGTTGCTGACAATGTGAGGGCTCTGAATTGGGGGCACAGTACCCAGAGGGTCTTACTTAGACAGCTTCAAGCAAGTGGACTCCATGGACCTAGCATAGGTCCTTGCATAGGGTGGATGGATAGGGTTGCATAGCATGGATCCGGGTGTGAATTCCGCTTCCACATTTCCTAGTTAGGCATCAGTATCACGAACAACTGCTAACTTCCCTGGCATTAAAACTTCATGGGAATGTTGGGAAGCGAAAACTTACTAAGTGAGCTGTTTCAGCACACACGTGGGAGGGGCGAATACTCGGTCAATGGCCTCCATCGGGTCCATCCCTGTTTCTGCATGGCCAGAGCAGCGTCTTCCTGTACCCCATACCGGGTCCGAGAGTTCCAAGTCCCTCCCGAACCCCTGCTGCCCCCACTGTCCGAGATTCCCTTGCACAGCAAAGTCAGAAGTGCGCCCAGCCGCGAGCCACCCGACGGCCCAGCCGGGTGGGGGCCCTTTCCCTCGGCCCCCGCGGCGCTCCCCTGAGGGGCCTCCGCGGGACCCCGGGTGCCCGCTAGCCCGCGCCCCTGCCCTCACCTGATGTAGGGGAGGAAGGGGTTGACGTGCCCGGCGAGCACTGCGACCACGTAGGAGATGATGAAGGCGGCGGACGACCAGGTCACCAGGAGGAAGGGGACGAAAGCCATCCCCCTGAGGAAGCACAGCATCGCGCCGCCACCCACAGCGCTGGCTCGGCGGGTCCGGGGCGCGGGCTCCCCAGGCTGCGGGGGGCGGCGGC
>NW_004567105.1:11226385-11230981 GCF_000260355.1 Condylura cristata
GTGACGCTGGCCAGGCCGCCGGGCTTGGGTCTGGCACCTTCCTGCTTGGCATGCGTGTAAAATCCCAAAATGTAGGGACAGGGACGGGTAGAGGCCCGGGAGGGCGCAGCTTTAGCCCTGCCTGGGCTGCCCATAGTTCTGCTTTTCACCAGAGCAGACGTTTGAGTTATTTCCTAGAAATGAAAACGTTTTTCTCTTCTCAGAGATAGGGTTAGCGCAAGCTTGGAAGGTAGACCTAAGTGGAGTAAGGGTAACTTGATCCATTTCAAATCTTGCAAAAGGGATTTTGTGCTCTGGAGGCCCTTGCATACAGAGTGACTTTTGAAGCTTAATTTAGGGATTTTGAGCCCAAAGTAACTGCAGGGTGAGGTGTAGTTCTGGAACTTCCACCCTTCCCTCCATGGGGCAAGGAAACTGGAACCTCCCCTTTCCGTGGGGACCACACTGTTACAGGATGTGGTCATTGGTGACCGATGAGGTTAATTTAGCCACACACCTGCTAAGGGAGAGGAGTCAAAGATTAAATAGTAACCATGTGGTCTAAGAGACTGACATATCGAAGAAAAATGAAATTACATAAAATATTGAATAGAAGAGAAACAATAAAATAGAGATATAGGGGGGAAGGGATAGCAGGGACCAGTGCTCTGATAAAAAACCAGGAAGTTTTCCTAATAAATGACAAAGTTTTTCAAAGTAAATGATTGTTAACCACCCAAAAAAAAATGTGAAACTAGCATTCCAGGTCAAGGAAACAGCAGGAGAAAATGCACACATTGAAAGAGCTTGTTTATGTGTGACTAGAAAACAGTCCTGGGTCTCCCTTGTGGCAGGAGTTAAAGTGCAGCACTAAGAGCTAGCTTAGCTGCTTCAACATGAGTTCTATGCCCAGCCAGCGAGGTGGCCCACATGGCACGCAGACCTCTCCTGTCTCCCCCGCTGCTATCGATCTGCCTGTTCTGCTCCCCACTCTGTCTCTGGTGAATCTTCTCACTGCCTCTGCACTTCTGGCCTGTACCCCAGTTCTGTATGCATAAATCTTAAAAAGAAAGAAAGAAAAACACTCCTTAGCGTAAGACAGGAAATGAGGAGGTGGCCAAAGAGGCCAAGGCTAGCAACCCTGCGCAGAATTTTGGTGGAGTTTTTGTTGTTTTGCTGACTGTCTTGCTAGTGTGTCACATGTAGTGTGCTGGAATATGAACAAACTTCCATTTCAGGAGATCATGCCCCACACCCCCACCCTGAGGGGACAGGATCCCCGCAACTGAATAAAGCAAAAGTTTTAAATCAAGGCTTCTAAAAAATTGAAGCACAACATGTTTCAGGTATGCATCAATGAAAATTGACATCTCTAAGTTCACTACTCAAAAGTCCAATTCTATCCTTTGCCATACATGTGTTCCCTTTTATTTTAGTCCATTTACTCATCCTCTTCCCCTTTCCTTCTGGTAACCACTAATTGGTTTTGGAGTGTAAAAGTTTATTTCTGTTCTATTTACATCAAACATCAAGGTATCTTACAAATCACAAGTCATCCAATGTGAGGTGCTCCATTCTCTACATGGGGTTTCTGTGTTCTGAAAGCCATTCTCTTCCTGTTCCTTCTCATTCCCTACCTCCTCTTATCTATTGGTTCATTCCATTTAAAATATCTACCATGAGACAGAAGAATTGTGACATCAAGTGGAATTCATCTTATTCTGGTGCGTTAGGAATTCATTTAAGCAATCCAAGTGGTTAATCATCCTTAACACAAACTTAATTCCAAGAGTTAGCAGATTATAATAGTAATAGGTACTTTGTTGTTTAAAGTATTGCCTATATGCTTACATTTAAAATAAGTAAATAACTATACTTGTGTGGTTTCAAGAAGTTCTGAGAAATTGCGCATTGCTTTGCCTTCTAAAAGCTTTCAATAATACAGATCTGGTAAAGGACTTTCCTTAGAATACTCAAGTTAACAGTAGTAAGAAATGTAAAAGTCCTGACAAGCAAACTTACTAGTTGTTATGTTACCTGGCAAATAACCTTTTTGAATTCAGAATTACTTTGAACTGAAGGGAATTGAAAAGCAGGAAAAGCTCTCTTTACCATCTTCCTCGCTTTCCAAAGCAAGATATAAATTTCATTTCCTGGGGATGATTCCGGACTCTTGGCTCTTGGCATCAGATTCTAGACATTTAGACTCTTGGAATCTTCACACAAACTGGGGCCATTACTTTCCCCTATATATGTACCTTCCCATGGTTTCCCTCCCGTAGAAGGTTAAGTCATTTTCCTTTGTCCGTCATTTCTCCACATATGTGGTTTGTTCCTTTGTTAAGACTATATAAATGAAAGCACTGGCCACCCCTTTGAATTACTCAGCCCTGAGTTCCTCTGTGTACATTCCCATGTTAAACTTCTGTGTTTCTCTTATTAGTCTGTCTTTTGTAACAGAGACCCAGTCAGGAACCTAGAATGGTGAAAAGTTTTTTCCTTTTAAAATATGTAATATCTTTCTTGCTTCTCCCTTTGAGTTCTGACAGACAGTTATTCTGACTCAACTAGAGTCTGCATGTATTGACCTTTTGAGAATGAAGTTCTTCTTAGCTTGATGACCCAAGTTAATACTGGTGCACACTTTGTATTGTAAGGTAGTATGTTTCCTTATCTAAGTGATCCACACACTGAAAGAGAATGTGGTATATATACACAGTGGAATACTATTCAGCTATATTTAAAAAATTAAAAGCCTGACCATTTGCAACAACATGAATAGAACTGGAGGACACTGTGCTAACCGAAGTCAGCAGGAAACAGACAGTTACCAGATGGTTTCATTCATATGTAGAATATAAACAAAGCAAAAGAACAGATAAAACTAAACCAAAACAAATTCTAAAAGATTCTAACTGCAAAGTTGAGGCTACCAGAGGAGGGAGGGGAGGTTTAGCATCAAAAGCAGGGGAGGGATTCAGTGGGCTATGGAGGAGGATTATGGGTACTTTGATGGTAGCTATGATGAAGGATCTGAAGATGTAGGAACCAGAGCCCTTTGCGGTGCTGATACTTGTTTGTGATGATAACCTGAGTCATATACAGTGTTGTAAGCCAATGGTACCTCAATAGAAATGATGCAATTCAAAAAAGAAAAAGAAACGGAGAGAAAATAAATAATACATACACCAATGCTCAGGTAGCATCCCATTTTTTTTTTTAAAGATTTATTTATTTGTGCATACAGAACTGGGGTACAGGCCAGAGGCTCAGGGGCGGCGAGAGGCTTCACCAGAGACAGAGTGGGGAGCAGAACAGGCAGATGGACGAAGTACACTGCTGAGGGGAGCAGCGGGCGGGTCAGGAGAGGTCTGCCACGCCATGTGGTCACCTCCAGGGCAGGCGGGAATCGAACTCATGTGGAAGCGGCTTTAGATTCTCAGTGCTGTGCTTTAACCCGCTGCGCCACCAGGGAGGGCCGCATCCCATTTTTATAAATCTGTAAAAACCAAAGCTGAAGGTCATACAGCTATTTAATAGAGATACAGAATTTACTTTGAAAAACTTATGACCTGAGCCACTGTGAGGGATTGCCTCACTTGTTTCATTCTTCAAACACCAGAATTATAAGGAAACTCCAAATATATATAATAACCTTTGGTTTGTGTGTGTGTGTTCAGGTAGGGATGCATAAATTTAATTTTTTAAATATAATAGTTTATTTTTACAACATTTTGTACTTTTTTTTTCCATCTCAATTGTAATCCCCATGGGTTTCCCATCACCGAGTTACCTGTGTGCCATCACCATAGTCCTGTGCATTTCCCTCCCCTGGCATAAATTTAATTTGAAAACAAATTATACAATGTTATATGACAATTAAGAAACAGCCATAATTTCCTACCAATAAATCAGTGTTGACCCAAGTCAACAATATTGCCCAGAGAATTTGGTCTTTATGCATTGTAGATATCAGCAGCATGGTAGCATCTTAAAAGAGGCACCTCAGATCATTAGGCACAAAAATCAACAAAGGTTTAGAAATGTTGGTCGCCCAAAGAGAAAGAAACCAGAGCCCTTTGTGGTACTGATACCTGTTTATTATTACAGTACAAGTTATTACAGTTTGGGGTGATAATACCAAATACTTCTGCTTAATACTTTCTGGCAGATGTTTTCATGCTACCAGAAATGAAAAAGGAAAGAACATATTTGAGAAATTTGGGAATTTCCATTATGACATTGTGAATTTCTTATAAATTTTAAGAGGTCAGTTTTTTCTTCCCCTTATGAACAGTTTCTAAAATAAGTTTTAAGTGTAGCAACTCATGTGACCTGACTTCCTCGGTTTAACTAAGGCTATTTCAAAAATCCTGCAGAGGGTTTTCTTAAGAGGTACAGTTGAGCTTTGGTTATATCTATAGGAAAGGATGTACGCTGTTCATGTCCACAATAATACAATGAATTTACATATCTACATAGTAAAGACATTATAATAGAAAAATGGGGAAATTTTGTGAGCTCTTCTTTTGATAGTCTGACATGAATTGGACAAGATTTAAAAATGACTAGTATAGGCCCTCCCTGGTGGCGCAGCGGGTTAAAGCACACGCACTG
>NW_004567105.1:11231451-11247934 GCF_000260355.1 Condylura cristata
GAATCCTCTCACCCTCCGCATCTCTGGCCTGTACCCCAGTTCTGTATGAATAAATAAATAAATCTTTAAAAAAAAAAAAAAAGAGAGAAGGAAGTTTTGGGCCTCCCTGGTGGCCTGGGGGTTAAATCTCAGCACTATCACTACTAAGGCCTGAGTTTGATTCCCAGCCAGGGCGTTGACCCTCGTACAGAGCAGCACACTTCTATCTCGCCCACTTCTCCTCTTAGCAATATATTTCAGTCAATTTTGCAGTGTAAGTTTCAACTTCAGATAAGGTGAATATTTTTTATGTGCATAGCAAATTTTTTAGAAATCTATTTAAACAAGAAATGATTCCAAAAAGCTAGAAACACTGAAGTAGCAGTAAGACATGAAATCTTCCTGTAAGAAATGGTTGGAATCAAATAAGGCTTCTGTGTAGTAGAAATGCATATCATATCACAAGCTGAAAAGTCACTTAGTTGGACCTCTCTGCTGGCACAAGGGGTTATGTCTCAACACCATGAAGCTATCAACAGCCACTGCAGTACTGAGTTCAAACCCCAGCCAGGGAGCTGACCCACATGGCATAGCAGACCTCTCCTGTCTTGCCGCCCGCTGCTCCCCCTCAGCTGTGTATTTTAGTCAACCTTCCTGTTCTTCCCACTCCATCTCTGGTGAATCCTCTCCCCCACCCCTCACACCTTTGGCCTACACCTCAGCTCTTGTATGCATAACTATATCAAATCTTTTTTAAAAAGTCACTTGATGGCATATGGGCAGGGGTACTGCACCTCTGCATTAAAAAACAAAATGATCCTCACAAAATGATCCACACAAAAATGAAAATAGGTAAAAGCAAAAAATTTATCCAAGTAAACTTGAAGTTATAATTGATATATGAAACAAGTAGAAGGAAACTCAAAGGAGTAGTAAGAAATGGAACAAAGGCTTTTATAGGCAGAGATGGGATGGGCAAGGAGATTATTAGCCAAAGGAAAAAAGATTTTTTCAGGCAAGTTTACCTTCCCTTAGTGGCAAGGGTCTTATTAGGCAGATTACTAACATTGAACAGGGATTTTCAGACTGATTGACTTGGAAGCGGAATTCCACTCCTGTGAGAGGCTTCTACTACAAGTAGTTATTGAGACTTACTGGGGCTTAGCATAAATGACTATTTTTTTGGAAGGAGGGGGTCTCCCTGATGGCACAACAGGTTAAAGCACAGTACTGTGAGGCTATTGCCAGCCACTGCAGGAGGCGTTCAATCCCCAGCCAGGAGCTGACTCACATGGCACAGCAGACCTCTCCTGATCCAACTGCTGCTCCTCTCAGCAGTGTGTTTCAGTGGATCTGCCTGTTCTGTTCCCCACTCTGTCATTGGTGAATCCTCTCACCACACCCCTCATATCTCTGGCCTGTATCCCCATTCTTGCATGCATGCATAAATAAATTTTTTAAAAATAAATCTTAAAAATAAAAATCACATGGTGATGGCGCACAGGTGATAGGAAGCCCATGGGGATTACAACTGAGGTGGAAAAAAGGTGAAGAATGATGTAAAAATAAACTAATACATTATAAAAAAAAATCACAGTCATACAGAGAAGTTCCTTACAAGTCTGTCATCTGATCTAATTCTTTGGATTTGTAGGGAAAAAAAAACTGTGAAACTAGGGAGCTAACTTGTCCAAACTCAAATTGTAACTGAGAAATCAAGGACTTGTCTACCAAAGGCAAATATATATCAAAATGTGCCACTTAGGATTTGGGAAAAGAAAGGACTTTACTGCATAGCTGGGAGAGCAGGAAGTTGGAGACCAAGATTCATATCAACCTGCTTGAATGCCTTGAGTTAGGATTTTCAGTCATATCTAGAGAAGCAGTGCTCAAGAGAACCAGAAGAGTTCTATCAGCTCCAAGGCCTGCGACTGGCCTCTGGTCTAGAGGGGCAGACTCCAGGCTGAGTCCACATCATACATTCTGGTCAACCTCAGCAGTCTTTATGAAGGTCCAGAGCTGAGCAACTGGTCAACCTAATCAGGCTATAACCTGAGTCCAGTTCGGTCTGCTCTTCAACCTCAGCTGCCTCCAGGCTCAGCCTGGGAATCTGCCTGCTGGTCGACCTGGGCAGTCAGTCTTTAGCCACTGCCCAGGGGTGGGCTACTGGCCAGCAACCTTCAGGTTGAGCCCAGTGTCTGCCTGCAAGTGGACCTCCCCAATCTCCAGGCTGCCCTGGGGGCATGCAGCTCTTTGAGCCCCTGGTCTCCAGATTGAGCCAGGGTCCTCCTGCAGTTGCACTTTGAGAGCTTCTAGCTGATCTAGGGTCCAGTTCCATGGGCTGTTGAATGTTAGGCCCCTTTGTGGTAAACTGGGTCCTGTTCCATTTCCCAGTGGTGGTGAACCAGGCATTCATCCTTACACTGCTCCAGCCTGAGCCCAGCTAATACCAGCTGTTCCACTCGGGAGCCTCCAAGATCTGGGTCCAGAAGGAAGAGGCAGGCATTCCAAATTCATCACCCAAAATGCTGAGCCCAGCTTTGGCAGTCAATGGTGTGCCTCAAAGCTGAGCACAAGTTCAGGATATGACTTCACTGACATTTATTTTGGGAACTTTCAGGTAGAACCCTGGGGACAGCCTGCTGGCCTACTTCTGCATCCTCTATCCAATGGCCATGGCTGGGCTACTGGTGAACCTCCCCAGCCTCCAAACTGACTCTAGCTTAAGGTTGCCAGTTAAATTTCCCAGTCTCCAGACTGTGCCCAGGGGCATCTAGTTCATTGATCCTGGGCCTGCAAATTGAGCCTGGGCAGTCTTCTGTTAAACCTTCAGTGCTTCTAGTTGAGTTAGGGTCTAGAACCCACCAGCTGTTCAATGTTGTGACCCTCTGTGATGTGACCCGGTTCGGTTCTGTTTCTGGGTCAGGATTGAGCATGACTTTTGTATTTACTAGACTCCAGACTGAGCTCAGTTCTGACCAGCTGTTTGACTTGGAAGCCTCCAGACTAGGTCTGCATTCAATAATGTTCTGGGTGGGGCAGGCTGTTCAAATTCGGGATCTTCAATGGTGAGAACCAATTCAGCTGGCTTTTTGAACTGGGGAGCCTCAAGACTGAATGCAAGTCTGGAATGTGATTGGACTGGCCTCGGGCTTCTGACCTTCCGGCAAAGCCCATGGTCACCCTGCTGGCTGACCTTCGCAGCCTCAGCTGGGACACTGGAAGGAGGATTTGGTAGGTCACTGGGTAAATTAAATGGGTGGACAGAGCAATGCATATTGGCAGTGACCTATTCTCTTGTACCATGTTAAGTTTAACAAAGAAAAAGGGATTTGAGGTTTAGGGATGCAGAGGAGAGGAAGAAGTTATGGGAAGGTTACCAGGAAAAGTGTGGCACACAAGGATTGGTTAGTAAGATTTATTAATGTAGGTTAAAATGAGCACTTTCTCTTTTGATAAGATTTAGAGTTGTCCTCTACGTAATGGGAGATACCTTTTACAAATGAAGATTTATGTTTCTAATGGAAATGTCTTTTGACTATTTTTTTTTTAGAATTTTTCCTGTGTTCTTGTTCTCAATGATCTTTGCTCAAAATACTCTGCATATTCCAGTACCCTTTAGGAGAAGAAAGATTTTTCTAAAAGGGTAATCTACCCATTGGGAAGCCTTCCTCTGGTCTAGTGCTATAGGACATGGGCTATATGAAGAAAGAGATTAGATACCAAGAGCTGCTCCCTGTTGAACCCCCAAGAGGTTGTAGCTGATTAGAAAAGGGAAAACACCAGTTTGCAATGAGGACATTAGTCAAATGTAAAAAGGCTTCTTGTTTTGAAATTGAGAAAATGCTCTTCCCAGAGTCTCCTAGATCTGTTCAGAGTGGCTGCAATGATAGCTTCGTGAGACAGAGTTGAGCCCCTTGATACCTTGGGGGTAGCCAAAGTTCCCTCCCTTAATACCTTTTGAAGTAATCGTGTGGCACATGCCATGGGTTGTCAAAAGGAGGGCTGGAAGGAAGGGGACATGCCAGCTTCTGCCATGGGTCTGAGAGAGACAGTACCTGAGTTGCTAAAGGATACACAAGTGTGGCCAATTCTGCAGTTGTTGATCACGGGGCCCATTCAAGAGGACAGCTCAATATTATTTGCTACACTTTCCAACAGCAAATATCTGGGGTGGCAAGACTACCTGGGACATGCAGACTAAGTTCAGCAGGAACCCTGAGGTCCACAAAGCTTCCAAAACCTACCAAAAGGCCCACTCATACAGACGCTAGATTTCCTTCTTCCGGCCAAGCAGACCCATGTCTTCTTCAGCGGAACCCAGACATCTTGAAAAGTGAAAAGGGGAGAGACAACAAAATGCTCTGGTGTGATTAGATTAACCTGTACCCAGAAACAAAGCAACTTAACAAGTGAGTAAGACCCCTTTAATTTGACAAGTTTAATTTTTGTTGGTATCCCACATTTTTCCTCTGTTCTACCAAGTGTAGTATAAATCAGTGAAAATGCTGGGATCAACTACAAACACAAAGGAGCTACAATCAGGTGGTGTGGCACTTAAAGCATTAATCTTACAATGTTATGATCTTTCATATAATCATATCATCTTTACAGCAACCTTAAGGGACAGGTTGTTTATGCTAGAGGATTTGGCAGGGGTGCAGGCCAGCAGACTGATGTCCTGAATGGCCTCTAGATGTGATCCCAGACACCTGTCTCCGTGCACTGAGCATTGCAACTCTCAGCATGCCATGAGAGTGACTCCTGGTAGAGGACTGCGGGGAGGGAGGGTGGAGCTAAGCAGCCATGTTGGCCTTCAAACGTGTGTGTGTGTGTGTGTGTGTGTGTGTGTGTGTGTGTGTGTCCTTTCTCTTTTTCCAGTTTTAGGCTTGGGCAAGCATATAATCCACTTCTCAAGAAACTATAGCAGCTGTTATCTGGACCTTCTGGTGAATCAGGATAAAGAGGCAGGAGTAAAAGGGAGGAGTTCAGTTTTTTGAGGTTACCAAGAAAGGCAGAATAAACAAGTCTTTGTTTACCTTGGCTACTTTACAATTTTAGTTCTGCCTTCTCTGTTGAAAAAAGATTGGGTCTTCCCCACACATTGAGAGAGACTACTCCCTTCCGTCAGGAGGCTTTTCCTTTATATATATGTATTACATATATAACACACACGTAAACATGGCCTTGCAAAGAACAACCCCTACCTTGATTTTGGAGATGCGACTATGTACAAACTTTTTTTTTTTTTTTGCCAGAAAGACATATTTTGGGGTGGCAAATGTTTTCCCCTTTCCAGGAGCAATGGAAAATAACACTTTGTTTAACAGAATGTCTGATATCACAGAAGACCATGGTTTTGTTGCAGCACGGTCTTTAGGCTGGCCTAGCAATGGTGACCTGAGATAAACAGCCCAGGAGTCTGAGTAACAACCTTTTGCTCAGTTCCTGGTATGCCATGTAGTTCCTGGTATGACTCTTGCTTCATGTTAGACCATCACTTTGAGGCAGAATGGCCCTGGGGGCTCTCAGGGCCGCTGATCCTTACTCACCCCTTCTTATGCAGCTATTCTACTCACCCCTCGGTCCGCTGCCACGCCATACCTGACCAGGTACAGCTGCCAGTGCAAACCCACCCGGAACCTTATAGAAGCTGCGAGTGTGTATAAGCCCCTGACTTCCTCCTACAAAGGGGGCTGAGCCTTGGGATGCGAATCTGCTGAGTCAGCACCACGCAGTAAACCGGCTTCTTGTTAGCCCTGATGTCCACCATTGTGCCATATAACACTGTAACTGAATTCAATGGGTTCATTCTCTTGCTGGTGTTTGGACTGAGTAAGACATGACCAAGATGGATTGCACAAAGGTCAAGTATGTGTCTCTTTGTGGCAAGAAAAAGAGACAGTAAACTAGTATTTCCAAAGAAACTTTCTTAAAAAGAGACAGTGAGGTGAAGTTACATAGTGTTGTTTAGTGTTGAAGGCAAATCCTCAGAAATGTCTTGGTTCCTGAAGTCCAGAGTCCTCTGGTCTCCATTCCTGCAACCAGGCTCTTCCTTCATCCCTTATCTTTTAAAAAGATTTATTTATTTATGCATATAAGAACCGGGTACAGGCCAGAGGTGCAAGGGGTGAGAGACTTCACCAGAGGCAGAGTGTGGAGCAGATTGACTGAAGTACACTGCTAAGGGGAACAGAGGGGGAGACAGGAGAGGTCTGCCGTGCCCTGTGGGTCAGTCCCTGGCCGGGGATGGAACTTGTGCAGCTGGGGCTTGTGAAGAGTTTCACAGTGCTGCACTTTAACCTGCTGTGCCACCAGGGAGGGAGGCTTCACCACTTAACTTCAGTAGGGAAGTTTACCAAAAACATACCCATATACCTGTGGAGACATAAAAGTTTATCATCTTTTATTTTATCTAGATTGTATACATGGACAAGAATCTGTGTAGAAGGCAGCCTAGACTTGGAGACCCATTTCAAAAGGGAAAATTCTTTAAGTCATAGTAACTGGGCTCCAATTTTGGTGGTAGATTTGTAAAAATATTAAAAAAATCAGTTTTTTTAGAAAAGTAAAAGAAGTGAATGAGGGGAGGAAAATTCCATGTTCTGGCATTAAATATTAATGTTGTGAAGATACCACAAACCAGCATTGGATCTGAAGAAGACCCAAATAACAAAATAAATTAGGGGTCTCTCTGGTGGCCTAGGGGTTAAGTCTCAGCCCAATCACCACTATGGCCTGGGTTAGCTCCCTGGCCCGGGAGCTGACCCACATGGCTCAGCAGACCTCTCCTGTTCCACCTGCTGCTCCCCTCAGCATGTATTTCAGTCAGTCTTCCTGTTCTGCTCCCCACTCTGTCTCTGGTGAATTCTCTCACCTACCTCCCCCACACTTCTCGCCTACACCCCAGTTCTTCTACAAAAAAATAAATAAATTTTAAAAATAAATAAAATCTAAGTGGACACCCTTGTCCAGCAGGAAGGCTTACATAGATAAAGAGAACTGATAAGGTTGCTATGGGAACCAGACCACAAGGCTGATCACCTTGACCATGATTGTGGATGCAGGGCCAGGCTACGTTCTGTGTCAAAGGTCAGTGCCCAAGACCAGACAACCCAACATTAACTGGCACAAGCCAACTGGCAGGCACAAAAGACCCATGAAAAGAGGTTAGAAAAGGGAGCCCCAAATCCTTCTTTGTACTCAGACTTCTCCTGCTCTCCCATTGCTTATCCTGGTAGTTTTCTGCTCTCCACTCTATCTCTGGTGAAATCATTTACCCCCACGCCTCCAGCCTATACCCCGACTCTTCCCCACAACAATATTACCTGGCCACTCCTGAGACTTTAGGCACAATCTAAACCTCAGCTATGGACAGAAGACATGGGGGAGGGGGCTGGGGAGTGCAGGGGGGGTTGGATGGGGGAGGGGGAAATGGGGGGGTTGGGGAGAGAAAAAGGGAAGGTAAATTATGGGAGGTTTCCAGGAAAGGCACAGGAACAAAGGTATAGCTCTTATGCAGATTTCAGGTCTGCTCTGTCTGCATAGAGTTAAGGAAACTGGGTCTTCTGAGCAGAGAGCCAAAAGCACTTACAAAGAGAGCTTTTCCTTTGCAAAGGCCAAGTGTCTCTTATAAAGGATGATCTTTATCTAACACTCAGCACCCCCTTGCCCCCATGAAATAAGCTTTTTGCCAAAGACCATATTTTGGAGAGCAGATTTTTTTTTAAAGTTTATTTATGCAAACAAGAGCTTGGGTGCAGGGCAGAGGTGCTGGGGTGGGAGGGGGGAGGTGAGAGGACTCACCAGAGACAGGGTGGGGAACAGAATAGGCAGATTGACTGGAACACACAGTTGAGGGGAGCAGCGGGCAGGCGGGTGAGACAGGAGAGGTCTGCCAAGCCCTGTGGGTCAGTTCCCTGGCTGTAGCGGCTGCCGATAGCTTTATAGTGCTGAGATTCAACTTGGGGAGCAGATTTTGATCCTCGAAGCCCGTAATAAAAAATACTGACTTCTTGCACTCTTACTAGTCAAATACTTCTGATGTATTTGGAGTTGTTGGACTCAGAGAGTGCTGTCCTTGGGTTCACGCTGGAAAAGGTTTTGATACCATAATCAAAACCTTGCCCAGCCAGAACAGATCCCAGACTGCAGGGTCTCAGCCCCTAGACCACCATGGATTGGTGCCTCAAGAAGCCGCAGAAAGAACTTCAACCAGGCCCGGAGGCACCAGGAAGCCCAATGAGTTGAATCTTCTTTCCCTAATTATTCTAAAGCTCCATCAGTCTCTTTGTGACTGGTTAGTTCTCGGGGTCTCACTCACTACCTTAATGTGTCCAGAACTAAGTCTCAGTGTCCTAGCCCTTATCTTAGCATACTTTTATCATCCTACTTCAGGAATGCCCTGCCGCCCTCCTCTTGGGGTGTTTACTGAGTCCCATTTGGAACTTGTTGCCTATATCACCTCCTCATTCCTCCAAGGTGTCTCTTATTCCATTTCGACCCTAAGGGCTCTACTTGCTCTATGACTCAATTTCACCAGAGCTCTGCTTTCAGCAGGACCAGGTAGCTTCTCAAACAAATTAGTCTATGACTCAAGAGATGTTAGTTATCCAAAAACCAGGTTTATTCTAAAAAGGAGATAGAATAAAGGAAGACACAAGCAGGCAGAGAAGGCTGCCCTGAAAGGGACAGGTTTGCTGAGAGAGAGGCGGCCTGAATGGTCACACATGGGCAGCCTTGAGAGCGGCCTCTGCTGAGGGAGGTCAGCGCAGAGAATCCCAGGCAGGTCCAGGTCACGGGCAGGCAGGAGGCTGCTGCCCTGAGGAGGGAGCGAGTGGTGAAAAGGAGCCACTGATAGGCACAGGTGGGCAGGACTGCTGTCTGTGCAGTGCAGACTGCCCTGAAGCAGTCTTCTCTTGAGGAAGAGCTCACTCTCTCATGGAGTGGTTGGTTTGTGGTTGCGTTTGAATAAACTTAAATTTGAAAGGGGCCAGATTTCTACAGTGGCCTCCAACCTCCAAGTCTTTACCTTCAGGCCTGGGCTCCCGACACCCCCTCCAGCAGTCTGATCCTGCCTTGTGCTTTGTGATGTAGGCCTTGGTGCCAGCGGCTCTTAGTGCCTGGAGCTGGGTTGATGGCTGTGTTAATCTCCTCTGCACTCACCTCCAGCTCTTGGGCATTGTGTGACCTGGTTTCTGGTCCTGTAGCACCTCCTTCCCAGTTTTTTTCTATCCTTATCCTCCATCAGCTGCAAGTTCTGGAGGGAAGGAAATCATTATCTTAATGACTTTATACACTTCTACTGTTCTTACTTGTATGATTGTGAACTGTTTTGACACTATAAATTTTTTGTTGTTGTTTATTTTTACATCATTTTGTACATTTTCTTTTCCATCTCAATTGTAATCCCCGCTGGTTTCCCATCACCAAGCCACCTGATTGCCATCACCATAATCCCGTGCACTTTCCTCCCCACCCCCCCATTTTTGATCCCATTCCCCACTCCACCCCCACAAAATTGACACTATAAAATTTAAAATTTAAAAACTTGCAGAAGAAAAAAGCAAGGTGGAAAAAAGCAGCAGGAAGAGTTAGTGGGGATTTGTCTTCTTTGACCTACAGTATGAAGAATGTAACATTTTTATAATAGAAAAACTAAGCTTTATTAAAAAACAAAAATATTAAAATTCATAGAAATAATACACAAAAGCATATATTTGTTAAGTAGTTCAACACTTTTGGTTTTTAGACATATGTATTAGAAAGTAATTCACTGGCAATTTTCCCCCCAAAGAGGCTAATTTGACAAACTGATACTGATCACCACGATCACTGAAGCCTCATTGATGTCCTTGCGGAACTGGGCCACCTTTAGAAATTATCATTGTGAATGCTGCTGCCTAGCGGTGAAAGTATTAACTGCTGCCCAAATCTATAATTTGGAGAAAAAATTTTGGCAAATGTCTGAAAATTCATTTGTCCTGCCCCCCCCCTTTAAAGATTTATTTTATTTATGCATCCAAGAACTGGGGTATAGACCAGAGGGGTGTTGAGAGGGGCAGGAGGGTGAGAGGATTCATCAGAGACAGAATAGGGAGCAGAACAGGTGGAGTGACTGAAGTACACTGCCAAGGGGAGCAGCGGGCAAGACAGGAGAGGTCTGAAGTGCCAAGTGAGTCAGCTCCCTGGCTGGGGATGGAACTCGTGCTGGCTGCAGATAGCTTCATAGTGCTGAGACTTCACTCCTTGCACCACTGGGGAGGCCCTGTTTGTCCCTTTTGCCAATATTTGCTGAATCGTGCTAAAAATCAAGATGCATGTGAATAATTTAGAGATCTAACTGGTTTTATAAAGGAGTCCGAATTTTGAAGAAACTCATCTAGAAAGGTGGCTAAGAAGCTGTACAAAAGGAAGATTTTATTGGCTGAGACAAAGAGGTTATTAGCAACAGAAAAGAATGGGAAGTTCAGGGAAAGCTACCTTCCCTTCAGAAAGGAAAGGGAGTCTTACCAGCAAGACAAGGGCACCCACCAATGTTGACTAGGAAATTCCAGATAGATTAGTTTAAAATTCCACTTTTGATTCTTCTTTGGTTCATAAGGTGATAGTTATGTATCAGCTCCATTGTGTGAGAAGTAAAGCTATCAATATCTGCCCACACAGAAAAGAAGGTAAGAAAAGTCACATTCTATGGGGTCATTTTAGTTTAACACTTTTCACAGTGGTAGCTAATCAATCTTCCGCTGACTTTCAAAAAAATAACACCCTAGGACCTCCCTGGTGGCTTAGGGGTTAAGTCTAAGCACTACCACCACGGTGGCAGGAATTTGATCCCCAGCCAGGGAGCTAACAGCCCACTTATGGTGCCGAAGACCACTCCTGTGTCACATAACTGCTTGCCTTAGCAGTGTATTTCAGTAGATCTTTGCATCACTGGGATTTACATTGTTTCGTGAAGATTGGCTTGAGTGGATAAAATCAGTTTAGATCATTGTCGAGACATTGTAGCAACCTATCAGAGTTCCCCTGACAATATTCTAGAAGGCGCACTGTGCACGATCGGGAAAGAACAGGACCACAGTATCTTCTAAAGAGGATGAAACCACTTCCAGACCGCTGGCACGAAACCCACACCACATCCGCATTGATTAACTAGCAAAAACAGGTGCCCTTTGCCCGACCTCTTCTTTCTAGATCACTCATTTCCAAATTAAAATTTTCTATTCAAGAACCCAAACCACATATGGAATCCCAGTTTCAGGTACATGCCAGTTATCAACTGTTGCCTTTCAGCTTCAAATCCATCTCTTCCAACTTGCTCATCACAAGGACTTGGAAGCATTTCCAGTGTGGAGTCATTTTGTTATGAAGCTTTGCCAGTAGAGGGCGCTGGAGGGCTATCAGAGACGAAGCAGTCACTTTCTGATTCCTGGCGGGATTTTTGTTTTTTGCCTACTCTAAGGGCACTGTGGGTTAGCGTTGCTGCTAGTTGGAAGCTCTCCCTTGTGCTGTTCCCCAGTCACACAAATCCAGAGAACACAGCTGTGGCCCTGGTGAGGAACCCAGAGCAGATTTTGAGGTCCCAACGTGCACCTGCATTACATGCCAACATTTATGGGGTGTCATAAAATTAGTACTTACAGGGAAGTTTATGGTTTTTGAAACAATAAATATTGAAAAGTAGGTTTTATGAGCCCTCCCTGGCGGCACAGCCAGTTAAAGCGCAGCACTATGAAGCTATCTGCAGCCACTGCAGCACAAGTTCAATCCCCCACCTGTGGGCAAACCCACATGGCCAGGCAGACCTCTCCTGTGGCCTGCTGCTCCCCTCAGCAGTATGTGTCTGTAGATCTGCCTGTTCTGCTCTCTGCTCTGTCTCTGGTGAATCTTTTCACCCCCCCCCCACACCTCTGGCCTGTACCCCAGATCTTGTATGCATAAATAAATAAATCTTTTTTTTAAAGTATTAAATATGAGAAACTCTATAAATGGATTAGCTCCCTGGCCAAGGATCAAATTCAGGACATAACAGTGCTGAGACTGAACTCCCAAGACAGGGAGGCTCTACAATGATTCTTCAGATTTCTATCTGATCATGACGTTGTTTTCACATCATTCTAAATTTCTTCATTTTTTTTAGGATACTATTTTCAAAAATTTATTTTTTTATGCATCCAAGAACTAGGGTATAGGCCAGAGGTGTGTGGCATGAGAGGCTTCACCAGAGACAGAGTGGGGAGCACAACAGGCAGATCTACAAAGTACACTGCTGAGGGGAGCAGCGGGCTGGAGGGGAGAGGTCTGCCTCTCTATGTGGTCACCTCCGGGCAGGCAGGCAGGCGGGCAGGCAGGCAGGCAGGTGGGAAGCAAACTCTTTTGCAAGTGGCTTTAACTTCTTAGTGCTGTGCTTTAACGCTCTGCATCACCAGGGAGGTCCAGGATACTATTCTTAATATGTCCTCAGAACTCTGTCAATCTCTCCATTTCAATCTCATTGCATCTCCAGTTCCTTGCTCTTTGGATTTGTGCCTCCAACATGGACGTAGCTGCCTGGAAAGCACTTTTCCTTTCCAGCCCCCCATCTTAGTCATCCTGCTATGTGGTCAGCATCACTGCCTCCAGGAAGTCTCCCCTATCTCCCAAGCTATGTTAGTGATCCTCAGAACACTTGTCTTTCTAGAGTGTAAATTCCAGAACAGGAGCCATGTCTTCCTAGGTTATCCTCTAAGTATCTAGGTCACTGGTATGGAGCCTCAGTGCCTGGTAAAATGCCCAGCAGAGATAGTCATTTATCTGTGCTGAATAAACACCAAATATTACTTAAACTTTTCTCGAATTATATGATCAATGATCCTAATGTACTGGAGATACTGGTACTGTTACAGGGTATGAGGAGGGGTGTCATAGGACCCCCAAACCTGTCTGCTCTAAATAGGTTCTGCCATCTGCCACAGCAAGACAATACCCTAGTGCATAAGAACTTCAATGGGAAAGAACTTTTATACAAATAGTGTGCAATAAGTCGATAAGAGTGAGAAAGAATAATTTCCAAACCAAGCACTGAAGTTACCCATATCCTAATGGGTAAATGATCCATCAAATAGGGTTGTTTTAACACACAACTGATGGGGCCCAAAAACTTGGCACAAGTCTAAGGCACCTTCTGGTGCAACTCACAGGAAAGGCACAGAGGGGCCAGGCCAGTTCAGAGGGCAAGGAGTAAAATCAAACTCCAACTCAAGATGGAGGCTGCCATGGTCAGCCTCCCCATGGGCCTCTCAGCCACGTCCCTGTCTCTTTCAAGTGTCTCCGGCCATATCCCCAAGTCCCTGGCACAAGTCCAAGGCTGAGAAGCAAGTGCAGCTTCCAGTCTCTGCTCGGTGTCTCCTTCCCCATCTCCTTCCCTGTCTCCACAGTCCATCTCTCCCTTCTCCTCCCAGTTCAGCTCCACCCTTCCCAGGGTGGGTGGGGAAGCAGGAAGCTTCTTTCCCAGGGGATTACTTGGTTGCAATGTCTTTACTGTCTTGCTGCTCTTGCTTCTATCCACAATAAGGACTCCAAGACAACTACATTTTTGAACCAGCTTGAGTTCAAAAAGTTTTCTCTCATTTCCCCTCCAGATCACCAGTTAACAGTCACTGCTAACTTGGGGGGAGGACAGAAAAGGAGTTAACTCTTAATTTTTTCCCCCTTAGCTGCTAAAGAGTGAGAACTCAGATAACAAAGTTGCTCAGATAACAGAATTAAATTGATCAAGTTTGAAGAAAGGACTTGGGAGTGCTTCTAAAAGCAAGACTTTCAGGCTTATGTATTTTCTCACACTCTTTTTGCTTTGTTGGTTTTCATCATTCTTTCAGGTTGCTAGATAAAAGAGTTCCAGATAAATGAGATGCAACTATTTTTTCCAGTGTTCATATTGATAATTTAAGATCATTCCAACAAATTTCATACTGTTAAATTAATCTTGAAGTGCGATGTCATCTGTTCATTTGCTGAAAAGCCTAATTGCGCATATCAGTTAAATACTTTCAACTCTTCCAACTGCTTAAAATGTCCCATAAGTGTTTTCATATATTATCTAACTTTCCAATTACCCCTACAAAGTAGTTTCAACAAGTGTGTTATATTACACCCACATTTTCTTTTAAGTTTTCAGGCAAGTGAGAACAAAAGTAAATTCTCTCACAGAGAGGACTTAGTAATATTTCTTGTCCTGAGACAGAGTTGGGTGTAGACTGGAGGTGTGGAGGTGAAAGAATTCACCAGAGACAGAGTGGAGAACAGAAGAGGCAGATTTATTGCAACACACTGCCAAAGGGAGCAGCAGGCAAGGCAGGAGAGGCCTGCTGCCCTGAGCGAGGGTCCAGAGGCTCTCTTCATATTCGTGGATTTGGTTAGGATGACAAGTCTTGGGGGTCCCCACTGATGATCTGAATTTGCATAAGGGATCATCAGATTAAGGGATCATCAGCTTATCATCAGCGTAATGCCCAAATTCCCCAGGGCAGTCCCATCCACTCACTCCCTTTATTCATTTAAGCTTCCCAATCCCACCTGTCAGGGGTAGAATGGTGGCTTAGTTGTGAAATGTAGCAGTGCTAACACATTTCTGACACCCTTTGGCTCTTTCTAGTGAGAACCAAAGAGAGAGGAAAAAAGTTTAAGGGTAATTTATACCATTGGAAAGTACACTTTCTTAGAAGCATAGGTTCTAGTCAGGGTTAGGTATAGGGCCTGGGATTAACTTTGCAATTAAAAACAAATGTTTATTTCATGTATGTGTGTGCACACATAGAATTGGAGCAAGTGCCAGAGGTCCGGGGGGTAAAAGGAGCCACCAGAGACAGAGTGGGGAGCAGAAGAGGCAGATGGAAATACACTGCTGAAGGGAGCAGCCAGTTCAAACTCTAGTGGTGACAGCGCTGAGACAAATTAATTCCTAGTCCACCAGGGTGGCCAATGCAATTTTTTAAAAAAGTCAAAATATAAATGAAGAACAAAATAACAAAAATGTTAACAAGGACAGAATCTGCACTTGCCACCACCCCCCTTCTAAGTAACCTGCTCAAATCTCAATTCTGTTTTTTAATGGTTGGCTGGCGAGGGATACTCAGCCATAGCATTGGGATAAAAATGCTGTGCCCTTGAGAAGGCTGTCTGAGGACCAGCTGAGCTCAGCACAAGGTAGATGCTAAAACCAAGCCCATCACTGAGGGGCAAATCTCATGAGTGATCCTGTAAAGTGGTGGTGGTATCATCTGTTTCTATGCTTGAAAAGACCTCAGCTATATAAGCATCTCGTGTAACTGCCAGAATCTTTGTCAACTATATACAGTATGTGTTAGTTACTCTAAAGAAGGATTAAAAGAGGCCTCCCTGGTGTCACAGGGGTTAAAGACAGCTCTAATAAGCTTTCCCCAGACACTGCTGGGGAAGCATGAGTTCAATCCTGGCCAGGGAGGTGACCCATATGGCGCAGCAGACCTCTCCTGTCTCAGCCACTGCTCACCTCAGCAGTGTATTTCAGCAGATCTTCCTGTTCTGCTCCCTACTGTCTCTGGTGAGTCCTCTGACCTCCACCCCCACCCACTCCCACCTCTGGTGGTATGAAATGGAATTCATGTTGCAGTGGCTGGGGAGAGCTTCACACAGCTGTCTTGTGTCTTTTACCTCTGAGCCACCAGGGAGGCCTCCACTTTGTTTTTATAAAAAAGGAGGATTAAAAGAAATGACTGAAAAGTATAATCACGTCACTGGGATTGTAGTGAAGGGAATCCTGTTTTGCAAGTCTGTTAATTCCACCTAATCATCAAGTCACCGTGAATATTTGAAGTATTTCCTAAAGCTGGTTCTGAAGATAATTCTAAAGTTGCATTGAATGGCGATTACGTTGGGCAGGTGTATTGTTTCCCA
Source organism: Condylura cristata (assembly GCF_000260355.1). Taxonomy (NCBI): domain Eukaryota; kingdom Metazoa; phylum Chordata; class Mammalia; order Eulipotyphla; family Talpidae; genus Condylura; species Condylura cristata. The sequence continues at coordinate 11,247,346 of NW_004567105.1, forward strand.
GGAGAGAATAGATTTTAAGACAAAAGTCATATTAAGTAGAGAATATTAGGAACAAAAATTATTTCCAAATAAGAAGTGCCAAGAGCAGACCCACCTAGAATCAGCCTGGTGTCAAAGCAGTGGTTCTATCTCAAGATTCTTATCATACTATCTTTCTTTGTACTTAAGTTTATCTCCCCCTCCCTCGCCCCTAGGCTCTCTAGAAATAGTGACGGATCTAGCTCATTTTCGAATACCGACACCAAGCTTATACCAGATAATCGACACAATGCATATTTAATAAATAAATGAATTTCAGTTTCGTCACGTCAGTACCAAGATTTCCACTTTCAAATCATCCATACGGTAGGAAGCCGGAGAGGAAATGAGCCCCAAATAACATCTGTTCTTAGTGACTGTGAAAAAGCATGATCTCCCAATGATTGTAAATGCAGGTTTGCTGCACACAAATATCCATGCCACCTAGCCTGTCAGTAGCAGGGTGTCCTGGCAGGGGCCGGTGCTCACGAGGGTCCCAGTCCAGCCCAGAGCACCTGCCGCGCACGCGCGGACGAGGGGCGCGCGCCTGCCCTCCGCCCCTCCCGCCGCC
>NW_004567105.1:11248312-11249824 GCF_000260355.1 Condylura cristata
GATGCTGCTCAAGCTCCTGCAGAGACAGACCTATACCTGCCTGTCCCACAGGTATGGGCTCTACGTGTGTTTCGTGGGCGTCGTTGTCACCATCGTCTCCGCTTTCCAGTTCGGAGAGGTGAGTAGCGGCGACGAGCCCCGGCCCGGCGGCCGCAGCCCGCAGCACCCTGCGACGCCCCAGCCCTGTCCTCGCCGAGCCCCGGCGCGCTGCACCCGCGTCTGCCCTCCCTCGCTGCTGCGGGGGGGCCCCTGCCCTTCCCCGGGGCGCCGGGACTCAGCTCCCCTCCCCGGGTGGGTTTTAGCATCTGGGTGAGGGTCTGGTCCTTCCGATGCCTGGGGAGGGGGCGGGCAGGGGTCGTTTGGCTCCGATGCCTTCGACTGGGTCCCCAAGTCCCTTGACTTGCTCCCCCAGGCCTGGTCCTCCACCAACCCCCACCCGCGACCCACAGTCGGCGTTCCGTCGCGCCCCCGAATTCCCCCATAGCTTCGGTGCCGGTCGCTGCTACGGCTTTCTTCCTCGTTGTCACACTTTGTAATCTTGGTAATCTAGGCGTTTCTTGATCCCGTTTCTTCACGGATCTCAAAAAACGGGGCCAAGGAGCGAGTGTTTATTTACTTATTATTTTTGCGCCTGAATTTTCAGTGGCCCCACATTGATAGTACAGACGTGTCAAAGGGGATTTTGTTTTTCTTTTTTGCACTTTTGCTGTGTTGATTGGGACAACAGTCCAACCGCAGGTACCCCAGAGATTGTACGCTGACTTGCGAAGTTAGGAGTGCCAAACGCTTTTCCCCTTAGGGGATCAGCTGAGGCCGGGGCCCCTCAGCGTGATCTTGATTGGCTAACTGTCTTGGACTCCAGCTCCCCACCTCTGGGGAGCAACACTAGCCCTTGGGTCATAGGAATCGAGATCACACAGTCAGGCCTTTGTTATCAGCTCTTAGTGACTGTGCAATGAAGTTGTTCAGTTACAAGTAAAAACCTGCAGAAGGCCCAAGCAACAGGTCTGCGACGTGGAAAACATTCGGGTTTAAAAGTTTTGTGTCTCTGGGTTATTTACCTCACTTTTTGAGTGAATGTTTTTGTTTCAGATCAAATAGTTAATTCATTATCGACCTGTTGTGTGTGTGGTTGTTTAAATGGAATTGACTTGAAAATTTTCAATTGTGCATCATAACCTACATATACAGCAATAAGTTCCCTGTTAAAAGTCCAATCTGTCCTTCACACCATATATTTATCTATCTTCCTCCTCCCTTCCCTTTATCCTCTGATATCACTGAGCTTTGTCCCTTCTGACAACCCCTTTGTTTTTATATTATAAAAGTTTGTTTTCATTTTATTTAGTCATTTGCCTTCATGTACCATATGTGAGTGAAATTATAAGGTGTTTGTCTTTGTCCATCTGACTTATTTCACTAAGCATAACACCCTCTACCTCTACCCAGGTTGAGAATAACATTTAAAAATATACTGTAGCAACTGGGGGGAAAACTGTACTTTTTTTTTTT
>NW_004567105.1:11250334-11266587 GCF_000260355.1 Condylura cristata
GTATCTTTTTCAGTCAGTGTTTTTGTGTCTTTTGGGTAGATACCTAGGAGTGGGATTGCTGGGTCATAGGGAAGCTCCATGTTTAGCTGTTTGAGGAACCTCCAGACAGGGAAAACTGTACTTTTAAATTGTTTGAAATCTACCTCCAAGTTTTAATTGCCTCCTTTTCTTTTCTTTTCTTCTTCTTTTTTTTTTTTTTGGTAGGAGGTTGCAGAAGATTTTAAAATAAACATAATAAGGTTTAGAACTGCTACAGAAACATTCAATTTACATCCAGCCCCATGCTGGATTGTGAGGCCCTTTAAGTGCTGTGTGTTTACTGTAAGCCTGGCCTAAGCGTGGTGCCAGGTACCGCCACAGTATGCAGTCTAAATATCGGTTAATTAAGGAACAGATTAGATGGCATGATTTCCAAATGTACACTTCTAGTTCTAGGGACTAAAAAAAATAGTCTTAAAGGAGAAAGTATATATCTGATAATATACGACCTGCTGTCCTCGCTTTCATGTGTTACACTCAATACAGTGAGCATGTGCATGGCCAAGTGCCTTATTGTGGATGGGAGATTTCTTCACATCCTAATTAATTAAAATAGCTGCTTTTTTTTTTAAAGATTTATTTATTTATTCACACAGAGCTGGGATACAGGCCAGAGGTGCAGGGGTGGTGAGAGGATTCACCAAAGACAAGAGTGGGGAGCAGAACAGGCAGATTGACGAAGTACACTGCTGAGGGGAGCAGCAGGTAGGTCAGGAGAAGTCTGCCTCACCTCTGGGCTGTGATCGAACTCATGCAGAAGTCGCTTTAGCTTCTTGGTGCTGCGCTTTAACCCGCTGCTTCACCAGGGAGAGCAGATAGCTGCTTATTAACTACTCTGCATTGTGAATGTGACTTAAAAGGCATCAGTTATTAGAAGTTTACGTTTCATTTTATTTATTCATTTTAAAAGATTTATTTATTTATGCATACAAGAACTAGGGTATAGGCCAGAGGTGTGGAGGGTAAGAGGATTCACCAGGGACAGAATGGGGAGCAGAAAAGGCGGATCCACTGATTTATACTACTGAGGGGAGCAGCGGGTGAGACAGGAGAGTTCTGCTGAGCCATGGGGGTCCCCTCCCTGGTTGGGGATCAGACTTATACTTCAGTGGCTGGTGATAGCTTGATAGCTGAGACTTTAACCCCTGCGCCACCAGAGAGGCCCTAGTGCTGTGTTTGTATTGGATAAGTGCATTCATTAAGCAGATATATTGAGTGTGTTCTCTGAATAGGCAGGTGAAAGGGACATGGTCTGAGAGTTGGGAAGGGAACCACTGGCCTGGGTCTACCTAACTCCAGCAGAAATTAACCCTTGTGGTTCCCTCAACTGCCTGGGTCAGGAACAGCCAAACTTAACCTGTTTTGTGTGAATTTCTTTTGGGGGTAGGCAGAACTTTCATTATTCAAAATAATGTTTTAAGACTTGTAGACTAGATTTCTAGTACCCTCATTTTAGCTTTAATGTTCTGTGGATTTACATGTGTTAGATGCCTCACGCGAGAAAGCATGAGCTATATGTAGTTAATGGAATGTGCGCTATGGAGAAATGCCAGTGGCCACACACAGCCCTTGTAAGCAGTCTCTTTGGGGAGTTTGGGAGAACTATACAGCCACCTGTCAACTCAACAGGCTTATCTTATTCCCTGCTGTATGTTTAGTATCGGAAAACTGCTGAATACCTAGTAGGTGTTAAATAAATCCTGGGCTGATGGATGCATGAATTTGGGGTGATCTTAATCAGTATCCTCTGGAGCTCATTTCCAGGAAGGGTAAATTGGCTACTCCCATGCAGACCATCTGCAGTTACTTTTTATTTCTCAGACATGAGTGGTCTAATTGCACTCTAAGGTGGAAGGTACTATCAGAAAATTAAAGAATTGTAGCTCATCCTCAGTCATTTTTGTGTAGTTCTGATGAAGCCATGCCATATACATGAAAACTGAGTAACTGTGGAGGGAGTAATTAATTGAATGACTAGTTTTTTTGCTTAGAAAATCAGAGGAAGGGAAGAAAATTGTAGGTTGAAACGTCCTAAGGGAGAGGAGACTTTTACAAGGAGGGCGGAACTTTTCCTACTTGAATTATTAGTGGTTGAAAATTGCTGCAGGAATTAGCTAGCAACACATGGTTGCGAGTGACAGAATCCCAGCTCAGACCTAGCTGAAGGAGAAAGGTAGTTTTGTGACTTGTGTAATTAGAAAGCACAGGGTGAAACTTGAGGGCAGGGTTGCCTCAAGCTTGCACCAACTGCTCCAGTGATAGCACTTCTTTCTCCCCGTTTACCTCTGCTGGTGTAGTTCTCAGCAAGCTTCCCCCGCCTGTGAAGATTGCTGCCTGCAGCCCCTGCATCCCATCTCCCATCTCCTGAGCAAGAAGAGAGTTTCTCTCTCACTAGCACCAGCTAGGCCCGGGGTGGCTGCCTAGGCAGGGAGTGAGTATTCTCACGGTGTCAGGCTGCCTTTAACCACCTGGATCATTCTGAGAGCTAGGGTTGGGGGCTGGGCTTTCAGTTTCATATGAGACACATGCACTGAGCTGGGTTCCCCAGAGGAAAATCACGAGGCAGTTAACGAAAGAGCCAGAGCAACAGTTGTCATAGCCACTGGCCTGAGTCAGAACCCATTTCCTTTCCTGGGCCTGTCATTGACATCGTGACTGAAAGCTCTTAGCCCTAGCCTGTTGCCTTTTAGAAGTGAGTTGTTTCCATTTTTAACATGTTGTTACTAATCACTTTATCGGGGAAACTTGTATTCTTGGGTGGTATGTTAGGGGCCTATTTATAAACAACTCCGCTGGTGGGGACTTGAAGTCTTTCACTAACGATTCAGTGCATACCCATAATTTAGTAATGCTAGAATTGATCGTTGCATTTTAGGCATTAATATCTAAACATTGTTGAATTTTGTCAATGAAATTTAGCATGCTGCCTAAACCTGAGTCTTACTTTTGATGAAGAGGGGACCTGTGGGGGGAAATGTGACAGCAGAATGGGCGTGAGCTCTGGGCTCAGGTTCCCTTTGGCATCCCACCCCTCTGACTTTGAAGAGACAGTGCTGCCTTCCTCCAGGCAGCGGGAGGACCTGCTTTGGGGAAAGGACAGCATCTGCTGATTTCTCAGATTCCTTCAAGTTAACATATTCAGCGGACCACACTGCTACATTTGGGAGTGTGCCTTGAACCCAGTCAGGCTGAGCTGAGGGAGCACGGGCTGATTCCACAGAGCAGCAGCCTCTCCCGTGCCCTCTGCGCTAGTAGCCAGCCAGTCCTTCCTGCTTCTCAGGACCAGTTGCCTGGAGCCCAGGTGAGCTCCCTGCATGATCTCACTGGGTCACTGAGCCCCTTTTCTGAACTTGGGGTGGTGAGAAAGATTCCCACCCCTTCCCATGAGGTAGAGCAGATTCACAGAAACCCAGCAGTTTTCCAAACCCTGCCTGGACCTTTACATCTTGATTTGTGTGAATTTTCAAGCACTGCATTAGGAAACTGTATCTTGGTTCATCATCACTTTGGAATGTGGTATCTGGTTATTTAGATGCCTCAGAAGAAATTTCTATACAGATAGCAGCTCAATGCAGGTACCCTTAATTGAGCTGGTCCGGGCAAATCTTACTTGCCATTTCTGTGCTCAGCATCCTGAGTGCCCACAGTGATGTTATCTTTCTTATATGGGAATCTCTGTGCCTCGGAGGGTACCTAATTCGCTGGCTTAGTAGAACTTTTGTTGAGCCTGTGGCTGGCCCCCGGGGCATACATAGTGAACAAAGCAGACAAGTCCCTGCAGACAAGGAGTTGATACTCTGGTTGTGCATTTAGACATTAAATGCTCCTTAAGTACAATGGTAAGAATTGTAATGACAAGAGGGTGCTGTGCTAGACATCAGCAGTGCGAACCCTTCTCGTTTGGTGGTTGGGTCAGGGAGGCTCTTCATGCACTTTAAGTTCCACTTTGAAGGGTATGAATTACTGAGACAGGGCAGTTCTGTTCTAGGCCATTGGTTCTCAAATGTAGGTGATTTTTTCCCCCAAAGATTTATTTATTTATTCATATAAAACTGGGGTACAGGCCAGAGATGTGGAGGGTGAGAGGATTCACCAGGGACAGAGTGGGGAGCAGAATAGGCAGATCGATGAAGTACACTGCTGAGGGGAGCAGTGGGCTGGTCAGGAGAGGTCTGCCGTGCCATATGGATCTATATGGGAAGGCAGGATTGAACTCATGCAGAAATGGCTTAAGCTTCTCAGTGCAGTGCTTTAACCCATTGCGCCACCAGGGAGGGCCAAATGTAGGCGATTTTGTCCTGCAGAGGCATTTGGCAGTGTCTGGGTACATTGTAAGTTGTCATGACGGGGGCATGGGGTGGGCTTGATGCCAGAGATTCTGTTGAACATCCTTATAATTTGCAGTAATGTGCAAGACAGCCCCTGAGACTATCCACTCCAGAGTGCGTGCTCAGGCCATGGAAACAGTGTGAAGGTGTTGAAGTTGGGATGCATTTGAAAAGGTGACCAAGGGCCCAGGTGACTGGAGTGCGAACAGCAAGGAAAGTGCAGATTTAGGGGAGAATGTTGCAGGTAGTGGTGCCCTGCTCCTGGCCCATGGCCAATTAGGTGTTCAGCATTTGGGTGCTTGTCCTGAGAACAGTGGGAGGCATTCAAGAGTATTATGTGCGGGTGTGTGGGTGGTGGAGGGCAGGGAAGTTGCTCAGCATTCTGCTGTGCACAGGAGCCACAATGTCAGTAGTGCCAGAGGTGAGAAATCCTGAGTTAGAGGGAGCAAGAATGGCCGCAGGCAAGTAGAAGACCTGGGTGAGCCAGTGGTAGGCCACTGCAGAGCAGTGGACACAGTTGAGAGGTTTGGGAGGGCGATCATGTCCCCCTGTATGCCAACAGTGCTCTGCCATCGTAAGGCACAGAAGTGAGTGAGAGAGACAGATTCACTTACTCTCCCAGACCCTATTTGGGAGTCTAAGTGAATATTTGTTAGGCGAATACTTACACAAACTTGTTATTGCTCACCTGATTGTGATCAAGTCTTGTGAAGAAAGGTGGTTTAAATGAGATGTCGGTATGTGTCAGGCCTTTTGCGTAGTGCCGTGCAAGGTGCTTGGTAAATACTAAGCAGCCCGCGTCCCATCCCAGAGCTGTTCTTGCCTTGGCCACGATGCTCAAGAAGAGAGCAGCAGCAGAACTATCTTCTGGGCTGAGGCTGAGACACGCTGAGGGGTCTACTCATCTTTCCTAGAGGCAGAGTGGAAAAAATAGAAATGTTCACTTTGATTTCTTGGCCTGAGTGACATGAAAGCAGAAGGCAGCAATACTTTCTTAATTTAATACAGCCTTATTATTTAGAATAACACATGTAGGCTTCCTTTTTTATTCCTTCTAAAATGTAGCAAGTGTAGCTATCATGGGTTATATATACTCAGTATCTTTTTAACTTCCTACTGTCCCTGAAATTGATTGTTCCCATCTTGTGATGTACATGCAGTATCTTTAGCAGATGATTAGTCAATCTCTGTATGATTCATACTTGCACTAACTTAGGTAGGGAAAAAAAATGGTCGTTCAGAATCTTACAGACCAAGTCAGGCCTGTGCTGCAAGAGACAAATGCATTCTGCGGTGAAATTGAACATGTCACCCACTTTAAATTTGCTTCCTGAAATCGTTTCTTTTAGGTTCTAATTTATCCTTACCCCATGCCACACACACCCTTCCCTGCTTCATTATTGCATTCACTTCTGTCTGGTTAATTCCAGTTCAGTTAAAGCCCCTTTATCAAGCTTTAAGAAGTTCTGTATCCAGCAGAGACTTATGGAGATGTTTTCTTTGGGCCAGTACTCCTCTGCTTAGTAGAGGCAGAAAAAGATGGTTCTGTTTTTCCCCCCTCTGTGTATCTCACTGTCCAGACAGGAAGATGGACAAGCAAGGAGACAAATTTAGAACTTACTGTAATAAATTAAGGTGAAGAGATAGGCGTGAATGTCAGGCAAAGTTTCGCAGACAAATGTGGCATCTCAGCTTGATTTGGAAGGAGGTGGCTGAGGGAAGACAGTGGAGCCTCCCACCCTTTTAAAGTGAAAGGAGGTTTGACAGGGGCACTGTCCACCTTCTAAGAGCAATAAATAGTCCTTAAAGGGCTGTGGCATAGTAGGGATTAACGCTGGGGAGGCACATAGCGGCCACTTAGCGCTTGCAGACTCATTGATGCGGAGTTTGCATTTGTCCCAAACATTTGTTCGTTTTTTCTTCAGTTTCTCTGAACAGTGTTTAATGGTTTTTACTGTATAGGTCCTTCATTTCCTTGGTTAAATTTATTCCTAGGTATTTCACACTTTTTGCTTTACCAGTGAATGGTATTGCTTTCATCATTTCTTCTGCTGCTAGTTCATTGTTTCCCTATAGAAATGGTGCAAATTTTTGTAGTCTGCAACATCACTGTATTTATTATTTGCCCTTAGCCACTGTAATAATTTTTAAGTATACAGTTAATTCAGGGGCATTAATTACATATTGTGCAAGGCTACTACTTTATTTCCAGATGATTTCATCACCCCAAACAGAAACTCTGGAACTGTGAAGCAGTAGCTCTTCAGTCTCCCTTTGGCCCCTGATGACTTCTAATCATTACTTTTGTTTCCATGGATTTTCATATTACTGACATTTCCTACCATGAACATTCTGTTAACAGTGTTTGTCTTGTTTGGGCAGTTTCCACCTGGTTTTCCATGTTTGCCAGGAACACAGAGATTGGGTTTGCCTGTGTTGCCATTTTGCTGAGGTCCATGTTAGATAATTAGCTTAATTGTTTCCCTTTTAGCTTTAAGACTTTTTGCCTAGGCTTGCTTGTATATTCCACAAGGAACATGCTTTCTATTTGTCATACTAAGTCTTCAGAATCTAGAGTTGTGCTACATAATACTCACTGATGGACTGAATTAAGTTATTAAGTATTTAATAATGATTTGAAAGCAATCCTGTCATGCCATAATACTTGTGTGAGTGTACCGGAATTTGTTTACCCAGTTAGCCTTCATTTAGCTTTTAAATTATTTTTCAGCTTTTGTTTTTATAAGTAAAGTCATTATATCTTTATGTAAGTCACTGAATGTTACTCTGTCATACTCTTTCTTAGTCCTTTTCCCTAGCAGTGTGCTATTTTTTGCTTTTTATTTGGTTGACACTATTCTCTCTCTCTCTCTTTTTTTTATAAAGATTTATTTATTTGTACATACAGAACTGGGGTACAGAAGCTCAGGGGCGGCAAGAGGCTTCACCAGAGACAGAGTGGGGAACAGAACAGGCAGATCGATGAAGTACACTGCTGAGGGGAGCAGCGGGCGGGTCAGGAGAGGTCTGCCACGCCATGTGGTCACCTCCAGGGCAGGCAGGAATCGAACTCATGCAGAAGCGGCTTTAGATTCTCAATGCTGTGCTTTAACCCACTGCGCCACCAGGGAGGGCCCGACACTATTCTCTTTTAATCTAAGCTCCTTAAAAAGCCAAACAGTACCTTTCAACTAGGTCATTTCATGCAAGTAAATGACGGTCCCTCACAGGGATAGTAACTCCTGGGGACAGAACCATGATTTCCATTCTGTGCTCCCTAAAATGTCCAAAATTTTATAATGTAATTCTTCGGAGTCAAGGAGTGTAGGAATGGTCTAGAAAAGTGATTTAATTAGTGTTTGAGTGAATAATGGCCATGTGCCTTAGTTTGGATCATTTCCTTTCTCTGAAATCATGCTGGTCTTAATAACCATTCAACTCTTAATTCAAAAGTTGGTCACTCATATTTTAGCCACTTTGTGTTGGGAAATGGTGTGGACTGAATACTTGTGTTCTCCCTAGATGCACACATTGAAATTTTATCCCCAACGTGATGGTCCTGGGAGGTGACTAGGTTAGGAGGGTGAATGGGATAAGGACCCTATCAAAAGAGACCCCAGACGGCTTCCTCCTGTGCCATCTGAGGCCACAGTGAGAGGAGAGTGCTCATGAGCCGGGAAGTGGGCTTTCAGCTGATACCAGATCCACTGGCACTTTGATCTCAGACTTACCAGTCTCAGAACTGTGAGGAAGGTGGTGTGTTGTTTGCACACCACCTGGGGTTGTCTTAGCAGTCTGAGAGGATAAGACAGAAGTGGCATGTTTCATCCAATGCGATAAGAAATTGCTGCTGATGACAGATTTGACTTCCAGTTGATATCATAGGAAGAGGAGGGTGAGCAGGAAAGATAAAACCTAGAATATCTTTAAGCTATCTTGGTCTCTCAGGCTCCTAATGCAAATGTAACTTTGTTTTTAGAAGCCTTGCAGAGCATGTTGTAATCTAGGAACATTGTAAACTCTTCAAGCTCTCTCATGGTATGGAAAGCTGCTTGAGGTTGGAGAGCAGAGGCACCAGTCTCTCAGAGTAGCATGTCACCTCTCTGGGCTTGGAAACCTGAGAAAGGGGACATGTGCGTTTACTGAGTAGACCTGCTGTTGTCTTTTTATAACCCTGTGCTTTACCATCTACCTTGACTGAGGATGGAGATGAAAACAGAAAGTTCTGGAGGGAAACTGTGGCGTGGTAAGGTAAACATCTTGTGAGATGTTTGCCTTGTAAAGCTAGTAGACAGAGTCATTCATTCTAGAATGCTTACTGATTTTATGCTAAGTATCTGAGAAAGGTTCTGAGAGTAAAATTAAGAGAATAAAATTAAGAGATTGAGTTCCTGGCTTTGAGGTACTGACCGATAAATAGATTAGTTATATTTCGGTATTGTGAATGCTGTCTTTAAGTGATGTGTGAACAGGTTGCTTCTATGCATTGTACAGCCCTGTATGATTTGCACATCTCATCTCCTTATCAGAAAAATCTTGCGAAGTAGGTGGTATTAATATCTTCATTTTACAAAAGAAGAAATAAGGAATAGAGAAGTGCCCTAGATTTCATTATTGATAAGTGCCAGGTTGAAACTCATATTTCTGATAGTAAACCTTCTCTTTGCACGATACTAGTTCTTCTAATAATTACCTCTCTTCCTTTCCTAAACTGGGGATCCTCCTCATACAAAGGAGTTTGGGCTCATCTTATTCTAACACAATTGTGCTTTTGACCCTGTTCTGAGGTCAACCCAAGCATGTGCAGGTTTTATAACTTTAAAGATTTTATCATCCTTAAAAACATGACATTCATGTGCACCATTTAGAAGACTGTTAAGACATCCTAAAAAGATTGAGAAAAGCACAGTTGTGGTCATTTGTAGACATGCCAGGAAAACAGTTCTGGGTCATTGAATTAAGGTTGATAATCATACAAGTTTCAGAATTCGTGTGACTTTATAAATGTGTTCTTGACAAAGAAACTCTGCAAATAAGCCTCAGAGGAGGTCTGTTGAAGCTAAGAGAGGCTTGATGAAGAGAAACAGGCTCTGGAGTTGGGTTGCATGAAAGACCAGCCTCATCACACAACTGCTTCAGCACCTGCAACTTCTCCGTGGGAATTAGGTCTTCATAGTACCTTTCTTACAGTTGGTAGCGTGTCATGGAGATTCAGTGGGGAGGAGCCCCTGGCATGATGGTGCTTAGTGAGTGTGTGTATGTACCTCCTCTCTTCAGAGTCCAACCCATAGAGACAAGCTTCAGCTGCCATTTTGTAAAAACTGCCTGACACCTGATCTTGACTACCAGGCATTCTGTGATTCTTAAAATGGAGTTTTAAAGGTGATAAAATGCTTTTAAATTAATTTTTATTAAAAACTTTTTTCAGTGACATACCAGTCATTGGCGTACAGTATTCCATTGTGTGTATATACCGCATCTGTTTGTGGACACTAGGGTGGTTTCTGTATGTTAGCTATTGTAAATAGTGCTGTAGTAAATATAGGGATATAGGTTTCCTTTCAAATCAGTGTTTTTATGTTCTTGGGTAGATACCTATGAATGGAATTGCTGGGTCATATGATTGATCCAGTCTTAGTCTTTTGAGGAAGGTCCACACTACTTTCCATGGGCACTAGACCAGTTTACATCCCCAGCATTCTCAAGTTTTACCAAGAGGCTGTCCTCACAGCAGAGAAAAATAAATTCTCGAGAATGGTATAGAGGGGAGGAGTTCGTGTGCCCTCTCCTAAGAATGAGCCTGGTGCTGTTACCAGTGTAATGTTTTAAGTGTGCTCACCACTGTGAAGTGGCAGTTGATGGGGTCAGGATCAGGTCCCAAGGGTCCACGGGAGGCTGAGGATGGGAAGACACACAGGGTTCTTGTGGGGTTGGCAGGTGCGTACAGGGTGGAAACCAGGCCAGTCCCCTGGTGAGCCCCAAAGCTGTACACCCACAGTCATCTTATACCCCGAGCTCTGGAAGGAGTTTCCAAGATGATTTGACCTATAACAAGACAGATACCTATGATACCAGAGAGACTAAATAATCTGCTCAAGATCTCTTCTGAAAGTGACAGAACAGGGGTGAAAACCATGTCCCTGAGTCAGCACCCATTATTCCCAACATGTCCCTTCAGATCAAATGTGCAGAACTCAGCTTAGCAGGAATGCCCTCCAAGGGTGGGATAAGGGTCCCTGCTGCTGCTGCTCTCTCAGGCACACCTAAGCGGTTTGGAGATGGTGAGATGAAGTTATCCGATGAAGGAAGGAAGGAACGTCAGCATCTCTCAGACACTAGTGGAGAGTGTCTTCTCTGATGTTTTCTCCCCACTTCTGGGCAGCCTTACTAGCTAAGAACATTTTTATTGAACTTGACTTTTTATGGTTTGTATTACAAAATTGAATAGATAACTGGATGTCCTTTGTGAACTACACAGGGATATTGATGGGTATCGCTTCTGTTTGATCCAATAAGCTGATACAAGTCAATACAGTTGTACTATGGAAAATAGATAAACATTCTATATTTTGCAAAGTAACCGACAATTTATAGTTCTGTGCCTGGCGTTGGGTTTGGTGCTATGTGTAATGCCAAATCCATGTAGGAGTTGCCGTCGGGTTAGAGGCCAATTTATTGTGTGCACTTAGAACAGCTATATGTACCAGGACTAAAGTGAACCCCACCAGTTCTCAGCCCCACGACACCCATTCCTCCTGTATCATTAAGTGCCCCCTGGCCGAGGCAGTCACACATACTAGAAATACTGAAAACAGAGCAAGCAGTCTCTTTGATGCTTTCCCTCTCTTTCACTCCCCAGCCAGTCTGAGAGCTGGTGCCCCTGACACACACTCTGCTCCATGAGCTGCCAGCAGGCTGTTCACCACTAAGCTCTGCAGCATTGCACCTCTGGAAGTCCTTGCGGTTGTTCTAAGAATGAGTCAGATACTCCCTTCTTCACTGGGGCTAGCACCAGCAATCAGCTTCTCTGTTATTCAAATGCCAGGCTATAGTCCTTGAAGTCAGGGAACTTAGCTTATTTTTCTTTGTAAACCCAGTGCCAGGCACATCAGGATCTCAGTTTTAAATAAAAACACTGAGGGGGCCTCCCTAGTGGTGCAGGGTGTTAATGCAGCACCATGAAGCTATTTGCAGCCACTGAAGGGCCAGGGAGCTGACCCACATGTGTAGCAGACCTCACCTGTCTCACCTGCTGTTCCCCTCAGCAGTGTATTGCCTGTTCTGCTCCCCACTCTGTCTCTGGTGAATCCTTTCATGCCCCACATCACTCGCGTGTTCCCCAGTTCTTGTATGCATAAATAAATAATTTTTTAAAAAAACATTGAGAGGATTACTAGTTTAGTTTATGGTATTTTTAAAGCTTTCTAATTAAGTGAGGATGTGAAGAAGCCAGATCTCAAAAAGCCTGAGCCCCATGAAAAGACACAAGCAGTAACAACTGGACAGTTTGGTCCGCCAGGCCTCCTCTGGAGCCAGATGTCTCACAACTGAGTTCTGACCAATGAAAACATAGCTGGTGGGTGCTGTTTCCAAGAAGTCTCCTTAAAGGGACTCGTCTGTGCCCTCCCTGGTGGTGCAACCGGTTAGGACACAGCACTGCACAGCTGCTTCACTATGAGTTTGATACCTGCCCCAGAGGTGACCCACATGGTGAGGCAGGCCTCTCCTGATCCGCCTGCTGCTCCCCTCAGCAGTGTACTTCTGACCCCGACTCTGCCTCTGTGACTCCTCTCACCGCCCCGGCACCTCTGGTCTGTACCCTTTAATAAATAAAGGGACTTGTGTTCCCCCTTCTCAGCCGTTGCGTTGGCTGGCGTGAAATTTCAGTGACTGGGCTCCCTCAGCCCTCTGGCAATAGCTGGGCCACTTCCTGGGCCATACCCTGGGGTTGGTGGGCTAGGAAGCCCAAGGAGCCTAGGTAGGAAGGAAGGTATTCCAGGTAGAGGGGTAGAGTGAAAGGACATGTGCAGGGCAGACAGAGGACGAGCTGGCACAGGGGCCGCCAGAGTGATGTGCTAGGACCCCCGAGAAAGTGGTTGAATATGGAGGCGGGGGCAACTGCCGCCAGTGGAGTCAGATGCAGATTGGACAAACCTCTGTGGCTCGAACGTGGATGTCTTGGTAGGGCCTCTGACGTGGTGAGAGCGTGGGTGGGCGGGGGGTAGTAGACCCTTAAAGAACGTGACTGTGGAAGAGAATTTGGAGTAGTGAGATTGTGTGTGTGTGCTCACGGCAGAATTCTGTTGAGTAAAAAGAGTAGGCAAGGTTGGTATGTGAGAGCTGATGATTCACAGAGCAAATGGACAGAGACTGGGTCTTGGCAAGGAGGAGGGGTGCTTTGTGGGGAAGAGGGTGGAAAGAGAAACGGGGCACACGGGTTTATCATTGGGGATGCAGACTCCATGGGCACCTATCTGAAGCCTCCCATTTTTCTCCTGAAACATTTAGCAAGGTCATCAACGTTACCTATGACTTGTAGGTAATACGCTCTCCACCCCCTGTATCTGGTTGGTTTCTTCTGTACTACCTGTGTTCTTCTGTGTCGTGCAAAGTCTTTTCCACATTCTGGATGGATCATACAGCCGTGTCAGTGCTCTTTGTTGCCGCCACGGCCCATGGCCTACAAGTCTTGTCATAATCCGGCCCCGCTTCCATTATGAGCCCACTTTGCATAGTGGCGCTGCAGCAAAACCTGCTGGACACTTGTCCCCAAGCAGCTTGCCCTTGCTGCTCTCAGCAGCCTCTGAGGGCGCTCTGGGTGCTGTCCCTTTCTCCTTACCTGCAAGCTTGTTTTCTAGCCTCCGCTTCTCGTGTCACAGCTTTTTCGGATCTCTTTGCTTCACTGTGCTCTTCCCCGCCCCAAGCCAGGAACTGTAGCTCTTATTTCCATGGCTTTGTCTGACGCTGATGAGTAGCCTTTTCTCTTCATTGAGCACCAGGAGCACACTCAGGTATATGGCAGGTGCCACGTGAATGGGTGAATATTTTTTTAATGAAATAATAGTTTATTTTTATATCATTTTGTGCCTTTTTCCATCTCACTTGTAATCCCCATGGGCTTCTCATCACCATAGTCCAGTGTGCTTCTCTCCCCCAACCATTTTTGATCCCAGTGAATGGGTGAATTTTGATTGCTTTGCCTGTTCTGTTGACAGTTTTTCATGAAATGAAAGTCATACACATTTAGTTTTTTTTTAAAGATTTATTTATGCATATAAAAATGGTGTGGGGAGGGGACAGAGTGGCGGGAAGCGGGTGAGAGAATTCACCAGAGGCAGTGGGGAGCAGAATAGGTAAATCTGCTAAAATACACTGCTGAGGGAGCTGTGGGCCAGAGAGGAGAAGTCTGCTGCACCATGTGGGTCTGTCCCTGGCCAGGGATTGAACTCGTTCTGCAATGGCTGGTGGTAGCTTCATAGTGCTGAGACTTAACCCCTTCTACTACTGGGGAGGCCCTCATACATATAGGCTTTGATGCAAAAAATCAGTTTTTCTTTTTCTTTATCTCTAGGTGGTTCTGGAATGGAGCCGGGATCAATACCACGTTTTGTTTGACTCCTACAGAGACAATATTGCTGGAAAATCCTTTCAGAATCGGTGAGATCAATTTTGGAATAATTTACTGGGATTAAAATGATGGGTCATGAAATCATTGTATGTATAAATATATATCTCTACATATATTTAGAACAATGATACATATATACATATATATATATATATCTACATATATTTAGAACAATGATACATATATACATATACATATACATATACATATATATATATATATATATATATATATATATATATACATATACATATACATATACATATACATATATATATATAACTCACCCTTGCTTCAGATGGGGGATCCCTCACATCTGCTTCCCAAAGGTCTTTCCTAGTTTTAGATACGGTTTAATTTATTCAAGATTATTCCCCTCTGAAAGAACTTTGTAGTCCATCCCCACCTCTCATGGATAAAAATCCTCCTGATTCTCGGCCCTCCCTGATGGCGCAGCGGGTTAAAGCACAGCATTGAGAAGCTTAAGACACTTCCACATGAGTTCGATTCCCGCCTGCCCCAGAGGAGATCCACCTGGCGAGACAGACCTTTCCTGCCTCGCCCACTGCTCCCCTCAGCAGTGTACTTCGTCCATCTGCCTGTTCTGCTCCCCACTCTGTCTCTGGTGAATCCTCTCACCCTCCGCATCTCTGGCCTGTACCCCAGTTCTATATGAATAAATCTTTAAAAAAAAAAATCCTCCTGATTCTCAAAGAGTAAAATGCTTTGCGTCATATTGAGTACAATAGCTCCCCTTTTTCTGGAGGATCTTTTCCAAGAATTGCCCCCTCACCAGTGGATACAGCGATTGTACTGAGCCCTATATTAGGCTGTTTTTCTTAAGCATACACAACTGTGATAAAGTTGAATTTATAAATTGGGCACAGTAAGAATTAATAATAACTAACAGACTAAAACAATGGTACTATAAAAG
The DNA here is from genome assembly GCF_000260355.1 of Condylura cristata. Classification (NCBI taxonomy): domain Eukaryota; kingdom Metazoa; phylum Chordata; class Mammalia; order Eulipotyphla; family Talpidae; genus Condylura; species Condylura cristata. Next base: position 11,265,264 of record NW_004567105.1, read on the forward strand.
TTGGTGGCTTTCCCTCTCTGAATATCTCTTTGTACACAGTACTTTAATAATGTGGTTAAACACTGTGCGTAACTGAAACCTTGGTAAGGTTTCAGATGAGGGAGGAGGGGACTTCTGTTCTGGTCACAGGCTCTCCTTTTGCCCTCGGCCCAGTCTCGGGATGTAAAGGTTATTTCATTCCCCTGTAGGGTGACTGCTCTGCATCAACTTTGAGCCCTGGCGAGTGTTGTGCTGACATCACTGATAGCCTGGGCCATTCCCATGACAGAGGCCAGGGAGAGCCGCCCTTCACCTGTCCTGGCCACCACGTCTCACCCCCTAGCTGTGGGGCAGAACAAGCACCCCACCAGTTGGGTTTTGTTCCCCCATGGCCGGGCTTCTTGCTGCGGCCAGGCTTTGGGACTCCTTCAATTTTGCTTTACTTTGGAGACTTTCTTCCCTTCCAGGGCAGACCTCAGAGTGGAAACAGTATTTTCCAACATCCTCCTTCCCTTCTTGCGGCTAAACTGAGTCACACTCTTCTTGGTCTTCAATATAAAACTGTTACTTCCAACAGTTATCTGTAAGACTGGTATCTATAAAACTGTTTATATATAAAGCATAACTGTTTTATGTTATAAAAGCAATGTATATACCTATGGTGGAAAATAGTTCAAACAATACAGAAAAATAAAGGTAAAATCTGTCCCCTTCTGAATTCCCTTTACCCAGAGGAATGATTGTTAATGAAGTTTTGGTTTTGAGTTTTTTGGTCATTGTCATTTTAACTTTAAAAAAGGAGTCCTTTTTCATTTATTTTCTTTTTACAGTATCTCTTGATTTTCCTTTTTACTGTGATGGGGTAGGTACACAGTTAACTACTACATGATGTGGAGCAAGAGATGTTCAAAGTAGATAACAAGTCGTTCACCTCTCAGAAAACCTTGGTCTGGATGTCTGGGACTATACCCACAGGCCTCCCTCCATCCTGATTATTCCATATGCTCTGAGGATAGGTCCACAACACCTTTCCCTCTACTCTCACAGAACTAGAAGACCTAACAGAATAGTGTCAGTAAGCACCGTTGACAGTTTTCTGAAACCCTCTAGATTGCCAATTCGCTGAAGACCTTGTTTCTCACTTAAGACCATGTCCCTGTTCCACCACTCCCTTGTTGTGGGTGCCTATGTGGGTTCTGTCCGATACGTTTTAAAAATAGCTCTGCTAGCAGGAGTATAATGGACCAGGCGAGAAAATACAAAAATAATGAACAACCATATACCAGAGACATTCTGTGGGGGCGGAGTGGGGAATGGGATCAAAAACGGGGGTGGGGGAGGGAAA
>NW_004567105.1:11266707-11298193 GCF_000260355.1 Condylura cristata
AAAAAAAAATAGCTCTGCTAGCTAAATGTATGGTGTAAAGTGCTAGAGAGTCCTGACTGCCTCGGTGAAGGACTGTGGGATTCCTTGACTTGACCTAAAAGCTTTATTTTTTGCTTTGGTCCTTCAAGCACCTTAGGTATGAATGTCATTCCTAGATTTGCTCCTTCAACAAAGATTGGGTCTTTGAGTCTTACAGAGCTTTAGACCTGAGATGTGATTGATTGCTGTAAAGAAGTTCACACTGTAGCAGAGGAGGTAGCTTGTAGGTACTACCTAGCAAAGGAGGGAAACTCTAGATCTTTCCCTTAAAATCCTTTACCATACCAGTTTTTAGAGACATCTTTAAGGGGGTGGTGTCAGCTGAGTAATAAAAACTTTTTCTAACAAGCTCAGGTGTCATTTGCCCCTTTTTACTAAGGTGACCTTTGCACTGGTGTCCCAAAAGGATTGGCAGGTAAAATCTCCACACCTGAGCGTGAGTCATCCTGTTCTTCCCCACCACACACACATTTGCAGGGGGAAAGTAAAAACAACTTCATTGGAAGTTGTTCATGATGAAGCCACGAACACTGTTCATTTATCTTGACCTTCTCAGTACCTCTCCTCTTAACGGTTTGGAAACTGAAATGGGAAGCAGGCCGAAAGCCCCCCTGCTTGGTCATTGGTTGTCCTGAGGAAAAGCACAACCTTGTTTTCTGTCTGGAGCTGCAGCCTGAGCTAGGTGTCCTGTTTCCTGGAGCACCATCATGACAGCTTCGCAGCACAAATAGCTGGTTATGGTGCAGATATTTTCTGGACCATGAGCAAAGTGATCCTGTTTCTTAAAGGAAAACAAATGAGGGGACTAGGGGCCAGTGAAAAAAGTAGAAAATTTGGGAAATGTCTCCACCACACTCTCACAATATTATAAAAGACTTCTGTAACTAGACGTGTGGCATTAGCCCAAAAAAGCACGTGCTAATGTTATTAAATAAGATGTTTAAGGAAATGCCTCACCATTTACCAGATCTGCTTAACTCAGTGAGTGTTATTTTCCAGGATCCTGCACAAAAGAGCCATTTAGAGTGCAAAAAAAAGATAGATTTTACTGTAAATGCACAAAAATTTCACTAATGTTTCAGATTTCATGCTACTCCTATTTTTTTTTTTTAGATTTATTTATTTATGCATACAAGAGCTGTGGTGTAGGCCAGATTCGGGGGTAGTGAGCGGATTCACCAGAGACAGGGTAGGGAGCAGAACAGACAGACCTACTGAAACACGGAGAGGTAAATTACTAACTGTTCTGACTAATTTTGCAGGATTAAGTCACCTCTAAAATGTAAATACCAGATTAAATGTAAAGTCTCTTCCAAGTCTAATTCTTTTTTTTTTTAATTAATTTATTTATGGGGTACAGGCTCGAGGTACAGAGGCGGTGTGAGGATTCACCAGAGACAGAGCGGGGAGCAGAACAGGCAGATCAGTGAAGTGCTGAGGGGAGCAGCGGGCGGGTCAGGGGAGGTCTGCTACACCGTGTGGGTTACTGCTTGGCCTGGGACTGAAACTTGTTGAAGCTGCTGTGGCTAGCTTCATAGTGCTGCACTTTAACTCCTTGTGCCATATGGGAGGGCCCCCAACTCTTTAGATCTAACATACTATTTAAGTTCTGCATTTTCATACCTATTTCATAGGATGTAGGCCAAAGAGGATTGCGAAGTGACCTTAATATTCACTTAAACTACACTGACTAAAATAAAAGTTGTATCATGTCATCCCTAGCTTTGGTTCTGAGTCAGAGGTGGCTCATTTCATCCCCAGCTTAAAGACACAGACCTCCTCCTTGTGGGTGAACTGAGGCAGTGTTCTGGGAGCTGGAGAGAGAGACTGGAGGCTCACAGACCATTTCTAGCAGCAGAAAAGCAGCTGACTCTGACCTGGAGTGGATCACCTGATTCCCTAAGAGTCCTCAGCTCCACACCAGAGAGCTACATTGGCCACATGAATGGCCAGAGAGGGGCCAGAGCAGCAACAACATATTATGCACTTCAGTTGTTCTCAGGTGTGCGTGTATAGCTATCTCTTGAGTCTATTTTAAACATCTTTAAGAGCAGAATTAATCTTTGCTCTAAGCACAGGAAAGCTCTGGAGTGCATGATCCTTTTTTTACTTCTTTTAAAAGTCTTTTCTTTTTTAAAAATGTCACATAGCCTTTTTTTTTTTTCTTTTCCAAATTAATTTTTAGTCTGAGAATAGATCTGAGAAGCTGGGAGTGAAATGACCTTAAATAACTTGCATGTGGGTAAAGGAAGGAGATAAGGTTTTGGTTTGGTTTGGTTAATGGAAAAGACCAATGTATTTGAGGGAATGAACTAATAGTTACTAAGCCAAGTACTTGTTAGAACCAACTCATGTACTCATCACAGTTCTGAAACCTATAATGATGAACAAGAACTCATTTTGGCCAAGGGAGCTGGTTTTCTTTTATTTTTATTTTTGTAAACTTGAAGACATAAACTCTATCCTGCATCTAAATCGGCAGTTCTCAGAGTGAGTTTATAGACAAGCAACAATAATCATGACCCAAGGACTTGTTAGAAATACACATTCTGGGCCTCCAGTCTAGACCTAATGAGTGAGAAATTCTGGGCAGAGGCCCCAGGGATCTGTTTTACAAGTCCTAGAGGTGATTCTGGTCCTGCCGGCCAGGCCGAGAACACTGACACACTGATGCTGCGGAGGGCGGATGCTGCAGAGGGCGGATGCTGCAGAGGGCGGATGCTGCAGAGGGTGCCTACAGGTGCAAAACAGGGAACCATCAGGGAAGCAGGACACAGCATGGTGGCACATCTCTGCCTTACAGGTATTCTAGTGCAAGCTAGGCACCTAAAAATAGTACAAGACAGTGCTTAGGGTTCCTGAGAGGCCCAAGGCCAGTGGAAGCCACTGTCAGGCAGTACGTTTTCTATTGGGGGCTGGGGGAGGGGGGGTGATAGACTAGAGGTATGAAGAAGGAGGAAGTGGCTAAAGGACGCTTGAAAGAGAGAATATTCTGGGAAGAGGAAGCATGTTCAGAGCACAAAAGCCTGCACATTCTTACCTGGTTTGGTGGTCGCAGCGTCCAGGCGATGGTCAAGGAGCGAGTCCCACAGGCTTGGCGCAGGGGCTGGCGCATGCCCAGCTGCCCTCTGCCTGAGTCTGAGGGTGGTTCCCCACCTTCCCGCAAGAAGCTGTGCGTCTCCTGACACGCTTTCACGCTCAGCTCCTGTAATGCTCTTCCCTTTGTCCTCACTCTCTTACTCGCAGTCCCCAGTCCTTGGCTAGGCTAGACCTGGGTAGGCATGCAGTGTCCCCTCTCCCTGGCCCCTTCTTCCCTGCTGGCTGCCTCACTTCCTTCACATCTTGCTGAAAGGCTACTTTCTCAGCCGTCCCTGATCTCCTGGTTTAAAAACTGGCCCTTGCTCCGCCCCCTCACCCATGTATTTCCCGCTTCCACTTTATTTTCTCCATAACATTTTTTTTTTAAAGATTTATTTATTTGTACATACAGAACTGGGGTACAGGCCAGAGGCTCAGGGGCGGTGAGAGGCTTCACCAGAGACAGAGTGGGGAACAGAACAGGCAGATCGACGAAGTACACTGCTGAGGGGAGCAGCGGGCGGGTCAGGAGAGGTCTGCCACGCCATGTGGTCTCCTCCGGGGCAGGCGGGAATCGAACTCATGCAGAAGCGGCTTGAGCTTCTCAGGGCTGTGCTCTAACCCGCTGCGCCACCAGGGAGGGCCGATTTTCTCCATAACATTTAACATCAATCGACTTTATCCCCCCCATCCGCCCCAGTCTTAACCTTCCTTTCTAGAACGTAAGCTCCTCAAAGACTTGGGTCTTGTTTTATTGACTCCTGAGTCCCCAGCTTCTGGAACAGAGCCAAGCACACACAAGGTGCTCGATAAATGCTTATTCAGGGAATAAGTGAACACTCTTTCTGATGCTCATTTCCTCCTTGAATAAGACTCAAGTTTTCCTTTAAGCTAAAAGTGGTTGTCATGTGCGCTATTTATGGTTTCCTTCCACAGCCTTTCAGACTTCCCACCAGACTGTATCTATTCTCCCTTGAGATAATTGGCCCTGCACTGAGTAGTCTGATGGCAGCCAAAAGCACAGTGTGGTTTTTGGTTCGTTTTTGGAGCCTGTCATTCTGTTGTGGGCTTCACCCTGTGCTTGGCCTGTGAGGAAGAGAGAGGGGGCAGAATGCAGTGTTCCTAGTCATAAGAAGAGATATCGTTTCATGAAAAAGTTCACACTTGAAACACAACTACCCAAAGTCATATGCCACAGGCCTGAAGCAGCCCTAAGAGATGGTGGGGTTGGGCCCTCCCTGGTGGTGCCATGGGTCAAAGCACAGCACTATGTAGCTAGCTGCAGCCACTGTAGCACAAGCTTGATTCCTGGCACAGCCAGGGAGCTGACCCACATGGCTCAGCAGACCTCTCCTGTCTGGCCTGCTGCTCCCCTTGGCAGTGTTATTTCAGTTGATCTGCCTGTCCTGCTCCCCACTCTGTCTCTGGTGAATCCTCTCACCCCGGCCCAGCACCTCTAGCCCATACCCCAGTTCTGTAGGCATAAATAAATAATTTTCTTTCTTTTTTTTTTTAAAGAGAGATGGTGGGATTTTGGTTGTGAAACAAAAGGGAAGAGTTCAGCAGGAGCAGAACCTCCTGAATACAAACACCAAAGCCAAGAATTAAATGCCGTCTCAACTCCTTATTTTGAGGATAAGATATCAAGGGAAAAACTTAGCAGGTTCCTGAAGGTCTCCTGTGGTGTTAGTGATTCAACAGACACACACTGAGCTCCTGTATCAGGCACTCTGTCTGGTTGGTACTCTAGGGAACCAAACAGGAAAGTTTACTGTTTCTTGGAGCTTGTATGCTGGAGGAGGGGCCCCTAGTTACCCAAGTAGTATCTGAGTTACTAGTTACAAATTAATTATCTGATGTGCTAGAAAGGTGATACGGACTGTGAAGCAAAAGAGAGAACTGGAGCAAGGAGCTTTGGCAGGCTGGGGGCGGCAGGGAAGGGGAAGGCCCCAGCATTAAAGACGGCTGGGGCTTCACTGGGCTGTTTGCTAACTCTTCCTCAGTGGTTTGTTTTGGCCTCTAGTTTCCCCCCTCATTTTGGCTGCATGTGTAGTGTAGCTTCTTTGTTTGCTAGACTGGGAATGCAGCAGTTCAGAAAGAGCTTCCAGGACCTCCACGTTCTCAGAAGTGGGGGGACAGCTGCCTACTTACCGAGGCTGTGAGGATCACATAAAGTGTCCCCCATTGGGTCAGCTCAAAGCAGTTTCTCAATGAATGTTAGTCCCCTAGCTCCAGTTTGAAAGCAGGTGGTCCTGTGATAGATGCCTGGGTCGGATGATGTTTTCAAAACCTCAAAGTTTCACCCCTCCCGTGCTCTTAATCCTGAATAACGGAAGAACGCATGTAAGCTGGAGGTCTTGTGGGTTTACCCTAGGCTCTGTCTGCCCATGCCCATCGATGTGGTTTACACCTGGGTGAATGGCACCGATCTTGAACTACTGAAGGAGCTACAGCAAGTCAGAGAACAGATGGAGGAGGAGCAGAAAGCAATGAGGTAAAGCTGATATTTTAAAACCAAAACCCACAACACATTCTCTGAGCACAAGCAACAGCCCATTTCAGAAGGATGAGGTGATGTTTAGAATGCTGCCTGAACAAAAGCCTGGTCTTCAGACTTGTGGCAGTACTAGCTGTTGTCTGGTCATTGTTTTGGTGCCTAAGAGCAACTTTGGGAGATCCTGGTCTCGCTCTGTCAGGTGGCCATTTTATCATCTTGACACTGTTGTGATGTGTTAAGAGGGGCCCTTGGCTCCTGCTTGCTCAGTCTGAGCCCCAGCAATATGCAACACGTATTATTACACAGAAGAGTTTCCTCACCAGGCCCATTATTCCCTTGAAAAACAAAATAAGCCTAGAGACTTATATTTTTCTATTTGACAAAGACACTAAGAAATATATTCACTTTTTTCGACCTTTAAATATCACATAGTACACCATGGAGCTAGAAATGTAAATTTTTTGATAGTGTAATTTGGACCATTTAGTATACTTTATGTGGGGATGGTTACATTACACTCTAACAAATTGTCTTTCTCTCTGTCTTAAAGAATCTAATACCTTCCCTCTGCATGAAAATGACTGTGACATCCTGATACCATATTTTACTAGTAAAATGTAAACATTTTGATAAGCTGTCATGGTTACCGTAGAACATGTGATATATTGTTTGTGAGTTCATTTCACTGAGATGTCACTAATTATATATCTTCATTGTTATATGCATTTTAATTACTTCCTAACCTACTGGTAAGTGCCAGTGGCGTAACCAAGAAAATCAATGTTGTCGGTCTCCTTTTATTCACATTTGGGGCCAGTACTAGTCCATGAGTACATAATGAAATATGTTTGCTCTCACTAGAGAAATCCTGGGAAAGAACACAACAGAACCAACTAAGAAGAGGTAAGCATTTTTATTTTCCCATGTTAAATCCATGTTCTCCCTTGCTTTTGCTGGATACACAATATTTTACATCTACTCATTGCTTTTGTTCAATACCTCTTGTGCTGTTTTGGTTTTTGTTTTTGACCTGCAAATTAAATACATCCACTGAATGTGAATGTTTGCAATGCCCATGCATAGTTGATTAGAAACTGAATATTCAGGTGGTAGCTAATCAAAGCTGTGAAAGTACTGGGAAAGCGTTTCCTTCTCTATCATTCCCTTTAATCTGACTTGATGTGCTATTCTCTTGCTCACTTAAGGAATTTATATCCATATCTGTGTGGTCAGTATTTCCTTTAAATGCGGTCATAGTTGTATGTCATATGTCTGAGGGGTTTATTTAGTCCAGTATAAGGAATCAGACAGCCCTCACCCGATTTGAATCCTCCCTGACTCTCAGAGGTCCAGAAACAAGACTGTCGCCTTGACAAGGGGGGACTGTCAGTTCCCCACCTACCTGCTAGACTCGAGACAAGATCTCTTCTTAAAAATGGTACTGAGGGATTTTGAAAGCCAGAGGTGCTTCTTAATCATCTCTTTCTGTTAATTTGGTAGATTTATTATTTTATAGTTAGCACCATCACTTTCAAATGACTTTTAAGTCAAAGCAATGATGTAGCAGTACAGAAGGGGCAGTGAAAGAACACACGTGTTTGTCAGCTTTCATCAAGAACTGTGATCATTGTATTACTCCCTTTTCATACATGTTTGTAGTTATAAACTATGCAAATCATAGTCATTACTTCTGCTGAGGAATTATTTCCACATTGCATACTTTCCAATTATAAAGTAACTCGACAATTTACTAAATGTTGGGCTTGTCTGCATTTTTACTATTATAAATATTTGTGATATTTGTATTTTAGTCTGACACTTTCAGTGTGGGGTATCTCTTCCCAGTGAGAAGCAGCTGGAGTGCCTCCTCACGCACTGTGTCAGGGTGCCGATGCTTGTCCTGGACCCGGCCCTGCCAGCCAATGTCACCCTGAAGGACCTGCCTGCTCGCTACCCTGCTTTTCATTCTGCCAGTGACATATTCAATGTGGCAAAGCCAAAAAACCCTTCTACTAATGTCTCAGTGGTTGTTTTTGACAGTACCAAGAATGGTAAGATCTGATGAATATTTCTTTTTTTAAAGTGATGCATACATGAACTGGGGTTTTAGGCTGGAGGTGCAGAGGTGAGAGGATTCACCAGCGACAGAGTAGGGACGGAACAGGCAGATGTACTGAAATACATTGCTGAGGGGAGCAGCGGGGAGACAGGAGAGGCCTGCTGGGCCATGTAGGTCACTCCCTGGCCTGGGATTGAACTCGTGCCACAGCAGTGGTGATAAATCCATGGTGCTGAGACTTAATCCCTGTGCCCCCAGGGATGGGTGTTTGAACAACAAAATTCTGAATGGACAGAAATGATTTGGTTTTGAAGAAATGCCCGATAAAGTAAAAACATACAAGAGAAGCAAAAGAACTTCCTGTCCTCAGCCCTGACCTCAGGAAGGAGGTGCACATAATTTACTCTAATACAAATGCTCTTCTGTGCCACAGCCAGGTCTTCATTCTTCTGTTTACTGTATTCTCATGACTCCGGGTGACTCTGGAGGTGCCTTCCCCTCATATAACTCCTCAGCAAGTTGTTTTCTGCAGTTTGGAGAGAACAGACCTGTACCTGGAACAGTCCTACTTTATAGGACTGTTTATAAACATCTAATTATACTCTTCACTTGACTGGATGGTCGAATCGATTGTAATTCTGTCATCAAGCTGCATCCAAATCTTGGAGATTCCATCCTTCGCTGGGTCACTGAGCTTTGGGGCCTCGGGCCAGCATCTCCACTCTCACCTCTTGTCTTTCGTCTCCCTCTGTGCTGAACCTCTACTTGGAGGCTCTACGTCCTTCACCTCTGTAAAGTGAAAACTGGCACGTTCCCTCCGCAGCACTGGGTCCTGTTCTGAGTTCCCGTTCTCTCTGTGTCACACATCCCCACTTAAGTCTTTGGACTCATCTCTGACCCATTCTTCCTTTTACCTCCATAACTAATAATTAACCTCCTTCTGTTACTTGCTTTTGTGTTTTGTAAATGATTCTTAGATCTTTGCCTTTCTTGCTCGTCTCATTTCTGCTGCACCAAGCTGAATCCTTCACACAGATTCCAGCAGTAGTCTCCTCATTCTCTGTCTTCCCGGAGTTTTTCTGCCGTCCTTCCAGCACACAGTTGGAGATGAATCAGAAAGCCCTGATCTTATCAACTCACTTCCTTTTTGAAGCGAATGATGTGCTAGGTAATGTGTACTTGTTTTCCACATGGCTGCAACCCCCTCTTCCTGGTGCTCAGCTTTGATTGCCCGGACTGCGCCCACTGGTTCTCAGGGTCCCTTTCCCTCCTCTTCTTGTCAGCTTCTTCCCAACACACTACCCTCTTCCAGCCCGGCTCCTGTCCAGCTCAGTCTCAAGATCAATCTCCTTCACAAAGATCTTGGCCTGGTATACTCACAACCTTAACTTTTCTACTGTCTTGTCTGTGGTACTTGTCACCTAACTCACAATTTGGGATTGCACAGGAGTTTCTGGTGTCCTTATCTGAATCCTCTGTCAAGCAGATTCTTATCACTCATCCCTTTGTGTCCTGGATAATGCCTAACAGAGCTCAGTAAGGACCTCAGCGAGATACCTGTCATCTCTCCTTGCACACTGTAGATCTGTTCAACTATTTTGTACAGTGATTTTTTTTTCCTTAGTTACATTTTGAATATATAGGGAAAGTTAAGGGATAATCTTTGATGAATTGTTTGACTAAATTTAGCTTTGTTAAGTTATTGTTAATGTTTCTTGAAATTAACAGGGTCTGGTAATGTCACCCAATAATTAGACATTCTAGTGTCTAATAAACAAGTCGTGGGTTTTTCCTCTGGTTTTATGATACAGTAAAGACTTACATAAGTTTCAACATAAATTCCGTAGTAAACCGTAGCTTTCTAAACACTGTTTTTGAATTCCAAGTGGATTTCTGTTTGTCTGCCCTACTTACTATATTCAATCAATCACTCAGGAAAGATTTGTTACTCTGAATTGGTTGTTTTTTGGGTAACAGGGAGTAGCAGAGAACAAAAGGGCCATGTTCCTGCCTTCATGGGGCGTGTATTTCTCATAAATTGTTCTTAGCTTAGAGATATAACAACAGGCAGAAGCTAGGTTTCGCCCATGGATTGCCAGCCCCTGAAGTAGATGAAAAAACTGGCCACATTTGTTGTTTCGTTGACCTCATTTAACCTTTATTAGTTCATCATGGAAATCTGTTGGCTTTTCTTTTACTTTTGAAATGTGCTATATCTGACCTCCTTGTTTGTGTCTTAGACTCTTATCGACTGGATCACACTCAGCAGTCATGTGATCCAGTCCTGTAGCCTGGACCTGGGTCTCAGCAAAGTGACTTTTCCAGTGAAGCTTATCTGACCCTTTGATGTGTTGGAAGTAAATTTCCTCCTCTGACAATTCACTTTATCTTTAAACAACGCTCACTTTTCTTTTTTCTTTTTTAATTGAGTACTGTTTGGATACCTTCATCTGGTGGTACCATAGTGGCCCATGGTGCACCCAGCTAAAGCTCACCCAGAGCCCCCACCATAGTCCACGTGCTTCCTTCCCTCTTTGTCATGGACCCTCACTTCTGTAGTCAGCTATCAGGGTTAGTTTCTAAGCTAATATTTATGTGACTTTATATTCCACATACAAAGTGACATCATCTGGTATTTATCTTTTTCCTCCTGACTTTTTTGCTTAGCATAATCCCTCCCAGCTCCATCAGTGTGCAGCAGGTGGCTTGAGTTTATCTTTTCAGATGGCTGAGTCATAGTCTATTGTGTATTTATACCATATCTTGATGAATTTATCTGTTTTGGGGCATTTAGGTTGTTCCATAATTGAGCTACAGTAAATAGCGCTCCAGTAAACATGGGAGTTTAAGTTTCTTTTCGAATTAGTGTTTTTTGAATTTTGAGTGTACATGCTGAGGGATGAAAGTACTGGTTTGAGTGACTGATCCATTTTTAATGTGTTAAGCTGGGCTGAGCAATTCGCAGTCCCAGCAGCATGTAGGAGGTCCCTTTTCTCTGCATCCTTGCCAGCACTTGTTGTGTCCCTTATCACAGGGGTGAGGTGGTATCTCATTATGGTCTTGATTTCATTTCTCTCATAAATGAATGATGGTGAACATTTTTTTTCACGTACCTATTTGCAGTCTGTCTTTGTAGAATGTCTTTTTCCTTTGTAGGAGATACTACTTTGCTAGATTTGACTCACTGATCAGTAGTAAGAAAACTGGGGGGAACCCTTAGTCTGTTACCCAGCATAATACTTAGGTCAATTCTGTGTAAACTGCACACATTTCACAAATATGACTTTTGTGTTTTCCAAACTCTTAATAGTGAATTCAACAAGAGGGAACCTATGACAGTCCCCTGAAACCTTTCTATAGGGTAATCGCATCTTTATCATTTGTACTGTCCAGGCAGAATGGGCTATAGTCCACGGAACTGGCAGTCTAGCCTGTATGTGTCTTTTCCACCGAGATGACAAGCTGCCTTGCTCAGGTTACATAAATGCACTGCATCTGTTAGAGCTCTCTAGTCTGCTGGGGTAGATCAGTGGGGAGAAAGACATGAAGAGGCGTGCCCCTGATAAGTTCGTCACAGTGAACTCACACTCAGCATGTTTTAAATATCAATGGCTGCTCCTCTCCAGTGCTCACCTACAAACTTTCGTGGCGCCCCGAGGCTTTTGACGTCCAAATTGCCAGCTACCATTTGCTGTTTCGGCCCATTGTACCTTCCAACCCCTCATGGCTTCCCCTGCCCCTGCGTGTCCACGGCAGCGCTCCCAGTGGGCTGTGTCTCTTCGTCCTCCCTCCACTTAACATGTCTGCTCAGCACTGACAGAGCATCTCAGGGTTCTTTGGGAGGGGCCCTTTCCTAGTATTCACCACTCCTGAGTGTTTGGCTCGAGCCGAGCAATGCTCTGTTTTCATTAAACATGTTTTATTAGACATTTTTGTGACTGCCGTTTCCTTCCTTGAGATTCAGTTTAAATGTGACTGGCCCAGAGCCACATTCCACACGTCTGCTGCCCATGTGACTCTCTCCTCCCTCCCTCCCTACAAACTTCTTTTGAGTGGGTTATTTTTCACTCCCCCAACTGTGATTTTGAGGGTGTTTGGGGGGTGTTTACGACTTTAACAGCCCTCAGATGCTGTGTTCACTGCCTGTCAGAAAGGTTTCACTAAAAATGCACTTCTTTATTGTATTGTACGGTAGTTGAAGATGCCCACGCTGCAGTGTCCAAAGGAAACAGCAAACAGACAGTTTGGAGGGGCTACTTGGTATGTGACTTTAAACTTCATGGTATTTTTGCCGCAGATTAGGGGCTATACCTTTTGTGTGTGTGTGTGTGTGTGTGTGTGTGTGTGGTTTTTATTTTTATTTTTAAAGATTTAGTTATTTATGTGTGTGTAGTTTTTATTTTTATTTTTAAAGATTTAGTTATTTATGCATACAGGCTAGAGGTGCAGGGGGTGAAAGGAGTCACCAGAACAGAGTAGGGAACAGAAAAGGCAGATTGACTGAGATACACTGCTGAGGGGAGCCGCGGGCAAGATGGGATTGATCTGCTGGGCCGTGTGGGTCAGCTCCCTGCCCAGAGATCGAACTTACGCTGCTGAGGTCAGCTTCATGGTGCTGCGCTTTAGCCCCTTGTGCCACCAGAGAGGGCCCCGTCTGTTGAGTTTTTAATGTTTACTTTTTCCCTCGGGCTAGCTTACTAGCATTAATGAATGTTGACTTAAGAAATCTTATTTTTGAATCTTGTATGATGCAATAGAGCAGCATAAGTTTTCTCAGCTGTAATTTTCGCCTGTCTGATGATATGGAAAATGACTTGTGTGTTTCTTTCCCCTGTCTTATTTAAGACAACAGATAAAGAAGTCCCAGGATTAGTGCTAATGCAAGACTTGGCTTTCCTGAGTGGATTTCCACCCACTTTCAAGGAAACAAATCAACTGAAAACAAAATTGCCAGAAAATCTTTCTTCAAAAATAAAACTGGTAAGAGCATAGGAGACAGAACAGTCAGCACAGCATGTGTCACGTGATGCGCAGGGCCCTGTTCGCAGCGGGTGCTCAGAGCACAGCCCGCTCTCACCAGTGCAGAGCACTCCCGAGCTCAGCGCGCAGCCCGAGGCAGTACCAGCTGGTCTCCCCCAGGGGAGATTTGTCCGGGTTCCCTGCCATCTCCCTGGAGCTGGTGCTTCTGGGAAGTCCAGCTGTTTCCCTGTGAATACTCATTGCAGGCTGTTTGCAAGATTCTAACATGTGATCAAATTCAGGCATTAGGGCCCTTGATTTTGAGAGGCTGGCGAGACAATGAGAGAGGGAAGACTAGGAGAATGCCAGCTTTGGAATCCACTTCTTCAAGTGACTTTGCTCACGTCTCACTTCCTGGTTTTATTATGAGGGCTCCAAAAAGGGAATTTCCTGTGTCTGGGCTCCTGGTCCAGTGTTTATTAAATGCCTACTGTGTGCCAGAGAATGTGCTAAGCATCACTAAATAAAACACTTAAAGAATTTGGGGAAGGGGGTGTCGTGACTTCTAAATTTCTAAACACGCAGAGTGCCATGAGGACACCTGGGCTGTCGGTGTGCTGGGGCCACGAAGTCTTGGCAGAACAGGACCACTTTAGCTGGGCCCTAAACAGAGCAGCTTTTCTCCCAGCAGAGAAAAATGAGGGGACGCTGTCCCAGCCTGAGCAATGGACCCAGGGCCTGCAAGTCAGCCATATTTCGGAGAACAAAGGCCACTGTTCTGGAGGGCAGGGCCTGGTCAGGAACTTGGACCAGGAGGCCAGGAGCCTCGCCAGGGGGAGGAGGACTCAATCTGATATTGAGGAACCTATTAGGGAAATATCTAGCAGGTAGAGCTTGGATGAGAGGTTGCTTGGAGATAGGAAAACCAGTTTGGTCACCTGTGCCATAGTCCAGCTAGACAATCGGGTTCCACATGTACCTGAGCAGGGGTGCCAGTGATGAGGATGGTTCCAGAAATACCCGAGAAGGACCCTCATCACAACCTGGTGACACACTAGCTGTTGGATTTCACCACACTCAGCTTCATGGGGAGAAGGAAGGAAACCTGAGTCAGATTAGGTATGTAATGTCCAAGGTACTTTGAAGTTTGTAGGAGGAAAAGGCTGTTAAGCCTTGGACTTGAGAACTTGAACAGCTGAGCCTTTTATATTCCTGAGCCCCTTCTGGGCAAGGCCAGTGGCCCCAGAGCCACCTCGGGCTTGGTTCTGCCCCAGAGGCCCTGTTCCAGCCACAAGTGTCTTAGGACAGGTACTGTGTTCACCTTTATGTCTGTATTGATTACCTTGGGACCTGGCTCAAGAAGTACTTAAAGGAATGAGTGAGAAGAAAAGTTGTGACTGTTAGAATAGCTGCAAGTTCAGCGTCTTGGATGATAAGGAAAATGTGGCAGCAGTGTGATTACACACAGTGTTCTCCAGACGTATGGCTCCAGGCTTGCGTTCCCAGGGCAGCTTCACTTCCCCTATATTCAGTTCCCAACCAAACCAGAACCCCCATTCTCCCCAACCCCTAGAGGGGAATGAGGTCTTGAAACTGGCCTCAGCTTACTCTAAATCATCTGTTTTTAGAAATTTTCATTTCTGGGTTTTTTTTGTTTGTTTTTCTCCTTCTTAACATCTGTTAGGTTAGTTGAAAATTTTTCCCAAGGCTCTCAGGCATATCCTCACATTTGGTTTAATGCAGTGATAGTGGTTGCTGAGTAGGCATGCTTCTCCTCACATTCCTTAAAATCACATTCAGAGGTAATGAGTGCATAGTACTCAAGTAGCAGAGTGAGTGCATGAGTTAAGATACTGAGAGAACAGGACAACCTAGGCCTGCGTGTTGAAACCGAAAGGTCTGTGTGCGTCAGCGACATGGGGGAAGATCTCAAGGGGAGGGTGCTGCAGGGGTCCCTGGAGGTTGAACAGGCCACTTGTTTTAGTGGGACAGGCATAGCTACAGGTGGAACAACATGAGGAAGGGCAGCGCCAAGGGGCAGGACAGCATATTTCCTCAGGCCTCTCTTCAGGGCAGGTTCATCATCAGTAATTTGTACTAAAATTGTGCTAATTCTCTTTTTTTTGGAGACTTGCCCAAAACCAGCTTATGCACCTGCTCTTTTAAAGCATGGCACCCTTTCCTTATTCCTAAATAAATACTTCAGGCAATTAAACAAGCAACTGTAGAACAGATTTAAGTTTCAAAAAACCGCCCAGATATATTAAGACCTATTGAGTTGTCCAGTTGCTAGAAAGAGCTAACTTGTTTTCAATGGTAGCAACTAGCATGTTTCTCCCTTCACCTATCACTACCATACATAGGCGTAACCATCATAGTCTTCTAAATAACGCCAGAGCAGTAAGTGTCCCAAAGTCCCAGTGACTTAAAAATAGCAGAGCTTTACTTCTCGCTCATGCTGCATATCTGTTGTGGGTGTGCTAGTGTTGGCTGTGGAAGTTGTTCTCTGTTGGGCACGTATCATTAAGGAGTTAGACAAACTTACTTTTCAAGCAAGAAGCTCTTCATAAATATGGATGCAGCTGCCCAAGCTAACTCCAACCTCAGGTGCTTACTGCAACCACTTTTCCTTGCTACCTTCTCTCTCTCCTCTGGCAAAGTAATTAAGGGCCAGCGGCAGTGTTTACTGCCAGAGAGCAAGCAGTTCCTAAAGGAGCTGGCCAGACTTTTCCAGAAGTGCAGGATATTGTGTAGCATGTCCATCACCCTGAAGAAGTATGGTGGTCGAAATAAACCTATTCCAAGGAAAGGTCCCGTGGAAGCTTTTTGGCCCTCAGACAACAGACATCTGAAGAGCTACTGATGGAAGATAGACGAATGCTGTGAAGTTAGTAAGACATAGGTGGTGTGTTAAAGCACGTTGAGAGCTAACATGGGTGGTCTGAAGAAGAGAGAAGAAAGAGCCAGAATGAGAAGCAGCACAGAGAAGAGCGCGTGATTTCCTGCTTGCACCAGCTACCCACCAAGTCCCTCTTTTTCCTTTGGTTTTCACTTTCTGCCCACAAAGTCAGACAACTGATTCCCCTTCAATAACTGTTGTCATGAGAGACTCTGGAGGGAAGAAGGGCTTCTACGTTTACAGCATAGTTTTAAGAAGCCAATTTACTTTAGAGGGCAAAATTGGTCTGTATTGCATGGTTTAAAATTCCTGGATTACAGTTGCAGAAAGTCTGCAGACATCTGTGTGAAGAACAGTGTGTCATTATACTCTTCTGTCTGCACCAAACATATTTTTGTTCTTTTCCCCACCTCATATTAATAGTTACTGGCAATAACTATTGATTCTGGAATGATGTGACCCTGAATAGGGTTTAGCGCTATCTTTCAGGTTATTGGAATGAAGCCCAACAGTTTTATAAAGTGCGTTCTGTGGAAATTCTTTCCAACTGGCTGTATAATTTTATCATAGTTTCTTTTGAACCTCCCATAGCCAAATGAATGTTTATTTGTCCACCTGAGGACTTGTGCATTATGAACCATCAAAAACAAAGATTCCAAGGTTTTTAGAGAGTAATTAAGATGCTGGTCTGGGGTGCCCCCTAGTGGCTAGAGAGGGCGCCCTTTTCTGACAAGTTGATGGCTTTCAGCAGAGATCTTGCTCATACATATTCTCTTAAACCCTTGTCATTTGTCTTCCAGTTATTGATTAGTTACATTATAAGATGCCTGTGAAGTTTCAAAGTAGTTTTTAAGAATAAAAGCAGTTTGGATATAAGAAGTTAAGAGAGAGGTATTATTCCCATAAATTTCAAATTGAATTAGAAATTAAAGTGCTATACTTGTTTATTCTAGAGGAGTGTTTTTCGTTGTCCAGGGGGGCCTCAGAGGTGCTGTTTGGAGGGAGGACGCTGGGAGTGAGTGGCAGTGCGACTCCCCAGATGTCCAGATGAATATTCTGTCTGCAGAACCTGTGTCCCCCCCCCTCCAATCAGGGTGGTGCCAGCAGTGACTGGCAGTTGTCATGGGTGCTTAGTACATGACAGGCACTGTCCCAGGGAAGGGAAATAACCAGGGCACAATATGTGTGTACTTTGTGATAAGCGTTAATGGACTACATAATAAGGGGAAAGGCTATAAATGAAATTGTAGCTCCAATCTCTAGTTTTTGGCATACATAAATGCAAACAACTTAGAGGAATGGGTTCAGTGTAGTCATATAGCCCTCAGAATGAGCCCTTAATAATTTGTGTTCACTTCTGTTTCATAAACTAAGAAAGAAGGGCAGAGATTTTGCTGGAAGAGACAGCTCAGCAGAAGGATTTTATTGTTCTGGATTAGTGATTTCCAAACTTCTAAGCTCTGAAAACTTTTTTTAAAATAGGAAATTGTTTGTTGCAGAGTTAGAGCTTAAAACAGATCAAGGGTGATCTGAACTCGGATCCATACTTTTTGTAAAACTTGTCGATGGTTACGATGCTCTTGCCTGGGTTTGTGGTTGCATCACAAGCTCTGTGCCCCAATGCTTCCTGTGGAGCTGCTTACCTGCCTTCCCAAGGAAACACGTCAGCAGACCACCTTGGAGGTGGAGCACAGAAGCTGCTCAGACACTATCAGCAGGCTGCGAAGTCACTTTACAAGGTTGTTTTCCCCCCATGCTGGTAATATTCTTAAAAAAGGTTACAAACAGGTGACCAGATATGTTTTCTTTCAATAGTATAACACCAGGCATTCTGGTGTCAGGGTATCTGGCACGAGTTGCTGTGGCTGCAGCTTCCACACAGGGCGTGGTAGGCCTTGTATCCCTTGTACCAACCCCTCTTCTCTTGCCATTCATTTGGGAAACGTGTCTGCTCATGTAGGCTTTTTTTGGGTTGATATTTCTTGCTATTATGTGTGTGTAGACATATGTATATAAATATTTTAATATTTAGTTCAAACACACAACATGTATGTTATATGTATTATATTTCATATATTGTGAGTATATGTGTGTGCGTGTGTGGTGTGTATATGTGTATTATATATGTATTAAACTGAGAATATAAAGGTGCCTCAGTTTTTCTACATGTAACCTCTCGTTAATTTATAGTTGCAGTTGTATTCTGAAGCCAGTGTGGCACTTCTAAAATTGAACAACCCCAAAGATTTCCAGGAACTGAGTAAGCAGACTAAGAAGAACATGACCATCGATGGGAAGGAGCTGACCATCAGTCCTGCATATTTATTATGGGACCTGAGTGCCATCAGCCAGGTGGGAGATGCAGGGATCCTTTTAAAGTGTGTGTGTGGGGGGGGGCTGTCTAGATGGCCAATGAATTATAGGTCACTAGATTGCAGAGGATTTACACAGGGGAAGTTTCTCTAATTTTCCAGTCATTGCCCTTGGTTAACATCAGTTGAAGTGACCTAGAATCAGATCCAAGAACCCTTTCTAGTGTGATCTAGATTGTCTGTGTGCCTTTGTTGTTTTAAATATGGCAAGTCTTCTGCATTTTTCTAATGCTTAAAAAGCAGGATTTGGGATTGGGTCTGTCCAGGTCGGCCTAAGCCCCTGGCGGATGGGGCAGAGGGGACAGACAGGATGCTTCTTCACACCAGATGCTCTCTCAGTCGAAGCAGGATGAAGACGTGTCTCCCAGCCGGTTTGAGGATAACGAAGAGCTGCGGTACTCCCTGCGCTCCATCGCGCGGCATGCCCCGTGGGTCCGGAATATTTTCATTGTCACCAACGGGCAGATTCCATCCTGGCTCAACCTGGACAATCCCCGCGTGACCATAGTGACACACCAGGTGTGCCCTCCGCAGCCTCGCAGACCGTGGTCCCCTTCCTGTCTTGCTTTTCAGTTATTTATCCCTGTTTCATCCCCTTCACCTTCCTCACCTGCTCTTTGACCTTACGTACAGCCTGCTGTCCATCTCCTGCCCTATTTTCCAAAAAACAAAAAAGCTCTTGCCCACTCTCTCTTTTTTTTTTTCTTTTCTGTTAAAAGGATATCTTTCAAAATTTGAGCCACTTACCTACCTTTAGTTCCCCTGCAATCGAAAGTCACATTCATCGCATCGAGGGGCTGTCTCAGAAATTTATTTACCTGAATGATGATGTCATGTTTGGGAAGGACGTCTGGCCAGATGATTTTTACAGTCATTCCAAAGGTCAGAAGGTGAGTACCTAGCTTAGTCACCATTTAGAAATTATAGTGGTCAGTCAGGAAATCATCAGATTATCGTGCATCCGTGCATGTTTGAGTGCTCAGTTCAGGTCAGAGAAGTGAGTAGCAGGATTTGCTGTCTAGTAGTTTTGCTTCTTGTACTTTCAGATGCTCAGACCCACTCATTTCCCCGAGTCTACATTTCTACAGCAGCAATAGAAGCGAGATCACCTTGAAACCTCATATCATGGTTATAGTGTCAGCACGGTCCAAGATAGAAAGTTGATGCCATTTTCTGCTTAAAGACATGGATGATGGGAGGAGGGAGAAAAGGTCAAGGGAATGAATGAGATGGTTGGGGGCCCAGGGGGCCCAGATGAAAGTTCATTGAAGGCAGCCTGTCTCACTCTGGATTTTAGAGGCAGGCTGGAGGGTGGTTGTGAGACAGTTATGGAAACCAACTGTGTGGGACAGTCCTGGGCAATGATTTGGCCGCTGCTTCCTGTCTGCAGTGTGGGGGAGGTAGGGTGACCCCTGGTGATGTCAGGAGCGTTCAGTGGTAAGCTAGAGCCCTCCACCTTAGGTTTGTAAGTCGGAGAGCACCACGCCTGTCGTGTGCATTGCAGAGATGCTACTTCTGGGCTATCCCTGCCCCGACAGGGTGCTCGTGCCCAGCTCCTCTGTGTTGTGCTGTTGCATGCAGAGTTGAGCGGTGTCTTGACAGCGGAGACACACGGTCTGACTGCACAGTGATTGCTGTGCCAGCAGCTGTGCCCCGAGTGCTGAGAGAGGGAGTGCAGGAGGCTGCGATCAGGGAGAGGGAAGAATGCCCAACTGAGTGGAAGGGAGCTTTGCAGAGCAAGTAAGACTTAATTAAATGAAGAAGGACATCCCAAGCAGAATGTGCAGAGGCATGGCGGCTCTGAAAGGGTGTCACACGGGGTAAAGGGCAACCGTGCACCCCATCACTCATGTTGAGAGCAGTGGGGGCACCGTTCAGCAAGCTGTGTTGGTGGATCCATCGCAGGCCCTAAAGTGCGAGGCGAGGGTCTGAAGCTGTGCTCAGGCTTGAGACAAGGTCATGCGTAGATACACAAAGCTGGCGTCACTGACAGTTGTCACAGAGAAGCGGTAACTTGTATGGCCTACTTTGCACCCGCTCTGGCACACTTCTGTACCTCGTAAGTCCAAGGTGTTGCTGTTTTATGTAAAATAGATTATAAGACAGTGTGATAAGACTGTAGGAGGCTAATCCGTGAGCTGGGGGCGATCTGCTTTCCCTGAGTCACGGGAAAGAGTAAAGGTGCTTTGTGAGAATTGTCACCAGAGCAGGACTTAGAGAATCACAGGGGCGGGCCAGCCTATGCAGAACGTGCCCCTCAAAGGCAGACAGCCCACGGAAAGTGTTCCTCTGTTCTAGAGACTTGAATATTGTGTATTTTTAGAAGAATCCCAATGAGACTTTAGAGGGTCTTTTGTTTTCCTTCTGGTTTTGTTGTAGGTTTATTTGACATGGCCCGTGCCCAATTGTGCCGAGGGCTGCCCCGGATCCTGGATTAAAGATGGCTACTGTGACAAGGCTTGTAATAACTCAGCCTGTGACTGGGATGGTGGTGATTGCTCAGGTAAGGGTATCTGCAGGTGAGGTTTGCTCACTCTCGGGGACCCTTTCGTTCCTCATTGTCACTGACATGCACAGTGACCATGAAGTGTTGCTCCGGTATTGGACCCTCAGCACCCCAGAGATCCTTGCAGAGATGACCAGTGGCCAGTTCGCTCACCTGAGTCAGTGCAGGCATTTCCCACTGCTGGCCTGCACTTAAAATATAAAAATCAGAAATACCTTAGTGATGTGAGCCGAAGAGCATGATGTCCCTGTAACTCGTGCTGAGGGGTAGTTGGTGGCTTGTAGCCACCAGTGGTCAGCAAGTGCCGAGGAGGTGTGAAAGAATAAACACCCACTCAGCGCCTCTACTCCCTTTCTTGCATACTCAAATTTGAACAAGTTGAAATTAGCAAGTTTCACCCTTACTGCCTTCCCGTATATAAAGCATCATGCGTCGTATAAGTAGCCCCTGAGACAGGGAGCCGCACCCACGGCAGCATCCCTGCGTGCCTCGGGAGGACAGACTTGGGAGTTTCAGTTACTGGGGGCCACAAAGCTTCAAGCTGTGTTTCAGTCAGATCTGTCAGATGCCCTCTGGCAGCTGCAGAGAGAGCTCGGATGTGCAGAGTAGTCCTGAAGTTTTGATGATGAGGCTTGCCCCTGCCAGGACATGTTTTGGGCAGTTCTGAGTCTCAGTCTGGATTACTGTCTCCCTGTTGCCCTGCTGCTCCACACTCATCTGGCCACTAGTGTGAATTAGAGATCTGTGTAATCAGATGATGTTTCATGCAGCCTTATTTCATTGTAACCATCCTAGCCAATGTCCTTACTAGATCTGATTTTGTTAGCTACCATTTGGCTCAAAGTTGCAGTTCTGAAGAACCAATGGACAATGGTGTTAACATAATTGTACCTCTAGGGTCCACAGCTGTCAGGACCAAGACCTGGTCATCTGCCCAGCCCACTGTGAAATGATGCCTCCCCCCTAACCTTTCAGTTTGTTTTCTTCCTAAGCTATAGAAAGTCTAATGCCAGAGAATGGAGTGAACCTTTTTTCGGACTGATATTGTGACATTACTCTTGCAAATGCTACTAACAAGTGAAGAACATTTATAGCCTCTTTTTCAAGGTCACAGTGAGTTCTGTCTTCCTTGCCCGGCTGCAGGTAACAGTGGAGGGAGTCGCTACATCGCAGGAGGTGTTGGGACTGGGAGCATTGGAGTCGGGCAGCCCTGGCAATTCGGTGGAGGAATCAACAGTGTCTCTTACTGTAACCAAGGATGTGCAAACTCCTGGCTCGCTGATAAGTTCTGTGACCAAGCCTGCAATGTCTTGTCCTGTGGGTTTGATGCTGGTGACTGTGGGCAAGGTATATTTGTTGCTTTGGGAACATACTAAGAATAAGGGGGTAAAATTCCTTGATAAGTAGAGAGGGGGTTTAGGATGGTTGCTGTTACTTAATTATTCTCCGTGTATCCCTTTCCCAGCCTAGCATGCGAACTGGTTGTGAATTGGGAGGACACAGATTCTTAGATAAACTGTACCTTTTTCTGTTACTGTAAATTTAGTTGAAAATGTATGGTGAGGGCTTGAATTTGGAAACAATGAAAGAAGACTGATAAATCACTAGGATGGTTCTAATTGGTTTCATAGCTTATTTAATGTTCCTGGATAGCTTATTGAGGGAGATTATTTTGCAGAAATTTGCATTTTTTTTCAAATGGATGGAAATTGGAAGGCCACCATTAGAATTGCGCTGTGTCCTGGTAGTGAGTCAAGTTGGCCTCCAGGTTGATAGTTGTGATTGCCCCGGCTAGTAAAAGGAGCCCTGTCCAAAGGGGCTTTTGTGTTAAAATTTCTGGTGAAGGTTTTGATTATTTTGTTACTTAAAATCACTCTTAGAAAACTCAAACCCCAAGAATGAAAGGAAAATGGGATTGGGAGGAATGCCTAGATCTTAAAAGTCGTGTTTGTGTTTTTTCCTCTAGATCATTTTCATGAGTTATATAAAGTAACTCTTCTCCCAAACCAGACTCACTATGTTATTCCAAAGGGTGAATACCTACCTTATTTCAGCTTTGCAGAAATAGCCAAGAGAGGAGTCGAAGGTGCCTATAGCGATAATCCAATCATTCGACACGCTTCTATTGCCAATAAATGGAAAACCATTCACCTCATAATGCACAGCGGGATGAATGCCACCACAATACACTTTAACCTCACGCTTCAAAAGGCAAACAACGAAGAGTTCAAAATCCAAATAGTAGTGGAGGTGGACACAAGAGAGGAACTGAAACTGAATTCTACGACCCAACAGTCTCCCCCGAGTTTGGGGAGCCCCACAACACCTCTTCCAGAGGTAGAAGTCCTGTTTGAGGATATTCCTGAAGAAAAACGCTTCCCAAAGGTTAGGAGACACAATGTGAATACGACTGGAAGGTTCCAGGAGGAGGTGAAAATTCCCCTGGTAAACATTTCCCTCCTTCCAAAGGAGGTCCAGTTGAGTCTCAAAAACTTGGACCTGCAGCTCCAGGCTGGGGACATCACAGTAAAGGGGTACAATGTGTCCAAGTCAGCCTTGCTGAGGGCTTTCTTGATGACCTTACCAGAAGGTGAAGTGAAAATCTATCAAACTATGGTAACAGGTCAAAGAAATGGCAGTTTGGAGGCCCTGCTGGGAAACCAGGTTCACAAAAGCAGCTTGCCAAGCAGCCTAGGAACATCGGAAAGATCACAGAGGGCGACCTCCCTGGCAGCGGTTGGCCAGCACCGCAGTCAGAACCCACACCTGGGCGCTCAGACCCCAAAACTCAGAGGCACAAGTGTTCTAAGAGAGAAGCTCTCAACTCTCGTTGATCCCCTAGAAAACCACATACCGAGAGAAAATAAAGTCACAGGGGAAACACAAGAGAAAAGCAGCAGGGAGGAGAATGTTAGAAGTAACATAGGTGTTAATGAAGTGGTCCCTGGAAGAAAACTGCAACATTATGTGGATGGCTACCTGGGCTTTTTGCCGTGGGAGAAAAGAAAGTATTTCCAAGATCTTCTTGACGTAAGTTGCATCCAGCTTTATTTCTTCCCATGCTGGGGGAGGAGGGGCACCGGAGGGAATAAATAACCTTGTAAATTGTAATAACAGCTACTGTTCATTCAGCACTTCCCTGAGGCAGCCACTGAATGAAACTTTTCTTCCACCTTTTTTTTTTTAAAGATTTATTTATTTATGCATACAGAACTGGGGTACAGGCCAGAGGTGCAGGGGGCAGTGAGACGATTCACCAGAGACAGAGTGGGGAGCAGAACAGAGAGATCAACAAAGTACACTGCTGGGGGAGCAGCTGGCGGGTCGGGAGAGGTCTGCCACATCGTGTGGTCACCTCCAGAGCAGGTGGGGATCGAACTCATGAGAAAGTGGCTGTAGCTTCTTAGTGCTGTGCTTTAATCCGCTGCCCAGGGAGGGCCCCCACCCTTTCTTTTAAGTGATTCTTTTTACTGGGCCCAGTAACCTGTAACAATAACAAACACTTTATAAGGGGATTGACCATTGTTATCCTCATTTTACTGTTCAGGTAAGAATAAATAAGGGATTCAGCCTGAGGCATATCCTCAGTGGCAGAGCAAGGATGGTATTTTAAGATTTATTTATTATGCTACATAAATTGATCTGGGGCTGGGTTGCAGGCCAAGAGTGCTGGAGGGTGAGAGGATTCACCAGAGAGAGAGAGAGGGAAGCAGAACAGGCTGCTGAGGGGAGCAGTGGGGAGACCTGAGAGGTCTGCTATGCCAGGTAGTTACCTCCCGGGTCAGGGATCAAACTGGTGCCGCAGTGGCTGCAAATTGCTTCCTAGTGCTGAGACTTAACCACTTAACCCCTTGTGCCACCAGGGAGGCCCGGAGATCTTACCTTGGATTGTGACTTTTTAAAGAAATCACAAAATCATTGTGCCTTCAGAGCTGATATTTTTCTGGCTTTATTGAGGTGCAGAGAAGTTCATGAGCTTCCCCAACATCACACCAGCAAGTCAGGGTGAGCCAGGCCTCAGTAGGAGCACTCCTCCTCCTGTTCCCTGGCCTCCATATGCCGTGTGTGTGTCTCTAAGAGCTGTCACCTTGCTCACTGCCAGAGATGCAAAAGAAAAGGCCATGGCAGAAGCAAAGAAAAAGTTGGGAGGACAGATTTGTCAGGGAGTAATTGTCCCCATGAGATAAGTATCTCCATTGGGGTGTGAACAAGGAAGCTGACGGAAAAAATCTCTATCTCTGCCTAGAGGTATCTGTGATAAGCTTCCAGAGGAAGCTGACCTTTGAAGGGTGGGTCAGGAGTTGATAGACTAACAAGACCCAGTGGTCTAGGGCTGGGAGAGAAGGAGAGGGAGAGAATGTCTTCAGGACTTACCTCGAATCCGGCGGTGGTGAGCATTTACTATTTGTTGAATGAAGAACTGCAGAACTCTTGTGCTGGTTTATTTTTTCACTTTCTCTATTTTGCTTTGTTTTTGGTTTTTAATTAAAAGGACACTATAAGTTAGTGGAAAAATTGCAAGCAATGCAAAAAAAAAAAATCCCCCAAAGAGACAGCTAAAAGGGGAAATGGTTTCCCTCCTTCCTTCCGTGCTCTCTCTGGTTGCGCTAATTCTGTGCAGTTTGGTGGGTGTCCTTCCAGTATTTTTCAGTAGACATGCACTGTTTGGCTTTTGCTTTATGACAGTGAACTCCACTACTGATTTCCTACAATATCATGTGGTGAGCTGCCTGGTTACTGCCACTGTACTTTGCACTTCTGCAGATTATTTACAGTGTTTTGCAATTTCAAATAGTGCTCCAACAAGCGTTCTTGTACATACATCTTTCTCGAGGAAGTTGTTAATCTTAAGGGGAGTCTGCTGGGTTAAAGGGCCTGGAGCATAGGAAATTTGATTGAGTCCTTATAAAATGTTGGCACCTCTTCATACTTCCCCTGACAGTACACAAGAGGCCTTGCTCCCACAAGCTGACCAGCATGAGTTACTGCCATTTTGAACAGATTGTCTAGCAAAGACTCCATCATCTGTATAATGTGGTCATATTCTTTGCCCATTCAGTTTTGCCCCTTAGTGGTTTTGCTGGGACTCTTTACATTTTATAATTTTAATATTATTACATTGTGAAAGCAATTTTGAATTCTGGACCTTGAATTCAAAACTCAAGTGTTTCTTATTTCAGTGTCACCAGTGGAAACAGGTATTGAAGGTACCATCAAATTTTACTTATACATTTTCCAAAGGTTGCACTGAATTGACTCAGGACAGCTCACAGAAAACCCCACAAATAAACTTCCATCACCCAGATGTTATTGTCAAGCCAATGTTGGTGAGAGATCACTGACATTCATTTTTGTCCTGCTCTCAGGCTACTTAAGTGACCTCAGTGCTTCCATCACTTGCCCCTTAGGTGCAGCTAGTGACTAGCTACCAGCATATTACAGAAGAAGGCATCTTCACCTCTTGTTTACAAAGTACGTTTGTGCACTAAACAGAAAGCTGTGATGTGGGGAATTCTCTTTTCAGGAAGAAGAGTCACTGAAGACACAATTGGCATACTTTACTGAGAGCAAATATACTGGGAGGCAACTGAAAGACACGTTTGCAGATTCCCTCCGATATGTCAATAAGATTCTAAACAGCAAATTTGGATTCACATCGCGGAAAGTCCCTGCACACATGCCTCACATGATCGACCGAATAGTCATGCAGGAGCTGCAGGATATGTAAGTCCCACGTGCTCATGGCCAGAGCTGCTTCCATTTGTGTCCATGCTGTGCTGTAACCTGAGGGCTCCAGTACTGGGTAATTCATATGTGGAGCTTATCATATGTGGAGCTTATCATATGTGGAGCTTATCATTGAAGTAAGTGGAGAGGAAAAAGAAAATGACCCTCCCCCCTCCCATTATGAGGTACTGGATGTATTTTGAATATCCAGAGTTGATTATGTATTCTGTTTGAACAGGTTCCCCGAAGAATTTGATAAGACATCGTTTCACAAAGTGCGCCATTCCGAGGATATGCAGTTTGCCTTCTCTTATTTCTACTATCTCATGAGTGCAGTTCAGCCACTGAACATATCTCAAGTTTTCGATGAAGTTGATACAGACCAATCTGGTGTCTTATCTGACAGAGAAATCCGAACACTGGCAACCAGAATTCATGATCTGCCTTTAAGTTTACAGGTGCTCTATGTCCCCCCTTAACCATATGATACTTTGCCTTTTCCCTTACCACGTTTGTTTCCCTCTTATTCCCATTCACAGCTAATGCAAGTAAAAGTATTTCTTAATGTTTAATCAGGCTATTTACAACTAGTCCACTTTTAGTGCCAGGACTAAAACCTAACATCAAGTTTGAGTTTTATGGATTGTTTTTTTTACTTGTAGTAGGGGTTACTACAGTGTTATCTAGAAAAGAGCCAGACCTCGCCTGTTCTTTTAGACTGTCTTGTGACAAGTCCCTTTTTAGGGGCTTTGGGTTTGGCTGGCTGGAGATGTCAGCACCGTCCCATCTACCCCTAACATTCTCTGGCCCCAGGAGCAGGAAACTCCTCAGCGGTGAGTGCCAAGAGGACTCTAGCTGCCGGGCACACACTGTTGGTCCCTGGACCACCCTGCATCAGAGGGTGTCTCCCAGGCTGCTTTGCGAGGAGGAAGACCTATGTGGCCGTCTCACCCTGCTCTCTGGTAGGGTTTGTCTGGCTAAGAATCATGCAGTCAGGCTATTTGAAGACAGCATTTAAACAATTTTTGAAGACCATCACATAATTTTTATTGTAAAAACCACAATCATTATTTAATGCGCATAGGTTCAGACACCTTTTATTTTTCTTTGTTAGGATTTAACAGGTCTGGAACACATGTTAATAAATTGCTCAAAAATGCTTCCTGCTAATATCACTCAACTAAACAACATTCCACCAACTCAGGAAGCATACTATGATCCCAATCTGGTAAGTGGCTTGGGGACTTTTTTGTACAATGGAAAGTGTATTCTTATTAGGTGTTATTTATGGCATTTCTGTAGAACACTTCAAAAGCTGGAAGCAGACTCTATGTTTACATGTCCTTCCTGAAAAGTAGTAACACAGATAACCCAGAATCACATCTTTCACTGGAGTACCTTTTTTCTCCCCCATTAGATAGTAAGCTGACATTTGTTGCTTTATTTCTGTTCATTTAGGATAGCCAATGATAACACCAACACATTCTCATTGACCTGAGAGAACAATCCTGAGGTTTAACAAAACTAAGATGTTCATCAGACAGAGTACCATCTTCATCAAAGCAAAGTTGCTTTGCACTTTTAAATCTTACTATTAGTGGCAGTGGGTGATTCACATACAACTACATAGGGGTGTCAGTTGGCCAAAGCATTTGGGAGAATGTTGATTATAAGATAGATCCCAGTTTCAGCGATGTCAAAATGAAAAAAAAAAATAGCATCTGAACTTGATGAAACAAGAACCTAATACAGCTGTTGTCTACTAATCATATCCACTAATATGATACTTATGGTTAATTTTTACCTACCTGTGGAAAAGTGTTTAGCGAATACAATTAGGTTAGGGAAAATAGAAAGGAGAAAGTGTGCTGGGCTTCTGACTCATCCTCTGAACACAGACAGGCAGAAATGTGTTCTTTCCTAAGGAAAATGATGTACACTTAGAAAAGTTACCCATCTTGCCCTGTTACAGGCTTGATAGAAAGATTACTGAGGGATTTGTAGTTTTCCTTTGAAAGTAAAATAAGCAGAGTAAGATTTTAACATTTGCCAAATTTCTGGCCTGAGATTTACAGTCAGCGTGGCCTGACTAAGTAAGTAGAGCTACTTTCCTTATACTACTTTCTTGAGCCTGACGCAACTAAAATGTTTAATTTCTGTGTGTGTATAGAAGAACTGGGGTATAGGTCAAAGGTGCGGGGGTGAGAGGGTTCCCCAAAAAGAGTAGGGAGCAGAACAAGCAGATCTACTAAAATATACAGTTGAGGGGAGGAGTGGGTGAGACAAGAGAGGTCTGGGGTCTCCCTGGTGGAACAAGAGGTTAAAACACAGCACTATGAAGCTCTCTGCAGCACTGAGTTCAATCCCGGCCAGGGAGGTGACCCACATGGAGCACAGACCTCTCCTGTCTCCCCCACTGCTCCCCTCAGCAGTGTATTCCAGTTAACCTTCCTGTTTTGTTTCCCACTCTGTCTCTGGTGATTCCTCTCACCACCCCAGTTCTTATATGCATAAATAAGTCAATCTTTAAAAAGAAAAAAAGGTCTGATGCACCATATAGGCCTGCTCCCTGGACGGAGATCAAATTTAGGCTAACACTGTGATAACACTGAGGCTTAACCCCTAGACTACTGGGGAGGCCCCAGATAAACTGTTTAAAGCATGAGTACTAGTTATTCTGGCAGCATTAGTTAACATTACTTCACAGAGCTCCTACCCAAGGTGTGGGTTTCACTACTGCAGTTAATGTGTGGGATCAAATTAGTGATTACACAGACATTACTGCAGCCTGTGTATGGGATCAAATACAAGTTAAGTATTTTCTAAGTAAACTATAATATTATACAAGTTAGCGCAATTTGAGTATCATATAGCCCATTTCAGTACAGTCCAGGATAGATTTTTCTTTCTGAAAAAAATTATGTGACCTTTTTTTTTTAACAGATAGTGTGTAGTTTTGTGTATTTAAGATGAGACTTTATTTACTAAAGCAGGCAGTAACCTGTGGGCCTTCATGTGCCAGAGAGTTTTTAGAACACTGCATTAAAGTATTTATCTTGATACTCAACTTGGGCAACCTTTTAAGTTTGTGCCTGCGGTGAAGGCTGTGCTCACCTCACCCTAACTTTGTAATGTCTGTATTTCCTCACAGCCACCAGTCACTAAAAGCCTCGTAACCAACTGTAAACCAGTCACTGATAAAATCCACAAAGCATATAAGGATAAAAACAAATACAGGTAAGTAAAACATACTTCTCTTTGATTGGTTTAAGATAATTTTAAGAGTCTGGCTTATTTTCCTAATTCTACAATAGTTTACCTATGACTCATTCCTTCAAGTCTATGTAAGGGCACTTCCTTTGGTGATAGGAAGATTTAGTGAGGCTGTTGTGTGCTGTGTGCTCACGTTTTATATAAACTTTTCTCACTGAAATTTGTTTCAGTATGTACCTAAGTATTTAAACCCTTTAAATATGTCTTGATAATTAGGTTTGAAATCATGGGAGAAGAAGAAATTGCTTTTAAAATGATTCGAACCAACGTTTCTCATGTGGTTGGCCAGCTGGATGATATAAGAAAAAACCCCAGGTACTTGTTTTTACTGTTAGTAAACTTTATTTTTGAAGCACAGTTTTAGCAAAAAACTCAGTGAAATGGAACACAAAGTACAGAGAACTGCCCAGAACTTTAAAAATTACCTTTAACCATGACAATAAACATAAACAAAAGACAGTAGGACTAAATGGATCGAAGTGACGTCTTTCTGTTTGGTGAGATGGGAAAAGCAGCATCTGAAGTCAAGGTAGAGCAGTGTGTGGGGATGGCCCTGTAAGGCCAGTGTGGGCCTCCGAGAGGTGGGTGATGCGAGCTGTTCAGTCAAGTGGAAGGGGGCCAGAGAGCCTCGCTCACCCACCTTTCTAAAAGACACTTCTCAAGAAATTGTTTTGGTGATTAAATTTATCTTTGTGATTCAAAGTAAAATTCAGGCTGGTTTCTGAGGAAAAAGAAATGCCCTCACAATTGTTAACTGGGGCCCGGGAAGATTCAGTCATTCCTTTGGGGAGGAATAAGTGTTCAGGTTTCCATGATCCTTGATTGTATTAAAAACACAATCAATAGCTTCTGAAGGGCATTTGGAAGCAACTGGGGAAATAAGAATACATTCTATTATTACCCTACATTTTTTTTTGATCACCTCTTCTAAAATCAAGTCACTCTTCTTTATACCACAAGACAGTTAACACACACCCAAGAAATTTAGCACAGTCTAGATAATACCATCTAATACATGCATTCATTATATTTGATGGACATATCTTCTCAGTACCCTTTATTGAAAGCAGTCTCTGAGTTTAGAGGACAGAGTAATGAAATTTCACAGCCTGTCACACATCTGAAATAAGGAGATATTTATAATTTATCTTGTTACATAAATATACCCAGCCCTTCTCTATGACTTTCCCTATTCTGATTATTTTTTAAGGAAATCTCAGATGTTGTATCATTTTATCTGTAAATTTGTACATATATGTCTATTTTTTAAAAGATTTATTTATTCATACAAGGGTTGGGATACAGGCCAGATGTGCAGGGAGTGAGAGGATTCTCTAGAGACAAAGTGGGGAACAGAACCGGCAGATTGACTGAAATATACTGCTGAGGGGAGAGCGGGAGAGACAGGAGAGGTCTGGTGCACCCATGTGGGTCAGCTCCCTGGCCAGGGATCAAACTTGCTGCAGTGGCTGTGGATAGCTTCATTGTGCTGCGCTTTAACTAAGTATACTTAAAAAGTGGTGTTATCCCTGCCTTGTTTTAATGGACTTCCAGTTTAGTGACTTACCTTGAAGGGAGCTTGAATAAAGTAGGGAAGCATCTGCTTTTTTTCACCAAAACTAGCTTTTCACAGCTTTAAAACATTTTAAGAGGAAGTCACTAGACTCATAGATCTTGTATCTGTGAGAGGTCTTTGTCGGAGACCAGCTCCAACCTTTGGGGTGTCTCGAGGCAGCACAGGCAGGACCCTAAGATGGGAAGGCATCAGCGAGCGGATATTCCAAAAAGGGGGAGAGGGGAACGGACGCGAGGAAGACACGGGAGTCAGGATAGGGTGCAAGTCTTCCTGCTTTTCCTTCAGCAGGTCTTTATTTATACTGTGTGGCAAGTAGTTAATTGTAATAACGCACAGGGTAAGTTAATGAGATATCTCTATAAAACATTCTCAAGGACAAGGGAAAAAACATTCTTCTGTTTACAATTTATGGTATGCTAAATTATACGTTTTTGTGACACTTATCATATATACAGCTGTCTACTTATCATTAAAGGAAGAGGGGTCTGGAAAAGGGTGAGC
>NW_004567105.1:11298688-11325130 GCF_000260355.1 Condylura cristata
TGGACAGTCTGATTTTTCAGAGCTTATCCCGATCCACCCGGAATCTGTCAGACGATGGACGTTGCATAGCTTGTGTTAGGTCTTCCCTGTCTCTCTTCATGACTATTCTTACCCATGTAACTGTCAGCTTGGAGAATCTCGTTTTAGGTACTGGCTGGTTTCCTCCCTGCCTGCTAACAAAGTGCTACAATCGATGAGCTACATATATAAATAGAAATCATTAAGTGAATTTACTCTCATAACTAGAAAACATGAATTGTTCCAAGATTATCTTCTCCAGTTCTCTTTGTTTTTCAGGCAAGGAATAGCTAGAGATTTATTTCACAAACTATTACTCCCTCAAAGAATTCTATTAGCAAATATAACAACTTGGGGACATAAGCCTTCTTAACGTACATTTGGGATCCATAGTTCTTGTTTTGTTAGATTAGGGTTATCCTCATGATAACCAGTGACCATGGTCTCTCCCATTCCCAGGAAGTTTGTTTGCCTGAATGACAACATTGATCATAATCATAAAGATGCCCAGACAGTGAAAGCTGTTCTCAGGGACTTCTATGAGTCCATGTTCCCCATACCATCTCAGTTTGAGTTGCCAAGAGAGTATCGAAACCGATTCCTGCATATGCATGAACTACAGGAATGGTAAGTTTTTATTTTTTTATGAGTGTGTGCGCGTGCATACATTTTTAGAATGATGAAACTTCTTTAATGTGGTATTCTGATTTCTTTGTAAAAATACACTTCATGTTGGGAGTGTTTATTATATTGACATTTTAGAATTATCTCCAGGGTTGGGTTTCAGACCTTGTTTCTGCTGATCTAGTATATTAATGATTCACTGATGACAGTGAGGTCATACACAGGGTAACCTGTTTGCATTCTTCTCTCTGCACAGGAGGGCATATCGGGACAAACTGAAATTTTGGACCCATTGTGTACTAGCAACATTGATTATGTTTACTATTTTCTCATTTTTTGCTGAGCAGGTAAGTTTCATGTATTTCCATGGACATAAAATAGTATTTCTTGTACATTAGAATTTGGTTCTTTTGGAAAAAGAAGTTTACAATAAGTAAATTGCTGCCTTTGGCTTATAGTTCATATGTCAGTCTTTCAAAATATTTAGCCAGCAGATATAATAACCTTTTATTCATTTGTCGTATAAGTCCAGTACCAGTGTTTTTGTTGTTGTTGTGTTTAACTTGGAACTCAGTAGGTTAACTTGCAGACTTTAAAACTGAAAAGCTTCAAAGGATAAACCCTTCATCTGTGGCATTTGTCTGCAGAGGACAGTAATCTGGGAGGATGAGAACAGAGGAGGAAAATAAACCCCCTGTCCTCTCTGCCACCCTATTTATTCTCTACTCACTTGAGTCAAATTCCTTAAACCTCCACGGCTGTTAAACTCCCCGCTCTTCCCGTTACACACCCTGCTCACCATCCAGACATCATGGCGATGAATGTTTGGGCAGGACTCTGCTTCCACCTCAAGACCAACTAGTGTCAGTGGGTACCCAAACTAAAACCATGAAGAACACATTTGTTTTTTTTCTCATTGAAACTTTATTATGATGGTGGTCAGGTTTTCTATTGAGATATAGCATGGGTAAACTCTTTCTATGAGAAAGAAATGTTGAAGTTCTAAACTACTGTTTTACAAATAAACTTTATTACAACCTATTTACAAATTGGGCATGGGCGGAATGGTGATAGGATTTTAATATAGGTGGTTGTGTTTTTTATTTTAAAGAATTCTATATTACATATATAGTCTTTTTCTTTTTAAAGATTTATTTATTTATGCATACAAGAACTGGGGTACAAGCCAGAGATGCAGGCGGTGAGAGGACTCACCAGAGAGATTGGGGAGCAGAGCAGGCAAATACACTGCTGAGGAGAGCAGGGGCAAGACAGGTCTGCTGCACCGTGTGGGTCACCTCCCTGACCAGGGATCGAACTCATGCTGCAGTGGCTATAGACAGCTTTGTAGTGCTGCGACTTAACCCCATGTGCCACCAGGGAGACCCTATTTTCAAACCCAGACAGTGCCTTATGGCTGTACAGAGCCAGTTTCCTTCAACAGAAAGACTTGACAAACAGACATCTTGAAAAAAGAAAAATGCTTAGTGATGACTGGAAATCTGTAGCTCATTGGTCTTTTTAAAAAATGAAGTTTGGGGCCCTCCCTGGTGGCGCAGCGGGTTAAAGCACAGCACTAAGAAGCTAAAGCCACTTCTGCATGAGTTCGATTCCCGCCTGCCCCGGAGGTGACCACATGCCGTGGCAGATCTCTCCTGACCCACCCGCTGCTCCCCTCAGCAGTGTACTTCAATGATCTGCCTGTTCTCCCCACTCTGTCTGTGGTGAAGCCTCTCACCACCCCTGCATCTCTGGCCTCTACCCCAGTTTTGTATGCATAAATAAATAAATCTTAAAAAAAAATGAAGTTTGGGCCAAAATAATTTTAATCCTGGTGAGTTTAGCTCTCTGATGGGCACCTGTCTAGGCTCACTGATCCCACAAAGCCAAACAAAATTAGTGTTGGTTTTGTTTGGGGGAAGGGATGATGAAGACGTGTTTGCTGTCTGTTTTTTGTTTTTTGTTTTGTTTTCATTCTGTAATGCTATGGAAATGATTGAGGTCATAGGAAACTCAGAAAGTTTATTGTACTTGCAGTCTTTCACCAATACAGAGCCTTAAGATTAATTTTCTGACTGTCACTGTTTAGTTAATTGCACTTAAGCGGAAGCTATTTCCCAGAAGGAGGATACAGATGGAAGCTAGTCCTGATCGAATCAGGGTATAGAAGATCTTCATTTGAGAATCATCTACCTCAGCATTCACTGAGCATTTTAAAACTCAGCATCACACGGATAATGTGATGCTCAGCCAGCTTGGTCTGAAGAAGAGACATCCAGTCCAGCGCTCGTATTGGGCGTGAATATGGCACACTGAGCAGGAACTGTTTAGCCGACACACTGAAGACTTGTACGTTGAGCAGCTGTGAACTGGTTTTTCACTTAAAGCATTTACTCATGGGCCTGCCATTCTTTTCATGAAAAGACTCACCGCTGAGAGTGGCCGCTTTCGTCCCTTACCCCTACCGTTACCAGCTAACTTGAATCTGCGAGGCCCATGCCAACTTGGGAGTACTTGCTAATGCCCTGGCTTTGCATTCCCAGGCCCTCTGCTTGTTTTTACACTTGTTTTTCTTTTTCCCATTTCTCATTTTAAAAGTAGTTACTAAGTTAATTGAAAAGAGTGAATTGGGATGTCTAAACATATTTTTATCGCTGTTATTTAGTAACACAGCAATATCTCTTATTGGCCTTATCTAAATTATGAATCTTATTAATGTTTTAAACCACTTACAACAACTGACAAGCTCCATGACTGACTTCTGAAGTACTACGCTGTGCTTGTTTACTTTCAGCCCTAAGGATACTGTGATTCCTGTGGAGGCCTCATTATAAAGGACTAGGGTTGAGTAGCGCAGCTGCTTTCCGGATGTCACTATGTTTTGGAACTGTACATGTGCAAACAGAAGTGCCTCCCTTCAGAAATGAGAGTGCTGGGGTACACTTACACTTACCAGTATAGCCCGGTAATGCTCTCTCCCCTCAGTTTCATAGAATGCACAGGGGTCAGCAAACTTTTTTTTCTGAAAAGAGCCACACAGTAAGTATTCAGTAGCCCTTTAAAAATGTTAAGACCGTGTTTAGCTGCAGCTGTATGTACAAAGGCAGAAGTCTAGCTGGATTTGGCCCACAGGCCAGTGTTTGCTGACCATTGAGAGCGAGAGTTAATATTTTTAAGTATCAGTAAGCCCTGATGTTCAGCCATATTTTATTTATGTCATACAGTAGATTTCTGGAGACCGTATTTCATGAGTCCTTTCTGAAAGTATTTTAGAGTATAATCTCAACAGTATTCTTTCAAAATGGCATAAATATTTTGTAAAAACGGAACTTGTAATGTAAATACTATATTTGTGCTGTAAGAGTAAATGTATTTCAAAAACTTAAGTCTCATAAAAACTTATGTTTTGTCTGATGCTGTGATTTTTAAATCTTATAGGAGTGAGCTTATTGATACTCAGATTCAGCAATCACCACTGGCTTATACCCGTGTCAGGGTCTGTGCTGAACCTATGAGAGCTGAGTGGGAAGCAGTGCACGGATAATATTCCAACATACCGGAGAATGTCATTTCAAAGGGGTAACATACATTCTAAGTGGAAGTTTTTATATGGGTTCATTTTAAAAGTGCAGAAAAGAGAAGGAAAACACTGACTACATCATCCCTTAAGGCGAACACAACCCACACCAAAGCTGGGCTCACTTATCACAAGAAAGGAAAACAGACCGATGTATCTGAAGGAATCTCAAATGAAAGTGAACCTCAAGACATCAGTTATTCCCCATACAAGCAACTCTTCATAAGCAAGCTGCGTTGCCTTTGGGCATGCAAAGTTGATCTAGTATTCGAAAACCACAATTCACATCAGCTGGACCAAAAAGATAAAGCACATGATCATCTCCAGGGACCTTTCTTTGAAATCAATTACTAGGAATTTTTAGAAGCAGGGGCTCTAGCAAATGACTTCCCATCTCCAGTAATTACCAGGATTTTGCCAAACTTTTTTGCACTATTCTTTTTATCTTTTCTTTGTTGATATAAGTATCCTCTACTCAGCAGTCAGGAACCCTTCAGTTGTTAAAGGCAGGTGAAGAGGCTTCTTCTTGGTACATCTGCACCTTCCTCCCTTTTGTCTTAACAGCTATGTCTGATAAGCACATTCTGTTTGCTAAATGCAGAAATTAATTCAGTCTGCTCAAGGAAAAATAACAGGCACAGGAGACACATACCTTGTGAAGGTTGTTAACTCCACACCACCCATGGCTATCTCGCTGTGTCAGCTTTTCTTCCCTTGTTGGGGGGAGGTGAGCTCCTGACTCACACCTCCAGAGAGGAAGGAAGCTCCCTTTCTAACTCTAATACAGAAAATGTGGAGTGGAGATTTTTTTTTTTTTATCAAAAGGAGGGGAGGGATGCTCCAGCTTCACAGAATATAGATTGGGTGAAACACTGGGTTTCTTACTTAAGTTGGAGCAAGCTGTCATACGAGAAAGCAATTGCAAGAGTGAACTCTGCTCATTACAATGACGCAAACTCTTACATGGTTTTCATTACTGAAGGATTCAAATCAAACAAGAGTACAGGACCTATAATAGGTGCTCCATGAATGGTTCACAGTCATGGTTATTGTGGTTCTCAATGGGTCCCAAATTATTTTTCTGAGTTTCCTTCTTCTTTTCCTCCCCGGCCAGTCTCACCTCTGGCCACACACTGCCAGCCACATCACACTTGCCCAGAGGTACTGTGCATTTTTAATACCGCTACACCTTGCTGATGCTTGTCATGATGCTTGGTCTGTCTTCCCCTTCCTTATCTATTTGTTAAACACCTACTTCCATCTCAAGAGCCTCAGTTCTTTGAGATCATAAGAAAGGTAAGAATGTAGCAAAGGTTTTAAAGAACCATGACAAGATGCTACATCGCTAGTTACTAAGCAAAATGAGAAAATACTGTCAGGAATCCAGATAATTAGAGTAAGTGGAAGATGATCTATAAGAAGCAATGTCAGTGTGATTTCCTAGAACACAAACTTCAGTAAGGCAGTTTGAAAGGCTAGTCAATAAAATTCTAAATCTCTTGGTTAGATCAAAGGGTTAAAACATAGTGAAATGCAAACACAAACCCCCCCATTAAGTTGGTAGTAAACTTAAGCAGATACAAAGCTCAAAATGTATTTTTAAATTATTTGGGGGGAAATACATAAATGCAAAGAAAAAATAGAAGGAAATAACACTTCCAATTGAAAAGTACATGTTTTCATAGTGATATAATGAGTAAATTTCATTTCCTTCATAAATCATTTAAAAATTTTAAATGTGTACTCACTTTTGTAACTATAACAATTTAATACTAAATATTAGGTAGACTCAATGACCCATTTTTAATTTTTAGTTTAAAACAGAATGCTTTCTATTAACTTTGAAAGTCCATTAAAAGCCCATTAAGTTCCATTATAAAAGACTTCATATGAAGAAACAGTCATTTAAATTCTTGTATTTTCATTTAGTTGGATGGGAATTAAAATTTGAAACTTGAATGCAAATGCATTCTCATTTAGAACTAGAAAAATAAAACGACACAATCTAGTCTTGCTTATTCATGGGGAGGGTCACTCATTCACATCCCTTGTTCCTTATTGTCTAATTTTTCACCCACTTCCTAACATTGAAAAAGTAAGCCAATGGCATTATTAAGTCAACAGATGGAGATGTTGAGCTACCCTAGTGGGATAAAATAGGTAGGTCGTGAGAATAGCCCTGAGCATCTTCAAAATGCAAATTCCCAGCCCCCAGCACAGAATTCTCTACAACCAAAAAGTATAACAAAAACTTTAGTCTTGCCTGTGATGGAGAAGTATGAAAAAAGGCCTTAAAGACATGCCATTTTACATCCAAGAGTGGCAAAATCAAGAAATAGGACTACACCAAGAGATAACTAGTACATTCAACAATATTCAACAAAAGTGTCGGGTAAATGAATAAATTAAACTTTTAACATATCAGCTTCTCTGACTATCACCTGTGGCCTTGATTGTGCAAATGCAGGAGGCACTGGGGAGCATGGGCTCAAGGGCCTCATGCCTGACAGTGGACACCTGGAGTAGGATATGGGCATGTATAAATGGGCACACCTGGGCCTGGAGGTTGAGGCTATAAGAGCGGTGTTACATGGGGCAGCAAAGGCCGAAGGGCTCGAGAGGCTGAGTGATTACAGAGAGGTGGGACCACTGAGCAACGGCTGCAGGAGAGAGCCCAAAGAGGCAGAGTAAGGATTCTCAGGGGGTTAGGATTCCCAGTGGGCTAGAAGACCTGTGATACATCCTGGCCCCTGGCACCCCTGCTCACCCTGCACCGAGTTGCCCTACTACAATGGGAATGAACTCTGCATGGCTGTATAAATTGGTATAACTCTCTTAGCTTAGCTACTTCACAGCTAGCTACTCTGTAAAAACTTTGGTATATATGCATAAGATTAGAGTATTCCAGCAGCACTGTTCATATAGGCTACAATCTGAAAATAACCTATATATCCAAGGACAAAGATATCAGCGCGGTATGTGTGGGGAGTACTATACAGCAGGAAAAAGTAAGTATAGCCACTTGTATGATAGATTCTCTTAGCAACAACCTGGTGAATAAAAAAATGGGTGGCAAAACACCATGTAGGGTATGGCACAAAACTAAGCAATGTTTCTTTTAAGAACCCAGGTTAGTTCACACATTTTGATAGCATGTTCATCATATTTCATAATTTATTATTTTGCAACTTTCAAATATTATTTTTCAAATTGAAAGTAAGTCAGGAAAAGAAACTACACAGACCACGCTAACAACCGCACCTGGATGCAGCCACACGTGTCCCACATTAGCCTCCAGCAGCAGTAGCGGTGGGGGGGGGGGTGGAGCTCCGCTTGCTGCTATGCGCTTGCGCGTGAGCCCAGCCAATCAGCAGCGTGCTGGGGGAGGTGGGGTTGGTTTTCCTGCCTGACGAAGACCGAGCACCTCAGACGAGCGAGCGTCGAAGGCCCTAGAAGCCACATCTTCTGGTGAGAAGCTGGAGTGGAGGCGGGGCGTGGCAGACCCTTAACTGTGGTCTCGACTTTTGGGTTGTTTAATCTTTTTATTTTTCCGGGTGGGATTATTTTTTTTAGGCAGTTGTGGGGTGAGTGAAACCAGGCTGCATTCACTCTCGACTCCTGAGGTAAATCTCCACCGAGTGGTAGCTGACAGGAAAATGGGGCCTGTGGGCCTGGAGTGGCAGGCCGGGCCTGCGCTGGGCATGTGGAAGGCGGCTCGCGCGGACTAGGGGTGGGGGTGAAGGGGAAAGGGGGGGCGCGTTGGTGGGGCTCTCCATCCTCCCCCATCCTGTGAGTGACCCAGGGCCCCTCTCAGGTGTTCTGGCGGCTGCGCAGGCCGCGTGACGGTTGCGTTTTTCGTGCCCCTTTTGACGCCTGTGTTGTGGGCCGCTGTTGTGGGCCTGTGGGCGCCCCTCCTGCCCTCGCCAAGTCATCAGGGGCTCCAGGGCGGGCCAGAACCCGGCCTGGGCAGAGTGGGCACACGCAGGCTCTGGGCCCTCGTGCCTGTGGGGTGGTGTGGGGGGAGGGGGAGGCGGGGAAGGCAGAGGGGGTAGGCTGGAGCTATTAGGGGAGAAGAGGGGAGGCTGGGGAGGGGGGCTAATGGGGAGGGGGGCTGATGGGGGAGGAGAGGAGGGGAGATGGGGGAGGGGCAGGCTGGGGCTGGGCGCGACTGCGACTGCGCGTGTGTTGTGGCCGCTACCGCTGCCCAGTGTTGGCCCACTCCGCGGGTCCGTCGAAGCCACCGCTTGTTTAAGAGGCGACCCTGCGGTCAGGGGCGTTGAGAGGTTTATTTTCCAGTCAGAGGCATCTAGCCATGGTGCCGGCAGGGCGGAAGCACTCCTCGGGAAGGCCCGGGAAGGCCCTGGAGGGGCAGGCCGCGAGGGCCTTCGACTTCCAAAGGGAGGAGCGGAAAGGGCTGAGCTATGTGGAGGAGGATGCCTCGCAAGGTAAATGGAGGGGTGCGGGGGTGGGGGGCGCGGGCCCTGCCCTTCTTCCTCCAGGAGCATCTGCTCTTTTAAGCTGTGATCAAGTCGTGTTGGGGACCCGCGCCCCTCGGCTTTGCTTTCTTGGAATGTGCCTGCTGCCTTTGTGGGCCTTCCTTGTACTCCTGCTGCCAAATAGTGTGTGACCGTGACGCTGACCTGGAACTTAGTGGGCATCCTGACCGATTCACTAACGCACTGCAAGCGCGGTGTTTTTTTTTCATGTGTGCTTGAAAAACGTAGACGCCAGAAGCCCCTCAAAATGAAGCTGTAATCCCACTGAAAATGATTCGAATAGCGTCCTTAATTTAAAAAATGTTTTGCTGTTATTGTCGATGCAGGGAAGATTTCAATAATTGAGAAGCATGGGAAGAAAAGGACTTCTGCTGGAATAGTTGAAGAAATGGGGTAATGTGCTCAAATTGACCTTTTCTTGTGTTGTGTGTCGTTAAATGAAATGCTTTAGGAAGTGCTTGCTTTGGTAGCCATCGAAAATTGTGTGCGAAATACTAGGGGATAGGCCTCCCCTCAAAAGCGTTATATTTTATGGGTCCTTAATTAAGTTTTTTAATATGATTTTCTCCTAGGGGTGAAGTGCAGACTATGCTGGAAAGATTTGGAGGTATGTCTGAGAAGCTATTTGTATTTCAATAAAATTGCTTTAAAGTCTAAACTTGTGTAGTAGGAAATGTTAATCAGTGGGCTAGAAGATTGCTGGCTAATGTTTTTCTCTTGTATGTGACTGAACATATGTGGTTCAGTTGCCTGGATGTCCTTAACCTTTTCTGATTAAGGTGGGGAGGGAGAGTGCTGCTAATGACAAGCTAAGAATGGTGCTTTATTTTATACATGTATGAATTTAGCAGACTGAAAGTTTTAAAAAATGATGGAATTGTCTCCTGTGTGGACTCTTCCCAGACTGAGTGGTACAAATAACACCTATCTGTATGTACGTCAGTTTATTTTCTCAATTCAGTTATTTCACATTATTAATCTATGTAGTTAAGGTTAAGGACAGTTTTGCTATTTAGTATGATGTATAATCAGACAAAAAATTCACTTTTTAAATATGTCATATCAGGTACATCAACAGTGTTTCGGGAATATACTTTTAAAAAGTTAGTATTCCACCTGAAAGGATTAGTCTGTCAAGTCTTGAGAATGGCTTTTTTGTGACAAAATGGTTGCCTTATAAATGTATTATTTTATATATTGAAAACTAGAATAGTTATGGCCCTCCCTAGTGGCGCAGTGGTTTAGGACACGCATTGCAAGCTAGCTGCAGCTGCTTCAGTGCTAGTTGGATCCCAGCCCTGGAGGTGACCAACCACATGGCACAGCAGACCTCTCCTGACCAGTGCACTGCTCCCCTCAGCAGTGTACTTCATTGATCAGCCTGTTCTCCCCACTCTGCCTCTGGTGAATCCTCTCACCACTCCTGCACCTCTGGCCTGTACCCCAGTTCTATATGCATAAATAATAAATATTAAAGTATATATATTTACATAATAGTGCAATTGTTATGATTGTTGCAAAGTAATTACTGATGATAGATCAATATGCATCTGGTATTTGAATATTTTAAATATTCAAATATTAAATATTAATATTTCAAATATTAAAAATTTTGGGAACTATGTTATAAGGGTAAAGTGGCTTGTCACAAGCTCAATACAAGTGTTTATAAGTTCCTGACTTCATTATGTAGTTAAGATTTTTCTATGATTAGCAAAAAATTGAGAATATCATATTTAAAAAATTTTTCTTTTGCCATTTTTGATGTTTGAAAATAGGATAGTTTCATGGTTCATGAGTCCTAATGAGAATTAATCTGTTGGAGAATATCATCTATATTTTAAGAATTTTAGTCTTTATTAGAATTTCACATGAGGAAATTGGAAGACATGTTTCATTTTGTAGCTCTTTTTAATCATTTCTAAATATCTCTGGGTAATCAGCACTGGATACTAAACAACAAAGTTTTCTTAGGAAAAACAATAATTGTGTTTTGTGGTACTTAGTAACAGTACCTTTGCTTTTTAGTATTTTAAATGTTTTTCAAAAATTCTTGAACTTTATATCAATATTTATTTGAAAATGTGGAAACAAAATAATTGTCTTCAACATTTAAGTTTAAGGAATGTTTGTTTTAAATATAGTTGACATAAACAAGGCTCTTCTTGCTAAGAGAAAGAGACTTGAATTGTATACCAAGGCTTCTATCAAAACCAGTAACCAGAAAATTGAGCAAGTTTGGAAAACTCAACAAGAGCAAAGGTAAGGTTGGGTTTTTTTCACAGCCACAACATATGTATTACTTTGTAGTAGTCATTTGTACAAATTACTTAAAAAATACTTTCATATTCTTTGTTGGGGATATAGGTAGTAAAAAATATATTTGTCTTGGGAGCCTCCCTGGTGACTTACGGGTTAAATCTCAGTGTGATCATGCTATCACTACTGTGGCCTGAATATGATCCCCAGCCAGGCAGATAGCCCACTTGGCCAGCAGATCTCTCCTGTGTAATGTAATATGTAAATAAATACATAAATAAATACATACTTTAAAAACACAGCTACGTACGTGTTTTTAAAAAGGCATATGTCTTCATTTTTCTCTAAATAAATGAATTCTTTAGTTTTGTAACCACTTCTTTATAGATTTGAAATATATTCAAGAAATACACTGGTTGAATAAAACGTCATAAAAACCTTTAATGTTCTGATAATTGTTTTAGCAGTGTAGAAAAAAATAAGTTTTATATTGCAATAATTTGTATATTTC
The DNA here is from genome assembly GCF_000260355.1 of Condylura cristata. Classification (NCBI taxonomy): domain Eukaryota; kingdom Metazoa; phylum Chordata; class Mammalia; order Eulipotyphla; family Talpidae; genus Condylura; species Condylura cristata. The sequence goes on from NW_004567105.1 coordinate 11,310,174, forward strand.
AGGTTAATTCTTTTATATAAAATCATTGTGCCAGAATGGGGGAAAAACTAAATGACATAACTCTGGAAATCTTACAATTTCATTTGATCTATCATAATCGGAACTTACATTCAGTGGAAGAAAATAAAAAGCTTGGAGATTAGATTTCCAGAAAGGTCCAGTTTTATCTATAAATAAAACATTTTCTAGAACTAGAGCTAAAGCATGTAAGAGGGCATGTTTTATTTGTTGATATGAAAGTACTCATTGTTTTGCAGGCAGAAGCTTAGCCAAGACTTCTCTCAGCAGTTTCTGACCTTGTTTCAGCAATGGGATTTGGATGTGCAGAAAGCTGAAGAACAAGAAGAAAAACTAGCTGTTAGTGTCACTTTTGTTTATTATTAAAATTTGTAACTACGTATCAAATCGGAGTAGAGCCTAGCCTTACAGCATATCAATGGAGCTCATCCTGGTTTCATTATGCATTGCTAGCTATGTGTTTTGGTGCTGCTGAATTTTGAAACAGAAGTACAAACACAATATTCCTAAAATCTGTTGGCCGTTGCTTCCTATATTGTGGCAGCAAGTGACAGAAGATTTTTAAAGTACCCAAGGAGGATTGTTAGTTAATATAAAAGTACAAGGGGTTGTAGTTTAGCTTCAGTCATAGCTTAATGGAATAGGGAAGGATTGCTCATGTAGTATCTTCTGACGTTTTTCCAGTTCTTAGACTTTCTCAGTATAGGAAGCAAGAAAGTTTCTTGTAATCCTAGAATTGCAAGTTTAGTAACCCCAGGTGTTGGAATAGTCTTTTTTAATAGTAGAAAAAGTCTTCTGAGAGTAGTGTTCATCTAGTTTGATTCATTTGCCCATTTCTGATCCAGGCATAATCACAACATGGTGTGGTCTCAGTGACTTGTTACCTGTCGTCCATCTTTATGGTAAATGGAAGTCAGCTCTTGTATTACATATAACTACATTGTTTGCAAAATTATTATACATTTTTTATCTAAGAGTTAAAGTAATGTTCATATAACTTTAGGGGTTTGTTGTTTAGCTTAAGTTTAAAAATATTACAGATGCACATGAAATATCCTAGAGGTGGGCCCCTGGTGTCTAAATCTGCAGTTCAGTATGGGTTGAACTTACAAAGTTGGGAGTACTCAATGTAAAGACAGTATTTAAGCCATGAAATTTGGTGACATCACCAGGGTGTGACTGTAAATATGAGAGAAGTCTTAAGAAGCTGGAGTATTTCATTTATAGTTCAGCATTTCAGAAGATAAGAACCACTAAGGAAGACTGAGAACTGAGTAGCCTAATAGTGTAAAGAAAATCACCTTAGTGAAGAAAACCATTTAATGAAAGAAGACTGATTTTTGTAATACGTTTATTAGCTTTTTCATACACTAAATAAGGTGCATTCGGCAATATGGAGGTCATTGTTCTTGATCATAATGATTTTGTTGGAATACTCAGTGCAAAAACCAGATTGGAATGAATATAAGACTGGGAAAGAAATGGGCTGCTTGCTTGAGTAGAAGAAGAATAGGGGTTTTAGCTTGTTTTCTTAAAAAAAAAAATGGAGAAAGCTATATGTTTATGTGTTGGTAGGAATAATCTTGGGTACAATTGAAGGGGAGGGAGGCAACTGCTGAATTCTTGAGACTGTACAGGACATGTGAAAAGTTGGCCTTAGCAGGAACCAAGGACAGAGCCTCCTTAAAATAGGAGAGAAAGCATACAAGCACAGATGGATATGGTTGGGTAAGTAGCTATAGTGATGGGAGGCTGAAAATTCTTTGGATTGCTTCTGTTTCCTTAGTGAAATAATTAAGCCCATCCGACAGTTGAAAAAGATGTTGCCTCTTGAGGTCAAATCAGGTGTGAAATACCGTTCTGAGAGGGCCAGTGAATGCACTAGGGAAATACAATTATCAAACAACTTTAAAGGTGGAATTCCGTTTCATTAACATAATGATCATAAACTTCAAGTGAGTGCTGTGGCTCCCCCTCCCCTACCTCCCCACCCCCCAGTTGCAGGACAGTCCAAGGGATGCAGAGTAGCCAGAGCTAGGCTTTAACATGTTTAGGGTTAAGCTAAATGAGTATAACAGAAGGAATGACAGATTCTATATGCAAAGGAGTAATTTAATGAGTGGCCACAAAATTTAAGCTGGGAAAGAGAAAAGTGAGGATATGGGACAAAGGATAAGGTTCAGTGTACAGTATGCAAGATGAGTGCATTTTAGGTCTTGATATGGGATGAAGAACTTTGAAGCGAATGAGCTAGAATGGTAGGGTAGTAGTGGTTGAATAGTGGAATATATGGAGAAATAGTATAAAATAATGGTTGTGAATTCTGTTTAGAATCATTTGGTTTTACCAAAGGCTAGCTGTGAAACTATGGACACATTTGTCTTTATGCAGTTTCCTCATCAGTAAAAAGGGTAGAATAAGAGTGTCTTTCACATAATTGTTTTGAGGAGTAAATGGCTTCATGTGTAAGTTTAACAGTTCAAGATAGTATCTAACATGAAGTTAATGTGCAGTTTGCCTTTAATACTATATTAGGACTGTAGTTAATGGTAATGACAAATTCCAGGGTATGAGTAAGTGAATCACCACCAGCATGATGAACAAAAACCATTGGTCTTAAGGTAAGCCAAGGAACTGAAAGGCTAGCATTATTGAAGGATCACCTCTGTTGATAGTGAAAGCACCACAAATGAAGAGATATTTTAAGATTTCCTACCAATGACAGGTCATTTTGTTGTATATTAATGGTATACAGGCTATCTGAAATAGATCATAATAGTTAAAATTTTTATATTTTAAATTTATTCATTTTAAGTTTAATGTAGAATTTTTTTTTGCTAAACTAAAAAATTTACTAAAATTTTTATTGCATGACTTTTTCTTTGTAGAATATATTTCGACAGCAACAGAAGATTTTTCAGCAATCTAGAGTTGTTCAGAGCCAAAGACTGAAAACAATTAGACAATTATATGAGCAGTTCATGAAGGTTAGTTGTATTTGGTAACACCATTTCTTAAGCAAGCTTTATATGTGGAAGTAAAATAGTTTTTTTTCTTTCCAAGTTAAAAAAAATTTAATTCTTCATTCCATTTTGAATTTTAAGTGCAAAATTTTTTACTGTAGTGTTTTTACTGTTTATGGGGATTATTCAAAAAGAAATGGCAAACTTAAGAATTTTACTTGAAAATGTACATGTTGTACATAAAAATCATACTTCACTAACACATTAGCAATAGGTCTCTGTTCAACTGAAAAAATGGACCCAAAAATCATTTCTAAACAGATTTTTTTACCCCCCCAGTTTAAGTAGAAAGTAGCCAATTTAAATTGATGAATCTTTTATTTTTTAATATATTACATATGTATTTTATGGCACATTTGCTTTTAGAACTCTTACAGCTCACAAAAAGGGTTCTATATACAAATTTAGAATCCTAAGAGTTGGCCCAGACATACATAGAATGAAAAGGCCAGCAATGGGTTAAAAGTTTGTTGACTGAGAATTAATGACACACACAACTTGTGGTATGTGGCATTGAACTCATGCAAATATATATTTAATTCTTGGTAACTATTAATAGGAGGGAGCTCATTGAGATCTTGCTGCATATATATATATATTTCCCTTCAGAGTAGGGGGTTCTTTTAGATAATGCTCAAATACACATTAAAATGTCACACTTTAAAAGAAACTGTGCTGTGAGTAAAGTAGTAACCACATTTTAAAATGTAGTTTTAAATAACTTTAAAACCATTTAACTGGTGTGAAGGTTTGGTAAAGATTTTTTCTAAGTGTTTCTACTTAGGGTAAGGGGTTTTAGTTTATATTTGACCCCTCCATCTCTTACTGTTAATAGACCTTGTGATTTTTACTTCCAAGATTCTTTTTAATTCATTGCTTCTCATCACTCTTTTGCTTATACTACTAAAACTCATGTGCTTTTTTTCCTCCCATACCCTCATTATATGCTTGTCATATTATCTTCCTAAAACTTTAACATCCTCTTGAAAAACTCAGTAGCTTCTCATTCTTAATTCCTAGTCATAATCTTGACCCTCAATTTTAAGGTTCATGTACTACATTAGTCCATTACTCTTATCCTGCCACATTGTTGCTTCTCTGAACTCACTATGCATTTTCATGCTTTTGCTTGTTTGTCCTCTAGTACAATCTTATTTTTCCTTTTGAAATATTTTGCCACTAAATTGGACTTTATCCCCATTTTCTACCACATAGCCAGAATAAGTTACATTTGCATTCCTACTACAAAAATTTGTGCCTCGGTTTCTGGAATAGTGATCATGTATTGTTTTTTAATTCCTCCATAGCACTTAATACAGTATTTACAGAGTAAGCACTAGGATTACTACTATTTAGCAGGATTTGTAAAGATTTATAACTTTTGCTGTTCATAAATTAAAGTCCCTCTAATGAATTTATAGGCTTAGTTAAAAGTGGGTTGTTTACAGCCTGCTAATTAGAAAGCTTAAAGAAATTTTCAAAATTTTAATATTTGATATGGGACTTAATCTTTTAACTCATTGTTCAGAAGAAAGTACATTACTATAATACTTGATTCAGTCTGGCTTTTTATTCCTTTAGTGTGTTTTGGTTTTCATGTGTTAGATTTTTATGAAATGTACATTATTTGAATGTTAACGTTTCTACTTTTGAAAACTGTACAAATTTAAAAACAGATGAAAAATGGTTTATAACTAAACCAATCTTTTGTGCTTTAGAGTATGGAGGAGTTAGAGAAGAATCATGAGAATCTACTTACTGGTGCACAAAATGAACTTAGAAAAGAAATGGCTATGTTGCAAAAAAAAATTATGATGGAAACTGTAAGTTAAAGTTAAAAAAATGATTAATGTAAGCAATGAAATATTTTATTTGCTGAATGTCTGAACACTTATCTAAATTTATTAAGCATGTTTATTATCTCTCCTTTCATGTGACAGCAGCAGCAAGAGATGGCAAGTGTTCGAAAATCTCTTCAATCCATGTTATTCTGATGACTCTTTGAAGGAAGAACTTGAACCTAAGTAATATAATTATAACATTAGCTAAGATGCATATAAGTCTTTAGATGGTTTAAAAATTCAAGTTTAAATTGCATACTGTTACTAGCTTTAGTATAGACTTGTTAATTTCAGATAAAACCTTAGTGATTAGCAACAATTCCTGAATAACCTGTGTACCAGACTTTAAGCTTTTTATAGTAACTGAGTCTTTCTAACATTTATTACTTAGATTTCAATAAAAAATGTTTCAAGTTTTAGTTTCTGTGCATCAGTTCCAAAAGGTAGAAACCACAAAAACAGGCTATATTGTTCCAAAAAAAAGTCGAGTTTATGTGTATATATCCTTTCACGATATACTATTAATTGTAATGAAAATAAGATTTTATTAAAAGCAAGTTAAGCTTGTTTTAGAGGAAATTAAACTGCTAATTGCCATTAAGATACATGAATATCAGTTTTAAGACATGAATGGCCCACAATTAAATGACATTCTTTTAAATGATTGAAAGTATATCATTAACATACCTAAACATAGCTAATTATATTTTAAGTGCTTCACATTCATATGTCTTTAAAGGTACCTGACCTAGAATGTTTGTCATTTCCAACTTAGTTACTAATTCTTACACCTTTTAAAGTGTACATTTTTTGAAACATGGTATTGAAACACTTGATTTAATTATTTCAGCATTTTTAGTAAGTCAGACTTTACAATATTTTCATGTAAGTATTTAAGAAATACCAGCTCTTTTCTTGCTTAAAATAGACATAGGACATGTACAGTAGATAAGACCAGAGTCTAAGGATTTGGATCATTAAGCTTATGGTAGTTAAGAGTCAATACAGTATATGATATACTTAGTAGGGGAATAACTGATACTTAGTTTTCATTCCCTTTTTGCTTCATATAAAAATTTATTCTACATACTTGAAATAACTTTTACTTGATTATTCTGAAGGGATGATATTTTTGCCATATTTTTTATATGGTTGATTTTCTTATCTTGAATATCTCCTTTTGTGACAATGAAATTTTAACAGATTTTCAAGAACAGGTTACCCTCACTATAAAGATTCATTTGGTTGTTTCTTGAACTGCTAAGATAAATTCCTTTTAGTAAATTGCTAAATCAAGTATTTCCTTGTATAATGTACCTTTTTTAAAAAAATGGGTTATCACTTAATATGTAGCAATTTAAGCAAGCATCATACTTATGTTGGATAAAATCCTTTAAATCGTGAATCTTATCCTTTGGCAGTGAAAACCCATGTATGATAGGGGTTTGAGATAGAGTACTTTTAGGACAATCATAGTTCATTTTCTTATGTTCAGAAAACAGATTTCTCTTTGGTTTTGATTATAACTTACAGTAGTCTAACATACCTGTGATTAAAAATGTTGATGTTAACATAATGAGGACTTCAGTTGAAATAAGGATAATGAAATGTGCAAGACTTAATGTCTTATACACAAATACAACCTTATTTGATAGGGGGATTTCCTTCACTCATGGGTTCACCTAACTGCTTCTCCTTGGGCTATTAGTCAATATGCTTGTGAACCTGTTCAGGTGCTTGATGACACGAAGTCTTGAAGATACTTAGATGAAGGTGTCTTGAAATTTGTAGGCACAAAGCACTAAAGTACATCGTCATATCAAATGAAGAAATGACCTTTGGAAATAAAAAACAAAATGAATTGTGGTCTCTTCTGAAGCAGCAGCTATTTTTCTCTTAACCTGAAATTCTCTATAGAAATCAGTACTTATGTTTGGACTTCACTATTGATTTCTAGAACATAGAGTATTTTGTAGCTATAGAAGCTGAGGCTCAGCAGTAAAGACCTAAACTAAAGTAGGAAAGTTGAAAGATAACTCAAGTTTTCTGACTAAATTTTTCAACTTTCTGCTCTGTAACAAATTTCTACTAGAAAGGTATAGTAGTTATAGTAAAATTCCATAATATACATTTTATCCCTTTAAGGTAAGTTGTATGAAAGGCCTGAAGAAGATAGCAGGGGAAAATGCTTTCTTTCAGAAAAAGGAGCTTCAGGGTTTCTGCCTGAGGAGAGGGCAATTTCTCATTCATGCGGGTAAAGCTCTACCCAACCCTAAAGGGTTATATTTCTTTAGAAATGTTTTCCTAAGGATGCCAAAGGACACGTGTTTTATTTTAAACTGGTCTACATAGTGTTTTAAGAAGAACTGAACTTGACTTCCTCACTGTAAACCACTAGTATAAATGAGGTCAACTTCCTACAGAATAGGTGCTAGAATTTTTAACTCCTGACACTACATTAAACACATCAAAGGATTCACCAGAGACAGAATAGTAGCAGAACAGGTGTTTATGGGGAGCAATGGTTGAGCTAGTGGTTCAGTTCCCAGGCTGGGGATGCTATAGTGCCGATAGTGCTGAGTGAGAGAACCCCTTGGCCACCAGGGAAGCCCCTCCAAAAAAGCTAAATTTGAGAATTACATTTGAAGATCTCAAGTAATATGTAAGTTCACTCAAAAATCCTATAGTGATATCTTTAAATGCTATCAGTTCTGTCTCATAAATCCACTCATCCCCCACACTTGGCCTATACCCTAGTTATAGGTAAAAAAAAAATTGGAGGCCCTCCCTGATGGCACAGCGGGTTAAAGCACTACACTAAGAAGCTTAAGCCACTTTTGCATGAGTTCGATCCCACCTGCCCTGGATGAGATCCACATGGCATGGCAGACCTCTCCTGGCCCGCCTGCTGCTCCCCTCAGCAGTGTACTTCCTCGATCTGCCTGTTCTGCTCCCCACTCTGTCCCTGGTGAATCCTCTCACCCTCCGCATCTCTGGCCTGTACCCCAGTTCTGTGTGAATAAATAAATCTTAAAAAGAAAATTGGGTTTTTTTTTTAAACATTTCTATACTATTTGCAGTACATAGCGAATTATTGTGACTTTCAGACACTTTAGGTTATTGCCTGTAAAATTTAAGGATTATATCATCACCATTTGAAGAATGAGAAACTTTGGAATGGACATTAAGTTACTAGTATTAAAACCTAGTAATACAAAGAATCATCAGGCAAATCCCAGTCAACTATGCACAAAATGATTAGAAGTTTAAAGTGGCTATATTTAACAAGTCAGGGTGACTCGAATTACCAAAAGATTTGCTGTAGTATAGATCACTAACAGTTGGGTCACTATGGTATAGAGGTAAGGAAAAATAAAGCAAACCTGTTGAGGACCACCATCACTTGAAGACCAACCACAAAGATTTTATGTCTCAATAAAAAGATTGATAATGCTTGTTTTGTCTGCTTTGGCGATTATTACCAACTATTTTCTTTTAGGTACCTACCTTTATATTTTAAAATCATCCTGAGCACTGCTATTTGTGTTGGCACATCACATCCTTTAGCAAAAGGTCATCAATGAGAATTTAATCTTTACTTGGTGAGTCATTAGTGAGTCCACTAATTATTAACTTCAACTAAGCACTCTTCTCAAGGGCCAACAGATATAAAGGTTTGCTTATTCTAGCACAAAATGGTCCAAGAATCCTATACTTAGCAGCACTATTTTCATTTTGTCAATATTAACTGATAGTTCCTGAGGTAGTATGTATCCACCTTTGTTAACCTCTGTTACTGCTGCAAACTCAAAATAATCTCAAGTTAAAATCGGACACTTAAAAGTAACGCTTTGAGCAGATTTTTGACATTATTTTTGAGGGAGAAGTATCTTTAAGATATGCAGGTAAGTTTTTAGGGATTTAAAAACTGAAGCTTGATCTCCAGATAAGTAGGCTATTGTAAGTAAAAAATTGGTAATAAAGTAATTTTAAATATTCAGACATTACTGTACAGAACAGGTATTGAAGCTCCTTGATAGCACGTGTTACCTAACACCCACTAGTAAAAATCTTGTCAGAAAACTTACCATTGCTATCCATAGAACAACATACTCGTCTACAAAGTTATTAAAATACTGGTCTAAAAATAAAAGACCAGGGCCAAGAAAGACAGTGTCTTGAAGATAAAGTTCACTTTTGGTCATGTGAGCTATCTGTAAGAAAGTAAATAAAATTTCAGCATTAAATTTTAAATGTTAACAGCTTTATTTTCAGGACAATTACATAACTAATTCACCCTAGTTAAATATAGCCTTACATTTGGTAGGGGAACACTGAATCTAAAACTCAAGATTACTGAGGAGCTTATTAAAATTTCTAATATTTAACTTCCTTGATAAAAAGTATTAAGGATATGGCCCTCCCTGATGGCGCAGCGGGTTAAAGCACTGCACTAAGAAGCTTAAGCCACTTCCGCATGAGTTCAATCCCCGCCTGCCCAGGAGGAGACCACATGACGTGGCAGACCTCTCCTGACCCGCCCGCTGCTCCCTTCAGCAGTGTACTTCGTCGATCTGCCTGTTCTGCTCCCCACTCTGGTGAATCCTCTCACCCTCCGCATCTCTGGCCTGTACCCCAGTTCTGTACGAATAAATAAATCTTTTAAAAAAAAAGTATTAAGGATAATTACAACTGAATAAATGAAAATATTTTCTTGAATAACTCATGCATAGTTTCACTTGGAACTTGAATAGCTAACCACTTACTGAGGATGCTGTCACAATAAACCTGTTGCTGGGGACGGTTGTTGACTGTGTTTGAAAACCAACTACATTATTGATCCCATAAATCTAAAAGAATTTCTTACCACCAGTTTTTGTGCAACTTTAGCAAAGACACATCCAAACATGAGGGTATACAGACAAGGATGTTTTTCAAATACATTAGTGGCTGACTTTTTATAGATCATTATTGCCAGTATAATAATAATTCCTATGTGAAGTCCAGGTGACAAGACACTGGTGCCCTAAGGTATAAAGTGGAAAATCAACATGCCATTTTAACACTGCATTTGTTAAAAAAAATACACAATAGCAAGAACGAAGGTTAAAATTTTTACCTTTTAAAATACGTTTCACTGAAATTACAATAAAATTTACTTCATGAACAGTAAATTTCTCTGAAACCTCAATGACCTCTGGCAGCTTGCCAGTCAATCAGGACGTTAGTCCTCTTTCCCTATTTTAGTGCAAGGCACAAGCCAGGAAACAAATGGCTCTTCATGATGCCTGGTAGTGAAACTGGATGGCTGAGTGGCACATCAAGAAAGTCTACTTGGAGAAAGGTGGTAGAAAGAAAAATGGCCTAAGCCATTTTGAAAACACTTCTGTACTATGTGCCTAAAATAATTTTTTTAGGATTGTTAAAAAGTTTGGGTATGGGCAAAATGAAGTAATCAAACTTCTATTAACAAAGTAATGAAGATGTAATGTACAACACAGAAAATACGGTTAATGTATATTTGAAGATTGCTAAGCATGGAATTACAAGTTCTTATCACAAGAAAAAGGTTTATACACAGTTTTTTTTTTTTTTTTTTTGCCTGGGACTATGCAGGTGCCTCTGTCCCCTCTTTCCAAAAAAGATCTTTTAGTAGGAAAAAAAAAAAAGGAAAAAATCCTAAACTACATGTAGTAATGGATAGTAACTAGACTTTAGTAATGAATTCACAATATATATAAGTAACAAACACGATGAATATGTTAACATGTCATATCTAAGAGCCCCAGGAACACCAGTCATGTTCTTTCTGTGGCCCAAAAGAAAAGACCTTTAATTACTTTCCCAGTTCTTGGATTTTGGCATATTTTAAATATGTCTACAGCTTGTGATAAGAAAACAAAATGCATACTAAATGAGAATGAAGTTTAATGTCTTACTGCAATAGTGGATCCATTCTTGCCAACGCCGCCATGGAGGATAACATGGAAATAATTTGAACAGGAAAATATTGCTCCACCCACTACTCCAAGAACTGGAAAGATCTTCAATTTTATTTCTAGAATAGGTATCTTTAGGGATAAAGGAAAGAAATGAATCATTAAGAAAACAATTCCTTTTCCTACTAAATAGTGAAGAAACATGGTATGATACAATAAGCTATCCTTTTTCTTACAATCAAACCTTAACTTCTGGAATGCAGCCTGAGGGAGTAACGTCCTGAATGGTTTCATTAAGTGAAAAAATGAATGTACCAGATTCAGCTAAGTCTTCTTACATAAATGCAATGAAATATTTAATCTTAGAAACTTCATGTGACTTTAAGGAAACATGAAAAAGGATAGTTCACTTGAATGTTTGTTAACCTTTACAAAGCAGCCCCACAGGAAAGTCAAAACACCAGGAGATGCCCCATGAATGTGACAAGTACCACAACATGTGCACATGCAAACATCTGTGGTGTTAATGTCCAGGATGAAATCTCTAGCAATATAGTTACCTGTTGGTCAATTGCTGTTCAAGAAAACTTCCAAGGGCAGCAAAGGATTTAAAAAACAGTAACAATGAATTGCCAAAAGCTGTAGGCTATTGTGTTTTCAAGCTTGAAATACTGTACCAAAATGTGTGGAAACTCCAGCTTAAGCAGCTAAATTTAGAAAGCCTACATTTCAAATGAGTACTGTTGCTGGTGAAAATAAACAGTTGGCTCTCTTCCATGGTACTGCCAATCGCGGAATGAAATTATTTCAAGACTACATTCTCCCCCACATAAGACTTTCACATTTAAGACAATCACATTTGACTTAATGGCCTGAGTCGCCTAACTGCCTTGGAGATGCACACGCATCCCCCCAGCACATCGCACAGGCCTGTTGTGCAGCCCTTGACTCCACTCATTATTCTTACACCATGAGAAGGCATGTTAATGCCTCAGGAACATATCACTACTTAACAATATGTTCAAAGTTCCTCTGGACCTCATGATAGGAACTAACTGGCAAATCTGAAACCAAATGCCACAGGAAAATTTCTGACTTGTTTAATGGTTGGGTAGCTTTAGGTTCTCCGCAGAATTGTACGGGAAGTACAGAGTCCCCATATAATTGCTGGTCCCCCACTCACACCCACTATTAAAGTGACCCCCGAGCAGTACATTTGTTACCATCCATGTGCCTACACTGACATCATTACCACCCAGGCTCGCATTTCCTAGTAGGGTTTGTCTTGGGGATGTACATTCTGTGAGTTTGGATAAATGCTTTGTCTGCTCGTCCCTCCTCTCCTGCGGGTGACCTCTGGCAGTCACTGATCTTTTCAGTTCCCATCATTTTGTCTTTCCGGGAATGCCATATAGCTGGAGTCACTCCATACATAGCATTCAGTATGGTTTCTGTCATGAATTCATGGCACTGAAGCTTTCTCCATGGCTTTTCATGGCTTCGCAGTGCTTTTAAAAGGTGAGTATGTCACGGCCTCAGTGCACCAGTTTACCCATTTACCTACTGTGGGGCACCTTAGTTTTAAAGTTCTCAATTCTGAATCAAACTCTTAGAAACATCCACATTCAGGTTTTTGTCTGGATATGTTTTCAAATTAGGTAGCTATCGGGGAGCACAGCTGCTGGATGCTAGGTGAGGGCGTGTTTAGTTTTGTATCACGCAGTATTGATACTTTTACTGAGGTATGCTGCGTAGTGACTACAAACAGTTCGTGAGCAGGCTGCTTAATTCTAGCTCTGGTTATGTGTCCTGAACAAGCTACGTAATCATTCCCAGACTCATTTAGAAAGCAGAACAATGAGAGTGGCTATTTCATAAGATTGTTCTGAGGGTCAGATGAAACAGCGGTGCTAACACGTTTAGGAACATGGGTGTTGAACACGAGTTTGTTGGCTACTGCAACCCTTATTCTTAACACTGAAGATGTGAGGTGGTGAGTCAGGCAGTGTTTTGGACTTCGATTGTGGACACTAATTTGTTTCTTCATAAATTTTCTTCTTATGCAAACATGAATTTATGACCATGGCCTCCCGAAAGCCCACTCTACTGAAATGCTGAGGTTACCCCACAAGCAGAAAATAAAAGCACGCTGTAATACGGGGAACCAGCTTTTAAAAACACAAGTTAATTTCTTTTTTTTAATATTGAGGGAAACGTTTTCAACACAAATATTCTATTGAATTTACTTTTAAAAATTTATTTTATGTGATAAATTCTGGCCAGGAAAAGGTTGCTCAACTAGGGTGCTAACTTGTAGTAGGGAAGTGCACTGTTTTCATCATGAATTGATATATTTATACATAGAGGAAATGCCGTAATAAGGTATGCAGAGGGTATAGGTTCTAAAGTGAAGCATAAAGGTTAAGAAGAGGAGTAAATATTAAATATAACACGAAGGCTTTCTGGAGAAGGTCACAATGCAATGTTTGTTCCCTTAGTATTTAAAGAAGTTAAATGTATTCAGATTTACCGTATAGTCCCACATGGTTGCTCCTCCAAGTGCAGACAGCACAAAGACCATCACTAAAGCTACTTGAATTTCAGTTACGTCCACTCTGAAGGGAAAGGACAAAGAATAGAAATGGATTTGTAAAGAAAATTCCCAAATAATGGAAGTTAGCCCGAGAGTAAAGAAGCAAAGATCTGAAGACAGCATTTTTACCTTCACTTCCACCACGAAAAATGCCCACAGAACAGAGCTGCGAGCCTCCCAGGCGAGCTTCAGTCTGTGCTCAGGGACAGGCTGATGCAGGGCCAGAAAATGGCTAATAGCCATCATCCCCTAGACCATTTTCTGCTTTACATTCTTTTATGAATTTTTATTCTTTACCATAACTGTATCACTCCCGTCATCAGAAAAAATATATAACATAAAACAGGCAGGTGACTTAAGGCAAATTCTCAAAAACTCTCATGTCAGTTTCACTTAAAAAGCAGGGAAAATTCCAGCAACATTCCTACTCACTAATAGCCACTGTGGTGGTCTCTGGCTTCTGCAGATATTTTTCCACTAATATAAACATGCTTATGTTTCTTTCAAAAAACCACTCATCAAACAAGCAGTCTCTCCAAGCTGCATTCCTGACAGCTATCCACGCTCCTCCTCATTTCATGAACAGGCTAACTAAAAAGTCAACATTTGATTTTCTCCTCTCTTCATACTTGCTGTTTAACCCACTTTACTGGAGTCTTTGACCCCACTATTTTATTAAAATTGTTTAAAGTAGAAAGTGACTTGAATCTGTGGAATTTATAGCTACATTTCAGCTATTACCTAGCATACCTTCACTGCATTATTTTAAATGTCGTCACTCCCTCTTTCCTGAAATGCCTCGCTTTTTTGTTATTTATTCCATACCTCTCCTGATTCTCCTACCTTCTCAAAAGCCCTTGTCAGCCTCCTTCCATGACTGCTTCTCTGTCCAGACCTTAAACTGCTACTATTTCCAGAATTTCTCTTTTTTTAGATCCTCTGAACAGTGTAAGCTGTACCTATGACTGCCATCTATACGCTAATGGCCTCTCAATTCCTATTTCCAAATTTCCTTTTTTTTCCCCTTGAGCTCCAGATTTTTATATCTGCCTACCTACTTTACACCTGTGCAGGGGGAGTCTTTAGATGCTAGAGGAATACTTACACTCTGCAAGCATGAAAAATGTTGGTGTCGGATGATAAAATAAAACCAGACATGGAAGGAAAGACTTCGCAACTGATTCCTTTTGAGGGCAGTTAGGAAGAAAAGGCAAACTGAACATTAACTCACAGATAAGAGAAAAATAAGAAGACTAGCACCCAGCAGCTGCATGAGCAGCATGGGTAAAGGAGGCCTCGGGGAAGCCACCGAGTCAGCTGAAGAGGTAAACCCAACACTGTGCTTGCTACTCTGTGGGAAAGGAGGGGGCGGCCCTAATCTTTACTGAGCGTCCATAGGACTCTGACAAACTACAAATGACATCTATTTTTCAGGGAGGAAAACTAAGGTGGTTTTTCTTTCTTATACATATATACATATATATATTAAAGATTATTTCTTTATGCTTATAAAAACTGAGGTACAGGCCAGAGGTGTGTGGGG
>NW_004567105.1:11326045-11329048 GCF_000260355.1 Condylura cristata
AATGACAAGTTTTGAACCTGGAAGGTGGGATCACTCACCAAATCCTCAAATATTTGAAGAATGAAGAGAGAGTTGATGCTTGAAAGATAAATAAAAGTCTGCAGTAATTTAGAAACTTAAAGAACCTGTTAATAGGTTCAGGATTTTAAAAACCAGACCCAAAAAGACTTTAAAAATCCAAGAAAAGCAGGCCTGGGGCTGATCTGCAGGTATGGGCTGAACGCTAACGCTGCTACGGAGGACGACAGCTCATCTGTCCCAGCGCGACAAGGATGAGAGACGGGTAGCGTCTGTGACGTCCCCCTAATTGAAAGGATCATCTGAACTCCTGGCTGGACCTCTGTCCCCCTCATTCAGATAGTGAGTACAACAGACTGTGAAAAGAATTCAATGATACTTAAGCATGAGCAACTTGAAAGCATACTTACTTCCCAAACCTCAACACGCCAGAAACATAGGTCTGCCAGTGAGCGCAATAAAACATGAACATCCCAATAAAGGAGCAGAAAAACAGCCAGTCCGGGTGAGTCCCCAGGCGGACAGCCAGTGAGGCTCCAACTGCCATGAACACTGAAGGAAACAAGATTTATGATCCACTGAGATGAAAAATAATGAATGGCATCATTTCCATGCACTGCTTAGAATTTTAGGGGACAAAATCCTGGAATTAAAATGGGTCTACTAAATAAAGCTAATTATTGAACAAAAATTTTAAAACTACTCTGCACAGAACTGTACCCATTCAAAAACTCGGTCTATGATTTTTTTTAAATAATATGTTTATTTTTACATCATTTTGTGCATCCCCCCCCCTTTTTTTTAAGACTTCATTAAAAATAAATAACCACAGGGGAAAAAAAAAAGTCTCCATTAATTTACCTGTGGAAAGAGAGTCACACCCATGGTCAAACAGTTCTCCCAGAGGAGAACACGAGTTGGTTCTTCTGGCTTGTTTCCCGTCGATGGCGTCCAGGGACTGGTAGATGAAGAGGCCCAGCGCACACAGCAGGTACGTCCAGGAAGGCGCCTGTGGGCCGGGGTCAAAGTACAGGCTGGTAAGTGACCACAAGTGAACACCTGCTCAAAAAAAGCCCAACCTAAGGCAGTCAACATATTTCACCTGTGTTCTCACTTTATATCCCTGCAGGGTGTGGTGAGGAACACCTTCCAGGTGAGAACAAACTCGTGAAGCTGAGTAAAATGCGTTCAGCAGGCAGGGTGCAGGCCTGCGGAAGCCCGCCTGAGAGCAGCACACAGGGAACCACCAAGCGAGGCAGGGCTCTGGCTTTGACCAGGGCCCAAGGCCCTTTCAGGACACTACAGTTTATGTGCAGCATTGGATTGGAAATGAGTGTTAGCTGTGGAGAAGGACCTTGAAGACAGACCACAGACCCTGTTTCAGTTCATGATGGAGAACTAGGGGCTGGATTTACTTTCTCCTTGTATAACTAGGAAAGCAATAAACGTACACTAAAACCTCCATAAATGAAAAATATTATGTTTGAATATATAGATATGAGGAATTGCAAATATTAGCTACTGCTGACGAGATCACTGAGTTTACAGGCTGTACCTATGGAAACTCTCCAACATGATGCACAGATGAAAGCCAAACATATACGTGGCTGGAGTCTCAGAAGGAGAGAAGATGGGCAAGTAAAGAAAAATTGTGGCTGGAAAATTTCATAATTTGATATATAAACTCATATCCAAGACAAGACATGCAGCAAGCCCCAAGCAGATCAAGAAGAAATGATCAAAAAAAAAAAAAAAAGAAAAAATACCAAAGTACCACATTGTACATCATAATCTAATTACTGAAAACTGGTGATAAAAATAAAATATCAAAAAAGAAACCAGAGAAAGAGATAGAAGCTTAGCTAATAACAGAAAGAGTTGGTGAACTTGAAAACAGACCAGTAGCAATGATCCAGCTTTCATGAGAAAAAGAACAGCAATTCTAGCACTTAAAAATGTCTCCTGCCTGCATAATGATCACAGTGGTTAACCTAGAATTCTACCTTAGAGAGGAAGTATAGTGAATGTGTCAAGAACTAGGCTTTCAAAGTTAGCTCTGTGTGTGAGTCCTTGGCTCTCAATGGCTAGGTAATCTTGGCTAAGGTTACCTGGGCTGAGGTTTGGCTACTTCATGTGTTTAAGATGTTAATAATATAGTCGTAGCTGATTAAGTTTTCCATAGCTCTTTACAAAGAACCTGGAATACACATGGTGGCAAATATAACTTTGCAAATACCAACCTATGTATATTTTATGGAGTAATTCTATAAATATACTATAAACTTGCTACTCTTGCCTAATCTAAGTAAATAGAAGTTTACTTTGAACTACCTTTAATAAAATGTTCATTATTGTTAATATAGCTCATATAGCTAACTCTTTGAAAGGTCTCCCTAGGTCTTGGAGGATGAAAAAATAAGCAGTGTGAATGAGAAATAATTTAAGAATAGAAACAACTGAGTGGTCAACATACACAGTAAGATGTTATATTCAGTTCGGATTAGCATGCTTTTAAAGACTTATCTGGACATTATGAATAACTTGAGAAGGCTAAACACAATGAGAAATCAGAAAAAAGGCAAAACAGACCACCCAGAATATTCTGAATGAATCGTAGTGTTTTTACATACTATACTCCTATTGATGCTTTTGATAACCAAATGTACACAAACACATACACTATTGGAAATTGAAGTTTAAATTTTCTGGAGTAACAGTCATTTTATTCTTATTATCTGTGTTCCATTAAATACTTTCCTCCTAGATATCAGTAAAACATCTGAGATAAATTTCTCTCTTCCATGCTTATCACTTTTTTGTTGCTGCACCAAAGCCCCTTTCGTTTTCACTTGTGGTGGCAGGTGGCCAGACTTAGAACCACAAGAGGGTTCCGATCTGGGCAGGTTTTAGACCCTGTGCACGAGAGAGATGATGGAAACATTCCTATTTGGCCAGTGCCAACAGTGTTCACCCAACTGTACCCAG
>NW_004567105.1:11330108-11336786 GCF_000260355.1 Condylura cristata
AGAGCCAGGAGCAGGCAGATCGACAAAGTCCACTGCTGAGGGGAGCAGCGGGCGGGTCAGGAGAGGTCTGCCGCACCATGTGGTCACCTCCGGGGCAGGCGGGAATCAAACTCATGCGGAAGTGGCTTAAGCTTCTCAGTGCTGTGCTTTAACCCGCTGCGCCACCAGGGAGGGCCAGTTGTTAGGGGGATTGTATTGTTAGCATGACCAAGGGGTGCCCAGGGGCCCCCTAACTACTAAGTGGTGCATGCTCTGAAAGGGGTCCAGCCATCCACTGCACAAAGGCAAAGGAAGTAGACTCTCTGTACGGCAGACTCTTAACAGAATGGGTTTGCAAAGAGAAAGAAGAAAGGCTGTTCCTAACTAGCTTCCCAATATTACCCATCCCTGTGGCAAATGCCCAGCCAAGCAGGGTTTGCCCAAGTGGGGCTGGTGAGGCCTGAAAGCTGGCCACCAGTTAAGGTTCTTCTGTTGGGAAACCACATAAAAAAGAGACAGAAGGAAATACCACTTCAAGTGAGGCTGTGCAAGCAAAAGAGCTTGAGGCCATGTGTTTGATTATAAAACCAAGCACAGCCCCTCCCTGGCGGGACAGCTGCTTAAAGCTCAGCACTTGGAAGTTACGGCAGCCACCGCAGCACGTTCCAACCCCAGCCAGGGAGCCGACCCACATGGCACAGCAGACCTCTCCTGACCAGCCCGCTGCTCCCCTCAAGCAGTGTCCATCTGCCTGTTCTGCTCCCCACTGTCTCTGGTGAATCCTCTCACACCCCTCCCCCACACTTCTGGCCTGTATCCCAGTTCTGCACATATAAACCTTAAAACAACAACAACAACAACAAAACCCCACAGCTGCTTAACTCCATCCCAGTAGTGCCCCAGCTGACAAAGTCTGGTTCACAGCACATTGGGACTTTAATTCAAGGTGGCTGCATGTAAGCGGGGCGGGGTGAGGAGGGACAGAAAAGGGCACTCATCCACTGGGCAGTGTGCTCCGCCCCTTTTATGGAGATGCCTCCTGTGACAAACTGGCTCTGGGGCAGAAGGCAGAGCACTTGCTACTTGCAACCATAGTACAGGAAAGAGCAGCAAATAGCAGGAAGTACAAATATTCAGATATCCAAATATCCAAGTTGGTGAAAGTAACAACACTACCTTCTGCTGGAGAAATAAAGAGGACAAGAAAGAAACTACAGAGCAAAATTATAGTCCTGAAGACTAATGACCACAAATCCTTGGTAACGGAGTAACTAGATCCTGCCCATCACCATTACAGGTTGCATATGGCACCAACCCGCTAGCAGATTTGCAGTTTTAAATAGAAGCTTCCAGAAGCTTGTCAGTAGTGAAGATGTGCCATAGACTAAAATTCAGAAAACAGAGGCATTTAGAAGTCCACTGAGGCAGCTCTCCTTCCTACATACCATCTCATCATAACCTTAAATCTGTGTTGTGGGAAAAAGCAACCTTAATCCAAGTCACCTGGAATGACCGTAACCAGACATATGGAAATTGTTCCTGTTAAAAATAACTCTGGGAAATGGGCAGAAGAGCTAAAAAGACACTTCTCCAAAGAGGAAATGCAGATGGCCAACAAGCATATAAAAAATGCTCAACATCACTTGTAATAAGGGAGATGCAAATTAAAGGCACAACGAGATACCACTTCACCCCAGTGAGAATGGCACATCTTCAAACAACTAGCAACAACAAATGTTGGCGAGGATGTGGAGAAAAAGGAACTCTCCTGCACTGCTGGTGGGAATGCAAACTAGTACAACCACTATGGAAAACTGTTTGGAGTTTCCTCAAACTGCTAAACATGGAGCTTCCCTACAACCCAGCAATCCCACTCCTAGGTATCTACCCAAAAGACACAAAAACACTGATTCAAAAAGACACCCGCACCCCTGTGTTTATTGCTGCTTTATTCACAATTGGAAAGACATGGAAGCAGCCCAAATGCCAAAAAGTAGATGACTGGATTTAAAAAATGTGGTACATATACACAATGGAATATTACTCAGCAACCAAAACAAAACAAAAAACCACATGCCTTTTGCAGCAACATGGATGGAGCTGGAAAAGATGATGCTTAGTGAGATAAGCCAGAAAGAAAAGGAAAAATACCAGATGGTTTCACTCATAGCAGGAATATAACAGACCAGGTGAGAAAATAATAATAATAATGAACAACTATATACCAGAGACATTTTACTGGGATAGAGTAGGGAATGGGACCAAAATGGTGGGGGGAAGGAAGTGCACTAGACTATTGTGATGGCACACGGGTGATTTGGTGATGGGAAGTCCACGGGGATGACAACTGAGGTGGAAAAAGGCACAAAATGATGTAAAAATAAACTTATATTATTGAAAAAAAAAGTAACTCTCGGGGCCCTCCCTCATGGCACAGTGAGTTTAAGCACAGCACTAAGAAGCTAAAGCCACATCAGAATAAGTTGGTTCCCTGCCCCGGAGGTGATCCACATGGTGCAGCAGACCTCTCCTGACCCGCCTGCTGCTCCCCTCAGCAGTGTACTTCGCAGATCTGCCTGTTCTGCTCCCCACTCTATCTCTGGTGAATCCTCTCACGGCCCCTGCACCTCTGGCCTGTACCCCAGATTTAAATAAATCTTAAAAAAAAAAAAAAAAACAAACTCTGGGTTATAGAGAACACTCATATTTGGATCAATTCTTCACCTAAGGCTCAGACATACGCGTGTTTCAATGGGCGCGTCTATGAGACACACTTGAAAAGGACAAACAGAAAAAGAAGGCGCATCACGAAGCACATCTCCATTCTGTGGCCAAGCCGCTCACCCCCGCCTTTCAACAGTGTGCTGGGGCCCAGCACTCAGTTTTCTGTAAGGGATAATGCTAGCCCAGATCATCTCCAGGCCTGTATCTCTTCCTTCTCAAGGCTAAGGTATCTCCTGGAAGAATCCGCTCCACACAGCATAGGAGCTAAAGAGCCAGTTGATTCAAGTCACCGATCTCAATTTTTCCTGGCAGGCTATAAGTCACCTGGCAACCTCTCAGGCAGAATGTTTTCCAAGGTGAAGAATACTCACACCGTTTCTGCCGAGGCTGGGAGTGTGGGCTCGGGACTACCTTCACGCAGCTCTGTGCTCTACCATTTACTGGCTGAAGTGGGCGAGTGACTCAGCTTCACAGTGCTTCGGTCTCCCTTTCCGAAAGATGGCAGCAATCACTCCTCGT
This sequence comes from Condylura cristata, assembly GCF_000260355.1. Taxonomy (NCBI): domain Eukaryota; kingdom Metazoa; phylum Chordata; class Mammalia; order Eulipotyphla; family Talpidae; genus Condylura; species Condylura cristata. The sequence continues at coordinate 11,333,331 of NW_004567105.1, forward strand.
GGGCAACCAGGTGCAATGAGGGCAGGGCCCGGAAGCCTGGCCAGTGAATCTCTAAATCTCTCTGGCACCCTCTCCCGGGCTCACCTCTCCCGTAGTCTAGCGCTGGTGTCCCACCAGCAGCCACTGATTTTATCCCAGCGTCTGGGCTCAGGTGTGCACACTTACGCATGCGCGCACAGCCACGCTCCAGGTGTCCACGGTCAGGCAGGCGCCCCCACGCCCACGCTCCCAAATGCCTCCTGCATCAACACAATCAAGGCTGCAGGGATGGCTGGAGGTCTGTGCTTATGCCAGATTCATTCATTTACCCTCCAGCGCTCTGACTGTGCAAATTAAGTGAGTTACTCCAAGTAAAGTGATTAGAATAGGGTCTAGCATCTGGAAGGCTGCTCAGTAAACATTTTAGGTCAATCATACATAAACCTTTCGTGTGAATGTTTATGTCTGTGTTTTAAAATGTTATGGACAAAAAAATATATTTTGAAAAACAGCTAGCAGAGCTATTAACTCTAAGGTTTGATAGATGTGAAGGTTGCAAATGCCACTAAGTCTTTAGACTCCTAATCTCACACTGCTCTAATGCACATCTGTGCCTCTGAGATGGTTAAGATGTTGTTGACTTGAGCCTGGGGCTGCCCGGCACTTCCTATTTACAGAGGAAGGCTCCCACTGGAGGCCTGCAAAGCTCGGAGTTGATGCTCAGGAAGGATAAGACACTCTTGATTGAAATCAGGCAGGGCCCAGGGGCTCTCTGCTTTCAAGTGGGACCTGTGGCCTCACTCTGGGGAGCCAGCATCTGAGAAGAACACACCCATCTTCAGGAAATGAGGCAGGTTACCAGCTGGGGGTGGGGACCAGAACGCCCATCAGGGCAGCTCAGCAGCACAGAGGGCCAGGGAGCCTTCTCAAGGCTTTAGAGATCTGTATGTTGAAAAGTAGCCTCTTCCTTTTCAAATTTTGGGTGAAGAGCCCTGCTTTTTTTTTTTTTTTTAAATCATCTTTACTTGAGTTCTTATTGGAAAGACCCTCCTGGCACCCTGCTAAGGGGAACAAATCTCTGGGGCCTGCTCTCGCTCAACACTGGGGACTTCACACCTGCCTGGGGACACCACGCCCAGGGCACACACCAGGAGTGGGGTTTCAAGCTTCTTATTTCCCACCATGTCATGTTTTATGCACATTTCAGCCAGAACAGGAAGGGAAAACAGGTTATGAAAGGATAAAGGTCTTCCGAATCTACAAGACAAATCCCTGAGCCAAGTTCCCTCCTGTGGCAGCTCCTCTGGAGAAGCTGGGACCTGGAGAAGGTGAGGGATCATCTAGGCTGCAGAATTGAAGGAGGTGCTGCCTTGCAGGGCTGGCCACATCCTCCCGCAATCTGAGGCCTGCCGGTCTGCCTCAGTCTAGCCCTAGTCCTGCTTCTAGACTTTCACCTCCTGATGTCTGGAGTTTATATTTTGTTTCTGTAAGAGAGTCCACTCCCTTACAAGAGGGCTGACTTAATTCATGATGCTGGAAAGTTATTTGGCTGGTTTTAGAAATGGGTAGGGGGACGAGAAGGGTGATTTAAAAAAAAGGGAATAGATTAGATTTATAGGAAATCAAGGCTAAAAAACATCTGAGTGGGAATCTACAGATTGTTGCCTTTTCTTATTATTCCCCTATAACTCTAGTACAAAGGCAACTATAATCTCATTATTTCGATGGGGGGGGGATAAATCATTATTAAGGACTTCTTGATTTCATAAGATATACTTGTTTGTTTTTTTTTTTTTTTGGCCAACTTTATCAGCAGTAAGGAAAGAAATGCATCATTCAATGCCTTCCGAGTCCATGCTAGGCCCCTGCCTGGTATAAGTGTGCTTTTAAGGCACCAAGATGGATTTACACAGATTGGTAGAGAATGCTACTAAGCTGAAGCCTGAAGAACTAGATTCAGATCACTGAGTTTTCTCATCTTCAAATGAAGAAATTGTACTACATAAACTCTAAAGCCCACTCAAACCATTAGAATCCATCTGTTTTAGAACTAGGTAGCCAAGGAATGGGGCCTGGACTACACAGAGAAGCATTCAGACGAACTGCTTTAAGGTGGGGAGGAGGGTGTTAGTTCTTGCTTTCTCCATACATCCTGATTCTTGCATATTCTTAAACTCACCTAAGTGGAACAGCTATTAGGTATTAAATCCAAGACCAGCTGAAACTGATCTTTCAAGACGGCATTTTGCTATTTCATTTACACAGTGAATAATTTAGCAACTGCTTTGTGCAAGTCATCTTTGTGCAAGAACGTACACAGGACAATCACTGTCTGAACTTAAAATCTGGCAGGCTCTCCTGCTCAGGAGGGAAACATAACACCAAAATAAAATGGAGAAGTTGCACAAAAACCTACTAAGTCGAATTGTGGAAGCAAGTCTTCTGGCTTGAAATCTGGTGGCTATTTAAAGCTACCTCCCCCAGAAAAGGGTAATTGCTGTCACTTTCCTTCTCGAGATAGTGAAGGAAAGGATAGTACCTTAGTCAGAAAGTTGTTGAGAAGATTAAAGGAGATAATAGACAAAAACATGTAAAAATAATGCATGGTATGCAGTAATCAGCAAATGTTAGACTCCAGAGAAGGAAGAAAACTTTCATAGGGAAGAAGTGTTAGAATGGGACATTGAAATGTGGAAGTGGGACAGGAAAAAAGAAAGGGAACAAGGAAAGAGAGAACAAGGAGAGAAATCCTTGCTACAGTAAGTAGTTCTATTAGTTCTATTAGAGTGGAAAATTCCTTAACAGAGAGGGTGATATGAAAAGCAGTCCAGGGCACCATTGTGGAAGCTTAAAATAAATCATTTTACTAGTTCTATTAATTTTCCTTCATCCCTGTGCACATTCTAGAAATGAGCAGTTTGTTTTGTTTTAAAAAAGGTAAAATATATTATTAATCTAGCAATGAGTCAGCATTGTATCCTACATGGGTAGATAAGCCCAACATCTAAATCCAAAACCCTCACATATTTTTCTTGACCCTTTCTGGAAGCAATCTGTCAAGTCTGCAAAAGCACTAATAGTGAAATCTAAGAGCCAGAAAACAAGTTTCACGCCAGGTTTAAGTCACTCAATCTTCTGGCTCTAAATTTTCTTTGAATAAAAATAGATACGACTATATTTTCAGAATGAACAGATAGAGGAAATACTAAATGGTGGGAAGCCCTTCTAGGGAAGGGAAACACTTGCCGACCTCCTTTATAATAAATGCACAAATGCAGTGAAAGGCAGGAAGCATTTTATATACTTGATGACACATAAGCCATAGAAAAAGGCAGAAACTTCTGATGCAAAGGTGGTGATATGTGTTAAAAAGAATATGGTTTGATGGAGCTTCCCTATGACCCAGCAATCCCACTCCTAGGTATCTACCCAAAAGACACAAAAACACTGATTGAAAAAGATACCTGCACCCCCATG
>NW_004567105.1:11337331-11339035 GCF_000260355.1 Condylura cristata
TCATGTACTAGCTCTGTGACCTGAAAGCAGAACAGCCCCAAATTGCTACGCTCCTTTCATAATGACGCCGGGATTTTATCAAACAGGTGAAGTAAATCCTATACTGATGTTTCCCATCACTGTTTCAACAAACACTGGAGCTAATCATGCCATTTCAGTCGCAAAAATCTTTACATTTCAGAAACCCTTTACACTTTTACCTTATTACTTTAACTTTATTCCCCTCTTTTTGAGATCATTCTGATTTCTTCACTTTTTTTCAGCGCCTCATATCCCACCCCTCCCCTCTTCTTTTTTTTTAAATGAGGCTGAGCCTAAACACGAATTGATAATTTTATCTTTTCCACCTAAACAGAATCTCTCCTACTTGCTTATGAGCCCTGCTCTCTGTAAGTGCTTGACTCTTATACTAATATTGAAGCGCTCACACATGAACCAGCAAAGGTCAGAAACATCCAAATACTGTTGGTCAAGTCTATGCCCAACAAATACTAAGTTGTATTCTATGTTTTCAGGACATCTTAAATAGCAGTCATAATTTTAATGTATTGAGTAATATTTTAATATGTTGAGCAAATTATAATTCTCTACATCTAGAGGATCAGCAGGGGTTACAGCTCACTTAGTCCTCACTGCCTCCTTGTGAGACTGGCTCGGTGGTTATCATTTTCTGTTTTACACATGGGCAGACAGCCAACAGATCTGTCTGCTATGTGGGAGTCACATGGGGACCCAAAACTGCCCCCCGGAAGAGTACTCTTTTTATACTGCATATATAACAAGGGGACTGGACTGTCTGCCTAGAAATCACATAGACTACACACAGCCACCAACTGGCAAGACAGATTTAAATGCAGGCTCCATGGAGTATCTTTAAAAATGCACATTTACACTGTTCATCCTCTTCCGGTCACTAAAGTTCTCTACAAGACCTATTCTCAAAAATGGAGGGATTTCGCTACGCAGTGGCACAGCATGTCAGTGTAATCTTCATCCTGTTCTAGGAGTGGACTTTGCTGTCCTCCCCGCATCCCTGAGACAAGTGGTGATGCTTCGAATTAGCAGATGCCCAGAGTCCAAGCTACTCCTTCATTTACGAATATTCTGTCATTTTAAGGTTCATTACTCATTGCTAATGAAAACATGGCTTTTATGATCTCTGCATTATCACCTCCACAGCAGCTTAGCTGTTTTTCAAATAAAACAGTGAAGCAAAGAGGAGGCAACTCTTCAACGTGACTTATCTTGGGTCAGTGTTACCGGTAACGGGAGGTTCACTAGCCCCACCTTTGAGAAGCAGAAGATGATACTTAAAAACTGGTTGCGGGCACAGGCCAGCCACAAGCTTTCCTGCCAAGCAGCAGGGAGTTGGGGGGACTTCAGACCCTGGGGTACAAAGTAACTATCCGCTCGTCCACCCACTGTCAGGCAGGACGCCGAGGGGCGAGGGGTCAGCGGCCAGGCGGGCCGGCCCCTGTCTAGCCGCGGCCGATTCGCCCGTGGGACCGGGGCTGGACAGTGACCTTGACAGTCTCTTCGCCGCCCGGGGGAATTGCAGGACGGCGCGGGGCCCAGGCAGTGGCATGACCGCCGCGGGGCAGCCCGGGGAGGCTCGGCCCCACAGGGGTGTCCTCTCGCTGCTGGGGTGCCGCGGGCGGAGCGCTGGGGGCGGGGGTGGGAACCGCGGGGCTCCGGGCCAGCAGC
>NW_004567105.1:11339650-11353262 GCF_000260355.1 Condylura cristata
GGCGTCCGGCCGAGCCGCACCGGCTCTGCGGGTCCACCCGGCTCGGCGTGAGGGCCCCGGCTACCGGCATCCCTGGCTGGCGCGCGGCGCTCGGACTTTCCCGAGGGGGTGCACCTGCTTCTGGGGTCCGACTCTTCTCAGGGGGGCTGGGACCGCTCCCGCCGGGAAGGGCCCCGGGCTAACTGCTCTGGCCCGGCCAGCCACGCCCGGCACCCCGCACGTGTGCTCGGGCCTTGAGCCCGCGCGGCGGACAGTGCAGCCCGCAGAATCGGGTATGTGGGGGTGGTGGGGGGTGTAATTTTGCGCGTCCTGGGGTCACTGGCTTGACTGTCTCTTAGTCTGTCCCGAGCGCAAGTCCTGGCTGAGCACAATTCTCCCCTCCTGAGCTCAGGAACCCTGCCCCGTGTTAACTCTAGAGGAACCTCAGTGTAGACGCCGGCACCACAGTGTAGAGACTGAAGTAAGACGGCCTTGGAAACCCCGCCTCAGGGCTGAGATGGTGGAAACCCAAATGGTTGAAGCCCAAATGCCCTTTGTGCACCCGCACCCAGGGTGTTCCCACACATGCCCTCCCCGCCCTGGAGTGAAGAGGACCAGGCGCGGCCCCCCCGCCCGGCCGCAGCGGCAAGCACACCACCACACAGGGGCTCAACCCCTTACCTCACAATGCACCCATTTAGACAGGGTCAGGCTGTCACGGGCATGTCATTTTGCACTACAGGAGGTAAGCCTGCACCTGCCTTTTTCTTCAGTGCAGGAATCCGAGCTTTATGCAATTTTGTAAGGCACAGAGCAAGCTCAAAATCTGCCTTCCAGATCACTGTCTCTCCGCAAAGGGAGTTGGTCACCATCGTGGAGTTGGGCCAGCAAGCTGCCACCAGCCTACCCCCTGCTTTCATACAGTCCAAGAGCTAACTAAGTATGTTTGCTTTGGATTTATTGATGCATACAGAACTGGGGTACAGCCCAGAGGTGCAGGGGCAGTGAGAGGATTCACCAGGGACAAAGTGGGAAGCAAACAAGTAGACTGCTGAGGGGGTCAGGAGAGGTCTGCTGCGCCATGTGGTCACCTCTAGGGCAGGGATCTAACTCATGCTGAAGTGGCTTTTTCTTAGTGCTGTGCTTTAACCCACTGCGCCACCAGGGAGGGCCTGGTTTTGATTTTTTTTTTTTTTTTAGTGATTAGAGTGAAAAAGACTATTTATGATGTGGAATTATAGGAAATTCACATTTCAGTAACATGAATAAAGACATATTTGTGTCTTAATTATTGTTTATGACTGTTTTCTTGCTCCCAGGTTTGCATTCTGTGGTTTTAGCCCAGACCATGTGGCTTACAAAACCTAGAATATTTACTGTGGCCCCTTAGGAACAACACATGGCAACCTGCCTTAGAGCAAGCTGGGGGAATCTACAGACCGAACCATTCACTGAGCAGACATCACCTCATCTTTAGTGTAAAAGTAAAGCTGAAAAATGCAGGAAAGGAATCCAAGTAAGACAGACAAGCTTTCAACTATGCTGGGTTTACGTGTGGCAAACTTGGATTTACCTTTTTTAGTTATCAACACCATGAACAGTCCAAAGAAAAATTCTTTTCCAGACCAACACATTTAATGAGAAGCAGAGAAACAAAGGAGTGGGCTAGTGTATAGATTCTTATACAACACCCTGAAAACAACTCAACTGGAAGCTGCTCACCTCTCCCATACAGTCTCAGACTAGTCCAGGACTGTGTAGGGGTCCACAGTTACTCAGAACATAGGCTCTTCTCCTACTTATTTAGGGAGCTATAGATTTTTAGCTTAAAAAAATATAATTACCAATATTGTTGGTACCATCTATGTACCACTCTAGAATCTTATCTCCCTCTCTATCAGTGGTAACCATTCTCTAGAAATGTATTAATTAAAAAATGTTTTCCTTTTCTCCCCAGCTTGTATGTGTGTGTGTATGTATACACATACATACACAGATTCTTAAATGCAAATTTGCATGTTTTTGAGCTTCATAGAAATGCAATGACATTGTGCACTTTTTTCCTGTGACCTGCTTTTCTTTTTCCCACTCAGCATTAATAACATTAAACTACCTGAAAGTAGCAGTCAATTTATGCATCCAGTATTGGACATTTAGGTTATTTACAAATTTTAATGACCATACAAAGATGCAATGAATATTCCGATACCTGTCTCTGGAACAACACATGGTGCAGTAGTGTTCTTCACACATGTCCAATTATTTCGCTGAACTGAATTTCTTTCCCAAAGGAGAAAGGACATCATGGTTTTACATGGTCCTTCTTGTGTAACTTTCACTCACATTTCAGATTTTCTTCTTCAATATCTAGACCAGCTTCCCACAAAATGCTCCGTAGTCTCATATAACCAGGGGAGATGCAGTTGTACATGAAATAACCACTTCAAATAGCCACTGACTTTCACTGATTTGGATTTGGAAGAAGGCCTTGGTTACAGCCAAGAACTCAGCTGGCTAGCCTCGGTGGTTGGGCTGGGCAGTAGAGTTGGGTGAGGGCTCAGAGCTTTAAAGCCTAGTTAGGTTGGAATATTTACAAAGATTGGCATAGTCCTCTGGTGTAAATATTTGCCTTCTTCATTTACTTCCTTTGACTTGATTTATGTGTTTATACTTCTGTATTTTGAGACTGTAAGGTCCAAATTTTATGGTACCTTACAAAATACAAGAGCAGACAGGCAGTGTTCAATAACAGGTTGATGAAAACCTTTGCTCTCCTCTCTAGAAATGCTTAACTTCCTGGACAAGATCAGAAAACAAAATTTCAAAATAGAATTCCTGAGATGTTGTAATTGTGCTTTTTATCTGAAATTGTGAAACAACTTAAAGGAACTGATTTCTGGTTTTTAATACCCTGCTTGTCTATCTCCTTTAACCGCTTTTCATTTATTAGTCATTTCTTAGTTCATAGCCTATTGAATAGAATGTTTGAGAACTAACTAAAGGTCATTGGTTTAAGGACCTATTTACTCTTTACAGTGTTTCTTGTAACTAGTGGGTTTGATTCCTAATTCTGGATTCATCTGGATGAAAACATTCATTTTTTTAATATAGGTAAAAAAAGATTATTCTTTTAAAAGTTGACTGAATGTTTAGCTCCTTGGAAGAATTTTTGGTAACTTCCTATGATATGTAATTTTTCTTCAATAAGATAACATTTCAAACAAAATTGTAGGAAAGCGAACAGCAATGACAACTTCTGATGTTTTCTGATCTTTGCAGATTTAGATTTTTTCCTTCTTTAATGGAACATTTCAGCATTTGAGTTCCCATAAGCAGGAGAGATCAGGTGTAGAAAACAAGAGCACAAAATATAATCAGAGTACACAATATAGTCCCTTGTCTGGAGCACTGATTGTCAGGATTATTTTAGACACTGTTAGCAATCTTTGCAAGCGGCTTAACAAACTTAACCATGAGTTGACAAAACTGGTCAATGAGTGTTGAGTTAAGCAACTAGCTTAGCAACAGGGGCACAGACATTGGCTTTGCCACATTGTGGTTTATCTGCTTTGCACACCGAGCTATGGTCTTCATGCTTTACAGAGAAGCCAGTCACCTTGTGTAAAGTATCTCAGTCAGTAATGTGTAAGAAGATTTCCCAATTAAAATGGGTATTGACATAGGGATCCCACACATTATTCTTCAGAGTGATTGGAAATGCGGTGAAGGTGAATCTCTCGAACTACAGCAAGGCAAGATCATTACCAACCCTAACAGTGCATCAGCCACCCAGTTTCGACAAGAACTTGAGTTTTGTTTTGATGCTCCCAATGGACTGCAACTACCTGGGGACCTGAGCCACCCACTCCTCCCCTGGATATATACCCCACAACTGCCCAGGTGCACAGCTACCATCACAACTCCCCAGGTCCGATCTGCATTGCGATGGGCCGGGTTACAGGTCACAGGTGACAATCCATTTAATTTCTTGAACCAAAAAAAAAAAAAATTTTTTAAAAAAGATGGGGAGAGGGTAAAGAATAATAGTGTGGTAGGGCCCTCCCTGGTGGCCCAGCGGGTTAAAGTGCTGCACTAAGAAGCTTAAGCCACTTCTGCATGAGTTCGATTCCCGCCTGCCCCGGAGGTGACCACATGGCGTGGCAGACCTCTCCTGGTCCGCCCGCTGCTCCCCTCAGCAGTGGACTTTGTCGATCTGCCTGTTCTGCTCCCCACTCTGTCTCTGGTGAATCCTCTCACCCTCCGCATCTCTGGCCTGTATGAATAAATAAATAAATCTTAAAAAAAAAAAAGAATAATAGTGTGGTAGTATGGTACCGTATTGATGCTTCTACTCTGTCTCCATTCACTGAAATTTTTCTCTATAGCATCAGGAAGTCGCTGAAAAGTGAGGGCCGTGTATGTGTGTTTCTCAGCTTCTAAATTTTGAAAGAGGTTTCCATCCGTATAAATGGATGCCACCAGCAGCCCCCCATCTGTGACGCTTGCTGCTCAGCAGCAGGACCTCACTAGGGCCAGCAGCCTGGCAGGAGCAGGGGCAGATTTGGCCGGCGAGGGAGGTGGCCTCCGGGCCCTCCACCTTCAGCCTCTTTTTGTGTGTGAGCACCTACCCCCAACACATCAAAGAATCCTCGGTCATGGCATTGTAAGTACTTCTTATTTACTGCTCCAATGATTTCGCCTTCTGTTGAGAAAACTTGCCTGAAAAGTTTGAAGACATCCTTGAGTGAATTCACACGGGGAAAGGACACAGATCCACAGGGGCTCGGCAGGGTAGTGTGTCCTTCACACTGGCTTGGCTTAGAAAAATCTCTTAGAGGAAGAGGAAGATGGACATTCACGATTCTCTCATGGTGTATTGAAGCATGTTTCTTACTCTGGGGTAGGGGGGAGCATTGAAAGTTTATTATTTTAAGCTAAAACAACTGCTTTTGCTTATTTGCAGCAAATAAGCACAATAATGACAAAAATGCAGGCTTCCAGTGAGATTTTGTTTGCCATTTTTAATTAAGCAATCCGTGCAAACATTTTTTTTCTTCTTCAACATTAGGGGGAAAAAAATGACCACATTTGGGAGCCTGGTGGAAACAGAAAACGCTTTCTCATGGCAGCCAGATTTTACAGAGCAGAGGCAGTGCAGGCCCTTAATATTCCTCAGGATTGCTTGATTGCAAGTCTCGCAAATAAGAATCGACTATGTTAGGAGGCACGCCTTGCAAGAGGAGCCTGCAGAAGGAAAGACCACCTAGGGAGGACGAGAAGGAAAAGGCCAAGTCAGCACCAGCAATGTGAAAAATGGCTGAAGCCAGACTTTTGGACTAGGCGAACGGTCGAGTTAGTTAGTTACAAAGATTCATTCACTTCCTACTTGCAATTCTTCTCCTGCATTTAGTACATTGAGAATTTCAAGCACCTGCCATCTAGAGGGAAAAAGCATGTTTCTGCTAGACCCAGAGACCCATTATTCAGTCTTAATTGAAATTCCGGACTGGAAAAGATGCATTGCTCTTTGAGAGTTTGTGGGTCCTCTGTGGATGTCTTATGTGTTCTGACTGGACGGAATACCACGGATTGAATCAGCAGGGAGAACTGCTTCTAGTTAGTCACTGTCCCTTTGAATTAAGCTCAAAGAAAAGACTACTCTTTTCACGTGGCTATTTATGCAATGTCAAAAGTGTAAAAATTGGAAATTTTTTGTGAAAAATAACAAAACCCATCCAATGACTTCTGAAGATGAAGAAACGCCTATTAAAATCTTGTACTTACCTTCTATATTTCATAATTGTATTTAAAAACTACAAGGAAGTCACAAGAAACCCACAAAACCATAAAACTTCACGGTCCGTTACAGAATGTGTTTCACTGCTTGCTAAAAAAAATCCACAGTCGGACAAAAACAGCATGCCATTTCAACATTCTTACAACGTATTTAATGCAAGTTTGGGAAAATCATTCTCCTTTTTTAGAAAAAGATCCAAGTCAGATATTGCTAGAAATGATGCCACTTTTATACATGTCCATTCCTTGATGCACAGGGCTCAGCAAGCTTGGGATCACTAATTTCCATCCACTTTAAATGCTTTATTTCATGCTTTCTGCATTCAACCACAGGCTACAAAGGAGAACACTGGGATAGTAAGTACTAGCTGTTAATGTCAACATACTGAAGTAAAACGAAAACTGCAAAGTTAGAGATATTAAGTAAACTATTTTCATTGGATTCCATAATGAAAATCATGCCATACTCCACAGACTTTGTATGGCTTATGACGGTCATAAGCTTCATATGCCAAAGCCATATGAAAGCTTACCTCAGGTGATAATATACATTCAAAAATCCTTATTGTGCTACAACTAAGGAAAAGGGAGAGAAAGAGAGAGAAGTGGTAAGCATTAATAAAGTGCTAAATCCAAAGTTGAGTACTTGTCGGATGAAATTATAGTCACATTATGAGAAGGCTTCATTAATCCTTAGTCATGTGAAAGATACAGGAAAATAGAAGCACATAGAATGAAGGGCAGGGACCCAGTCACTTCAAAAGGATCATTAATATGTAAAACATTTATTAACACGCACAACCACGTCGCCTGAACAAGTGGCAACGTCCATTGGATCGTACGGTGAATACTTATGGTAAGAGCTTCCAAACCATTAGCTTAAAAAACGACCTACAACATATATATATTGTGTTTTTCAACAAAAGAAAAACATAGACAGTAGGCAAAGTGTTAGGGTACATATATATATGTTGACATTCTAAAAGGCAAAATTATCAAGTAGATAGAGCTATCAGACTAGTGTATTCTAGAATACTGTATTCCAAACTGATTATATGTGACTGGTCTAAATAAATACTAGATAGAGCTATCAGACTAGTGTATTCTAGAATACTGTATTCCAAACTGATCACATGTGACTGGTCTAAATAAATACTAGATAGAGCTATCAGACTAGTGTATTCTAGAATACTGTATTCCAAACTGATCACATGTGACTGGTCTAAATAAATACAAGCTTAAACAAATTTAGGCTAAAAAGCAGAATCGACACAACTTTCAAAAGAGAGCCCCAATTCTTCCTCTTTTTAAAACTGACATTACCTCTGAGAATTCAGAGAGCATATATTGTAAACTCAGGCATAGACCTGCCTTATTAAAGTTTGTATCAGATTCCTAACTCAGCCCTAAAGAACCACTTACTTCAGTCATTCAGATGGGGGCAAAACCCACTCTTATAACAGGACTCATGTGATGCTGATCTGTTTAGTAATAGGGTCTAGAATTTTCTTTCAAGTTCATGTCCAACTGATACAACTTTGGTACTGTAAAAATACCCACATGTCTAACAGAAAGATGGGTAACATCTTTTCTTCATTGTAAAATAGGAAATATGCAAGTCTCCAAATATTAGATGTATTTTTGTATACTCATCGTAGCTAAAATGCCCAGAACACTTTTTTCTACAACTTTGCAATTTTTAAAATGTTCCGTTTTCTGAATTTCTGACACAAGTTTCAGGAAGCTCTGTTAAGAAAGACTGTATCTTTGTACATTTAAAAGAAAATGAAAATACTGAATGAGACTGACTGCCATGGTTTTATAATTCTATTTCTAAAATGAGGCCTTCTTCAAACAATACTTTCTGACTTTACTGGAGGACCCGTGGGGTGATACTTAAGTTTTCTGACAAAGCTTAGTCCCTACACTACACTGAATGTCCTTGAATAATTTGGCCTTCCTAGTTCATGGCATAAACACTGTATGCCATGAGCTGCTAAGAAATACAATTAAAAGCAAATGAGAAAGTCAAGCTTTACATGCAAAATGCGATTTCATTTAAGAGGAATGGAACAGAAAGTAGAAATATCCAGTGGAACATGAACTGTTTAAACCTGTTGCTGCCCCTCCAGGAAGACTGGTTGTCCAGGGGTATTTACTCCTTGAAAAATCACTGCAGAATTAGAATATTTGTACCAGTATTTATTTATTCTCAGTTGACATTCTTACCTCTTTTTTTCACAGCTTAACTTTAATCGCCTATTGTCAGATAACAATCTGATGATAAATAATCTTGATTTTACTTCAGTATTAAAAGCTTTAACCAATAATTACAACTGATACTTTATGATGAACTTACACTGGAATCATTATTTATATTGTTACATTCAATTACTATATAATTCACTATAAAACCATGATAAAGGATATATCATCTACGATAGATGTGCAATTATGATCTCAATTTGCATTAATAAACAGCTAAAATAATAATGTTTAAAATTGTAAATACTATTTTTAGTAAGAGGATTTGAAATTTTTTAAACAATTAAAAATGTTTTTCTTTTACTCAACTACAAAACTGCTGTACTATATTACAAAGCTGGACAGAAATCATAAGAAAAAGAAAACTATTTTTTTAAAGTTATAAAAGGAAAAATTTCCAAGCAATTTCCTTATGATATTTATCATAAATTTGGGACTTAAAAACTTTCAAAATGTAATTTAGTACTGTAAGCACTTCTTATGTTCTTTCTAAAATAAGACATTTACAAAGTTATCTTATATATTTTAATTTCTTATATCATCATAGAGAGAGAGGGGGGAAGAAAGCCTTCAATTATACAGCAACAATACTACACAATAAGAATTAGAGAAAAGGTATTAGGGTTATATCACCTATTGTAATGCTGACTCTGACATATATGGGAGTTTTCATGGTATGTCAAAGAAGGTTTTCTCAAGAAAAAACTTCAGTATAAAAGTATACTCAAATAATGTGAACACTGGCTAAGACTAGGTCAGGTAATGCTGACAAATCCTTATGTATTTTCTTGATTTACATTAGTTACTTTCTGAGAAATAGACAGATGAAATGAGAAGTCCTATAAATAAAATTCTCTAGTAGATCTTAAAAGCAACTGGTTACACCATATATGTGGATATTATATGTAACATTAAACAAGAAGCTAACATATGTAACAAATATTGGAAATTTCATAAAATAGTTCACTATTTAAAAAGAACGTAAATTCCTTAACTGAATGTCATCAACTAGGTTTTCATGCGAGGCTATCAAAGTCATACCACTATCAAAGTAATACCCACTGACTTTATTCACTTTCATGCATGTGAACAAACTAGTGCCCCAGTGAAAGAAATTCCTTTGTTAACAAGAATGGTAAGAGAAGAATAAAAGTCAACTGAAGTCATCAAGTAGCCTCCCATAAATAAATCAGAAGGAATGCAGAATGTAAAAATGTCTTTTCTTCCCAAATTCTATCTCCCTTACCCCAAAACATTTTGGCCAAATTTTGATCCTGCAGTAAGGTCAATGTTAAACAACACTTTTCATTTTAGCCTACGCGTGAGATACTGGATGTCATACCTTTCACCTCCAGTTTGCACTCGATCTCCACCGTCCCGAGGTCATTGACGGCTTTGCAGCAGTAAGTGCCTCCGTCATAGGGGCTGGGCTTACGAATCTCCAGAGTACAGACCCCTTGGTTGCTGAACATCCTGTATCTTGGGTCATCCACAATAGCGACTTTGTTTTTCATCCAGGTTATTTTGGGCTGAAGTTCAGGTTGGAAGTACATTAGGACAAAACATGTATGTACCCAGCATATTAATAGACCATCAAAGCCAGAGGTGGATTTTTAAAGCTTCGGAAGAAAGTGCATCTAAAAAGAATCCCATCCACTTGAGCACTGTTTCAAATTAAAGTCTGCTTAGTGCTTGGCAAGAACACAACTGAGCGGCTCTGCAGAAGCAGCCCAGACTGGTTGAGAGGGCAGCTCTGGGGCAGCCTTCCCGAACAGATTCAGTGGCACTGAATGTGACCTAAGGTTCCTGAAGTGAAGTCATACCAGACAGAGTACACTGGGGCGCTTTTCAGCGGACTCTCTGAAAGTGTCAGGCCCTCCGATTTGCTCCCCTTCGTTTTCCTTCTGATTTTGTCTAACCCCCATGGGCTGTGCTTGCCGCCTCACCAATGACTCCCTCCTTGGGTCTCTGAATCTACATGACCACATAACATGAGATCAGTTATGGCGGTCCCCCAGGATGGTGACGCCCTCTCCTCCCGCACCCCTTAACAGCATGAGGCTGACCTTTCACTCCCTCATGTCAGCAAGCCCTTCCACCCCACGTGACTTTGTCTTGCTCAGCCCGCAGAGACATACTTTTGTCTCCGCTTCACTCCCTTCCTTCTCCTTTCAAATGGGAGATTCATGAAGGCTCTCAGGCTCATGTCCTGGTCTTTGGCTTTTCACTCATCACTCTCGTGCAATGACTGCCCTATCTGGAGCCCCGGTTTCAAGGAATGTATGGTTGGGCTCCCATCCTTAGGGCCCTCAAATTGAAAGCCTCAGCCTTGGCCTTTCTTGTAAGCTCTGGAGACATTTCCTCTCTGTCCTCGTCATCCTCACTTGGCCGATCCAATTCAGCTTCCAGCTAAACATCCAGCATCTGGCTTCTCTATTTCTGACCATGGTACAGGTAGGAAACACCACTGTTTGCGATTTCCCCAAATTCCAGGTGCTTTCCCTCCATGACTCTACACCTCCATGGAGAGGTGTAGACCTCTCCACAGGCAGCATTCAGTCATCTCTTGTTCTTTTCAGATGGTGACAAGAAACCTGAACGCCTTTCTAAATCATGTCAACCCAGTGTGATTTCTCCCTTCCTTGGGCTCAGCACAGCAACACAGCCTCTCAACACAGCCTCGTGTTCTCATACTCTCATTTGATTTACTCTAACACAGAAAGCCTGATGAACCAACATTGCCCCCTAATTGCTCAGGTGAAATAATATTTCTCCAAGTTCCTTACCACTCAGTTCTTTCTAAAAATAAGTTTGGGTTTTTCTCGGAAGACGCTCCTCCATCAGTAAAGAAAGAGAGCCATCTCTTAAATGCTATTTAACAGTGTGCACAATCGCTCGCTGATGTGGTTATATTGTATTCGACTCTGGGCCCCAGAAAAAGCTATGATAGCAGCCGGCGGTCACTGGCTTGTAGTATTTGCCACTCTAACGTGGCGAGTACAAAAGAAGAGATTGGGATGAACGTTCACATTTAATAGCACAATCTCAAAAGACAAGGTACCTTAGGATTTCCTCTGACGCTGCAGTTCAGGGTGGCATTGTAGCCGGCAATTGCGTAGGTGTTAACCAAGGGCTGAGTAAACATGGGTGCCTCCGTGAAATCGAAGTCATCATACACTGGGTTTTTGTAGACTTTCCCTGAAAAACAAGCATAAGAAATATGTAAGCTGGCCTGGAAACATTATCCTTGGCTTACTTTACTCACGATTCAAACTTCCCTGAATGTCGACAAACGTGAAAACATGACTGAAGACCACCCAGTGTCCACTCTGACAGGCACATGGGTAGAGCCAATTGCCGGGGGGCAGAAAACCAGAGTGATCATCTGAAGTGAAAACAAATACTGGAAGAACTCAGTATCTGAGCATTTTGACCAGCAATGTATTCTAGTGACGGAAAAACTTTTAAGGAGAGGGCTTCATGAGGAAAAGAAGGCAGCATGGAGCCTCGCTGCTCCTTTCCTTGCTGAGTGAGGCTCGGGAGTAGCTCCATTGAAGGTGTCCAAGAAGAAAGGTTGACAGAAGTTCCAGAAGGATATGCTTATTTTTTCCTGTCCTTGTGATTTCAGTCACTTACCAGACCAGAAGCTGGAATGGATTAAAACTTGTATTTTTTTAAAGATCTATTTATTTAGGCATACAGGAGCTGAAGTGTGGGATACAGGTGCAGGGGTGGTGAGAGGATTCACCAGAGAGAGAGAAGGGAGCAGGACAGGAGAACTGACTGAAATACCCTGTTGAGGGGAGCAGTGGACCAGACAGGAGAGGTCTGTGGCTCCACGTGGATCCCCTTCCTGGCTGGGGATCAAACTTGTGCTGCAGCAACTGCTGATAGCTTTATAATGCTGAGACTTAACCCCTTGTGCCACCAAGGAGGGCCTAATACTCGTGTTTACAAAACATAATTATATTGCAATTTTCCTTATTAACATTATGTATAAAATTAAATTTTCACTTGGGTATTTTTGCCATCATTTTAAAATAGGTTCTTATTTTAAAATTATTTTTCACCTAATCTTTCAGTTTTCTTTCTTTCTTTTATTTATTTATGCATATACGAACTGGGGTGCAGGACAAAGGTATAGGGTGGGGGGGTGGTGGTGAGAAGATTTGCCAGAGACAGAGTGGGGAGCAGAACAGGAGGATCCACTGAGAAACAGAGGTCAAGACAACAGAGGTCAGCAGTGCCATGTGGGTCAGCTCCCTGGCCAGCTCCCTGGCCAGCGAGACTTTAACCCCTGCTCCACCAAGGAGACCTCTGTTTTCTTCCTTTAACCACTGAAAACCAGGCTATGCAGAAGTTCGGCCCACAACCCACTCACCGTCCTTAGCAATCACCGCGCTCTCCTTCGTCATTGTGGCATTCTCACTGAGCCCGCACATGTTCTCAGCAAAGACCCGGAAGTAATACTCATTTCCGATGACCAGTTCAGTAATGGTGGCATTTGTTCGGTGATAATGCTCAATGACAGTGAACCACTCCTGAGCAGGGAAGAAAGTCATTTGAAGAAAATCACCTAATAAGGCTCAACTCTTTCAACTGTTGTTCAGAATAAAGAACAGGGATATTTCATTAACCAAAAAAAAAAAAAATGCTATATGTATAGATAGATATAAAAGAAAAAGCCCTCATTTTCATATTCAGAGTAATGACAATATACCTTTAATTTACTTACTACATAATTAACTTACACCTGACATGCCATTTTAATCTTCATGTACACATTAAATCCATATACCCAAGCTGCCAAGTATCTTTATGTTTTCTTTATAACTGTATAATGTCTGTCATTTGTCTACCTACCTGTCCTTTTATCTAGATATAAGAATTATAATTAAAGAAATTTACTGTCACCATGTATTCTGAGGAAATGGTGAAGGTAAATAACAGGAGAAAAATCTACATTATCCCTACATAAAATTTGTCTAATATTTTAACTTCGGTAGTCTAAGGTCTTTGCTCCGATATCACCCCCCACCAACTCTTTCCCTATCATCATTCCCCCTCTGTCATTCTGGTCATACTCTTATGCTAACCTGGCTAAGTTTTTCTAACAGCAGTTGGTACCTTAAATTCTATATTTACGATTTTACCTGATAACTTTCTACCTCCCTACTTGGAATGAATATGCCACGGTGGCAAAGATGGATTTTCCCCCTTGTACCTTCAGTGCCTACCCTGGCATCTGACACCATTGTAGGTGAATGAATGAGTGAATGAACGAGACGCTAAAACTACGTATTTTTTTTTCCCATTTTCTTCCTTCTTTTATCAAGATATGTAGTGGTTTCAAATTTTATCTTGTAGCTCATCGGAACTTACACTCCATCACAAATGTTAAGTGCCACTAGTTGAGAAAATCATTTATTGACAAAAAGTTCATAAAGACACAGGATTTTCCTTGAAACTATTATGAGCCATCATTATCTGCATATCTGGTATATTTGTAAGACACCAAATTGAGCTAAGCCTTCTTTATTCCTAACGCACATGATGTACATCTTTGTTCCAA
>NW_004567105.1:11354877-11366414 GCF_000260355.1 Condylura cristata
AGGAGTCAGTATGACATTCTGACTCTCACCTTAACGACAGGGCGATTCGTCCCCAAGCTGCCTCAACAGAACATCCTCACTTCTCCTCCCCAACCTACCAACAATCTGGATATCGATGGATGCACTTTCCACGTATTTTTCCACTTTGACTTGCAGGTCGTATTTCCCAGAGTGACTCCTCTCTGCTTTTCTGATAAATATGATTGTGTCAGTATCGGAGTTGCGGATGTTTATTTGATTCTTATCAATGTCCGCACCATCCTTCTTCCAAGTTAATTCTGGTCTGGGTTTTCCCTAAAGAGGAAGACAGAAAAAGTAGAGGGAAGGGGGCTTGGATTATTGTCCCAAGGTTGTTTTTCCTTAGCATGTCCAACAGTGACTTACTCCACTGTTGGACAGCAGTGTGGTGGCGCACTGAAGCTTTGACAGTCACACTCTCTACTGCCTATGGCTGCATTATGAGGCCAGAGCTGACTATTGCGTGCCAAGCTTAGAGAATACTGTAAATAATTATTCTTTTGCTCCAGCAAAAATCTGATCATTTTCACGTATTTCATTGAGTGGCATCAAGACTTTAAATGTCATTTATCTCTTTATGGGAATTGCGTTCACTTCAGTGTAAGCAAGCACATGTTGGTTTTCTGAGTAGTATACTGAGTAGTTCACTTCAAATGAAGGTCCGTTTTATGGATATATAAGACCAGAGAAAATCTTCAAGTATTTCTTATTTTGGTATTTCCCCCATGTTTCCACCCTGCCTCACCATCATCCCTGAGTTTCAGACAAGACTATATCTTACTTGTTTCACAAATCTTTGACAGTTTTATAACTACTCTGCTTCTGAAGTAGGAGGTTGTTTCATTACCTCAAATCTCTTCCATTAATGTCTACTCTCCTTCAGAGGAAATCCTGAATCCTGGTGAAATTAACTGCCAGAAGATCTACTTCAACACCGAGCACTGGAAAGAGGAAAGGCGTGACCCCTGAATTCCTACCTGGAAAGGTATAACCAGATTGACAGCTTCTCCAACTCTGCGAATATAGGTTTGTTTCAGGTGCCTTGGGATGCGAATCTTTGGCGGCTCTGCATCGGGGTAGAATGGCACAAGTTTGTGATCAGTATAGTCCACTGGGGAGAGTCTCACATCAGCCGGCGGGCACAGTCCCAGTGGAATGTCTTTGGGTTCCTGTCTCTGCAGCAGAATCTTAAATGTGCTACTAGCAGATTCTACACAGTAACTTTGGATTCAAGTGTTTTCAAGTAGAAATGTTTTAATGGGTTTCCCCCACAAACGTGACCCCCCAGTCACCTTGCTTTTACTGCAGCTTCTTATGCCTATGGTAATTATAGAAAAACACCACATTTCCTCTCAAACCTAATATATACTTTTCAATTCCTAGCAGCAAGTATATTCTCTGATGAAGATTCCAGATCATCTGCAGACCCCATGGACTGTAAGAATTCCCATTTTGCTTTCTCACTAGAAACAAAAATATTCAGCACTTAGTACTTGCTACTTAGGTAATTGGGTTGCAATTTGATAGTAACATTCTCTCTGTGATTATGGCCAAGTACATAATAGGCAGCCTAGCCACTTGTGCTAATGTTCATTAATTAAACACCAGACAGAGAGTAAAACACATTGCTGCAGTCCCATTAGGAGCAGCAATCAGAGGCTCATGGGCTCACAGGGACAGCAGAAACTCTCATCACAGGGAACGCTTAGCAAGCCCAGACACTGAGCTAGAGGGTTTTCAGGAAGGGACTAATTTAAGCCTCATAGTCATCTTAAGGGATAGGTAATGTTATCTGTGATAAAGAAAACAAAGCATAGGAGGTCAGGCAACCCCCCCGCCCAGACAACACAGCTAGGATTAAATTCTGGAGTCAGCCTTAGTGTTGGCTTTTAGGGGCACAGTCTTTTGAGTTAGAGAGATCTGGGTTCGAGTCTGATCTTACTCTCCTGTTCTTCAAGTGGGATTGTTATGAGTATTGAGAAATTTAATTCATGTAAAATTTTTATTATAATGTAAAGTACTTATTATAATGGTTGACAATGGTAAGTGATTAAAAGAAATATCTAGGAGATGATGGCGTGATGATGGTGATGACAGTGATGGTGGTGATGATGATGAGATGGTAACTATAATGATAATGACAATGATCATGGTGACAATTATGAACATTAGGGCTGGAGATTCTTTAACTCCTTATCATTTTATATGAGGAAACGTCTCTATAAGACTTCAAATTAAATCATCATCATGATTAAAAAATAATATATATTGGGGGTTATTCACTGGTAAGATAGGTTAAGCAAGCAACATGGATTTATTTTTTAAATTCTCACAACCTCTTTATGTGATACTATTATTATTTCTATTTTGTAGGTGGACATGAAGACTCAGAAAGTCAGTCTCTTGCCTGAGTCATATAACTAATAAATGAGGGAAATGGGATTCCACTTATACAGACTGGCTTTAGAATCTACTAAGAAAATGTGTATGCATCATGCTTTCATTCATCCATCTTCTGTCCTTTCATTTCCTATCTGTCAGGTCCATCCATCTGTCCATCCATCCATCCATCTGTCCATCCATCCTTCCATCTGTGGGGACAAGAGGGGGCTGGTCTCTTTCTGAGTTTTAAACATTTGAAAATTGTCAAGTCCATGATATAAGATACGATTTTCACTTAAAATCTCAAATATTTTTCATCAACAAAATGATCACAAATTAGTTTTCTTTGAAATGACAGGCTCACTCCATTCATTTTCTAAAAATTGTCTGCCAAATACCTGTCTGACTAGACATGTATAGTTTGTCAGTCACTCTTGGAAATAGAAATGGGATTTCATTTAAAAAGGGCATTACTGGGTCTCTGTGGTGAGGAAAATGGGGTTCCACTTATACAGACTGGCTCTAGAATCTACTAAGAATTTACTAAGGGGTTAAAGTCTCAGCACTATCATGCTATCACCAAACACGCATGAGCTCCATTCCCAACAGGGAGGTGAGAAAGGAAAACAATTAACTAATCAGTGCTAAGGGCCCCATCAATTGTATTCACCATCATTTTACACCCACAGTGCAGGCATTGGGCACTGCAAAGAGCAAATAATGATCTCATACTATTATGAAAATGGCTTTGACCTTGCAGACTCCACTTGAGCACCCTTGCTGCTGCAGGGACAGCTCGCCTGGCTGCATCCTCATTCTCTCCCTCCACTGTGGCCAGGCAGACCCACTGCACTGGCCCATGGCAACTGGTGAGTGACCTATCTACTTTCTCTTGGATGGCTTCTTATGATGGCAGTTGAATATGAGCATAAGGAATCTTACCTCCAATTTATGAGAATCAGACACTATCTCTACAGCAAGAGAAAACTCATCCTCCACCAACCTGTAGACCCTGAGCTGATTATCTCATTACCAGGAAGCACTGGTGAAATGTTCAAGGAGTAGCAGCAAAATAGGAGGTTTTAAGAAAGGGGCTCAACAAATAAAGGTTGTAATGTGAAATGGAGGCAGATTTTGAAAGCTGCTTGCCTATGATTTCCTTCACGAGAATGGGCTGGGAGTAGTATTTGGGTTCGCTGGCACCGGCGGCATTCACAGCCTTCACACGCACGAAGATCTTGGCGTCCATCGGCAGACCTGTGATGGTGAACTTGGTCTTGTCGATCAGATCAGTGTTAGCAACTATCCAGTCCTCAGCTAAAACCCATAAAAGAAAAAGGAATAGAGGTGGAAGAATGGTTAGTAGGTGAACTCACTATCACAGTAGACTCCGAATTAGAATTTTACTCATAATTAAATACATCATTTGGTGAGTACATGACGTTGCTCTGGCCTCATTACATGGCGAATACTTTTTACATTTAAATAAAGAAAGTGGCTAAGGGAAGAAGGACATTAGGACTATGTCTCTGTGAAACCTCATAGCCAAGACACTCAGTATGCTGAATACTAGTACTAAGGCTTGCTACGAATACTAAAACTGTCCCCAAGTATTTGCACAGATTCTATTCCAATTCTGTCTTATCAGCTATTTAGACTACTATATACATTAAATGTCAGAAAAGAGGACATTGTTATTCTAATGAATGAAAAATACCAACCTTTATAGTCATATATCTATTTTCTCTTGGTTGGTTTATTATGATGAAACATGAATGTAAGCATAAGGAACCTTATCTCCCACCTATGAGAGTAAGAAACTATTTCTGTGGCAAAGAAAAACATATTTCCAAAGCAAAGATCTCATAAGGAAATGTCATCATTCTTTAACCTCAAAAAAAAATTCTGATTTTAGTAAAGTTTTTGGTAACTTTGTCTACAACATCAAGAGAATTTAAACCTGGCATCCGGGACTTCCAACATTTCAGCATCTAAAAGTTTATACACAGTATGCCCAGAGGAGAATGAGTTTGGACCCTGCATTAATAACTTACTACCCATCTCCCTCTCTCTCTATCTCAAGAGCTTCTGTGTGTGTGTGGGGGGGGGTGGTAGATGTGTTTCATGCTTGGTCATGGAACATTCCCAGAAACTTTATCATATGATAAGAAAGCTTGAGAACTTTCACAGAGTACTTTACCTGGAAGATCATAGGCAGCCTCCCCATTTTCATCAGACTGTTTTGCTGATGTACCTTTGAGAATCCGTCATTAAAATGGATTAAAAACACCCACTTTCACACCAGAAGAATATCAAATCAGTAGTCAGCATTCTCTGTTAGTAAAGTATGCAAAGTATGCAAAGAAATTTGTCTTCAGAGTAGTGATGGAAGAGACCAGACACAGTAGAGGAAGGAAAGTCCTCAGGAGACTCAGAACCCACTCTGTGCAGACCCTGGTTTTGGTCTTGAGGCCCAGAGAAGAGAAGGAGAAAGCTGGCTAGACTACCTCCAGTTGGGGGAAGAAGAGGTAAAGTAAAACCAAAGCAAGACCCTAAAGACAAAGGAAGAGATGCTGTTGGACTCCACAAGGAAGTGACACACAGTGGAACAGTCTAGCCTATTGCCTGTCCCTGCTGCCCAGCCTGCGAGGGTCCTCTCAGGTCCCCTGGGAACATAGTGCTCCAGAGTGGGGTTCAGGCATCAGAGTCTGGGAGTCAGGCACTTGTGATTAGGCCAACCGTATGTCCCCAAGGCTTGAGTTGTCAGTGGAGAGGGAAACTGTCCAGGAACTCAGAAAGCTTCCCCAGTTGCCATGACAACATGGTCCTGGTCAAGAAAAGAAACTGAGCCTCTACCTGGCTGCATTCCACAAGGAAAGGGGGGAACACTGATGGCTCCCATGGTGGGACAGACACACCCCACTGGTTGTGAGATGACTTTTAGGTAGGAGGAGGAGCATGGGAGTGGTGACTTATTTCACATCCTGATCCCTCTTCACACAAACACATTCTTGGAAATTTCTCTCTTACTCCAACCCTTAAAAGTATGAGGGGGAAGAAGCAGGAAGCCAGAATATCCTGGCAGTTGGCAGGCATGTGGAAGATAAAAATCACTTAGGATTTTGGAAAAGAGATCCATGTTTCAGCAAGTGGCCAGTATGGGGGTTATGTGTTGATGTTTGCAGATTAAGAGATGATTGATGAGAAAGTGAAAACAGGAGATTGGGAAAATGTGTAGGAAAGAATAAAGAACTATGAAGGTAGAAATTCAAGAGCACACTAAAGACAAGATGGGGCGGGGGGAACGAAAACAGCCCATCCCTTCATACCTGAACTACTATAACTGAGGGAAACAGAGAGAGAAAGTGGTGTCCTGGAGATAGGGAAGGAGCAAGAAAGTATTGAATACATAAGGAGAATTTTTAAGAAGGACAAGGAAGAACTAGCATGAAGGACAAAAACAAAGAAGAGTAATACGCTGCAGGCATTAAAAAAAGAGAGAGAGGCAGACTCAAAACCAGCACACATCTCATAAAAGAAATCTCTTACAGAAGAAAACCTGACGTATCTAATAGCATTAAACACTACAGAAAAATTAGTCTGGAGGACAACAGCCATTAAAAGAGGATAAAGAATAGGGCAGCCACATAAAGTAAGAAAAGACTGCGAGAAAGATATACACGTTATGAAAGAACTTCCATAGAAAGCTAATTCCAAAACGTTATGTGGTAAAATAGATACAGAATAATGACTGTGTACATATACATATGTATATACACATATACATACATATCTACACAGACCACACGCAAAAGTATGTAAAATACACTTGGTTGTATTTTATCTAAGGTGGGTAACATCAAAATGACAGCCATCTATCATTTTGCTGTATCTTCTTACTTTTTAAACCTATCAGAAAGAAAAGAGTAAAGAATTTGCTCTATTTCATACAGACATAAAAGCTTTGTGCTCAGCAACCACGGGAAATTCTGCTCAGGGGTGATATCAAAAACCAAAGTGGGGTGCTCATGATTGTTTGAAATAGACGGGGGGTGGGGGTGGGGAGCAAACCAGATTGGGAAGTGCTCAAGAATTTACCCCTTGCGTTGGTGACACTGCCCCCCTCCCATGCTGGGCTAAAGTTGGGGGGCCTCTTAGGGTCCCCTTGGTGGGAGTCAGTTACTTTCTAAGCCCTGGAAAAGCAAGTGTGCTGTGCAAGCAAGCACTTGGAAACAGATCGGGGTCAGCCCCTCTTCTTCACTTTCTACCCACAAGGATCATTTTCGTGGGTGCCCCAATGCTGGGGCCGGGGTTCCTTTTTCAGCAGTTTCTTTTCCTGTTTCTTCGAGTTCCACCGGGGACGGTGTGCTGGGGGTCATGTTCCCCATTCCTGGCACTGGCTTCAGTTAGAATCGGGGACTCTAAAGAATCTGCTTAGTTTGGTTCTTGGCCTTCTCTGGGTGGTATATGACTAAACTTCTCAGTGTCCTGTTAAATCTACCATCATCTAGCCCGGGGCCTGAGCCCAAAACTGGGGCACTTTTATTGTCCAATTTTCAAATCACCAGTAGAAAACACAAAACACAAATCCGTATTTTCTTGGATCATTTTCTCTTTCTCCTATTAATGCTATGATTTTCAATTTGTCAGTTTCTTTTTGCCTCCTAAATTGAATATACTTTTATCTAACCAATCCTTGGGACAAGTTAATGCTACATGTCTGACCTATTTCTTATACCCCCTGAGACTTATGCTGTTTCCTTTTAAAACTGCAAGTTGTAGCCCTCCCTGGTGGCGCAGTGGGTTAAAGCACAGCACTGAGAAGCTAAAGCCACTTCCATATGAGTTTAATTCCCGCCTGCCCTGGAGGTGACCACATGGTGTGGCAGACCTCTCCTGACCCGCCCGCTGCTCCCCTCAGCAGTGTACTTTGTCGATCTGCCTGTTCTGCTCCCACTCTGTCTCCCGTGAAGCTTCTCACCACCCCTGAGCCTCTGGCCTGTACCCCAGTTCTGTATGTACAAATAAAATAAATCTTAAAAAAAAAAAACCTGCAAGTTGTCCATATTTTTAAAAATTTCCTTTAAGAAAGTAGGAGATGATAAACAGAGTCTGTCATGATTATCTAGCATAGGCTGTTCTTTTAATAGCTTACCTCTGCTTAGTGCAGTCTCTGGAATGTTCAACGTGTTTCATCCTAATTAAAATTTTATTTTCCTTAAGGACAAATTAATTCCACCAATTCAAGAAGTGGAAGTCCCAGAAGTGCTGTGAGAGCCCTCTCCACTGTGACTCTGCTCAACCATGCGATCCGATCTAGCTGCCTACCTAGGGCGAGCTTGATGTCAATTTCTTAGCATCAAGTTCCAAAGAAAGGCTATGTTTTCAGCCATCTTGCAAGGATGATTGGCTTGTTGTAGTTTTCACTGAAAGGAGATGAGTACCCCAGGAAGAGGAGCAAAAGGAAACGGGGCGGAGCTCACCTATTGATGATGGTATTCGTTACGAGTTGTACTTACTTCCTTCAAAGCAATACTCTAGCACATAGCCATCTAACCCTGCCGCACCGATCTGGTCCGGGGGCCTCCACTTCATTGTGACTGAGTTGTCCGTGACGGAGTCGACAGCCAGGAGGGTGGGAGGGCTGGTGACAGCTTCACAGGAAAAGAAAGAGAAGAAGGAGAAATTATCCACATAGCTTGGGCACTGGGCCTGTGATCATAGGGATTAAGACAAGTAACAAGATCCCCAATGCTGTAATAATGAGGTCTTCGGGAGCACATGCTGTGTGCAAAGGCCAAAGTTTGCTAGGTAGGCAAATTTTTAGAAATCCTGCCACACTTTCCCTCCAATTTGGGAGGTTGGTTTGGGAGGTTGAGAAATGTAAGGAAGCTGAAAGAGGTGAAAGCTTGTGATCAAAATTTCCCTTAATTCTACCATTTTAAAGTATAGCTTTTGTACAAACCCTGCTTTCTATTGAAAAAAAAAAAAAACAAAAAACCAAAACACTAAGAAGTGGAGACACTGCTTTCCATTTCTATATCTTTACCTTTATTCAATATTTTTTGGTTCTAGAGATAATATTTAAGGTGAGATTATAAAGCAAAAGCAAAGAAGCTAACTTTTTTTTTTTAAAGATTTATTTATTTGTGCATACAGAACTGGGGTACAGGCCAGGGTTGCAGCGATGATGAGAGGCTTCACCAGAGACAGAGTGGGGAGCAGAACAGGCAGATGGACTGAAATACATTACTGCTGAGGGGAGCAGCGAGTGGGTCAGGAGAGGTCTGCCGCACCATGTGGGTCACCTCCGGGGCAGAGGGTCAAACTTGCACTGAAGCAGCTGCCACCAGCTTGCAGTGCTGTGTCCTAACCCACTGTGCCACCAGGGAGGGCCCCAAGGCTAATTTTCAAATGTGTGTTATTGAACTGTTTTCGAGTTGTCCTAGTTATTGCAGAGTTCACACAAGGTGCAGGTTATACTTTCAAAAGGAGAGGGGTCATATGTCAACAGGCTACACTTTATGTTTTCAAACTGAGCCACTCTCAGCTATTGGAATTCTGGTGATAAATTTCAGGTCCTACATTATAAATGTAGTATTCAATGCCACTAAAGTTTTTTTTTTTTTTTTTCTTTCCTTAGACAGGCAATTGCCCCTGACAGCCTCTAACCTCCGGCTCACTCACCACCCTAAGAAGCTACCAGGTCTGCTTCAGTTAGAAGTGGGGAGGAAGGGGCCCTCCCTGGTGGCACAAGAGCTTAAAGCACAGCACTATAAAGCTATCTGAAGTCACTGCTGCATGAATTAAATTCCAGGTCAGGGAGGTGACCCACATGGTGTAGCAGACCTCTCCTGACCCACTCGCTGCTCCCCTCGGCAGTGTATTTCAGTAGATCTGCTCCACATTCTGTCTCTGGTGAATTCTCTCACCCTCCCACACCTCTGGCCTGTACCCCAGTTTTGTATGCATAAATAAATAAATCTTAAAAAAAAAAAAAGCAGTGTGGGGCCCTCCATGGTGGTATAATGGATTAAAGCTCAGCACTATGAAGCGAACTGCATTCACTGCAGCTGAGTTTGATCCCCAGCCAGGGAGCTGACCCACATGGTGCAGCAGACCTCTCCTGACCCACCCACTGCTCCCCTCAGCAGTGTATTTCAGTTAATCTGTCTGTTCTGCTCCACACTCTGTCTCTGATGATTCTTCTCATCCCCAATACCTCTGCCCTGTACCCCAGTTCTTGCATGCATAAATAAATCTTAAAAAAAAAAGCAGTGGCGGGCCCTCCCTGGTGGCGCAGCGGGTTAAAGCCTCTCACCCTCCACATTTCTGGCCTGTACCCCAATTCTATATGAATAATAAAAAAAAAAAGCAGTGGGGAGGAAGTAGTCATAAATCTGGGGCAATGATTTCTCCATGCCAAAAACATATTCTTTTTTACTTACCCAAAGGAACAAAAGGCTTGGATGGCATACTGGGCTTGGAGATGCCGATGGCATTGACAGCGAAGACGCGGACCTCGTAGGCAACACCTTCAATCATCTTCTTGGGCTCAAAAGTTGTTTCTTTGCAGAGATCAAAATTCAGTCTCATCCACCGGGAGCTTTGTTTCTTTTTCCTTTCAATAAAGTATCCTAGAGATGACAGAGAATGGAAGCTGAGGATTTTCCTTGGTTTCCAACAAATAAACTTTGTTAGATGTTAGAAGTTCCTAAAATTTCCCGTATCCTTAGCACCTTAAGTGAAATAGTCATGCATGTATTTTTAAATAAATCCACCTTATTCCATCAGTTTTTTTTTTTTAAAGAGTGCTTAGAAGCAACATAAATATCAACCCTGGAATATGTAGATAAAAATAACAGGGTTAGAAAAAATTTAAATTGTACTAGGAAATAAACAGAAAAATAAACCACAGGTAGATGAGCCTGAGCAACTTACACAGCTGCTATGATGAGCAGGAGATTTGGTTCTGAGACCCAGCCATGGAGGTAATAAGGAGGCAATGACCGGTTTTGCGCACTTCATTACTAGCAAGTCAAAAAAATTCTTGTTCCACAGTTACGGAAGCAAATGCTTCCAAATATTTAATTCTAAAAAGAATGTCTTCATAGAAATTACAGAACTTAAAATTATATGGAATCAGACATTCATTGATGGAGTTTAAAAACAGACTTCTAATGTTTTAAAATGAGGAATTGGTCCACATGTCCAACAAACAAAACGGAAGGAACAATCCCATGATCCACTATAGAATGATTTAAATTTCAGTGTTCAGAGAGCATCCCAAATACATTCCAATTTGAATGGGTACACAACGTCTCGGTATAACAGGCTTTCTTGTAAATGCAGTATCTTTAGATGTGCTCTGCTCACGTATATAAAGAGGACTCAGCTCTAGGTGGCTCCACAAATGGACCAACAAGTGTTACCTAAGATTGGGGACCCGCCATCATAGGTAGGAGGCTCCCAGCTCATTATGCACCAGTCATCTCCCACGTCTGACACATTTGGGGCCACTGGAGGATCGGGGATATCTGTGGTGAAGAAAAAAAGTTAAATACAATGAAATTACACAAGAGATTATGTACACAGAGAAAACTATTAACTGGAAAATACCTGCATTGGTGATAATCATAGAAGCAGTTTTCCCGCCATATTTACTCCAATGCACTTAGTAACTAATATGGGCAAAAACAAAACCAGATAAACCATGCTCCATATGAGATCAGAGGTGAGCTCAGGAAGAATAAAAATAAAAATACAAATTGTAGTGTTACACCATTAGAGAACAAGCCCCACAGGGCTCAAGACTCATGTTCCTTACCTTGAAAATAATAACTACACAGTCCTTGCTTAATATCAAGTATGTTTGGCCCTCCCTGGTGGTGCACTGGATTGGGACGCAG
Source organism: Condylura cristata (assembly GCF_000260355.1). Lineage (NCBI taxonomy): Eukaryota > Metazoa > Chordata > Mammalia > Eulipotyphla > Talpidae > Condylura > Condylura cristata. The sequence goes on from NW_004567105.1 coordinate 11,366,187, forward strand.
TACTGCAAGCTGGCCACAGCCACTTCAGTGCAAGTTCGATCCCTGGCCCTGGGGGTGACCCACGTGACACGGCAGACCTCTCCTGTCTTGCCCCCTGCTCCCCTCAGCAATGTACTTTGTCAGTTTGCCTGTTCTTTGCTCCCCACTCTGTCTCTGGTGAATCTTTTTACCACCCCTGCACCTCTGGCCTGTACCCAGTTCTCTGTGCATAAATAAATAAATCTTTTT
>NW_004567105.1:11366874-11368356 GCF_000260355.1 Condylura cristata
AGGCACAGCTGTAAGTTACCGTGTCTTCTAAATATAGTTCAGGGCCTGATATAGTGACCTCAGCTTTTGGTCAATTTGAAATGTGTTACATAAGGAAAGACTGAGGTAAGATGAGGAGATCATAAGACCTTGGACCACAATAATCTTCTATGGATTCATTTCACCTGGTGTCAGGCTTAAAAAAGAAATGAACTGAGATGGTTGTCTCAGGATCAAGGTAAACTGTCCTCCTCTACAATGACTGCGATGTCAGAAGTTATTTAGCAATTTTGCTTCACTGATCTGATGTTAAAAGTCCATTGAGGGCCCTCCCTGGTGGCACAGCAGGTTAAAGCACAGCACTGAGAGGCTTAAGCCACTTCCGCATGAGTTCCATCCCCACCTGCCCCGGAAGTGATCCATGTGGCGCAGCAGACCTCTCCTGACCAGCCTGTTGCTCCCCTAGCAGTGTACTTGTCAGTCAGCCTGTTCCACTCCCTACTCTATCTCTGGTGAATCCTCAGGCCACCCCTGCACCTCTGGCCTGTACCCCAGTTCTATACACAAAAAAAAATCAAAAAAAAAAAAAAAAAAGCCCATTGAGGGCCTCCCTGGTGGCCTTGAAGTTCAGTCTTAGTACCATCGCCACCATGCCTGAGTTCGTTACCCCCAGGGAGCTGACCCACATGGCGCCTCTCCTGTCTCCCTGCTGCTCCCCTTCACAGTCCATCTGCATGTTCTGATCCCTACTCTGCCTCTGGTGAATCCTCTCACTCCCCAACTCTGCCTATACCCCAGTTCTTCCACGCTAAAATAAAATTTAAAATTTTCTAAAAAATGCTCACTGAAAGGGAATGTGACTGTAGAGAGCTAATAACAGCAAGCCGAAGAGGCTAACCTTAGTTTCTCAGGCCTACATTCAGCCCATGAGGCAAGAAAGGAGAGAAAGGAGAAAAAAGAAAAGAAGTAGCAAAGGCAGAAAAAGGTACATGCTGATTCATAAACTAGAGCGACCAATCATTTATTTCTGTTGGCTACCCTGCAAAGTTGAGAGAACCCAGAGCTGACAAAGTCAACCCAGAGTTAGACATGTCAATTTGACTTGAAGTCAGTTTGTCTAGAGAACTTACCCACAACTTTAATCTTGATGCTTGCGTGTGCTTCCCCAGCTTCGTTTTTCAGATTTATGTGGTAGACACCAGCATCTTCTTTTTCAGCTACATCAATAACCAGAGTGCTGCTGTCAGGGTAAGACTCAGCTCTTATTCGGCCGCTGCCTTCCATGATAGCCTGCAGAAGAAAGAAAAAGAATGTATGTGCACCTTAAGACTGGTCCTGGAACTAGTGGCTAATACAGGTTCTAGTTTAATCCGCCACCAACGCTCAGGATAAAATATTATCATCCCGGCCCTCCCTGGTGGCGCAGCGGGTTAAAGCACTGCACTAAAAAACTAAAGCCACTTCCGCATGAGTTCGATTCCCGCCTGCCCCGGAGGCAACCAC
>NW_004567105.1:11368926-11375161 GCF_000260355.1 Condylura cristata
AGTTCGATCCCCGCCCTGGAGGTGACCACATGGCGTGGCAGACCTCTCCTGACCTGCCCACTGCTCCCCTCAGCAGTGCACTTCATCAGTCTACCTGTTCTGCTCCCCGCTCTGTCTCTGGTGAAGCCTCTCACCACCCCTGCACCTCTGGCCTCTACCCCAGTTCTGTGTGCATAAATAAATAAATCTTTAAAAAAAGAAAATGGACATCTAATTTTGGAGTAGAATTGTGCCTTTACATTTTCTTCTTCTTTTTCTTCTTTCCCCTTCTTTCTTTCCCTTTCATTTTTTCCTTCCTTCTCCCTTAAATCAGAAGTGCAACACAGCCTTACATTTTTCTAATTATGACAACATCCAATATAAAAAGAAGAGAAAGACAACAGTAGCTGTGAAGGGACACCAAGGTCAAGGTGAGAGAATTCACCACACACCATATGGAAAAAGGCGGATTTGTTGATGACCTGTGAGAAAAACAGGGGGTGAGGCAGAAGTGTCTGCACCTCCAGGCAAGTGTGAAGCCCCATTTATACTCTGAGCTCATGGGCTCTCTAAGGTTTAGGACACAGGTCTGTATGAGCCGATGTCTACTAACGTGCCAGACTCTGATCAGTCTACATCAGCCACTGGGGCCAAAGGTTGAATTTTATTATTTTTTTAAGATCATGATTTCTTATTTTTTAAAGATTAGGTGCGGGATCAAACTGATGCTGAAGTGGCTTTAGCTTGTCAGTGCTGTGCTTTAACCTGCTGCGCCACCAGGGAGGGCCCCATGGGTTGGCTTTTGGCCCTGTTAATGCAACAATCTTTTGGTTCCTTAATCTGCCAGCAGTCCCAAGGCCTGGTTCCCATGGTAACACTTCAGTTCCCCTTATCTGTTCAAAACTTCCCACCCCTGTCTGCAAGGCAAGGAAGAGACTGGGCTTTTACCCCTACAAGCCCCAAGGATCCTTGTATCTGCAGTGTGTACCTTACTGAGTCCATGTAGTATATACACATATTTAATCTCATATAGTTTACTGTTTTCATCTCCAGAATTATGATTTGGGCTTTAAAAAAAATATCTTCCACTTCACACTTAACTTTGTAAACATATAGAAACCCTTAATATTTATATTTAACATGGTTATTTTTATGTCTTTGTTGATTTTAATATCTGTGAGATTGGTTTCAATATACTCTTCTCTTCAGTGGGTTGCCTTTCCCTGTTTCCTTCTTTGCCATTGTGTTTGAGTACTTGGAAACCATCACGAACTTGATCATCTTATTTCTGTATTCTTACACATGATCTTGAGTTTTATTTTGGAATGCATTTACTTGGAAACTGATAAGAGGCTTTTAGGACCTGTTTTTGTGATTGATGAGGTAGATCCAGAGCAGTGTTCAGTCTAGCATTAAGTATTTCCATAATTGAGGCAAGGTCTCCCTGAGTTTGTTCCTCCAAGCACTGTGAACTGTGAAGCTTTCAAGTGTGGGAGTTGGGAGGGCAACACTCCCCCTGGGCTTGCAAAAGCACCAGTCCTCTCAAATGGTTCTTTCCTCAGTCTTGAGCAGGTTGCTAGCAAATGTATTCTGATCTCGGCTGAATATGGACGTCTCATCCTTTGCAGAGTTCTAGGCTTCTCTGTATAACACTCTTGTAAAGGATGTGGCTGGTGAACTGCTGCTACCTGGGACTTATGTGAAGAGATTTCACAAGTTCCACTGGGGTCTTATCTGGAAGACCTTGTGCCCCTGTCTGGAAACTCACTCAAAGAAGCGAGCTGGGACAATATAGGGCTTCCCCATCTGTGCCCCCCTATTTCCAAGCCACTGCCTTTCAGTCTGATAACTAATGTCCAAAACACTATTGTTCATATATTTTATCTGTATTGGGGGTTATTTTAGGACAGTGGGTAAGCCTGATTCCTCCTATACCATCTGGTTAGAAATGGAAGTCGTAAGTTCTGTTTTTTTTTTTTTTTAAGGATTTATTTATGCAATCAGAACTGGGGTATAGGGGTGAGAGGATTCACCAGAGACAGAGTGGGGAGCAGAACAGGCAGATAGACTTAAATCGACTGCTCAGGGGAGCAGTGGGTGAGACAGGAAAGGTCTTCTGTGCCATGTGGGTCACCTCCCTGGCCAGGGATGGAACTCGCACTGAAGCGTTTGAGGCTAGCTTCATAGTGCTGCGCTTTAACTAAACCACTGCGCCACCAGGGAGGGCCCAAGTTCTGCTTTTTAAATACAAAACATTTTCTGTAGGAAGTCACAGAGTCACAACTGAGTTCATACCCCTCTCTCACCCTGACTTACGCTGCTCCACGCACATGGACTTCCCTTCTCTTCCATCACATCAAGCTCATTCCCTTCCTGGCCTTCACAAGCCAGCACTGGAAATCTCTCCCCTGGATCTTCACATCCTGGACTCCTTATTATTGTCCTAACATCACTTACTTATGTAGCATTATGTATGTATCAATGATATGATACATACATATATCCTTAGTATCACTCCATATTATCATCCCTTGTCATCATTTACCAGGCAGATACTCACAAATCATATTTCCTTGGGCTTTTTTTTGTTTGTTTGTTTTTGAAATCTCAATAGTACTTATTACAAGCTGAAGTAATTTTGTTTACTTATTTAATGATTCATTGCCAATGTCTCTTCTACCTCAGCCCCCTGACACACCTTAGAATGAAAGATAGGACTTGTTCACAGCACATAAAAACACACCAGTCACAAAGTAGGTAATCAGAGGAAGGGAAATTCAATGCATACTACATTTGCTTGAAAACCAGTTACCCCAAGGAACTGTATCTGTGTCATACCCCATATGTTTATTTGTCTATCAGAACGAGGACTGGATGGACGCTGAATGTGTGTGTGTGTGTGTGTGTGTGTGTGTGTGTGTGAGAGAGAGAGTGAGTGTAGGCACGCCCGTGTGTACAGAACAAACCTTATCTGCACGGCTCCAGATGCATTTAGGGGGTGGTTCTCCAGAGACGGGAATCTCAAGACGAAGCTTATTTCCTGCAATCACTGTCACAGTGTTGTCAGCATCAAGCCCATCCAGGATGATTTTGGGAGGATCTGGAACGTGACATACAGCCTGGGTTACCTGGCAGTCATGCCGTGAGCATCTGGGCTAGTGCTCAACCAGTGGTCAGTCTTCTATGTGGCCAAAAAAAAATGAGGGGTCAAGGTGTCTGGTGCCAAGCACCTTGCAAAATTACTTCATTCTAAGACTAATCTAAATTGTTATGATTATTGAATAATATGAATTCATGTAGTTTTTCTTTCAATATGACATCATTTTGAATGTGCTCTAATTGCATGGTGGACAAAAACAAACAAATAAGAACACAACTTTGCAATGATTTCTTTTAAATACTTACCGATAACATGAACTTTGCCAGTCAAAGTAATAGTGTAAGCGTCTGGTGCAAATACATATTCACCTTCATCCTCAAGGAGAGCATTGGCTATCACTAACTTGTGGATTCTAGGGAAATGAGAAAAAAAATATTTTTTAAGACTTATTTATTTATGCACACAGGACTGTGGTACAGGTCAGAGGTTCAGGGGTGGTGAGAGGATTCACCAAAGACAGAGTGGGAGCAGAACAGGCTGACTGATGAAGTACACTGCTGAGGGGAGCAGTAGGCGAGTCAGGAGAGGTCTGACGTGCCATGTGGACAACCCCCGGGGGGGGAACCGAACCAATCAAAAGTGGTTTTAGCTTCTCAGTGCTGTGCTTTAACCCGCTGCACTGCCAAGGAGGGCCCAAGAAAAAAAAATTTTATAAGACTTTGCAAAGATTTAGATTGAATATGGTCCAAATTAAAGATACACCTGATCTTTTCCTGATTACTTGCAGACAAGAGAGAAAGAGAGAGGTAATGTTTATTTTGGACTATGAAATTTTATTTTTGAATACAACCTAATTATTAGGTATTCAACAGTCTGTTATTCCTTTTCTTATCCCATAGCTTTAAGAAGGCTAAAATATATCATTTTACTAAATGCCACACTTTAATATTCCAGGAGTTACTAAGAATAATCTTGACTTTGACTTTATATGCAAACCTAAGAGCAAAAGATTTTAACTTCATTGAAATCATGAATCTCTGACTGAAAAAAAGAATTTTCTGTGGATTTTTTTGGCTTATAATTTCAGAGGGCTTATGTCTTCTCCCCAACACCCAGAAATTCACTCATGATTTCCTAAGGCTGTAGAGGCCCAAGGTTAAGAACCTTTCCTTGATCTCCAGGCTATTAGACCCCTCCCATCCCAAACTACTGAGAGGTAATGTGATTTTTATTGGTTAAGGACAATTAATCCATTTCTGCCATTTCCTCAACTGGAATTCAGCATCAACCCTCCAACCTCACATTGAGAGGAACAAATTGGTCAAAGAGTTTTGAACAAAGTACCACACTGTGCAGATACGAGGTCACACGTAGGGCTTGTGTTAAATCACCTATCCTTCCTTTTTGGAAGCAAATAATCAGAAACAGACCCTCCTCCCCCCAAATCCTCACCAAATCTGTAATTTAGGAAGTGGAGAAAGTAGAGATGGGACAGCCCTCCCTTATGTATCACCTGGTTTTCTTACCTTCCTTTGTGAACAACCTTGAGACGGTCACTCTCTTGAACTGGCAGGCCATTTTTAGTCCATTTTCCTGGTACAGGTTCAGAGATTTCACACTTCAAACAGATTTCTTTTCCAAGTTGCACAGTCTGATCAGTCAGAGGTGTCAATATCTTCAGAGGTTTCACTACCGGAGGGAGAGATGATTATTAAGTGCCAGACTCAAAGATCAGACAAGCCAACACGGTGTCATTTTGTAGTGTTACAGCCAGTTTTTCCATAATGCTTGTTTTGAAAAAAAGAACTTGTTCCAATGCAATTAATGCATGAAGGGACAATGGGAGCATACTTGTAAGTACACCCTAAGTCGGCACAACGACATAATGAACTAATGCATTTCTCAGAATGCATCGCCTTTGGGGTTTATTATACATTTAATAGATGTAAGACTTGCTACTCTTTTTTCTGATGAGCTGATTTTCATTTGTTTTTCTTTAATGTGTTGCTGACAGAATTTTTGAGTTTTGTGAGCAGCAGCCCACTTTCCCCTTTAGTTCTATGATTATTTTGCATGACTCATATAATGTAGTGATTTTCAGAAATAACTATTTTGCATTATAGCAGAACTGGCAATAATTGTTCCACATAGATTTAAATGTCAGATAAGGATCTGCCTATGGTTGAAAACTTGATATTAAACAAAGTGGGCACAATTCTATGAAACATAAGGGGTGTGACTGAGAAGAGTTCTGAATAATGCAGTGGTCATATGAATTAAACTTTACTATAAAAGAAGTACAGAAGCAGGATTTCTACTCAGCATGTATTACCAGTCTTAATTTTCATGACCCACTGAAGGGGTAACGGCCTTTGAGCATTAACTACCACTAGGGGGCATTAGAAGAAGACTCTTCCATGCCTCTGAATCCAAACAATTAACAAATGAGTTTCTTTAATATTCTCATGAGAGCCCTGTAAATTTGAGGGCTCCCTTCAATTTGAGGGCTCATTTCAAGTGTAGTTGAAGAATAATGAATGCTTATTTCATGAATAGATAGCAAGTTCACCTGTTAGGAAGCAAACACTATCAGGATTTGATACCATATGTAAGTATCTACCATATACGTTTGTGGGATTAGAGTCTATCTTCACCATCCGGATAAATTCTTTGGGAGGCTACTTTTATATTTCCTTCCCAATATTAGCATTCTGCTACTACAGTGAGTAGTGAGTTTCTTTCTCAGAGACCCCAAATGCTATGACATAGACCCTCAGATGAACTGGGATCCATTTATAGCTTTGTAATTGCCACATGTAGGAGTCAGCTAGATTGAGAAATTTCCTAAAATTGAGTAAACAAGCAATGCTACTGGTAAGCCAACCTGAAAGACATCCAAGGAAGTCTCACTTACAGTCAACACTAAGTTTAGCAGATGATTGTCCGCCTGTTGTCATCACAGAATATTCTGCAGTGTCAGACTTTGTAGCTCCTTCTATGATCAAAAAGTGTTTTTTGCCCTCAACTCGAAACTTATAGCGGGGGTTTGAACCAGGAATGATCTCCTCACCATTCTTAAACCTGGGTTAGAACAGATTATAAAATTTTTTTAATGAAAGACTCTTGAGAACTTGAGAAGGTGGTCCTTTTTTTTTT
>NW_004567105.1:11375661-11422687 GCF_000260355.1 Condylura cristata
GCAATAGACTTCTCCTGTCCCACCCACTGCTCCCCTCAGCAGTGTACCTCAGTAGATCTTCCTGTTCTGTTCCCTACTCTGTCTCTGGTGAATCCTTTCACTGCCCCTGCACCTCTGGCTTGTATTCAGTTTGCATGCATAAATAAATAAATCTTAAAAAAAACAAAACAAAACATAAGATCCCTCTTCCCATTGAAGATCAATCAGAAGAAGATACTAAGGGTGCATATTACATCTTAGCACACACTAGTAAGCAAAGTGCTGCTTAATACATTATAAAGACAGCTCTGGGGTCAGCAAGGCTGGCTAGCCTTGCATCCTCTATTTATTAGTTCCTACTTCCCTATATCTTTACCAATATTGATTTCTGGATTTTATTTTTCAGTTTCATAGGTGAAAAAAACCTTCAATAACTTTGTATAGTTTTAGTTACCATCTCTACTAGCACAAAAGAGGTTGAGGGTTTTTTTTTCATATGTGTAAAAATCATTTCCTGTTCTCCAAACAATGAAGGTAGTTTTGAAAAACCTGTTAAAACACCAACTTCAAGAAAGTTACCATTTTACATTGGCATCATCTTCAGACACCTCACACTCTAACTCCACTTTTTCCCCACAGTAAGCTTCTGTATCTTCCAGTTGTTTAGTCACCAGAATTGGAGGTTCTAGTGTAGAAAAACAAAAAAGGAGAATCATAATTATTAAATTGCCAAGGCCAGCCTCATGACCTGGGATTTGTTCACAAATGAAACACCAATCATAAGAAACTATCATCTATTACAAAGCTATAGTTAACATAAGGATATTAGTGGGTGAGTTTCGATATCTTGGCAAAGTAAATAACTGGAAATCCTGTTTATTTTCCCAATTTTTTAATAATGCTCCAAGTCAAACAAGTGATTATTTTAGACATGTATAGATATCCTTCTTTGGGTAAATAAGATAGGTGATAGATATATCTGAAGGAGTCGCTATAATACTATGATTCTTTGATTTTGTTTTTTATGGATGATAGAGGTCTTAGCAAGTAAGGATCTTCAACTCTCAGAACCCACCATGGGTGCCCTTTTACTAATAAATGGGTTTCTAGAGAAATCTATTGGTAATCCACTGAGTGTGTGAAATAATTATCCAGTAAACGATTGGATCAGAAACTATAACTAAAACAATCATTTCATAAAATACTGCTTGCTTAAGTCAAAATCATAAATAATTTTCACTTAGCAGGTTTTTTTCTCACCACATTTTCTAGTCTTTAACAAACTTGAAGATAAAGTAAGATTCATAACAAAGTGAGTGTGGAAGAGCTTCGGTGTAGAGGCAACCTAATACCCAAGCTAAACCATTTCCAGAGGAAATACTACCTCTGCTTGGGAGCTCAGAGCTCAGCTTGTCACTTTCATTTTGATTATTACCCTTGGATTCTTGGTGACTGCAGTAAGAGATTTTACTTTACCTCTCACAAAGAGTTCAGTGGAACATTTCTCATCGCCAGCTGTCACATAATATTCTGAATCATCCGTCAGCGAACAGTTATTGATAAACATGATTCTTTGGTTTCCCTTATGTTCAAAGATGTATCTGTTTTAAATAGAAGGATAGCAAATGGAGTGTCTGTGAATTCAATTTTATTCTTTTCTATTAGGTCTATAAATTTAGCTTATAATTTGGTGCTTGACAATCACGGATATAATTTTGAATTGCCATTTATATAGCATATCTTACATAGTTGAATTAATGTCCAACATGAAATCAGTTTTTACCTTTAAATACATAATGTAATATACATGCACATTTGATTTAATTTTGTTACATAAATTTTTTGTTCCAACACCTGCATATTTGCTATTTAATTTTTCAGTCCATTGTTGAAAATAGGTTTGGTTGAGGTTTGCCGGAGAAGTTTTTAACTTTTCATTTTGAAAAATGACCATCGACTTTATGGGGGACAGAGATTTGATTTTATTCACTGATGCACTGATGCTACTCTTTGCCTAGTCCAGTAACACAATAGCTTTTGCCAGGTGAATAAATGATTATACAATTTAAGCAATAATATGAATTTAATCACTAACTAGGAGTAATTCTACAGAATGACATTTTCTTATGAGAAAAAAAAAGCTAAGTATTCAGAAACAAAAACTAAATACCACAATCAAAGAATTTAATAATCTGTGACCTGGGTTATAGATGGGTATATGAGGATATATTAGTGGTACAAAGAAAAAAATTCTATTTGAGTACATCTTAAAGGCTCCAAGAACAAAACACAAAACACTTTATAGCCAAAGATAACCAAACAAAGTGTGTTGTTGGTAAACTCTGACCGCCTTCAAGAGATTTCTACCAGATACAACCTTTAATAACAGAGTCATTTGGTCAGCATGATCATATTAAGAAATTGGAAACCACCTAATTGTGCTCCAGAAGTGACAGATTTTCAGGATTAAAGTCTTTTGTAAAAGTGCATGTGGCTCCTATTAACTTAAAAAAAATAAGTTGGAGTTGAAAATCTCTCAGGCTGAGAAGGATCTCTATAAAGTAGTTTCCTAATGGACAAGAGATACTGTCAAACATCAGGGATTAGTCTGTCTCTTTCATGTGAGAGAGGGCCAAGAAATAAAACACAGGCTTTCAGATGCTATTTGGTAAAACAAAATCTACCTAATTTTGAGGTGCAATTCCAGTTGACATGTCAAATAGTATTTCAAATTTAAAAAATTATTTTAAAAACTTGGAACAAGTTTGGTAGTGCTCTGAAATGATCACTAGATCCCATAGTGACACAAAGCCACAACTGAGAATCACTTGAAATAGTTTGTGTAGAATTATAACAAAAACAAGATTTAATGTATAGCACTATAATGTTAATGGTTTCAAAATACATGAAAAGTGACTTAATTTTTTTACTTTTCCTCCATATGACTTTGTATTATAAAGACATAACCAGAAAATGCTTTTATTTCCAGGCGACCATTTGAATTATTTGTAATTATCATTGGCTATTTGTAAGACTCACTTACTTTGTACTGGGCCGAATTTCTTGACCATTTTTAAACCATTTCACCTCCAACTTTGGATCTGTCAATTCCACAACAAACCTGACTTTGCCACCTTTATCAACCTGATATGCAGGATCAAGAATTTTTGCAAAAGCTGGTAGAGAAAATAAGAAAAACTGTATTAGTATGTATAGAGATATGCGCTATAAATTTAAAGTCAATCCATGTATGAAAAATCCAAACCACATGGCAAATTGAGGATTGAAAAGGAAAAGAAAATAGGAGGCTTCCACATTACCATTTAAATTTTAGAATCTATTGAACAAGATAAATTTAACTCTGTCAATTTATAGACAATAAGTTGGTCTGAAATCCTAAAGAGAATCCATAGGTTTTGGAAAAAACGTAAGAAAATTACTGAAGCAGCTTTAAAAATGACTGTCCTCATGTGTGGAATAGAGGGGGTCGACCTAAAGGTACAGATAAAATTAAGCCAAAACAAACTCTAAAAATAAGAAGGTACAACTGAGGCTACCAGAGGGGGCGCTCTCACCTGCGCTCTTCTTCTCCACCCTACGCATGCGCTTGAGCCGCTTGAGCATCCCACGCAGGTCAGTGATACCATACTGGAAGGCGATCTTCTCGTACTCGTTGGGGTTTGCGTTTTTCAGCAGCTCCCACACGTCTATCTCGGGTTCTTCCTCCTGCTGCTTCACCTCCCTAACGGGAGGAACCATTGCCTAGTTTAGTAGCGTGCACTAGCCCTTAAAACCAGGAATGTGGTACTAAGTTTTCCTTTGAATTAAAACCTGTTGACTTAAAGCCGAGGGAGAAAGTCTACTGGCTCAGCTTGCGTCTCAGGAAAACTTTCAGATAGTTGAAGATCAGACACGTGCAGAGACATGAACACTTTTTGTTTCTGAGTTAAAAACAGTGTTAAGGACAGAGGAGGTTAACAGGACAGAGAAGGTTAACAGAAAATACCCTGAAGGTATTTTACTAATATTCCTCTTGTAAGTCTACGTTCAAGGGGGAGAGTTTTGAGGAATTTAAGATGGGTTTCATCCAGGAGATAGTTATGAGATCATTTTGAAAAATGCATGCACAACTAAAACATTTAAATAGTGGGTTAAGGAAGAAAATTGATCTTTCTACTTCCTTTGATGTACGTACGCGAGCTGTATATGAGAGTTATAAATACAGTAGCCCAAATTTTGGGGAGGGGGGACCGGGGGAGAGGTGCAAATAGCATTTCCTTCCCGCATTTGTAAAAGTGTATATTAACTTTTTCTACTGTTTTAAGCACAAAAGAACATTTGAAATTACTATGAAGCTTTTATTTGGTTTGTTTTTTATATTTCTTATGTATGTATATATATTTAAAAAGAAAGACCTTTTTAAAATGATAGAAGAAAATGAAGCTGAAAATTCTCACATTTCACCTTGAAAATTTTTTGGAACCAATTGGGTTTGAGTTATAAAAATACAATTTTAAAACTGTAGGGCAATTGCCCTAGCATTTAATTAATAAGGAAAGTCACTTCTCAGTGTAATTATCAAAATTTTGATCACTAACTAAAGACCATACTTAACAGAAAAAGAATATATATGAATTAAAATACATAAGATTTAAAGTATATTTGCTCCTGTTTTGAAACCAAAACTCAGGAATAAACACTCTTTAGGGGAAAAGGCTTAGTATAATTGCAAAATATAATTTGAATTTATTTTCTTCATTGGCTACATAGTCCTGATTTTGCTTAAACATGACTGTTTTTATCAGATAACTGTGGTACTGTTATGGTGACTACTTACTGTGAATCAAACTGGTTTGGATATAATTTTTCAGGAAAACTGGACAACATACCTACACATCAATGTGAAATATGTTTGCATTGTCACATTAATTATACCTATTTCAGAGTTCTTGAGGAAATACTGGAATGCTGTATTGGAAGGGGAACTAGAATATAAATACTAACATAGATTTTAGGTTGGTATTAGGTAAGGATGAATGACTTCCATTGTCATCCATATAAGTGTTTTTGCCCAGTGTAGGAAGATGGTGAAACAAATTTGGAAAAATGGAAGGAAGGGAGAGTTTCTGGGCCCATCAGAAGCCTTGGTGGGAAGGACTAAATGACACCAGTAGGAAATGTGTCTCCTAGAATCTCAAAACACAAGTAATATCTTCATCTCACTGGATTAATCATTCCTTTATTACTACAGGGATATTGAAAAACGTTAATAGTACTCAAGTTGGAATATTTGTAATAACTTGCCAACTAGGAATTACACACATATACATTTCAAGTGTCTCCCTGACACTGGTGAAAGAATTTAAAGATATCAAATTAGATACAATTTAAATAGCTAATAGGAGGCACAAGTCAAACACTAGTTCCATGAGGTGAGGAGTTACATGACAGGAAAGGTCATCATTTTCAATGCAACTCCTTAAATCAACTTAGATGATGGATACATATTACCCATCATCCTCACTGATTCCCCCTGAAAATCCCCACGTATACCTCTACCACATTCTCAATATTATCAAGTAGATAATAATGATCAATGACCTCTACTCAATTCCTTCATTTCCTCCCGTCTCTTGACTGAATCCAGAATTACAAGCAGCATACATCATTTTGTTCTGGCATGTATGACCAAGATCCCTACCTCTTGCATTTCCTTCACTCATCCAATATATCTTTACCTACCATGGAGGCTGTGCATGGCCTTATTTACATGGCTGTGTTAACTAACAGTAGGGAGAAAAAATCCCAGTTTTTATGGGTGCCTCTGATTCCTTTCCAAGCATTGGGATAGATCTATAAAACATCACAGTACTTTCATCTACAACAAAATTTCTATAATTTGATGAGCTTAGTGATATACAAAGCAGTTATAAAAATTTTGTGTAGAATAAAAGTTAAATATAGTTCATATCCCATAACAAGATGCTGCCAAAAAGATCTACACTGGTTTAGCTAATGTCCGTCTGCAATTAGCTCTGTCCAAGGAAGGGAGATCTTTTGTAGTACAGAGATGTTATTCATAAAATTAATCATAATATCTAATAGAGATATTGCCACACATTTTTGGAGCAGTAGAAATGTTAACCATGTGTCATAACCACAATGAAAACACATGCAATTCACACTTTAGTAAAAAAACAATGATTTCTAAAGTTACACTGGTGGATTAGTATAGGATAGTAAATGAACAGTCTATTGAAAATAATGATCTAATTATGAGTCAAAGTCATAATTAGGAGATGTAAAGAATATGAGAACTGAAGACATATTGCTGCCCTTTAAAATTTTTTTTTTCTTTAGTGATTTTATTATTAGATTTCTTTTACTCTGAAAACGCCTGGTAGATGAATCTGTTCTTTCTTGCCTTTTAAATAAGAACATGGTGCTTAATAGTTTATCACATTCTTTTTTTTTTAAAAAAAGATTTATTTATTTATTCGTACAGAACTGGGGTACAGGCCAGAGATGCGGAGGGTAAGAAGATTCACCAGGGACAGAGTGGGGAACAGAACAGGCAGATCGATGAAGTACACTGCTGAGGGGAGCAGCGGGCGGGTCAGGAGAGGTCTGCCTCGCCATGTGGTCACCTCCGGGGCAGGCGGGAATCGAACTCATGCAGAAGTGGCTTAAGTTTCTCAGTGCAGTGCTTTAACCCGCTGCGCCACCAGGGAGGGCCTCACATTCTTAATTATTGTGTGTGTGTGTGTGTGCATTTTGTCTCTTTATAAATGTAAACTTCTCAGGGAAAATGTCACATTTCCTTGTGGAAGTGACTATTTATTTCATTGCTACTGTAACTGCCAGACCTTTAACACTTATTTATTTTTTACATTTTAAAAGGACAGTGTTTTAGGTGGAGAAAAAGAGAGAGGTCTGCATGGGTACAGGTGGGCAGAAAGCTGCTCCAGGCTTTTAACATTTAATTTAAAGCTTACAATAATTAGTTTTAATAATTAATAATTAATTCATAATAGGAAGTTTTTATTCTCCACTTTAACAGATGTGGAAATCAAATCTCACAGAGGACGTATGATTTGACTAAAGTCAAGTAATTATTAAACAATAGAGGTTTGTTTAATAATTTTACCACTACTATTTCCCTCCTATAAATATCTATCAATTCCTTTCTGGACTTCTTTTCCTTACATTACATTGCATTATAGTCTACACAATATTTACTTTCTACTACAAAATTTGGCATTTTCCTGGTAAACGATTACCAGGGTAACAAAGTTTTCTAGACTTTCTACAGTGTTATATAACCTGAAGCACCAATTTCTGGAACAGACTCAGAATGATATTTCTTAGTGGGGTCAAAGGAAGTGAGCAGACTCAGAAAAGAGAAACTGATTTATCTATAGGTCACCATGCTGCCTCCAACTGGGTTGACTGAATGAGTACTTGACAACTACGGTCTGATGATTCACGCCTAAAGGAGGAAGAGTGAGACTCAAGTAAGGTCACTCCATATAATAGTGCTTTAAATTAACTGGAGGAATTAAAAATATAATTGAGGCTAATGATTATTTTAAGTATCCAAGGGAAAAAGATGTACTGATACAGCCAAAGTCTACTGGGTGGTTAATGTCCATCAGTAATTAATAAATTGCACCTATTAACATTTCTGATCTTAATCTAAGAGATAAGGGTGACTTTTTCCTCTCATAAAGACATAACTAAAGTCACCCAACTACACAGAGAATAAACATAAGCACAGTTTATCACTATTTGTAATTTGTTGTAAAGCATATTTACATTTGTTTCTTTAATAACCATAGAAAGCACTAAATAATAAAAAGTGAATCTAAAAAGTTAAATTCAAATTGATATCAATATTGTAGATTTTTAATTTTGAATTGTTTTATTCTGCTTTTTTCACACATTTACTAGGTAAATATAACCCCATCAAAAATCTATTTTTGTTCCCTCTGCACTTCAATAAATATTAAGATATGTATGATTTTATATATAGTACATAAATATATTCATGATTATGCACAGCAAGTACATATATAGAAATCTTATAAAATTATGACATATTAATTACACATAATGAAATCTGTAAGTTTTATTATGAGAGAACAATGTTAAGAATATGTGAGCTTTATTTCCATCTTATTGCTACATTTTATTACTCTAAAATTTTATCACATTTTTTAGGCATTTTCTCTCTGAAAAAAGGATGTGTCCTATAATCCACAATGTGTCATAGTAGATTATTTAGAACAATATTTTCCTTGCTCAAAGTGTCACAGATTTGATGAAATGCAGCAAATCACAAATACTTTATTAAAGGAGATCTAACACATATTGTATAAATGTTATATGATATATATATAACTATGTTTATATATATATACATACATGTACATATATATATATATATATATATATATATATATCTCCACCTGCAGTGATTTATACCAAAATTATGAAATTGATTTTTTTGGTCAAATATCAAAGGCAGGTCAATGAAGACTATTTATTCAACCATGATAAGGAATCATGACTGAAATGAGAGAACAGCAAGAAAAACAAGAGAGTTCTAAGGACATAAGTCTTCTGTTCAGTTTTCAAATCTCCTCATCCCCAACTAAGAACATACATGAAATCATGAAACATTTTAAAAGAATTTAAAAGCATTAGCTAAAATTTTAAGTGATTAGTATGCAGTTGTTTTTCTGTCTCTTTCTTAGTTGACTCGGTTATATTTTATAATATGCAAACACATTTTCAGAAATTAGAAATTCTTTGAAATTAGAAAAGCATCCACTTAAAACTTGTCTGCGCTGAGTGGATATCTAAAGGAATTCCAGGCCACCACGCCTCATCCATCACTTGGTTCTCACCTACGTTTCAGGAGACCACTAAAGTCAAGTTCTCCTGCATCTTCTTGACCTTCTCCACTGTCATTAACAAAAGAGAAGCAGATCTAGGTTTAATGCCGAGACACAGACACAACAGTTTTCTCCAAACACTCTACATGTAACGTATATGCAATTTTGTACTAGCACACAATCATGGAACTAAATCAACACAAACTAGTCCTTTTCACACAAGTGACATTTTACATTTTTGGAGTATGTACTTGTGGAAAAGTAAACACCAGGAGCTTGTGTTACTCTATGATTTCAGAAGATACGTTTTTGTTGATTGCATATATACTTATATAATTGCTTGGATTTGTGTTAAAATAGAGAAAAAAAAAGCAACTAAACCGAACAAAAAAAAAGAACTTGCCTTTGCAAAGGAGGGGTTTTAGAAACCTACCTGTGTAAAAAGCAAAGGACTTTTGCTGATCTCTGTTCTTCAGGTAAGACAGAGATTGGCTTGAAGGACAAAGTGTATCAATGTCAAATATGTAAATACAAAGCTTATAGTCCAAGATAACCTCTTTGTATCCATCAGTGGAAAAATCAGATGATGTAATACAATATAACATAAAATAGAGCTAGTGCAGAACTTTTGAAAGATACACTCCTTTCTGTTTTAAAGGGAAGTAATTATGAACTTCCATTTTTCTTAATATCAGTATCTTTTAAGTTGTATTTTTCAAAAATTAGTTATTGAAAAAATCCTTTATTAGGAGTTTTAAAAAGTGTTTTTCTATAGAGAAATGTATCCTAAATTGGGCATGCAGTCAGCTTCGTGATTCCACGTGAACTCTTATAGAAGCTGCAGACTGACATTTAAATGGCAGTACATGTTTTAATTTTTTAATGAAGCTTTTCTTTCCTGTTCCTTACAAATGCTAGCAAAAGAGTCTGCAGGTTTAAAAACAATGTACAGGACATATAAGTTATAAGAACTGAATGCAAATCATGTGTTTTCAAATTTCTTTAACAGCAGGTATTTCGGGAAGAAATTTTATACCGATGGGCAGGTAAGGTAACATCGAATATGTTATAAAGCAATTTAAGTTTGTACTTTTTTCATAATTTAGGAGGAAAATATACTTTTTATTAACAAACTAATTCATTGTTTGGGATGACTATTCAACAAAACCATGTGGATTCAGTTTTAGGGACAATGAAGCACTGACTCTCACTAATGAATTCATATTATGGAAGAATTTAGTACAGAGAGTAAAACAACAGCACCTGATTCTTTCATCACTGGCAGTTACAAAATAAATAAAATAAATATCTCTATCTTCATTCTATAGTGTTCTCTATTCTAGTGAAATCTATGGTCTTACATTAATTCAATATTTAAACAGTGCTAACTTTAGTAAGTAGCTACTTAATTATGACTTTCTGGGCATATAGTTTGATAATTTGTGTTTCTAGATGAAAAGTAATGGAAGGTTTCTGACATTACTTAACTGATGCTATGGGAGAAATGTACTTTTACATATCTATTTTTGGCTATTAGGTGGGAAATAAGACAATTAAGGAAGAAGCGGCATCTCAGTAGGTTGAAACTGTCTTTGTAAGACAACGGTGAAACCCACAAAAACTAGGAGCTTCACTGTCACAGGAATATTCTAAACAATCATCAACATGTACTTTATTAGACATCAAGCCCATGACTTTCCTAGAACATTATATTTTGAACTACAGTGTGACTACAGTGAAAAGAGTTGTTTTCATATAGAATATGGAATGAGCTGGAACGGATAGTTTGTTTTCAAAATCCTGTACTTCCATGTCATAAAGTTACCTAGACCTCCCCTTTCGGAGTTACCTTCTCTTGAAAGCAGATCTGATGTCAATGTTTGGAGTAGTCCCGGTTGATTCTATGAAAGGAAAGAAAACAATAAAATGAATACCCACGAAGAAGACAGTTTTATGATTCTCCTGGATGGCTGAACTGCTGAGACCCCAAAACTCACTATCTTTACACTCAATCATTCACGAGACTTCAAGATATACCTGACTGGGTGTCATGTGACCTGCCTACCCACGGAATCACCTGAAGACCTTTAAAAAAAAAAAGAAGAAAGTGCTTCTTGAGTTCCCTGTTGGGGAATCTGTTGCAACCAGAAATCAATATTCTTAAAAAGATCTTCAGATGATCCTTAGAGTTGCTGACTAGGTTGAGGCAGTACTGTTGAGAAATAAATTCCTGCCTAGTGAAGATATTTCACCCACATGATCATTTCACCTCTCAGAATGGAATCCCACAACCTTCTCAGGAGGTCCTCTCATTTCCATGCAGAGCTCATGCTACAGTTAGACAAAACCTACCCCTTGTCACTTCCATCCCTGGATTCTCATCTCACTTATGTGACAGCCCTTCCCAAGCTTAGCAAGTCAGATATACCTACCCCCAATACCTACATATTCAAACTAAATAAGGCATGGGTTTCTGATTCTTCATCTTCCTCAGTTACCCTACTCCAAAAGGGACCCAGGTTAGGTATGGTGCCGTGGCCAAAGGTGTTACTCCACTTGTGGAACATGTGGCATGTGGCAGAAATAAGCACTGTTTTCTCCACCTGGATTCTCTGACCCTTGCAATGGTCTGGTTTAAAATTACACTCACAATGGAGACCGATCCAGCCCCTATGGAAAACAATATGGAGGCTTCCTTCAACTATTAAAAATAGATCTACCACATGATCCAGCAATGCCACTCCTAGGTATCTACCTGCAGATAGCGCGAATTCTAAAGGCTAAATGCACTCTTGGGCTTATTGCAGTGAATGTACTATATCACACTTTGGGTTCATGTTAAGTTTATGATTTTTGCTGCCAAGTCAACTTCCTGTTTGTTTACTCATATGTGTATACACACACTCGTGCATGCATACACATGTTGACCCTTATATTTCAGTTAAATTCACACTGGGAAGTATATAGAACATAATGATCAAGAACTTCCATATTTGACATTAGTCCTTACAGGAAAACTCCTCCTTTCCACTTGGGTATCTTTGGATATCCTGATACCATATTGCCACTTCCCTAAACCTGAGTGGGACTACTTGGAGCCAGATATATTATACAGCAGGAAAAAATGTTATCAGCCTTTATCTGGGAAACTGAAGGCATACAGAGAGCATGAAGGATAGAGACTTTGCAACAACTCCCCCCCCCCGCCATGTTCTATTTTTAAAGTCTCCTAACAATTCTCAATATTTATTACTATTAAATGGCATCTTCTTCACCATCTTCATACCTCATTAAAAATAATCACATTTACCCAAACGAGAAGCCTGCTTACCGTGTACTTCAAGATCAAATGAGCAGCTGTCAGACTTATCCTTGTAGCAAACCTCACACCTGTAGTTTCCTGCATAGTTCTCTTTGGCCTTGATGATCTGCATCTCAAATGTGTACACCTTCAGGGAAATGATTTGGGACCCACGTTAGTATGAACCTTGGCAGTGGAAAGAGGCCACCACAATACAGTTATTCTCCAATCTCGTCAACATTGGCTCAAAGATCTGCCTGTATCTAGAGATCCCATAAAGATGTTTTCAAAATAATAGGGAGCACAGGCACACCAGAGTGTAGATGCGGTGAGCGGGAACTGAGGAGAATTTTCTGGGACTCAAAGTTCTCAAAGTAGAACTGAAAATGAGCTTGACCCACACAGAAAGAGGGCTCCTACCCGAGTTTGCCTCTCAAAGCTTTCTTTCAGTTGGAGATGCTTCCCAGCTTTGCTGGCCAGGTCCATCCACTTCCCCTTGAACCATTTGATGGTTGGTTTTCTAAGAAGATCTTCAGCCTGGACTTTGGCTATAAATGTGATGTTTTCACCTAGAACAAACACAAGGGATTCAGATTGAGGTTTAAAAATTGCTATTTTTTTCCTTCTCTGGAAATTTGCACAGGAGTTTGCACAGGATGGCCTGGTATAAACTATGGGTATACCGGTGCTTTCAGAATCATGGAGTGAAATGGTCTTAATTTTTTTAAAAGACTGATTTTTTACTTATGCATAAAAGATCTGGGGTAGGCCAGAGGTGAAAGGGGTGAGAGAGTTCACCAGAGGCAGAGTGGGGAGCAGAACAAGAAGATCTACTGAAATACACTGCTGAGGGGAACAGTGGGTGAGACGGGAGAGGTCTGCTGCGCCATGTGGGTCAGCTCTGGGGCTGGAGATCAGAACTCCTGCAAAGCGGCTGATGACAGCTTGATAGCGCTGAGACTTTAAAAACTGAACCACCAAGGAGACCTAACTTTTTTTTATGAATATCCTAGAAATCTTTTGTATACTCCGACATGTTCAGCTTTTAAGTTTATGGAAGAGAAAAAACACAGTGGGGATAATCAGTGGAAGTCATTTTCATTAGGAAAAATGTGTGTGTATGTACATCTATGTATTTTTCCCCATCCTCTTCTATTAGACACCACAGTGGGAAGTCTGGAATTATAGGAAACTAAGTGAATCTGATCTTTTTGAAGAACATCTAGCTAATGTTTGTATGGATTGATTGGACCCTTAGGACTCAAAACTCTAGCTCAGCATTTTGTTATCTTTCATAAACACAAGAGGAAGAAATCCTTCTGTTTTGTGCAATGTCCATACTCTCTTTTGACCTGTCAGCACTAATATTAGAATATAGTCAGCTAAGAGCTCATTTGGGTGACAGTGGCTTGTGTCACAAACTAGTTTTGTCCACAATATAACCTTCATAAAATTTTACTTAGTCAAAATTCCTGGACACTCTGGTCCTTCTCTAGCTCACCATTTCCTTCCTGGCAGTTGGCTTTGTGAAAATCTGTTTGTTTAATTTCTTGTTGTTTCTTCTCCCATTAAGATTCTAAATTTAAACCTGTTTCTTTATTTAATTTCTTGTTGTCTCTTCCCCCCATTAGGATTCTAAGTTTTAAGTGCTCAGATGTCATGCTCAATGCTCAGCACAATGCCTAAAATAGGAGGTATATAATTGATGATTTCTAAGTGAATAACTCCAAAGTTGAATCACCTGTTCCAAGGCCTCTGAAAACACTGCTTGGAAACAATTGTGTGTGATTTGTAATCATTTAATGAATGAGTGTGTCATAATGACAACAAATGCTGGCTTGATTTTAAGATATGTTAGACACCATACAAAGTCCTTCACAGGTAAATACCTTATTTTTATTATTATTACTATCTTCACTTTACAGATAAAAATATTAATTTGAGCCCAACCAGGCTCCAAAATCTAGGCACTCAACTACTATATGCTAAAGGTCACTGAAATGTTAGCTGTTATTCACCTTTGTAAGTTATAAGAAAGCAGGATTTTGTATATACATGTGATGAAATATTATTCAGTCGTTAAAAAGGAATGGAGTACTAAATTGTGCTGTAACCTGGAAGGATCTTGAAAACATTACGCTAAATGAAAGAGTCAGACATAAAAGGTCATATGAGATTCCATTTACATGAACTACTCAAAATAAGCCAATCCATAGAAATAAAACAGACTAGAGCTTCCAGATGACTGGAGAGAGGAGAATGTGGACTCGCTGCTTAACGGGGCACACAGGGTTCCTAGTTGGATTGATGATGTTCTGGAGCTAGACAGAGGTGGTACATGCATAACACGGATTATACTAATAGCCACTGATTGATCCCTGTAAAATGTTTGATCTTATGTGACTTTCATTGCCATGTTTTACCATTGGTTTTCATGCAAGGCACTCACCAACTTTTACTGTTCCTGTTTGAGGCCTTTCCACAAACAGGGTGGGCCCCTGATTGACATTCTGCTTGTCTTGTTCCTCCCTGGCCGGTGATTCGCCAAGAGAACTTTCTAATGAGCAGAAAGAAAGTCAATGATCATTTCAGGGTCAGCTTCTTCTTAGACAGACTTACCTGGACTTGTGATTCTTATAATGCTGAAGTTTTCTTTGTCTAATTAGCCTGGATAAGTGAAACATCATTCTTTTCATCATTTCCCCCACAATCATCAGTACAGGATGACAGATTCCCAGTCTTACAGGGATGACTTTTTAATTCCTAAAAATAACAAACTTTTTTAGGTAGGTGGTTATTTTTTGTTGGCAGCCACAATGCCCTTGTTTCCCCCTACCTTCCTGTGCCCAGCAGATAAATCAGAGTGGAAAGCACAATAAAGCATTAACTGTCTGTGTTTCCAGGTCACTGACTTTAAGAAAACAGAACTGAAGGCATCAGTTTGCAGATCCACTATGAAGGGCCAGACAGCCACGCCTGGCCTGGTACTTCTCTAGATCCCTTGCTGTTATGTGATTAAGACACTGCCATCAGAACTATAAAGACGTGTCCATAATTTGACAATGAAAGGTCATAACCTGAAGATACAGATTTAAAGAAAATAGGAGCATCCTGTATGGGAAGGAAAAAGAAAAAGAAGCTCCTCAAGGAAAGACAGGTTGGAGGCGAAGTATATATTGCCTTTGCTAATCTGTGCTTCAGGTGGTTGGCTTCTACAAATCAGCAATCATTCCCATGAGGAGGGTAAGGAGAAGATATTGGGTGTCTCCAGAGCTGAAAAGCAACGTTCAGTTTCAGCCACTTAATAACTGGGGAGGGAAGTGCGTACGTTGCCAACTCTCCACATTTTAATGTTTCTTAAAAAGAAGGAAAATGAATATTTAGTTATGTTAGCCTGCACTTATCAGTCATGCTTAGTATTTCTATCCTTAGGAGACCGTCAGGTTCACAATGCTGCTATATAATGTAGTCACATGATCACACAATTTTTCAATTTGTCTGCATTGCTGCCAATGTCTAACGTGTTTTATAAACTATATGTAAAGTACCATAAAAATGGGAACCATTATCTAACTTCAGCACCCCCAAAATGGAGATTTTCAGTATCTCCACCTCTATGTATTTGCTATTAAAATGAATAGTTAACAATAAAAGTGACAAACCTGTGATATGTAGTTAGTTTCTGAATTTGTGTATGTGTGTGTGTGCTGTGCAAAATTAATGGTTTCTCAATACATTAGTTTTCTTGTAAATATAATGAAAATGGCTACAACGCTACAAAATGAAAGAAACGAAGATTAGAATCAATATAGCTTCAAAAAAAACGAGGTCTTTAGTGATTATATGAGGATGGAATCAGGACGCCTTGTTCCAGGCAGGTGCTCACCTGAATCTTTTCTTTCCAGGGCCCGACCACCCACACCTGCAAGGAAAAGTGTGATTTGGAAGGGGGTGAACACGGAATGTCAACTTCAACCTCCCTAGGTACCCCAAGCCCTGTGTCTTCTGATGACGGGGAGAAATAAGCTGGCCATTGGTCCAGGTGGAAAAATCAGTAGCTCTTCTACCTTGAAAACATATATATAAAGTTATCTTACCTAAAACACAATAACAACACTCAAAAATCTAAATATGTAAAGGACAGGGAAAAGGTGTGTAACAGGCATTGGAAAACAAACATATTTACCCATCCATCACCTTTATACCAAAAAATTGCTCTGGTCCTGACACTCACAGACCCTGGCGCCCTGCCCTGTGCACTGTCTCGTCAAGAGGCTCTATCTTTTCCCTCGCTAGTAAATTACTAGGTGGGAGGGATTGAATCATCCTGACCTGGAGGCACAGCACTAGGCGGGGAGGCTTCCTCTTCACCTGAAACAAAAAATAGGAATAAAAAGTCAAGGAGAAACGGACTTCACCTCTAGTAACTTGAGAAAAGAGACACCTGAAAAGGAAGAGAAGAAACCTCAGGAAACACTTTCTATGGATGAGGAAACCTTAAAAGATGGGAACCTGAAAGATTAAACTTGAGAAAATAAATCAAAGGGTGAGTAGGGAAATCCAAGTGAGCGTGTAATTTGAAAAACAGGACTCAGTTTTGGAATGCAGATTAGGAAAGAAAGGTCTGCCGCCTCCCAATAATATGTCAAATCTTGTTTAAGTCAACAACAGAGGTGGTTTTCATGTTTTTTGTAACAAAAGTCAAGACAGGCATTATACCAACCTCACCTGAACACAGAATAAAAGCATGTACTTTTCTCGGTGATAGGAAACCCACGGGGATTACAATTGAGATGAAAAAAGAATGTACAAAATGATATAAAAATAAACTATTATATTATTAAAAAAAAAAGCATATATTTTTACTTGTACTGTTTGAGAACTCTGCTGTGCCTCCCTCCCCTACCCCCACCCTCAGGAAAATCTCATTATTAATTTCCCTTCTGTATTTAGGAAACAGTTTACATTAAGTAATATAAATCAAATTTTCTTATTTACTAAGTTGACCAATAATTAGTTTAGGAATGTTAGAAGCATGACCTCAAGATTTTATTGTTATTGGCTGGTGTTCTGTAATTTTAAAAATATTCACCCATGCACATTTACAAAATTCAAAATATGTCTTGTATTTGTGTGCAGAGGTCCTATTTTCTAATATGTCTCAATTTCAAAGTGTCTTCACATTTGAAATACTTAAATAGTCATTTGAATGATCTGAACCGTTTCCCCTGCCAAAGCAGAAAGACTTGTGTCATTGGAATTAATAATGGTCTTGGTACTTAAATACTACATTAAGTGTGGATTTCAAAATACAAACACATGGCTACATAAAATATATCTGAAAACAATGAACATGGCTGTCAAATACAAAGTGCTTTAAAAATGCTGATGAGGGCCCTCCCTGGTGGCGCAGTGGGTTAAAGCACAGCACTAAGAAGCTTCTGCATGAGTTCTATTCCCGCCTGCCCCGGAGGAGATCCACATGGCGTGGCAGACCTCTCCTGACCCGCCCACAGCTCCCCTCAGCAGTGTACTTCGTTGATCTGCCTGTTCTGCTCCCTGCTCTGTCTCTGGTGAATCCTCTTACCCTCCGCATCTCTGGCCTGTACCCCAGTTCTGTATGAATAAATACATAAATCTTAAAAAAAAAAATGCTGATGAGAAGAGGTAAACTAGCACATTTTTCTGCCTCTATAATTATTATTTTCTCACCTGAAATGTTTTCTAAATTTGTCAACAAAAGACATGTTTTCATACTTTTTATCAAAATAGTGAACATAATGTAGAGAACCTTAATATTATGACTTCAGGACCCAATGGATCATTCACTCAAAACTGGAATTTGGGATTCTTCAGAGGAAGCTTTCTGTGAGCAAGGAAGTTTGGGAAATGACTAACTAAATAAAGTTAAATGCCAGAAATAATCTAAGTGCTAGGTGAGTGGCTAAAGATAATGTGGTATATATATAAATAATGGAATACTACTCAGTAATGAAAACAAAGATGAAGTCCTGCCATTTACACCATCTGGAGACCTGAAGGGTATTAGGCTCAATGAAATTCAGATAGAGGATTTCAAACTATAGGACAGAACAAATGAGCTAAATAAAACAAAAACAAACTATAAGCCCTATGACCAAATTAGTGGTTACCAGGAGGGAAGGAGGGAAAGAATGGGTTGTTTCAGAAAAAAAGGTCAACCCTAGTCCAAGGATAGGTTTGGACTCTTAGTGACAGACTCAATGTAATCCATATATAGATGCTGATTTCTAATGGTGTACACCTGAATCTTCTATAATATTATAATTCAACATAACTTCAATAAAAGTATTTTAATTAAAAAAGAACCACAAACAATTGACAGGAGACCCCCCCACACCCAAAATAAGCAAATTATTTTATTGCACTGTGTGTTGGCATTTGTTGAAGAATATGTTGATGGGGACTGGCACCTGGTGTCATCTGTTAATGACAGGGTAGTTAGAATTGCCCCAATTCAGTTCACTTTTTAATCCTTTTCTCCCGCAGTTCCATTAACATTCCACAAAGTGTGCTTCTGATGAAGTATAGATATTTCTGAGCTATCAGGAAGATTCTATATTTCAAAAGACTGAAATACTTAAAATTTGACATAACCAAAAAAAAAGTGTGATTTTTCTATACATTTTCTCATACATTTAAATCAATATTTAGCATTTTATTCTTGTACCCTATTTGAAGGCTTTTATTTCCTGAAATATGTCAAGAACTTTGATTTAAAGCCCTGCATTTTTTTTTTTAAATGAAGCTTTAAAACTCAACTAAATCTGGGCCCTCCCTGGTGGTATAGTAGGTTAAAGCACAGCACTAAGAGCTAAAGCCACTTCAGCATGGGTTCGATTCCCAGCCAGGGAGGTGACCCACATAGTCCCACAGACCTCTCCTGTCTTGTCTGCTGCTTCCCTCAGCAGTGTGCTTCAATGATAGGCCTGTTCTGCTCCCTACTCCTTCTCTGGTGAAGCCTCTCACCGCCCCTGGGCCTCTGGCCTATACTCCAGTTCTGTATGCATAAATAAATAAATCTTAAAAAAAAAAAAACTCAACTAAATCCAAGAAGAAACTTAATTATGTAACATGACAACCATTTTGTGTCACATGAGGACTTCCTTTTTTTTTTTTTTTAAAGATTTATTTATTTATGCATACAGAACTGGGGTACAGGACAGAGATGCAGAGGCAGTGAGAGGCTTCACCAGAGACAGAGTGGGGAGCAGAACAGGCCGAATGACGAAGTACACTGCTGAGGGGAGCAGAGGGTGGCCCAGGAGAGGTCTGCCGCACTATGAGGGTCACCTCCCTAGCCGGGGATCGAATTCATACAGAAGTGGTTTTAGCTCTTAGTGCTGTGCTTTAACCCACTGCACCACCAGGGAAGGCCCAAGGACTTCCTTTGATGTAGGTTTTGTGGCTGGTTGCCTGCACAGTGTGTAATGAAACCCGTGGTTTAATTGTTTAGAATGGAAGATGATTAAAAAAAAAAAAAAAAAAAAGCCAATTGGGGAAGACGGCACAATTATTTTACACTATGAAGGTAGCATATGAAGAGGTGCTTCAGAGCCCATCCCCTGAAGCAACAATGCTTCCAAATAGCAACTCCTGCTCAATTGGCAGTATTTGTTTCCTTGTACATCAATTTCAAATTGCTGAACTCCTAGAAAGTATAGTTGACAATTACAAATGGTTTCCCTTCTTTTAAAAGCAGCTGTCTCTGAATCCTGCAGGGGAGGTAAGGGAGAGAGACTCAAAGGAGGAAGGAGGCACACAGGGGACCAGCTGCCATGGTGCACGGCGAATGGAGTAGGAGAGTCTATGGAGTCTACCCCTGAGTGGGGGGAATAGACATTGTTTAAAAATGAACTATATATATATATATATATATATGAAATATATGAATAATATACATTATATACATTATTAATTATATTAATTAATAATATATTGATTAATATTATATAATATATACATATATGTATATATGTAATTTTTAAAGATTTTATTAAAAAAAGAAGCTGTCTGATATCTCTTTAGTTTGGAAATGTAGTTGAGATATTGGGAACTTGACCAGAAATTCTTAAAAAGTTGGCCAATTAACTTAGTTAAACTGGGTAAGAATGAAAGTTTTAACTGTTCCTATTTACCAGTGAAAACCAGGGTATATGTTCAAAGAGAAACTGAATATCCAAATCTGGGAGTAGTCTTAATCAACAACACATACAGAAAGTCATGGGTTCATACCAGGAAGAAAAACCACGATACACGTCATATTTTCTTTTTACTTGACAGTGACAGTATCAACAATACACACACACACACACACACACACACACCTGGTTTTTGGCGCTTTCCAATGCGGTACCGGTAGAGACCACAGACCAAGAACCACAGAACTATCTCCCTTACTACATAGAAGTGCAATTGACCGAAGTCATGGGAACTAGCATTTGATTCTAAAACAACTGAAGTCTCAGAGAAGAACCTCTAGAAAGTAGAGAAAGAACTTGGTCTCACATTACACCCCTGTGACTCTCAAGGCTACATGTGAAATCTGGAAAGCAAGAAAATGATGGTAGAATGTATACCAGTAATTTTTCAAACTCTTGAGGATAAAATAACTTTTACCTATGGTTGATTTAAATTGACTTCTAAATCAATATTTTCAGTAATACAAACTTGGGATAACTGATGAGATTCTAGAAGACCAAAAAGCACAGAAAGTTAAAACATATGTGACTGTAGACAAACCTCAGTTAAATACTCAGTTAAATACTGATGTGCTATTTCATTTGGTTTAGACAAATTTATGAATCCCTCAAGCAGGGTAATCAGTTGTAGCAAATACTGGTATAGGTGATCAAAATAACAAAACAACTCCCATTACATACCGATGAAATAAGTATGGTGAAAATAAGGTAATCATATTTTTGAGGTACTTAACTTATATTTCTTAGTGAGAAGGCAGCTTTTCAGACTTAGATGCTTCTGAAATCAGGTATGATTTCAGAAATAAGTTCATCTCATAATACATAAGTATATTTAATGAGTTCTTTCACCCCCAAAGCTATTAAAGCAGTGTTGTATCTTAAAAAGGTTGTGTTTTGCAAAGTACGTTGTTGTTTAGTTTTTAACAAAGTTCACTGCAGGGGAGTAAGTTGATTAGAATACAAAGATAAAGCACACAGAGGTGATGGACACCTAAAGGTAAAATTACACAGATATTTCAGCTTGTGAATAAAAAGTACCAGGATCATGTTACTGCATATCAAATGGGACCTAAATGAAGAGAAAAAATCAAATCATTTTTAAATAAAAAAAAATATCATTTAGAAGAAAGTTTGCTGGAACTTCTACTGATTCACTTCCTCATCTGCAAACCATATTCATGCCAAAAGAAAGACTCTTCATCTCAAGTGACATGAGATCTTTAAAACATACACATTCCATTCGCTACAGTTTATGTGGCAAGATTAATGTTAATACCTGCAAAAAGAAAATAAGTTTACTATCACTGCAATGATTGCCAGAAGCAATTATTTTTCTAGAAGAAAAAGATGCACTAACTATCCAAATTAGACTTACAGATAAAAACAAACATACAGGTCATGAGCTAATAAGATGCAAAAGTAAAAATTAAGGAATAACTCAGAACCCACGCATTGAAATGACTACCCATATTTGAAACACTCTAATTCTAAGGCTGCTGGCCTGTTTGGAAATATCCACAATAGGAACTTCCCACTGGGCTAGTTGTTCAGGCCCAGAAGACACTAGTCTCACTAGCTGTGCTCACACACACCATGTCAACTTAACAAAAAGAGGTATGACCCAGGTAACTATAGATGAGAGGCATTCTGTAGGGGAAGAGGAGGGAGAAGGACTGGGACAGGAGTGGGAAGAGACAAGGATCTATGGTGATGGTGCACCGGGGAATTGGTAGTGGGAATTTCATGGGGAAACCATACACTGTACAAAAATGAAGGATGATGTGATGACAAATTTTAAAAAATTAAAAGTTAGGATCCATTTGATTACCCACATTATTCTCTACACGTGCCCTACTGATCCTAGTCTGCTTCCAACTGGAATCCACCATCTTCTACTGACGTTTGCTCTTCCCTGAGACATCGGACACTGGCTCCAGAAAGAGGGGACACAATGGCCCAACTCACACCTACTATGTAGCAGACACTCAGGAAGTATGTGCAGAGCTAACAATTATTAGGCTACAAGGCAGATCTTTGGCCGCAAAGAGAATACAGAAAAGAGTCTATACTTAGCATTCTAATGTCATTATTCTGGAAGAATTCTTAGCCACAGCCACAGTATTTTATAAGGACGCCATCTTCTAGTATGATCACCCTGAAAGGAATCTGCACATCTAATTCTCTGGTTAAAGGTATTTCTTTATTGTTGTCACTATCACTTCAATCCCAGGACAAAGTGGGCAATATCCAACTATAGGCTAGTTGGAAGGACCTGTCAAGAGGTAAATAAGGAAATAATCAAGCAAAGAAATAATAAAAGCCCTTCCTGGGAAATCAGTTATTCCCCAGAAAGACTCATAATAAATCTGATAAAATTGGTAAAACTAACACTATGTGTGAGATTGATAGCAGAACCAAACAATATTCTGTGGATCCAAAAGCAATCTCCTGAGTATTTCAAAGCTGCTGCTGAGCAAGTCAACTGGTTTGGGAATAGTAATAAGTCTGCATTACTATAAACACTATTGTTAATAGCAACAGTCTTACAACTATTAATTGACTGTACTTCCAAATAAGTAGTGAAGGATGAATTGAAGTGCTGAATTATGCACTTATTTCCAGGCATGATGATTTTGGAAAGATTTAAATGAGTTGGTATCTCAGGAAAAATGGTCCATCTATCCAAGGATGAACACACTGTGCAATGCCACACCTCCGTCTGAACTTCGTTGACTAAGAGTAGGTTGGGACATTCATCCTCCTGTCCAGGAAATATGTTAAATAGAAACAAAGATATACAGGTTACCATTGGCTATACAATCAGTAGCAAAAGTAGTGGAAATTCAATTGTTCATGATTTCTAAATGTCTGTATCAGGTGGCCATGCAGCTGTCTACTGCTCACTGGAAGGAATGGAGATGAGGGGATGAGAGAGGTGTTAAGACAAAGTGCCTGACCATCAAATAGCTCACAACCTGTGAGGAGAGAAGTGAATGGTTAATATGTGATCAGATAGAAAAGAGAGATTGAAAGAGAGAGGCAATGGATTCAGAAGAAACCAAGAGGAGGAAGGGGTGATGTGATCTGGATGGTCAGGAGAAAGCTGTAAAGTCGTTAAAAAATCTATTAGATGAATTGAGACTTGAGGGTGGGGGGGCTTGGTGGGGATGAAGGGCAAGAGAGAATATTCTAGTTAATACTGGAGAAAAGTCTGTTGCCCTGTCACTCTTTATGTCTATGCAAGGTTCTGTGGTTTTTTTCCCAATCAAGAATAGATTATGTCTAAATTTTGCCTATGTTTTTTCTTGAAACCAGTTCCTAAGAAAAGTGGGTACAGTTGCAGAGAACTGTATACTTAGAAATAACTTCCATTCACCATACTTCTTGATTTAGAGATGTCGTTTTCTATCCTGAAGTGCTTTACTTCTTGTTGGGTAGAATGAACTTATACAGGGCAATTTATGTACGTGGACATGTGACAGCATGTAGTCATGTCCTTGCTTATCTTCTGCAAATGTCACGGAAAAAATGCTACAAGTTTCAGAATGCCCTAGTTCTCTAGGTTAGCTCTTTTACTGGCTCTCCTTTATGAAAAGTTTTTGTTTTTTTTTTGTTGTTGTTGTTAATTGACCAACTGATTGGTTGGTTAGTTGACTTTAATTTGTAGATTAATTTGAAGATTAATGGTCAGGCATGGGCTTTGTTTAAATGTTGACAGCTTGCCCTCTGGGATTACATCACCTGCTCTGTTGGTTGAGCCTTCCAGCCTGGTCCAAGCACCTTTCCAAATTTGGAAACAGAGGTGGATGCCATCAGCCTTGTAGAGAATAATGTTGCAGTGACTTCAGCCAGGATGCCCAAACATCCTTGAACCCATCTCATGGAAGGAGTTCTAGGAGTTTGCACTCTCTGCATTCCATAAGCAAATAACCTTCAAACTATGGCCACGTGGTTAGCATTAGTATTCATGTTACTGTCCATGGGAGCCCCTGAAGGTCAAGGACAAAGTGAATGTATTAACATTGTGTGTTCATTTAGGAGAGTGTTAAGTTCAAGTTAGCTGAAGAAACGTGTTTCAGAAAACTGAAAAGAAAGAAGAAATGTTTTACTAGTATATGAGAAACAAAAATATCATAGGAATTAGCTAATAAAATATGATATAGTAAAAATGGAGTGATACTTAACATGCTTTTGAGTGGCAGAAAGAAAGAGAAATATCCCACCTAGTCAGAAAATAATTGGTTATTCCAAAACTAAAACTATGTTATTGATTACCCATAAAGCAGAACTGTCAAAACTACCTCTGGTAAAACTTTCTTCTAACGAGGACTAACGCTCCTTCGTTTAGAGGAGCCATAGTGACAATGAGTTTCTCCACAGGGAAAATTAGTAATTCATAGATGCACCACCAGAACACATGAGAAAGATCACTCTTTTTCTAAAACTGGACTGTCTCCATGTGAAGCAACAATCAGTGAATTTCCAGTTCACTAGGGAAGAGCAGGATGCTTGTGGACTGTCTAAATCTGTATAAATCATTATATAAATCCACACAAATGCATAGCGTTACAAAATGAGATGCTAGCCTTCAAAAGAGCTGCTGAAACCGGGAACAGTTCACATGGTCACATGGAAACATTCCATTTTCTTTAAAAAATGTGGACAATCCAGACAGCATTCTGAATTGTTATTCAAATAAGACAAAATGCCTCTTTCCTCAGCATACACACTGGAACTTGAAAACTGCCATTAGTTGGCTGGCAACTCAGTAGCTACTTGTGATACTTTTATCACCCTTGTTTTCTTTTTAGAAATGTGTGTAATGGAAACTGGTCAAAGAACCAGTCTCACTGTGCTGATAAGATGCAAATGAAGAGCTCTCTGGCAGCAGGATTAAAGATAACACAGAGGAGTTCCATGGGCCATCGGGCCACTCATGGCTGCCCTCTTTCCGCTTCAAGTTTGTTGAATTCAATATTACTTTCCCGCCTGCCAACTCACCTTTTCCTGGTGCAGTTCCGGCCTCCTTCTCTTTACTTGGTTCTGTGTGGAAAGTACAAGTACAATTTTTAAATGCGTCTTTAAAAAAGCATTTTATTGTGTGATGAGCAATGGAGGAGATGGAGAAGGGAGGAAATTAATGACAACAGAACAGATCACAAGTGATGGCACCCACTCGTTTATTTTGTTACATAGGAATTGTGCTTTTTGGAATTATAATGTAGAATCATATTAATAGAAGCAATTAATAAATATGATCATTTAAAATTATATACATCCATAGGAACACACAGCCCAGATTGCATAAACATAGACTGACTGCATGGGACCCAGTTATAACATGCTGGAACAGGGCTGAATATAAAATGTGGCCACATCATCTTAGAAGCCAAGAAGGGACTAGTGTTTGAGTTCAGCACTAGTTCCAATCGTCTGGACTTCAGGCAATATTATGGTATGGAGCAAAGGCATAAAGTACGTAATTGTACAATAGTTTCAAAGTGTCGTTATCCATATTCTGGGTATGATGATTGAGAATAAAACAAAAGCAATGACATCAGGTTTGATCAGTTGAGAACATTTAATGTGCTTTTCTTTCTGCTCAGAATCCTATCAATTTAGATACCTACACATGACTGATATATCAGAAAGGAATCATTTCAAGCATGAGTTCTCTCTTTTCTGACTGATGAGACCGACCTGAGTAGCAATTAACTAATTAGGACATTTTAAAACAAAATTTGGGAGGTGACTTGTTTTAGTATTAGATCAACATTGTGCAATAATTGGAATATGGCATAAGTAGATAAACTACAGTTTCTCTGCATCAGCAACTGATATGAAAAACAGAAAGGAAAATTTAAGTCTTTCGTGGCTAGTAGATTCTCAGTACTCAATGTTGGCAAGTAGGAAACATACAGAGGAAGAAATTCCTAAGAAGACCATCACACAACTACAATAGTCTCACGATCTGGCCGAAAGAAAGAAACCTTGACCATGTCCTCTGAACTCACGTGAGTCTGAGCATGTTTCGATCATTTCCACACAAAGCAATACTCGTCTATACTAATAAAGGGGCTGGAGTCTATGAAACTGGTCTTCATAGCTGAGCAAAGGCATTCCTGTGAGCAATTAGATTTCTCAAACTACCTTCTGGAAAAAAATAATGTTTAGGAGGAAAGGGCTTCATAATACCCTCATAAAAATACACGTAAAAAGATCACCAGAAACTGATTCATTCTTCAAGTTCTGATTGTACCTAAGTTGATGGGTGAATGATGACCTCTCACCCCTGCCTTCATACCTCCACTCAAGTTACCTGCATTAAATCACATACTGCCTTGTGCTTATGGTATTGCCTGATATTTCAATACAGTAGTTATATATTTTCTAGTTCTCTGGATTGTGTTTTATTTTCTACTTGGTTATAAGCAAACTGATTACCAGGAAATGTTTTCTATTTTAGAGCTCTCCGCATCTGGTATGGTATATTTGTACCTGGCTCTTAGTATTTGGTAGGTAACTTGGAATCCTTCCGAAGGTTTAGGGCAGAATTGTGCACATGGTAAATACTGGTGAATAATTCTTGAATGCATGTCAATTTCTCATTCTTGTCAAGCAGAAAGAGTGATGAGAGAGGATACTTTGACATTTTTGCGGGAAAATGCACATAATTTTGGTTGCCTCTGTCTTGGCTGAGTAAGCCAGGAAGAAGCTGCTGATCTTGCAGGGCTGAAGTGAAGCGCACTCCCTACTATTACAAGAAAGATGTAGGCATGTGAAAAGGCACTGCAAATCCTTCACCCCTTTGGAAGGTCAGTCTTCACACATGTAAAACATGGGCATAGCAACAACTTGGGCACAGACTAAAGTAAATGATGTGCATCCAAACTAGATTAACGTGAAAGGATTATATTAACACAATGTGTTATTGATATTGTCATTATTATTACGTTATCACAACCATTGTCATTCAACTTCTCCACAGGAGTTAGATTAAAGCTCACAGTTTAGTGGAGGCCAGGTCATGCTGGGATGGAATGTTCTGTGTTTGCTGCCCAAACATGTAAAGCAGTGTTTTCACTCACCTTGTGGAGGTGAAGCTGGGGTTGAGACTTCATTTTCTAGAAATGGAAAGAGTAATGAAAGTGTTAGACTCACTCATCATAGAAAAAAGCCACTTTTCCCAGTTCTAGGCTATGCCCAATTCCAGGGATCCATCTTATCTCTGCATCCTGGGAAGAGGGACAGAATAGGAAATGCATTGACCTGTGGCATCAAGAGGACTAGGTACACCATCTTAGGGTATATGGTGTGAGGTAAGGATCTAAATGGTATTATATAGACTTTTCCAGACAGAACAGAGGTAAAAGAGGGGTCCAGGTATCCTTGCCACTTAGTTATTTCCTCAAGTGCCATGTGGGCATTTAAAGGCACTGAGTGTATTTCCTTTCTTGAAAAGTGGACACAATGATACCTATATCATGTGCATAATGTCGCTATGAGGTAGCATCGAGACATAGTGAGTAGTAAGCATGTCCCTTAAGCCTAAGAGCTTCATTCCCTCATCCAAGGTGAGATTGGTGATCAGTAAATGATACAGCACTTTCCCCAGGAGACAAAGGCATAACAGCATTTCCAACCTCATACTGCTCTCATGAGAGATTCTTTCTGAATGGTGACGAGAGCAAAGTCCTCTGGCTTTGCTGTGTTTCCTCTTATTTCAAGATAAACCACTGTTCACTGGGACATAAGATCAACTCCTCTTACAATGGTTTCTGGAAATGTGTATGTCAAAGTTCTGGTTATGATACCCAATCTACCATTAAAGACTATACTACGTCCAAGTAGTGAAAGGCCTATTCCATGACTAAAGAGCATAGAACTTCCTCTGCTGATCCCTGGGATGCTCAGAATGGGGAGTTAGTGGCATGGGTTGTCTAACTCCAGGGCAAGAAGAGGCAGTTCATGAAGGTGGTATCTTTCAAAATTATTTCCCAGTTGATTACTAAACAAATAACAAAGAAAGGGTTCTGTATTAGAGGTACATTGTGGGATCTCAGAAGCTTGTATCTTTGCCAGAATTTAGAATTTCCACCTCTTTCTACAAGTGGCACCTTCCAAGCAGAGGAGAAAACATCTGCCCACCATACCCAGGGCCACTATTACGTGCATGCCCACTGCCCTGTTTTAGTTGAGGCAGCCTGGCAGTGTCCAGGCAAGGAGGGAACAGCAGTGCAGCTGAAGTCAAGAAAGGGGCTACATAGTCCTACATCTAATTTTTTGTGCTGGGTTTGAAGTCCAATTAATTGTTTTCACGAAGCCATTGTTTTTATTCAGATGGCCATAAATAAGTACATTATTATTTATGAATGAGGGAGAAATACATATAGAATCAAGAGGGAAAAAAACCATACTGACTGGCAGAAATAATGAAGCTAACATGAAAGCACAAGGCCCTTTAGAGAGCTCTCATAGATACCCTTTGGGTCCAGGCCTCCCTGGTGGCACAGGGGTTAAGTCTCAGCACTGTGAAGCTGCAGTTTGATCCCCGACCAGGGAACTGACACACATGATACAGCAGACCTCTCTTGTCTTGCCCACTGCTCCCCTCAACAGTGTATTTCATGGATCTGCCTGTTCTGCTCCCCACTCTGTCTCTGGTGAATCCTCTTACCCCCTGCACCTCTGGTCTACACTCCAGTTCTTATTGCATAAATAAATATTTTTTAAAAAGACTCTTAAACCTAATGAATCTTTTCTTAGCTCTCCCTTTATTCTGTTATTGCTTTTAATATTTCCCCAGTTTTCTTGGTCTATTTATGTTCCCCTTCCCCAGCTAAATAAGGACAGATGTTTTAATTCTCATCATTTCCCTGGTGCTTCACTTGACTGCTGAAGGCACATTAAGTGCAGAGTGAATTTATAAAATAAAAAATAAAATAAAATAAAAAACTGAGAAGGAGCTCTTTGATGACTGTGTATGAACTATTAGCTGATTATGCTTTCTCAGCATCTATGGAAACCAAGGCCCATTTGGAAGGAAAACTAAGATGGTTTAAAATCCTGTTTGGAAGTTAGATCAAGGGTGAACACTGATCAAATAAATGGAAGAGAATCATCTTGGACACTGCACCTGCAAATGTGTCCAGAATCTGAGTCTGTAGCCCAGCATTCTATGGAATAATCCCCAGATCAAGCCAAATGAGAATTTAAAGGGCTTAGTTCAGCTTCCAACCAATCCTCTGGACATCAGTCACTAACAGGCAAATGTAACAGATAATCATAATTACAGAAACATTATGGCCTAGAAATGCTGCTGCCTTTTCAGGGTAATTACAGGAACTGTAAGCAGGTAGCTCCAGAACTTTTCCTTCTTAAACTCATGGAACCCGCCACCTTCCATCAGGGAAGGAGTAAATACATAGTAAAAACTCATTGGTGGCCCTCCCTGGTGGCGCAGCGGGTTAGAACACAGCATTGAAAAGCTAAAGCCACTTCCTCATGAGTTCAATGCCTGCCTGCCCTGGAGGTGACCACATGGCGCGACAGACCTCTCCTGACCCGCCCGCTGCTCCCCTCAGCAGTGTACTTCGTGGATCTGCCTGTTCTGTTTCCCACTCTGTCTCTGGTGAAGCCAGATGCACAATAAATAAATCTAAAATAAATAAATAAATAAATAAATCTAAAAAAAAACAAAACAAAACAAAAAACCAACTCATTGGCACCAAGCACGCAGGGCCTGGTATGTATTCATTCTTGCAATCCTTCCAACTGCAGTCACCCCCATTTTGCAGGTGGGGACTGAGGCCTGCCAGATCTCATATTTCCTGAGTGGAAGAAGGTCTGCTCCAGGGCACTATGAAGCCAGCTCTGTGGTACCAGTCCACTCCTCACAAGGATGGAGCAGAAGCCCCCAGGCCCGTCCCAGAGAGATCACTACTTTCCCCCATTGAGTCCACTGGTCTTGCTGCCAGGACCCCACATATGGTGTCACGTGCCTGGATTTGCCCATCTGTGCATTGGAAACAACAGCAATTTCAAGGGTTGTTAACCGACATGACTGAGCTCCTGGAGGGGCAGGGAACACTGAAAACATGGTGCATGTTTTCTCTGTTTTTTAATTCTGTTTTGACACGTCTGTGAATGACTTGTCTTCCCACACATGTACCTGCTGGGGATTTGCCTCAGTGTCAGGTCTGTGGACTATGTTCTATTAGAATCTGTCTGGAACTGGGATGCAGAAACATCTAGGCCCCAGGTCCCAGCTCTCCTGCTGCAAATATAAATAATGATGGATTTGGATGAAAGTTGCACGCATTATAGAGCTGGTGCCAAGAAGACACATGAACCAGTTAATCCCAGCGGAACACTGCACCACATGCACAACTAAAGGCAACAGTTCTCAGGGCACGTGAAACACAGAATCGCATTTGTCCTAAACCTAGAGATGGGGAGCCCAGAGTGGTGAAGGTCAAACAGTATGTGACTGAGACTGAAAATTCACCATTGCAGGTAAGACTCGGGCTCTAAGGTCTCTCTGTGCCTTAAAGGAAGGGGTTGTGCATCTCTTAGTAGTAAAGCTTCCCTTAGTTTCAGACAGTTCAGTGGCTTGCCCTCCCCTCTAATAACCATTTACATGTTTCGAAAATTCATGAACCGCCTCTGTAATAATAATTAATTCACAGCAATTTCAACAATATCCCACTCCACAGAGACACTAGGAAGAAGCGCCCTTGCAACAGGAATTCGCTGAGCTCCTATGATGAATTTAAAGTGGAGGGGGCCGGAAAGGAGACTCGGATGGATGCCTGTGTTTTAGCAGCTCACAGCTAAACAAGCCGTCCTTTTCTATCAATTTACTCACCGAAACCAGGTGCTTTTGTTCTCTCAACACACGGGAGACTCAGGGCCTCCACAGCCCAGCTGGGGCTTCTGAAATTGCTGTGCTCAAAGGAATCAAGTGTGGATTCTGACTCTGGAGTCTGCAGGGGCCGGGGGCGGGACGCCAAGATTCTGCATTTCACACAGTCTCCTGGTTGATGCTGTCCTTTTAATCCCAGAATCAGCTTTGCGTAAAGAGGCTCAGACCATGCCCCAAATGTCACTGAGTCCTCTCCCATTTCAAATGTGGTTGTGGATGTTGAAAGTTGTCCAGTAGATGGGGACTTTTCTTCTCTCTTTGATCACAAGCTTCCTGAGGACAAGGCCTGTCTCCTCCTCCTTTTCAAAGTCTGCACAGCAGGTGCTCCATAAATTTAGTTGACTGGCAGGCTCTTCCTACCCACACAAGCCCCTTCTCCTTGCTGCCAAGAAATCAAGCACCGTCCCCTGGCAATTGAAGGGCAGTTTTCTTACAGGGCTGCCTTACCCGCAGGGAACACTATGTCTCCCACTGGTGACCCTCCGCTAGCCAAATGCCTCAGCACCCGCCAGTCCTACCATTGCGGCTTCTTTTTACTGTCAACACACATCTTCTTCCGCTCCTTAACAAGGGCAAGGGAGCAGGGAGGATGTGACTGTGGGTCCCTGTGGTTTAACACACTTCTTTCTAAGGAATCCCCTTTTCAAAATAGTGTCTGGGTTTCTCAGCAACTGTGTCGATTATGACAACTCTACTGTCAGTTAGTTCAAGCTGTAACCATCAGGAGACCCAGGGCCTTACAACACATGGGTATTTCTTGAGATCAGGCCCATGGGTTACACTGTTTCTCCAAAGCAAGAGGCAAATTCTATGGGCTTTTCTGTTAAGTTCAGTAGAGTTGACATGGTTTTGTCTCCCTTTTCCAATCTTTACCATTGTCTCTATTAAAAAACATGGCCACAATATGGACTAGAGAAGCAGAGACTATAATTTGCTGCTTTTCAACTTTAAAAAAAATGGGGGGGGGGCCCTCCCTGGTGGTGCAACAGGTTAAAGCACAGCACTATGAAGCTTTCTGCAGCCACTGCAGTACAAGCTCTATCTCCGGCCAGGGAGCTGACCCACATGGCAGAGCAGACCTCTCCTGACCCACCTGCTGCTCCCCTCAGCAGTATATTTCAGTACATCTGTGTGTTCTGCTCCCCACTCTGTCTCTGGTGAATCTTCTCACCCCCACACCTTGGGCCTGTACCCCAGTTATTGTATGCATAAATAAATAAATCTTTAAATAACTAAATGGAAGAAACTAGGATGATCTGAAACGAATAAGCCCAAGGAAATATTTTAAAGGACCAGATAAGCTGAACTGGATTCTAAAGCAGTCACTAAACCTAGCTCCTTCCTCCTCAGCAAGAGTGGCTCTTTGATCTTTTCTAATTCACAAATACACACTTTCCCTTTGTAACACTGAAATGCTTCCAAAGGGCTGATCTATTTATGGTGGATTTTTCCTATGACAACCTACTGTAAAAGCACAGATATGCCTCCAGTGACACACACGTAGACAGTGCCAGGACACTCTAGCCATGGCACAGCTGTGGAATATAGACAGCCCATCTGTGGCCTCTGTGCTGTGTTGAAAGGCTAGGAACCCAGTGACTCCACAGGGGGTTGGCTCTCTCCAAAGCTGTCCACCTCTGCCTTCAATCATCAAGAGTTACACGATCAGTAAATTAAAGGAGGAAGAAGTCTTAAGTGTTAAGAGGCCTTTACCTGGGCCCTCTCTGGTGGTACAGTGGGTTGGAGCTCAGCATTGCGAAGCTAAGTTGAGTGGAAGGGCCCTAAAAATTTTTAACATTATGATTTCACTCATATGTTATTAAATAGAGAAAACAAACAAACAGATAAGCTAAATGAAGCAAAAATAAACTTTCAGACTATACAATCAGTGGTTACCAGAGGGAAGGGGGAAAAGGGTAGCTGAATCAGGTAAAAGGGGTCAATTGTATGATGAAGGATGGAATTTGCCCAAAATTAGAGACAAATGGGCAATATTGTCTAGTATCTCCTCTTTTACTCAGACTTCATTTAAGAAAACAGCTGCTGACCAGCAACTTTAAAGGGTCTCCAAAGGAAAAATGGGTGGTCCTTGCACTAGGAGCTCAAGAGCTTTAATTGCTGAAGATGGCATCTCACTCCTATCCCCAGATTCAAGTGAACCCTGAACCAGAGACTTAGGGTGGGACAGGCCTTAGAGTCACACTTAAGGATGCTCTCAGTCCAAGGAGCTAGTCCCACACTTATAGGACTCCGAGAATGAGGGCCTCCTTAAATGTGGTGCCCAGGCACTCCAAGGGCTCCTACAGCGTGTAAACTTACTACCTCAGAAGGATGACAGGGTCTGGGACCCTGGTGGCACAAGGGTTAAAGTCCAGCACTATGAAGCTAGCTGCAGCCATCTCAGCATGAGTTCGATCCCCAGCCAGAGAGCCAACCCACATGGCATGACAGACCTCCCCATCCTGCACTGATTGACAGGCTTAGTAAAAGGAGACAGCAATCTTCTCATCAGGGGTGAAACAGAAAAGCTACGAGAAATTAGAAATCAGTATGTGCCCAGTTAACACCAAAACAAACAATTTGGGTTCTCAGGTTACCACACTGTACAATCAGTAATAGCTACAATCTAAGACAAAATTAAATTATATCTACTATACTTTGTTTTTAAAAGCAAGAAGCAATATATTGCACTTTAAGGAATGTTTCTGTCCTCATTTGGTTCAATTAATAAGGTTCAAGAATAAAATTACTCCTAGCTATCCAGAAAATCTACTTATTCATACTAATTCAGTCAATTGTTTACTGTGACCAAATATGGCCACCCTATTTTCTAAGATTCTGAAGATGAAGTCTAACTGTGCATCAATTGTGTAAATTTTCAGTGCTCCTCATTATTTAGTTTGACAGAATTTCTCTGAATTCACAGGATTTCCCCCCTTCTAGTCAAATTGTACTTAATGTCTTTCTAATGACACACACTTTCGATTCAAAATGCCATTCCACACAGAAAGAGGATTAAAATGTAGTTATTATTTCAGAGCAACAAATAGCTTCTGGTGGTTAATATGAGTCTGGATGAAAATAAGAATTTTGCTAAAATACGATGATTTGTCTCATTGATGATGACTTGAATTATTACTCTTACCAAAGACAGAAACATATGGAGCTGGAGTGGGCTTGATGGAAACAGTGGTGTGGGAAAAAACTTTACTCAAATTAAGGGGTTTAAAATTTTTGTACTTCTATATTACTCAGATATCAAAAAAGAGAAACACATGCCTTTTGCAGCAACATGGATGGAGCTGGAAGGGATCATGCTTAGTGAAAAAAAGAAAGAAAAGGAAAAATACCGGATGGTTTCACTCATAGCAGGAGTATAAAGGACCAAGGGAGAAAATAATAATAATAAACAACTATATACCAGATACATTTTATGGGGGTGGAGTGGGGAATGGGGTTGGGGGGGAAGTGCACTGAACTATGATGATGGCACACTGGTGATCTGGTGATGGGAAGCCCATGGGTATTACAACTGAGATGGGAAAAGGTGCAAAATGATGTGAAAATAAACTATTATAATAATAAAAAAAATTGTGGAAAAAAATTTTTGTACTTCTAAAAGAAAAGTTATTGTACAATAAGTTGAATTAACAATTTGCCTCCTTTACCCTTTATATTGCACCTTTTTTGAGGATCTGGACAGTTCCTCACCACTAATGTCACTCTTATGGCTATTGGGTTATCAGATAAATCTCTTAAAGGCCTTGCTCCCAAGCCAATCCTGGGCCTCACATTGGGTGACTTTTTAAAAATAGAGGAAGGGCAGGCCTGATGCCAGGTGGGGTCATAAAAATAAAATTCCACTGCAGTAAACACAGCGGCATTCAATCAATCACCCTCTTTACCCATATGTGGCCATGGAGCGTTCCTGTCATGGTTATCTTAGAAATATTCAGACTCAGCAAAACCCTCACCTGCTCCAAGCACCACTGGAAGTGGGGGAAGGCTTTCGGTCTCACCAACCCGAGCCTGTAACCCCTGGAGGTGGACATAGTTACATGTGCAACTGTGCAGAATGACCAGTGCGGAAGAGCCACGCCCCCTCAGTGGCACACTGCAGAAACAACTGGTTAACATGGTCTGGCTAGCAATAGGCAGCCCTCAGCTGGATGTGACAAATCTCAGCAGAACACAGACCTCTCATTTGATCTGAGCTTCCATCACAAGATGTTTCACCACAAGTTAAAAAAAAAAAAAAGAAAGAAATTCTCAAAGTGAGAACATTTCTGGTTATGACTGATAATAACAGCAGCTGTTCTGAAATGTTTTATGAATATAATACAGGGTAAGGAAGAGAACACAGTGATTGTTATATCTTGACAGAAATGTCCTCAGAGCTTATAGCAAATGAGAGGCATTTAACACCTTATGCCAAACAATTTCTGAGTTCGCTTCTTTTTGCTTGAGTTTTTATTATGTGCTAGGTCCTGTTCTGAGCTTTTTAGTATATGTCATGTAATTCTTATAATGACCGCACAATGAGTTAGGTATTATCATTATTATTATTTTGGGGTTTGGCTCTTGCATCCAAAAGGTATTATTATTATTCATATTTTACCAATGAAAGAACTGAGACATATGGAAGGTAACTAACTCAATACAAAGTGCAGCTAGATTTGAGCTACCTAGAATGTTCTATGAATAATATAATCAGTGTCA
The DNA here is from genome assembly GCF_000260355.1 of Condylura cristata. Lineage (NCBI taxonomy): Eukaryota > Metazoa > Chordata > Mammalia > Eulipotyphla > Talpidae > Condylura > Condylura cristata. The sequence goes on from NW_004567105.1 coordinate 11,411,722, forward strand.
CTATGCTTAAAACTGAGTATTACCTAATATGCATAAGGAAAAGCTGAAATACATACAATATGCAGAACAATTCTAAAGACAAATAGCAAAAAAATGAGTTATTAAAATGTAGAATTTTACAGTAGGTGAACAGAGCACATTGTTCCAGGAAATGTAAAAGTTTATAGAAAGCAAAAACTAGTATCTGATTCAAGCAAAGCACTCCCAAGGCAATGGAGAAAGAGATTCAATGTTTTAGAGAAAAAACTGATTATGGAGAAAAGGGAACATTTTTAGGTTCTGGTAAATAAAATACAAGCCAAGAGATGAATACAACAAAATCGAAAGATCTGACATATTAAACAGTATTAGGGTCTACACCAATGTGCCAGATTGGCCCACAGAAAGATTACTAAAGAAGCAGGAAAGGACAGAAGTCTATCAAAGCGGATTTCAGACTTGAAAGGCATAATGAAGTTCAGATTTTAGTTAGCTTTTTTGTGAACTCATTTTAGAGACAAAAACACGAGCATGTGACTAAACCATCCTGGGCTTTCACTTTGCCAAAAAAGCCCCTTCATGTCCTGCTCTGCTGAACCTGAACCTTTACCCTGGAAATGCATAAATCATGCATTGTCCATGATGGAAGAATGGAAAGGAAGCCCAAGAATGGGCACATCCTATAATCCGGTTTGTCTGTACAAAACAAATACGCTCTGTCATTTAACACTAGGCATCCACAGAACAGACAGTATTGTCACTATGATAATGGGGGGCTGAATTTATAAGGAGCTATGTGACAAATGCCCCTTGCACACTTGTAGGAAACTGAGTGATTAAGTCTTTCCTTCTTTTTCAGTTTCATATTCCTTAATTACTGGGGCTTCCAATTCTAGGAAATTCCTTTTGAGTCAACAACAGATATTTCACGATGATGCGAACTCAGAACTCTCATTCAGTAGCTACTTTTCTGGATATTTCCTGGGTGTTCACAGCATGGACTGCTCTAGGCCAGCCAAGGTTTCCAGAAAAGTCATCTGTTCCCACCAAAAACTAAGGTGGAATAAAAACAGAGAAAGGAGTTATGGCCTTATCCCTACATATGCAAAACTAATTTTTTTTCTGTCTATTTTGATCGCTAGATATTTAATCCTGTTCTGATACACTCAAGTATGTCTAGAAAGGAGATCTAGAATTATCACAGAACTCTTGGCAGAAGAGAGTATTTTGTGGCTCTTATTGTAGATTTCACAGACTAATTAAGGAGTAGAGCTAAAATTGTCACTAGTAGTAATAATAAAAATTCCTCTGTGTCCATAAAGAAACATTAACTAAGACAATCATAAGAAATTAACCAAAAAGTACCCAAAATGACGTCTAGGGATGTAAAATCAATAAATAGCATTTCTCCCCTGACATACTGCCACGCTCTGAAATTTTAAGAATGCATGTTTGTTTGTAGAAGTATTGCAAAAACATTGCTTCATATTGGCTTAAGTTTTTTTTTTTTCCTTTTTGGCTTAAATTTTTAAAAAGACCATTTATTGATTACTTTTTTATGCCCACGCATTTCTTAAAAAGAACTTGAGTCCAGCTTAATTTATTCTACCATTCATGTCGGACTCAGAGATACTGTGAAATGGCTATAAATAAGAAAACTGAATTGCGTGTCCATTGGGAGCCTAAAATAAAATGTTTCAAGGCCACTTCTCAGGCCAAAATAAAGTGAGTCACTGACAGGACAAAGGGATGTGTTTAACTTTCCCCCTTCTCTTGGATGGCTCAAACTAGCCAGAGACCTTAACCTCTACCTAGTGCATTTAGGTTCCTTTACTCTGACTTGGCTGCTGTTTGAAAGGGCGGAGGGAGACTTCTTCAGATTTACTGCATAATACAAGCTGGATACAACATGTTTTTCCAAAGTTTTTTTAAAGTGATATATTTAGGGTGCTTGAGAGGAAAGAATTGGCCAGTCCTTTATTTATCTCCCTAACAGGTGCAGTTTGGATGGTCATAAAGCAGGATACTGAAAAAGAATGATTTTTGCCAAGTATTAAGTCTCTCTACTGTGTGTTTGCCCAAGAGTATGCCTTCTTATGACAGCACAAATCTACACCAGGCATCTCCAGCTCAGAGTAGCAGGGTTTTTTTTGTTTGTTTTTGTTTTTCCCAGAAGAAAAATACACATTGCTGTGTTCATTCAGCTTCTTCAGTCCTCATCCAAAACCTTCCATGAATCATTTGAAGACACAAGGAAAAAGTAGTTGCCTTTGATAAATAACTCCTTGCTCTCTTCCTGCTTTTCTCCCCCAACTTAAGGGAAAGGTAATACTCTATACAGAAGGGGACTTCCAAAGACAAATTTACTGTGGTATTTCAAACAGGCAATGCAATCAAAGGCAGGTAGAAATTGAAGGTCAAGAAGTAAATATGAGAAGGAGGTTTTCCATCACCAGGACTACTTTCCTGATGATGAGTAAGTCCTGAACGATGCTGAGAAATAGGCGAGAGGTGACGAGCGTTGCCTATGTTAAGATAGGTTTAGGGCTTAGCAGAACTTTAAAATAGGATGAAGTTTACTTCAGTAGATCTTCCTGTTCTGCTCCCCACTCTCTCTGGTGAATCCTCTCACACCCCATACCTCTGTCCTGTACCCCATTTCTCGTACACATAAACAAATAAGTCTTTTTTTAAAAGAAAGGGAAAACCCCTGTGGATTGAAAATATTCTCTGTGACACATTCCCAACTATTCCTATTGCAAAAGGCCAAAATCAAGTAGACAAGTAAATACTGTGTGTCAAGAGAACAGAGGCATCTGTAGTATCCACACCATGGCTTTGCTTCCTGGATGCAAGAATGGCCTACCAGAATGATTTCTTACTATTACGGGTATAAATGTACCTAGGTGTTGCCATAAGTTTTGAGTGAGATCTTATAGGAGATCTTACAGGAAACTACAACAACTCTCACTGTTTTTTTTTTTTTTTTGAATGACACAGAAGCACCGAGGAGTTTTTTCTTGTCTTTCTCCTACAGATTAAGCACATAAAATATAAGAGTGAAATTCATGTTAAGTTATGAACTCAGAATTATAGAATTTTTGTAGTTTGTAGACTCTGACAACTAGCAATAAACTAAGTTTATTAAAGAAATAAGCTTTGTAAAATTAATCCACACATGCTGCAGAGATTAAAACTAGGAAGAGATAATTTTTATGGATTTAAGTGACAGTCATAATATTTGAAAACTATTAAAGATTCTACCACAGAACAAAGACTTTTGTATTTTTCTAATTTCATATTGCTAAAATAAGTTTTCAACAGCAAAAGAGAAATTTCCAGTGAAAGATAATTCCTTTACATTCCTAGGGGCAGTTGACTGTGCGGTTTTTAGAACAGAGACCCTCTTGTATATATTTCTGAAATTTCAACAAGTATTGCTCATAACAAGTGCTCATTGAACCATAAATGAATGTATCGACAGACATTCAGGGAGACTCCCACACATTGAAGCTTCCTGACATAGCTTCTCTACTATTTGATTACAAGAAGCGTTCTGGCCTCAAGTTCTGCATGCACCTAACGCATAGGTTATGACTTTTATCCAGAATTATTAAGGGCTACAGATAATGTAGTTCTCCAAGAATAAATGTATGACCAATGGAGGTGGAGAAGAGGGATATGGGAAGTGGTTACGCCTTAGAAGTACTTCTTAGAAATAATGTTTTCTTTCTCCAAAAGGGATTACCAAAACATACAGCATATTTTTAAGATCATAAAGAGTTAGAGGCTAATGTCTTCCATTAGACAGCCTACATGAGGTCCAAAGTTACACCTGTCATTCCACGTCCAGCTCAGACAATTCAGCTCTTCTAAGGCCTGATGTGAAGTTCCTGGAATTAGGTCACTGTAGACTGGGAGGCAGTTGAGAGAGACATCTTTTGCAACTTCAGGTGCTGAAACCCAGCCCTCTTTTGAAGGGTTGCCAGATCCCACAGCATCCGCGGAGGGTCAAACCAGCCCGTGTAGCCTATCAAGATTCAGAGCAGGGCCCTCCTTGGTGGTGCAATGGGTTAAAACGCAGCACTATGAAGCTATCACAGCCTCTATAGCTCGCGTTCGATCCCCTCCATGGGGCTGACCCACATGGCGTGGCAGACTTCTCCTGACCCACCCACTGTTCCCCTCAGCAGTGTACTTCATTGGTCTGCCTGTTCTGCCCCCTACTGTGTCTCTGGTGAACCCTCTCACCCTCCACACCCCTGGCCTATACCCCAGTTCTGTAGACATAAATAAATAAGTCTTAAAGAAAAAAAGATTCAGAGCAAGTGGCCGTGTCTTTCCTGGGTTTCTATGCACTGGGAAAGAGACATAAGAAGACCTGTAGGGCCTGAAGGAACCCATCCTTTGGAAATGTTTCTGCAGATAGTTGGAAATGACTCTGAAGCATTGGTCTAGTGACATGTTATATTCTGAAGTTATCTTCCAGAGGGATGCTTATATGAAACAAAACCAGCATCAGGAAAAATGAAATCAGTTAGGAGAAGGACCAGACTAGTTCCTGAACTGCCACCCTCTTTCTTCTGGTGCAAGGAACATTAAAATACAGTGATTTTATCAGGAAAGCTTTATGAGGTGCATTTCCTCAAAAAGGAAACCAAAAAAATCCCCTGTACTTCCTCAAGGGATTTTAAATATATTAGTAACCCATTTATTATCCTCACGCCTCACCATCCAGATTTAAACTAACCAAAGAATCTATAAGTATAAAATTACTGTCTTGGGTGGGGAATTCCTACACAGTATATCAACAGTGTTTTGATAGCAAAAAAAAAATCACAGGACTTTGTATCCATTTAGAAAAAAAAAAGATTCAGATTTTAGATTCAGAAACAATCTAAAATTCTTTCTGGGCTGGGAAATTTCATTGTGTCTCAAAGCAGAATGGATTTGATTGAGTTGTCAGACAAAAGAGTAAAACTATCTCACAATTAGAATAATTTAGTTTGATAATCTTTACAATTGTACAACATCTAAAGCAAAAGTTTTATCTTCTCTAAGTAAATATTGTATTTTTTCCAGCTTTATCTTATTCAATGGGGCTTTAGAATAACACATGCAAATTCCTCCACTAAATGAGGTATTACTAAAATATCCTGGTCTTAGTTAAGAAACCTAGAATGTATTTCATCCAAACAAGCCTTGAAGAGGCAGTCAAGTGACAGATCAAATAAAAAGGACACTTAATACACATTTAAATCATTTGCATTACAAATAAGACACTTTAGCAGAGGCTGGACTCACAGCCTGATCATCAGGATTAAGTTCCCATATTAATGCATGCATTTGGTGTGGTTATTTTGGGTGGAAGACTTCATCCATCAATGCCCTCCACCACCAAGTAAAGCCAACCTGTAAACTGATCACCACAGCCTGTCAACACTGGTTACTTAATTACATAAAGAAAATTTGTTTCAAAGACTTTCGCTAATTTGGTTAATATTTCAAGTTTGTGTACAACACCTAGCATCTTTCTAGGTTCTTCAAAACAATGGTTAAGGTCATTTTAATAATTAAAACTTGAGAAACTAAATACTATTTTTATGCTTCCTGCTAATCTCTCTCTCTCTCTCTTTTTTTTTTTTTTGCTTTTATTTGCAGAAGTCAAACAGAAAGATTCAGAATGTACTAATGAAGACTAATAAAAATGAAATAATGTTTTTAAAGATGTTTCATTAAATACTAACTCATTGTACTTGTTCTGTCAATTGTGTTTTGGTTAGTCATTTTAGTAATTTCTAATACCAATTTATTTCTTATTGATTAGTAGCTTAAAAACATTGAATTTTTTTTTTTACAGAGGCAGGTTTATGGGAGGACACATTTCTTCTGAGGATGAATATTTTTATATTTTAATTAATTTAAAAACACTACATATTATGAAATTATTTACAATAAACCTCATTAAAGAAAACAATCTACTAGTGATATTCAAAGACATTTATTTTACCCAGATGTTTTTCTTTTCCAAGTAGAATTTAATAGTGTAATAAATAATGAAACCCCCAAAACACTGATAAAAGAAAAAAAAAGACAGATTCTATATATCTATATATATTCTAAATGTTGCCTGGTGAAAAAAAAATATACATCAAACCTGGAAATATTGTCACAAATTCTGTTTGTTTTTGAAAACTTGATCAAATTTACTATTTCAGAAAGCATCCCAAGACTCTCCACAAGTTGCAAATACATAGTGAAAATTTGTGATTGAACCTAAGAAAATATGCTTGAAAATACAGTCTGCTCACTATTCGCAAGGACCATCGTAAAGGACACTTTAAAAAACTCCTGAAAAGGACAATGTCAAATAGCAAATTATCATGTGATCATTTTAGTCAATATTCCTTCCTTAACCATCACTAGCAGAAACCTTTTAATTTAGTTATCTTCTTTCTGTATTTTCATTCAGGTCTTTATACTTCCAAGGGTCTTTTCCTTAAGACACTGGGGATCTGTATGAACAGGAATACCAAAACCAGTAAAAAGCGCAACAAAAGATTTAGGGATGAGTCTTAACTTACCCTCTTTCTTAGTGGGTTCTGGCATGGCCACAACAGAATTCTCCAAGCAGCTTGCTTCCCTCTAGGACTAGCTGACAGAAACTACAGGAGCAGTCAAGGGATGGTGCAGGTCGGTGTGACAAGCAAGTGGGGAGAAGCAGGCAGCTTTTATACAGACTCCGACATCAATCACGTTGGCCCCGCCCTTCTTCAGCACAAGGATGCTGGAACTTGACAGTGAGGAGGACCTTTCTCACATCTGTTGTCTGCACTCTGCTCTCTCGCCTACTGGAAGGAATCTCCCGCCCATCTCATGTGGCCGATGAGAACACCTCTAACTTTCTAAATTCAGCGCAGCCTCGTGCTCCTTCTTACTGGTCTCTTTCTGACAGTGGCATGTGTCCACCCAGGAGTACAAAAATTTGCCAGACGAAAAAAAACTTCAATTACAAGTCGTAGAATGCTAACTCAACACGTACCTGCCTTTTCATTCTGATGATAAACAAAAAGCTTTGTGTGCTGGTAATGATTTCATATTCCATTGACTGTTTATTTCTACCAGTTCTTCATTGTTGGATTTTCTTTTTTTTTTTATTTTTTCATGCAAGAACTGGGGTGTAAGCCAGAGGTGCAGGGGGTAAGAGGATTCACCGAGACAGAGTGGGGTGCAGAAAAGGTAAAGCCACTAAAATACACTGCTGAGGGGAGCAGCAGGCGAGATAGGAGAGGTCTGCTGTGCCATGTGGGTCAGCAACTTGGCTGGGGATGGAATTCATAGGACAGTGGCTGGTGACAGGTTGATGGTACTGAGACTTTTAATCCTGTGCTGCAGGGACCTCCTTCACTGTTGGATTTTTAACTTTTTTTCTAATTTTTCACTAATATGCTAATACTCATCTGTCAAGCCAAGCTTTTAAGCTGAATTATCTTATCTCATTTTCTCCTTCAAAACAGCAAACTTTTCTATGAAATAATACTGAGGCTTTACTGTTTTTTTTTTAAAGATTTATTTATGTATGTATGTAGAACTGGGGCACAGGCCAGAGGTACAGGGGCAGTGAGAGGATTCACTTGAGACAGAATGGGAAGCAGAACAGGCCGACTGACGAAGTACACTGCTGAGGGGAGCAGTGGGTGGGTCAGGAGAGGTCTGCCACGCCATGTGGGTCACCTCTGGGGCAGGGATCGAACTCATGCTGACGTGGCTTTAGCTTCCTAGTGCTGTGCTTTAACCTGGTGCACCACCAGGGAGGGCACGAGGCTTTACTTTTTTAAAAAAAAATGTCTTTTTTAAAAAATTACATGCCAGGCCCCTCCCTGGTGGCACAACAGGTTAGGACGCAGCACTGGAAGCCGGCCACGGCCGCTTCAGTGGGAGTTCAATCACCGGTCCTGGATGTGACCCACATGGTGTGGCAAACCCCCTCCTGTCTCGCCCACTGCTCCCCTCAGCAGTGTACTTCGTAGATCTGCCTGTTCTGCTCCCCACTCTGTCTCTGGTGAAGCCTCTCACCAGCCTTGCACCTCTGGCCTGCACTTCAGTCCTGTGGTGTATAAATAAATAAATCTTTAAAAGAAGCGACATGCCATGTAAACAATAAAGTGATGATTCATGCTACATGGATAAATTTTGAACGCATTATGTTAAATTAAGCGAGTCAGACACACAAGACCACATATATTGTGTGATTCCATCCCTAGGAATTGCCATGGGAAGGCAAATCCATTGAGTCTACAGGTAAGTTAGTTACCAAAAGTTACCAGGATTTGAAGGTAAGATGGATTTGGGATTGACTGATCATGGAGAGTCTTTGGGGGATGATGAAAATGTTCTGGAATTAGATAATTGTAATACTTTTACAAACTTGTGAATATATTCAAAACCACCTTGGTGCACTTAAAAATAGATGAGACCTGGACAAAGCAAGTCATTTTTTTGTTTCACTGCGGTGGCAAGACGTACAACTTTACTTCAGATATTTGTGTAATGTATTATACTTGATCATTCTCTCCAATAAGTCTCATGGAACTGGTGGAAAAATAGGACTACCAAATGGTCAAACTAAAAAAATAGAAAACACCTTACTTGCTTTGCCCACAGGCAAGATACTTCAGAGACCAGGAATAAAATTAGTTCATATGAAAAGACAATAGCTCATGTGCTTTTATTGTTATATGTTTTTAATATCAAGAGACTCAGATTGATTTGTACTGAACCAGCCATAACCACTTTGCCTAGTTTAATTTCCCTTGTGGCTTGATAGTGCAGCTGGTCAGACTTAGCTCTACCAAACTGTGCCAAGCCAACTTTTCATATAAGGACGGAAACTGAACTTAGACCCAATAGCATCATGCCTCAGGTATGTGGGGGGAAGGGGGACGGGAGGAGAGCTCAAGAAGGCCAGTGACCATCTACAAAGAAAGTCTTTCTTCCACCATATGGTGTTACTAAGCATATTATTTGTATTAAAACAAATGTTTTTTGCTCTTAAATCCTAAATACACAAACGTCAGCCAGAAAACAGCAAACTCTCTAATACAAATTAATGTGTCTTGTGAGGAAAAAAAGTCACTTTGTGACACAAATAAAAGACGTAGACTCTGACCTCACATCCTTGGGTTTTATTTCTGGAGCCATCCAGGATTGTCTAAGAAAGATGACGGCTGCATAAAATGTTTGAAAAAGTTTTCTTAAAAAGCACTAAGTTACAAAAAGATAAGGCATTACTGGAGGAATTGGGAAAGTGGACAAATTCCAAGGAGAATTGTTGTAGAGTTTATTAAATAAAGTAACATTTTAAACTGGAATAATAAATGATATGATATTTTTTAGGACTATACTGTTTTAGGAATATATATATATCCCTTATTTTAGATCTTATACATTCATCTAATAGGCAGCAGACACCTGTCTCCAACCTTATCCTTAGGAAGCGGGGAAAATAGTTCAACAGGGCTCTTTAATATTCTTTTGTTTGTTTTGCTTTTCCTTTTGTAATATTTGTCATAGTAGTTGATTAAAATATAGCATAAAACCACCAAATAGCAACTGTTAAATCAGGTTGGAAGCATTTCTTGCTTACATAAAGACCAAAAGTACTTTGTCATTATAGTACTCCACAGTATCATCAGGAATGCAAATGACTTCCTGTGGTCCTCTGGGCTGGTAACTTCAAGATCTAAAATGGCTACTACTACTCTGACCATCACATCCACAATCCACAATCAAAACAAAAAGGAAAAAAGGGCTCAACCTTGTCACTACTGAGACTTCTTTGAAGTCTCACCCCAAACTTCTAATACATCCCACTGGCCAGAACTTGATTACATGCCCATTATCTGGCTACAAAAGCAGCTGAGAAATGAGATCTTTCTCAGGGGCAAAGGACTTCTGGCAATAAAGAGAATGAAGAGAATGAATATTATCTAGGCAAATGTAAATCTATGCCAAAGCTGTCAAAATTAAAACAATATTGTTCCTTGAATCAACCAATGTTTACAGAGAAGTCTAAATAATAGCAAGCCTTCTCCTTTCCCCAACTGTGTCCTTGCTCCAAGCTGTGAATTAGGTTCTTAATTTTCTCTGTGCTAATATGAATATATACAAACTAGTATATTAATATGGCGAGAGTTCATGAATTTTTTATTTATACTATTCTTCAATTTACATTTTCCTCTTATTCTATAAACATATCCCCAAGTGTGTGTGTGTGTGTGTGTGTGTGTGTGTGTGTGTGTACAAGCTGTTTCCTAATAGCTGAATAAATCATTCATGATATGAATGTGCAATACTTTTTTGATTACTCCCCTTTTGAGGGACATTCAGGTGGTTTTCAGTGTTTCACTAGCAAAATCAATATTATAATGAAAATTATAAATTTTTTGATAACATACCTATAGTAAGAGTTGCTGATGTTGATGTTAAATAACAAGTGATACCGAACAATAAGTGATGTTGAACATTTGTCTCTAGTCTACCTGCATGTCATCTTTGGGGAAATATCTATGTCATTTGACTATTTTTTGATTGTAAGAGTTCTGTATATATTTTAGAAATTAATGCCTTGTCAGATATGTGATGTGCAGATATCTTCTTCCTGTCTGTCCGTGGTTTTTGTGGTAATTTCCTTCAAGGCACAAAAGTTTTTTGGTTTGATGTAGTCCCATGTGTTTATTATTGATTTTGTTTCCTTTGCTACTAGAGTTGCAAGTACACCTTTCTGGTTTATATCCAAGAGTGTAACATCTATGTTTTCTTTAATGTGTTTTCTGGTTATCATGCTTTTAACCCATTTGAAATTAACTTTTGCATATGGAATTAAATAATGCTCTTTCTTCCTTCCTTCCTTCCTTCCTTCCTTCCTTCCTTCCTTCCTTCCTTCCTTCCTTCCTTCCTTCCTTCCTTCCTTCCTTCCTTCCTTCCT
>NW_004567105.1:11422787-11544812 GCF_000260355.1 Condylura cristata
TTCTTTCTTTCTTTCTTTCTTTCTTTCTTTCTTTCTTTCTTTCTTTCTTTCTTTCTTTCTTTCTTTCTTTCTTTCTTTCTTTCTTTCTTTCTTTGCATGCAACTGTCCAAGATTCCAACACCAGTTGTTAAAAAGACTTCCGATTCTCCATTGTATGGAGAGTCATGGCTCCTTTGTCCAAGATCAATTATTCATATCTGTGGGGTTTATTTGTAGCATAGATATTCTGTTCTTTTGGTCTGTGTTTCTGTTTTTGTTCCACCCCAAATTGTTTTGATAACTCATTGCATAATATAATTTAAAGTCAAGAGTGTGATACCTCCAGTTGTCTTATAATTTTTAGCACATATAGGTCCTTCATATCCTTTGTTAAATTTATCCCATAGTATTTCATCCTTTTTGGTGTAATTCAAAATGGGATTTTTTTTTCTTAATTCCATTGTTTACATATAGCAAAACAGCAGACTTTTATGTATTGACTTAGTATACTGCCACTTTATTCATTTGTTATCTCTAGTAGGTTTTAGGCAGTCTTTTTTTATGTATATTACTATGTCATCTGCAAATAGTGAATGTTAATTTTACTTCTTTTCTTTTATGTCTTTTTTTTAAAGATTATTTATTTATTCGTACAAAACTGGGGTACAGGCCAGAGGTTCTGGGGTGATGAGAGGATTCACCAGAGACCGAGTGGGGAGCAGAAACAGGCAGATTGACAAAGTACACTGCTGAACAGAGCAGTGGGCGGGTCAGGAGAAGTCTGCTGCGTCATGTGGGTCACCCTCTTGCTGGGAATCGAACTTGTGCTGAAGTGGCTGTGTCGAGCTTCATAGGGCTGTTTTAATCAATTGTACCACCAGGGAGGTCCCTTTCTTTTTTTGACTTCTGACAATTTGTTGTTTAATAATGGTGGCAATGGATAATCTCTGTCTTGTTCCTGATCTTAGAGAAAATGCTTTCAGTTTTTCAACACTGTACATAATACTGGCTGTGAGTTTTTCATATATAGCCTTTATAATCAGTACATTGAGATAAATATTTACTCAGAGAGAAAACATTCACTCAGGGAGAAATATTAAAGTAAATATTAAAGTAAATATTAGAATATTTACTCAAGGAGAAAAGAAATAATGTTAAACTTCCACTGGTTAAGGTAATTATTTTTAAAATTTTTAAGTAATGATAGTACTAGTTATATTCACTATAATACTTTCATTCCATGGGAGATATTTAAAATCATTCAATTATAATTTTATTTTTAATAACATTTACAGAAAGATGAAAATTATATTCTTTAAACTGTTTAAGCTTATAAATGAACATTTGAGTATCAATCTGAAAATGTGGAGATTATCCAAAATTTTTTTGAAGCTGCCATACTCAATAACAAAATACCACAGATGTTCTTGAAGAGAGAAGTTTGTTTCTCATGGTTTTAGAAGCCGGCAATCCAAGCTCAGAGTACCAGCCTGGGAGGGTTCCAGTGGGAGCTTCCTCCTGCCTTGCAGACAGCACTTTCTCATTGGGAGAGTGAGCTTCCTGGCGCCTCTTCTTATGAAGGACTAGTGCCACCATCAGGATCCCACCCTCATGGTCTCTTCTAAACCCAATTCCCTCCACAATACCTTATCTGCAAGCACCAGCACTCTGGCGGCTAGAGCTCACCATATGACTTTGGAGGAAGACACAACTCAATTCATAGCAAAAAGTATGTCAATAAAATAGCTTAACAGCGCTATTAGATGATGCATTTCAGAAGAGGCCAGCGAACGGAGGAGAGGTGAGGCACTAAGTGTAAGTGAACAAACTCTGCATCTTCTCCACTTTGCCTCCTGTTTTCCTTTGCTTGGGCCCAGAGGAAGGTGGGGGAGACTTTCCCCAAGATTATGTTCCTGGCCTTTTCCTCTGGGTGTACATTCTCTCCCTTGGTGAGCTAATCCCCTCTCACATTCTCAGCTCTTACTGTGTGAATGACTCCCAGAGCCCATCTCTGACCTTGGTTCCGAGTTCTATCCCTGGATCACAATGTACACTGACTATTAAGAAGGTAGAGACAACAATAATGGATAAAATTGTTACATTCTTTTTCAGTTTTTCTAACCCACATTTCTAGAGCTTTTTGAGTTTTAACTAAGTTGTAAAAGCAGAGATTCCAGGTTCCAAAGTGAAGTTAGTTAGAAAACAAAAGAAAGATGGTTATCAAATCATTTCAAATTTGAAACCTGACTCCACGGAATAATTATGGATCTTCTTGGGTCTGCCATTCACCTGGTCATAAACAGTTTTGTATGTGCAAAAAAAGAAGGAACAAGTGTCAAAGGTGGTGAAGGTTTTGTAAATCTGTAAAATGTAGCTATGTTACAAGCCATTTACAAGGGCTAAGGAAATTCTTTCTCTGTCTCAAGTTCGTTCTATGTGTACTTACAGCTACCAGATTGCTGATGTTTCTACCCACACCATGATAAATTGGTATCATGAATAACTTATCTTTAAATGTAATGCCTCAGTGTATGGATAGTGATAAAAGTGAAGACCTTCCCTTAAATACTCTATGGAAATCAATCCTATTTAAAAAAAAAAAAATTGCACACAATGTTCCTGGACTGTTATTCTTAAATGATAAAGAAAGGAACCTGGCTTCTTGACATTCTTTCGTGTGACTTTGAATTTTATCTCACACCAAGTACAAGTTCATACTGGAAGCCTTGCAGGCTATCAATAGAACTCTGCTCACCCGCCTTATTTTAAAGCTGAAGCATGTTAAGCCCTCTAAGCCTCTCCTCATAAGACATACCCTTCATCTCCCAAATTAGTCCTGGTGCCTTTGCTGGCTCCCTTCCAAGACTCAGATGTTCTTTTAAGCTCATGTTCTACACCATGCAGGACTGAGATTTCCTTTGCCTTAAAAATTTCCTTTAATTTTTCAGCTTCCATATCTTCTGCTCTGGATGTACAGTGCCTATGTGAAAATCACAAACATTTCCTTAGTCCTCATGACTATAGATTACACGTATCATAAGTCGATTTTCAGTCAAAAATTTAAACAACAACTAATGTAGTGTAACACAGAGGTTCCTGACATTGACCCCTGATTTCCCACCTGGAGGTCCTTGTCCCTATTATTTCCTGCAGCCGGGCATCCTTCCATCCCAAACTGGAAAGGTAAACTCAAAGAGGTCTTGGTCCACAAGTCTTCTCAATATACCAGCTAGTGATCCAGGTGAATTAACTCTGATTTCTCCAAACACTTTACACAATCTCCTTGTATGGGAATTACATCTGCCTCCCACTGTCCTTTTGTGTGTTTTATTGTTTAAACCCTAGATCTCAGCCTGGTAGCCTATGAGCTAAATCCGGGTTACAGATGAATTTTGTTTGACCCATTTACTTGTTTCATGTAAAACAATTTTTTAAATCATATAAAATATGAATTCTGACTTCTCTTGGAAGTTCTGGGCCCAGGTAGAAATACTCAACTGGAGCTCCATTCGGAACACTCCAGTTTGCTTCTCGGATCTCTTTGGTGATTTGTGCTAATACCTCGCCCAGGTGGGCATTTGAATTTGCAATACTTAGCTTAGACTACACTATTCTTGAGGCAGGATTGAATCATCTTTAGAGTTTGCAGTAGGCACTTAGTGATTTGCAGCTGAATAAATATGAATACATGTGGATTGAGATGCAAGTCTTTCTTGTAAGTGACTTTGAGGTTATGTTATTGGGATCTGACCAATCCCTTCTGTTCTCTTATTCCATCATAACACTGTTCAGAATCTATCAAAAAGTAGAAACTCCTCTTCTGCTGTTTGTTAAAAACATAGAGATAGGAAACAAATAAGCATGACACCCTGTCCCTCCACCTGGGGGCTACTTGAGGAGGCAAAAAAAAAAAAAAAAAAGCATAGGGTTAATTTGTGAACAAATTATCATTAAAATTGTAAGGCAGCATAGCAAAGTGTTTAACAGATGAAATGCTGGGGTCAAAGTTGGTTCTGAGATTTGAATTGTGTAACGTTGGACAAATTATTTAACCTTCTGTAGCTTCTCCCTTTTTTGCTGGCCCCTTTTCAAGATCTAGATGGGGACAAAATTATATCTTCCCCATCGAGATGTGGGAGGATTTGATGAGCTAACACAGGTCAAGTCCTTGGCAGTGTGTGGACGTGACCAGTGTTACACTGATGGAGGGTGTTCTCCTTGGCAGCGAAAGAATCCAGATCACTTATAGCATATAGGAGAACATGTAATCAGTATATGAAATTCACAAAGCCCTATTTCCTGTATAGCCCTCATGATAGGTTAGTTTGCTATAGTCAATTAAAAATGGCCTCTTGGCATTCAAAGTTTAGTCCTATGTGTGATTGCTGATTCTGTGTGGGTGTGATGGAAAAGATCAGTTTGTCACCAGGAGTCTTTTCACATCGTGGACATGTAAAGGCCAGCCCTGGTGTGCAGCTGCAGCTGCTATTTGCAGCGCTGGGGCCTCTGGGATGGGGATTCTGGGGCTCAGATTTATTTTCTGCCCTGTGCCTTTGTTCAAGAAGGCCCTGGTCCTGCTCAGCTGCCCTGACTGTTGGTGCTGTCCTGCAATGTCCTCATTTTGCCTTGCTGATAGAAGACGTGCTCTCCCTCAGCTGTCTTCCAGAAAATTCAGTAAAAGCATATCATTTAGTAAACATGAGGTGCCCTGCTAAGCAGTTTACATCTCTTATCTCATCTAATATTCATAAAATATCATGAGATGGTGCCGTTGTTTAGTGTTGTGCTAAGGCAAGGAAACTGAAGGACAAGGAGGTTGAATAATAAGGTCACAGTAAGAGGTAGAGGCAATATTTGAATGCATGTTTTCCAGAAGCCGGGTATTAACTTCCAATAAGTTTAGGTGAATCTCTGTCCCCTGAAAACCCATCTATTCTAATTCTGAGTTGTCTATTACTTCCTTAGCATGACAAAGAGATTTCCTCTCTGGGTTTATTCCCAAAATCTCCATAGAGCTGCAACTATTCTAACCTGCAACACTAAGTAAGGGGCCTGAATCACAGTGGAGCTCAGTAAGGAAAAGGCAGTAATCTATGAACAAAGTTGGCAATGGCTTTAATTAATAAGTTAGTAATAATGTAATTAGTAAATTAAATCAACTGAATTCACTTAACCTGCAAAGTCTGTGACACTTTAATAAATTTAATTAAGTAATCCATTCATTCATGGCAGACTTTGTTAGTATATCACTGCCTTTCCTTACCGAGTCCAGTGTGACTCTGACCCTTTTAATGTTGCAGCTCTCAGAGTAGGATTGCAACTCTGGGGAGAATTTGGGAATAAGCCCAGAGAGGAAATCTCTTTGTCACCCTCTATCATGCGAAGGAAGCAATAAACAACTCAATGATGTAAAACATATGTAAATAAATAAGTTAAAAAAATAAACAAAGTCTGCAATAAACTTTCAGACGTGAGCCAGCAACCCCACTTCCTGTATATCCCCAATAGAATAGCATTCTTATATACAGAACCCGAGGATTATAGTCAGGGAAAAGGGGTCGAATGTCCAGTGATGAGTAGAAACTAGAATCCTAGAAGCAAACACAAGGTAGTCTATGCAGATATTGATTTAAAAGACTGTACCCCCTCAAACCTACATAATGTTATAAGTCAATATTATTTAAATAAGTCATATTTTTAGAACTAAACATAAAATCCTATTAAAATCAATCTGTGCACAGAATTCTAGATTTTTCCATTTTCTTTGTCTTTTACAGTTATTTATCATACATACTTTGACATTTATTTTTGCAATTTGAATTAATTTATCCATTCAACCTAGTTTTTACAACAACAACTCAATATGTCATTTGTTTATTAGGATTTAACTGAATTCCAATAACAAGTATAACAGGCATGAAGAGATATGAAAGCAAGAAATACCCTTGATAAGGCTCTGGGTATACTCCAGAATATTCCAGTATGTGTCAGTCAGTATTTTATTTTTTCACTTGGTTGAGACTATGGTTTATTAACACTTTATGATGTATTGTCTAGTAACATTCCAGAGTTCTCCAATTTATTGACTCCATGCTTTGAGTCAATACTGAGAGGCTTCATCAGTATTTTTTTTTTTTTTTTTTTAAAGATCTATCTATTTATTTATTCATACAGAACTGGGGTACAGGCCAAAGATGTGGGGGGAGAGAGGATTCATCACAGACAGAGTGGGGTACAGAACAGGCAGATCGACGAAGTACACTGCTGAGGGGAGCAGCGGGCGGGTCAGGAGAGGTCTGCCACGCCCTGTGGCCACCTCCGGGGCAGACGGGAATCAAACTCATGCAGAAGCGGCCCTAGATTCTCAGCGCAGTGCCTCAACCCGCTGCGCCACCAGGGAGGGCCATCAGTATTTTTTTTTTAAGGGAGTAGAGAGAAACGGCTAATTTTGCCAGTCAGGTAAGTGGAGGTGAATAAACATCGTTCATATAGTGGCATCTACGATATTGACTCAGTCAATTCCGTGGTGAGCATGTTGGATACATGGCTCCACTTAAAACAATAAAATAAAATAAACCGGAGTGATCTGTCTTCAGTGCCCCCTCTGGGGTGTACTGTTTTCTCCTTCAGTCAGCTACCAAAGCTGGGAAGAAATGATAAGACACTTTCCCCTTTCCACAAGGAACTCCACTGGACCAGAAATGTCTTCCACTTGAAAGATGTACAGGCTCAAGACATGGATAGGGCTTATTAAGTGGGAGACAGGAAGCCAACTGCCAATTTCATTCTTCCTTGGAAAATGTCTCTGAAAGGAGAAAATCTTGGTGAGGATGACATCATAAGTAGTAGCCGTGAGCCACTCTCAGGAAGAAAAGTTACTTTAAGTAAATTCTTTGGATCTTTGCATTCGTCAGATTCTCTTCTTTCCCCAGTTGTCTTGGTTATAGCTACTCTTCAAAGTCTCCTGAGAACTTAGAAAAAATATCCACATCTAGACTTTGACGACACCGTGGAAGTCCACAGATTTAATAAAGGCAGGGTGGGATAGGACTCCAGCATCGGTATTGTTTTGTGTTAATGTTTTTTGTATTAATGTTTCTCCAGGTGATTAAAAATGTGTGTCCCGGGTTGTAATCACAGTCTCAACGGTGAGACTATTAAAGATTGTAGCTGAGTGGGCCAGAGAAAGGAGTCCTAGAGGTATAACTCACGGTGCGCTCTATCTTTACTAACTCTATAATTCCGAAAGTCCACTTCCTTCATTTGTGACTGCTCTAAACATCTCTGCTTCTTTGTCATAGTGAATGCCCTGCGAATCATCATCAAGTGTACTAAAAAGCTAATGTAAGGGGAATTCTGTAGTGAATAGTTCTGAGATTGTTTTTTAAAAGCCTATTACTGAGCTGAGTTGAAAGGGTGATGGTCTGTTTACAACTTATAAAAAAACAGTGTTCGGGCCCTCCCTTGTGGCGCAGCGGGTTAAAGCACAGCACTAAGAACCTGAAGCCACTTCCGCATGAGTTCGATCCCCGCCTGCCCCGGAGGAGACCACATGGCGTGGCAGACCTCTCCTGACCTGCCCACTGCTCCCCTCAGCAGTGTACTTCGTCGATCTGCCTATTCTGCTCCCCACTCTGTCTCTGGTGAATCCTCTCACCCTCCACATCTCTGGCCTGTACCCCAGTTCTGTATGAATAAAAAAAAAATCTAAAAAAAAAAAAAACCAGTGTTCTTCCTCACTTCCTACTGAAGTTATAATTTATCTTTCCCTTAAAACCACAAGTTAGGCAAAATGGAACGTTGGTGCTGTATCAGATGGAAGACTTAGAAGATCATGTTGTAGCTTCAAAAAGGAGATGTTTGCATAAATATGAAGCAAATCATTCTAAATTATATAACTTTTTTTTAACTATGCCACTTGACTTTATTCAGAAGCAAATGATCCAAGGTAGATGGGAAAATAGAACTGCACAAACCTCACAGATTTCCTGAGGGTATAAAATTTATATTTCCTGTTTCCTGACAAAATGCACATTTTTTATTTGACAGCTTTTGTGAATGTAGGTGATGGTAGGGATCTGTTTGTCTGTTTGTGTGTTTTGCTAGCTTAATTTCTTTCCAAAGGGAGAAAAATAAAAATATTACATTGATATTTTTAACCACATCTGAGCAACTGATTTGAACGATTTTTCTAAGAAATAAACTCAGGTTCTAAAAAGAACATCTGGAGATTACTTCCACACAAGTGAGAGGAATAAGATAGAACTTTCTTAATTCAGTTCCAGTCTAACTCATTTAAAAATGGCAAACACTCTCAGAACATTTATTTTAAATAACTGGTCATGACTTTTGATATGTTATATAATTTTTCAAACTGAAAATTCATTTATATTTGTTCCAAGTATCAATATTATGATATTCTAGAGTAGGGGGTCAATGTAATGTGTTCAGCTAAGTTAAAGTAAATTCATTTCTTTTTTTATTTTGTTGGTCCATATCACCTAGTTGTTTATAGTCTGCGAGAGAAAACCCTAAATTTACATTCTGGATTTGAAATGGGAAGGGGAGGTAGGAAGAAGACAGCTGGAATATTTTTTTTAAGGTTGGACTTGAGCCGACTCTTCTGAGTATAAAAGATCATCTCCAACAGCTTCATAGAGTTTTAGTAATATTACATGGAGTGTTGGTCCATATATATTTTTTTAAGATTTATTTATGGGGTGCAGGTCAGAGGTGCAAGGATAAGAAGATTCACCAGAGACAGAGTGGGAAGCAGAACAGGAGATCTACTGAAATACACTGCTGAGGGGACCAGCAGGCTAGACAGGAGGGGTCTGCTGCTCCTTGTGGGTCACCTGCCTGGCCAGGGATCAAACTCATGAGGCAGTGGCTGTTGATATCTTGATACCATTGAGACTTAATCCCGGTGTCACTGGAGAAGCCCCAGTTGGTCCATATTTTATAAGCTGTCATTTTCCTTTCCTACAAACTCCAAGAAGATTTCATCTGTCTTATCTATTCTGAGAAAATTCCATATGTTTGAGTTGTGCTTTGAGACAAGAGCTCTCTCTCCCAGGACCCAGTTCAGGGGTGTCATGGAGGTGGCCAGTCCAGTGACCACATGTCCACGTGTATAGAAAAGTCACCTAGATAGGGCTTTCTTGGTGGTGTAAGGGAGTAAGTCTCAGCGCTATGAAGCCATCACCAGCCACTATAGGAAGAGTTTGATCCCCACCAGAGATCTGACCCCCTGGCACAGCAGACCTCTCCTGTCTCCCCTGTTGCTTCCCTCAGCAGTGTATTCCAGTAGCTCCACCTGTTCTGTTCCCTACTCTGTCTCTGGTGAATCCTCTTGCCCTAAACCTGCTCCACCAATCTCTGGCCTGCACACCCCAGTTCTTGTATGCAGAAACAAATAAAATAAATCTTAAAAAAAATAAGCAAACTACAAATGTCAGCTTTTCTTCCATATTTCTTAGTATGACGGTCATACTAACTTTTTAAAAATAATGTAATAGTTATACTAATGCTGTTTTGTAGGAAAAAATTCACCTTTGCTTTGATCAAAATGGCTTTTTGAGAGAAATAAAATATTAAACTCCTATGTTTAATTTTTTGGAAATATGTATTTTAAAGAAAACAGACACCTTACACAGATGAAAGGATATGTCATCACATTTTTAAAAATCATATTTTGCTGTCCCTTCCTTCCCCTTTGGCCGTTTTAAGCATGGGTATTTATAGGTTTGACGAAATGGATACTTTGTATATATTTATCTCAGCAACTCTACCTACTTAAGGAGATTTATTGGGTCATTTTCCTAAGCAGAATTGAGTGAAGTGGCTCTCGCACAATTTCGCCACATCCCTGCAACTCTGCATGCCTCTCCAGGATAGCAAATCCCACCAGCACAAGGTGATGCTTTCTAATAGAAAGAAGCAACTCTTCGACTTTAATGACCAGTTCTCCCCTCTAGAATGCACGAATTTCTAAAGACAGAGAAAGAGACACGGGTTGAGAGGCCGCCTATGGGGAAAGATTCTTCATCCCAAAATAAACTCTTCCTGCTCAAGTTAGAGCCTCGGGCTTAAAGTCTCAGCGTTCTGGAACCAGAACAATACAAACACGGGATCAGCGGAACGCGGCAGGAGCATTTGTAAGTGATGTGTTCATCGCCCCGCTAGTGCAGGCTCCGCCACGCGTGGGGAATGCGCCCAGGTTAGGGGGATTTTAGTCAATATACAGGAACACTGGGTGCCACCTGCTGGCCAAGAAACTGCAAAGAAGTGGTAATTCATCTGTGCCCCGGTAAACTTAGTGTCTTCAGACAAGTAAGCAGCAGCAGGTGTTTGTAGGCTACACAAAGTATCTCCTGCTGTCACATAGGTTGGAGAAACTATGTAAACCGTTCCTCAGACTAATCTGGAAACTTGCATTTCTGTTTCCAAAAATGTATCCTACAAAACTCCAAGCATAAGATGATAAAGATTATCTAAAAGGATGTTTGCCATAGCACTGTCTGCAGTTACTAATAAGCCAAGTGCACAGTAATTGAAGCCTGATTACACGCCTGTGTCTATGTGCTCATACACATTGTCTGTGTGCACATACCACACACATATATGTACATATATACAGTGCATGTAGACAATTACATGTGTGTTAATATATAATTATACCTGTATACCACATATACATACTACATAATCCACTACACACAGTAGATACACTGTAATTGTGTATATACACACACAGTGAAAGACACATACAAGGAGAGGGGCCCTCCCTGGTGGCGCAGCAGGTTAAAGCACAGCACTATGAAGCAATCCACAGGCACCTCAGCACAAGTTCGATCCCCCTCCCGGAGGTGACCCACATGGTACCGCAGACCTCTCCTGGCCCGCCCACTGCTCCCCTCAGCAGTGTGCTTCAGTAAATCTCCTGTTCTGCTCCCCACTCTGTCTCGGGTGAAGCCTCTCACCACCCCTGCACCTCTGGCCTGTACCTCAGCTCTGTATGCATTAAAAAAAGAAAGAAAGAGGGTCCTCCCTGGTGGCGCAGCAGGTTAAAGCACAGCACTAAGAAGCTAAAGCCACTTCCGCATGAGTTCGATTCCCGCTGGCCCCGGAGGTGACCACATGGCGCGGCAGACCTCTCCTGACCCGCCCGCTGCTCCCCTCAGCAGTGTACTTCATCGATCTGCCTGTTCTGTTCCCCACTCTGTCTCTGGTGAAGCCTCTCGCCGCCCCTGAGCCTCTGGCCTGTACCCCAGTTCTGTATGCACAAATAAATAAACCTTAAAAAAAGAAAGAAAGCAAGAAAGTAGAGGTACATATGTTGACACGGACCAACATGTTCAACATGCATCAGGGGATATAAGCAAAAGTAATGTTATAATATGGTCCTTTTGTAAATAATAATATGGAGGGTTATTAATTAAAGTAGTAACAGTATGACCTGACCATTTGTAGCCAGGATAAAAGGAAACCGACATATAAACTTCTAAAAGGAAAATTGAAAAATTGCAAATTTTTAGTACTATAACAGTTTATTTAAACTTTATACACTTCTAAAATTTAATAAGTTTATATCCTTAAAAGAAAAATTTGGTTTACATGTACCCCTTCCTTTTCTAGGAATTTATTCTATAAGAAAACACTTGTACAATATAATAAAGATTGTGTAAAATCATGTAGATATAAAGAAGATATGGAAATAAAGAGGGGGGAGCCCACAAACAAATGCAAAAATCACAAAATGCAAAAGAAATAACAAACACTAAAATTGCATTATCAAGCATTTGATGGTATATAACCTTCCTTTCTGGGTCAACTTCACATTGTTCTGTACACCTAAATCCTATGTGCTGTGTTACAGTATCATATGACTCTAGAAACTTCCAGTTTTAAAGAAACCCTTTTTATTTCCTCTGCTGTATTTTGAGGTAAATTTAGAACAAAACCTTTGCAATGTTATCCTCTATCTTAACCCCATTCTCTTTGTTAACCCAGTTTAAATATTGTTTTCATGCTGTCACCAAGGATAAAACTCCAGCATCTTCCAAAATAGAGACGAAGGAAACGATCAGATTTCTTTAATGCTCAACTCAGCACAATAATTTGGCTGATGGAATAAATACACGCTGAACAGTGGCATACATGCCTCTCCAATAAGGAGCTGGTTGAAAGTAACCCAATTCTTGCAAAATCTGACAAATTAATAAAATAAGATCCTAAGGTGAAATAAAAGCCAGTGGTAAGATTGACTTAATCTGATTCAAATCCGAGTGAAGAACAGAGTAAGCCACAGGGAAAACTTATTTAGGAGAGAAGTGCTTGATAAGACCAGCTTATGTCATTTTCTCTTTAACTGACAGGGAGATTTGGAAAAGCAAAAATAAGGGGTTTATGCAACTCTGGGTGTTGACGGAAAATTTTATTCAAGTGCCTGGCTGGCCTAAGAAGGGAGGAAAAATGATTGGGGTGACAACGATGACAGGTTGAACGCTTGTGGGTTTAGCTACGTGAGGCCCTACTGTATTACACTCGGAGTTATTTCGGGATGGTCACAAGAGTACTTGAACCCTGAACAAAGAAGCTTTCCTTGCCTTATCCTATTGCAGATGGATGTAAAGTGTTTCAAGTGCCCAGAATCTGGAGCAACTGCAAAATCCCAACCAAAAGACTAGTGAATAGGGGGCCTTTTCCATTCTTTTGGTCTGCCTTCCTCCTAAAAAGCCATAGCTTTCCCCCAGAATATATTTAGTCCCATTTCCCCCATAGCATTTAAAAGAATCTGCTTAAAGGAACACTTGGTAGGATGCATGAGATGCAGACGAGGCATCTGATATGGCTGGTGACAGGTACAGTATAACTCCAGTTAATAACTCCAGTCACACTTGGGTTTAGCCAACTCTGTCCTTCTAACTCTGCTCTGGAGACTGGTGGGAGGTGAATTTAGAAAAGGAAAAATAGTAACCCCGAGAAGGGATGCCCAAAGTCAGTTTCCCTTGCAGATATAGCAATCCAGGGATATGGATGCCTTCAAGTTTTTCATATGACAGATAGAAGAGAAGAAATTTAAAATGATAATAATGAAGAGGAAACACTTAAAAAATAATCAGCCACACCATGATGAGTTGCATAATAATTTTTTTCAAAAATTTATTTATTTATTCATACAAGGACTAGACTGTAAGCCAGAGGTGTGGGGGTTAAGAGGATTCACCAGTGACAGCATGGGGAGCCGAACAACCACATCTACTGAAATACAGGGGAGGGGTAGGTGAGACTGGAGAGGTCTGCTGTGCCGTGTGGGTCACCTCCCTGGTGGGGGATCAAACTCATGCTGCAGTGACTGGCAATGGCTTGATAGTGCTGAGACTTTAACCCCTGTGCCACCAGGGAGCTCCACTCTTTGTTTCTTATTTGATTCTTTGATAATTCATGTTCACAACCAGCTCTTAAAAATTTAAGCATCAAAGGACCTTATATCCATGGATACAATTCACCCAGCAACTGTGCAAATTCTAGTAACATCTTATATCAATAGAGTAGAGAGGATATCTTAAGTTACAATCAGGAGTCTGCCTCTCTCCATCCTGGTAACCCCCTGCAATTACTCTTTTTACGTGCCTTTCCACTTCTAATTTGGTTCTCCTTTTACATTCAACTGTGACCCAGTCTTCCCTGCAAGTTGCCAAACATCCTTGTGATGGGATTAAAAGAAAATGTCATGTAAGAGTATCCACAACTTTCCTTTCCTCCCCAGCCTGACAAAGTGCATTTTCTTTCTATCCAAAACCCAATGAGGAAAGAAGATCCTTGCTTGATGGGAGAAAAACTAGATTGACTCAAAAGGGAAGGAAGTTGGGGCCACTGTAATGCGATCCAGAGTGAGGAGAGGGTCTCTAGTTGGAAATGGGGGAGACTGGAGGACACTGGTACAGAGAGGTTTACCGCTCCTGAGAGTAAAAGGGGGGGAGGGGGGTGATCAGACAGGAGAGCCCTTAGTAAGTGTGTCCCTGGTGGCGCAAAGGGTTAAAGCGCAGCACTATGAAGCTCTCCTGAGCCACTGCAACACCAGTTAGATCCCCATCCAGGAAACTGACCCACATGGCGAAGCAGACCTCTCCTGTCTCAGCCGCTGCTCCCCTCAGCAGTGTATTTCAGTACATCTGCGAGTTCTGCTCCCCTGCTCTCTGGTGAATCCTCTCACCCTCGCATCTCTGGCCAATTCTTGTATACATAAAGAAATTAAAAAGAAAAAGAGTTGAAAATGGCTGGGGCAGACCACGTTTTCAGTGTTCTTTAGATAACAGCACTTTATGAACATGCTTGCCTAAAAGAAGCATAAACGAGGTAAGGGCAGCGATTCCTATGCCCCTGAGTGAGACCGGAAGAGCCGCAGAGCGGACTGACAGCACTGTGCACGCGTGGCTGTCCCATCCCAGTGGCTCTGCCTGCAGGGCTGCCTCTACCCAACTGGCCACGAGATCCCTGCAGGACACAGGGATCCACCTCGCAGGAGTAACAACATCAGCGATAATAATGGAAATCTGCCTGCACATCCTGAGAAGCCCAGAAAAAACCATTGAATCATTCAGCAAACAACCGACCCCCAAAGCATGCAGTCAAGAACTAGAATTCCAGAAATAAAAGTGAGTAGCTTCTTTTGGGACTTTTACCTGTGACGTCAGCAACGATCCTGCTGACCCTCAACACCCCCAAATATCTGTCAACATATCTGCTGCTGGACATTCCTGCCAGGCAGGAGGATTTTTTCCTTCACACTTTATTGGATTTTCTTTACAAACCTTTTTTTTTTTTTTCTGCCATAAGCCAAACAGTGCAAAGAGAAAGCAAACCCTCACCGGTGGTGGTCTCTGGCTTCAGAGAATCGCAGTGATAGCTAAAGCGTTTCTTTCCACCACTTTCTCTACCTCTACAAACATATGTATGGCTTTCCCTTTTTTAGCTGAGTGGATTGAACTATACATGTGATAATGCAACCCATGCATTTCTCTCACTATACCATGAAAATCATTCAAGGTCAACACGTAAATTGCTTACTAGGGTGGCTAGATGCCAGATTTTCCATTTTTCCCCAAATTAATAGACATTTGTATTGTCTTCAATAATTTTGCCTGGTAATGCTTGTTTGTATATTCTGGTACTTTTGTTAATTCAAGAAAGACTCTGGAAAGAATAATTTCTGGGTAAAAGGGCACGTGTGGCTTTGTTTTAATGCATAACGCTACATTTCTAACAGAAAAGTTACAGGAATCCAAATTCCTAACAGCAATGTATATCAATGTCTATCCGTCTGTGTTCCCATCAACATGAGATATTATTATTCTTTTTAATATCCAAAATATCTCTTCCCAGTGGCATTTAAATATGCATTTCACTGATTACCAACAGGAGTGATCTTTATATATATTTATTATGTTTAGTATCCCTTTAGAGAATTTTCTCTCCTGTGAATCCATTTTTCTTTATTTTAAAGATTTATTTATTTATGCATTCAAGAACTGGGGCAGAGGCCAGAGGTGCAGAGGGTGAAAGGATTCACCAGAGGCAGAGTGGAGAGCAGAACAGGCAGACTGACTGAAACATACAGCTGAGGGGAGCAGCGGGCGGGTCAGGAGAGGCCTGTCACGCCATGTGGGTCACCTCCGGGATGGGGATCAAACTCGTACTACAGGAGCTGCGGAGAGCTTCATAGTGTTGTGCTTTAGTCCAAGGTGCCACCAAGGAGGACCGTAGGTTGAGCTTTAAATACTCTTTATGACTATTTTCCTCTCTAAGTTAGACGTGAACAAAAACATTCTGGGGTTCCTGAGGCTTTGTAATGAATGTTTCTATGTTCATTCATAGTAACTTCACTGTTGGTGATTCACATACAATGGAAACATAAACACAATACCTGGTACCAGAAGTCAATGGTGACCTGAGGCACCTTCACTAGCAAGTAGGCATATAAGTAAAATAAATGACATCAAGAATTCCCAGAAATTCAGCTCCTTAAGCATGAAGTCTCTTGTCTCTTGACATATCCTGAGAATTGACTTCATGTGAAGGTTCCCCTACTCCTGAGGGTGCCACCCTCGGTTTAATGCTCTACTGTCTCAAAGCTCTTGGTAATTTTTGATAAGGGGTCCTGCAATTTATTGGCTGCACAAATTAGGTAATAAATCCTGCTCATCTTTACATCCCATTATCTAGCCCAGGGTCTGGCACATGGTAAATTCTCAGTAAACACTAGAGGAATGAGGGCTTCCCTGACGGTACAAAGGGTTAAGTCTCAGCAATCTGAAACAATCTACAGCCACTGCAGCATGAGTTTCACCCCAGCCAGGGAGCTGACCCACATGGCACAGCAGACCCCTCCTATCTCCCTACTGCTCCCCTCAACAGTGTATTTCACTGATCTGCCTGTTCTGCTCCCCACTCTGTCTCTGGTGAATCTTCTCACTGCCACTGCACCTTTGGCCTGTACCCCAGCTCTGTATGCATAAGTAAATAAATATTAAAAAAAATACTAGTGGCATGAATAAGTGGATGGGTCAATGACCAACTAACTGAAGAGAAAGAACTAAGAACAGAGAGGGATCTGTCTGACTCCAAAGCCGCATTTGCACTTCTCTATGTACCTCTGCTTGTGCTCAGACATGGGGCTGGGTTTGACCGAGTCTGCCCAGGAACTTGCCTCTCTCACACACTTTGCTGCACATTATTTTCTCCGGGGGCATCTCAGGGGTAGAGTTGCAGTGGCAATATTCTCTGGCATAAACAGCCCTCTGAGTCATAGAGCAAGGCCAGAAGGGGCTGGACAGCTGCAGCTGTCAGACATCTGTGAGTCACTTTGAGATGCCTGGAAAATAGCTCCTGATTGGCTCCATCTACCTCTGTCCTGCCCACAGATCTGTGGGGCTGCCATCGCTTCAGAACATTTTAGTATACGTGTGAAAATGCAACACCGCTGCTATAAGGAACGGGACTTCCTCAAATTCAGTTGAGACAGTCCTACTTCAAAATTCATTTGAATTTTTCTGGCAGCTCTTTGGCCCTTCTGTTGACATAATTTACAGGAGTCGCATGAAAGGAGTTACACTTGGAACAGGAACAGGGAATTGGTTTAGTTTAGGGAGGTACAGGGAGTTAGTGAATTGGCTCCTCTTCCCAAAGTGGAGCAGGATGTTTCTGTGTTAAGCATCGGGCAGGCTGAATTCGCAGAAAAACTACCTTGAAGCAACCATCCAAGCTAAAAGCCACCTTTGGTGCAGTGCCCACTGGGCAAATATTTAGCTCTTTCAGCATTCCAGAAATGAGCTCTGTGCCCATAAACCATCTTCAAATGGCAAGCTGGAGAGAATGAGCTGGTATGCTTTCAGCTATGCATAAATCGCACCCTCACAAGGGACAAGGGGCAGGTTTCTGTGCAAATGGATTAGTCCTAGGAATAGCCTGGCCTAACATTCTTAACCGAAAAGCTGAGGGGGCTTGTTTTGTGAAACTGCTCTGTTACCTCAACCATGCCATTTATTCTGTCACAGTCACTCCACCTTTGCTTTAGTTCGTCCCTTTGATATTTTGATGCATGGGCTGGTAACACATTCATCTCCTTAGACTCCTTGGAAGGGTGGAGGGTATTATTTTTTCATTTAAGCTGCAGAATCGCAAGGGCTCTTCTATCTGCTTGGTACCTTTGTGTACCCTTAGAAAAGTCTCAAGGGTAGAGTTTAAGGTCTACATGAGTCTCCAGTGGGTCCAGAGAGGACACTCAAACATGTTTGTCTCTCCTGGTCAGGTCAAGAATTCTCTAATGCCAATTCTCTTTCTCTTTCTAGTATCATCCCAAGAATGACGTCTACCAGTCACTCAGTTCTCAGATACAATGGAATTGATCATAACAGTATTGGTAGTAGTTTCTGGGTGATCAATACGCATAGAAACTTCTCTAAATACTTTATGACTGATTTGCTCCCTACAACACCACTCTGAGTTAGATACTATTATTGCATTCCCTTGACAGATGAGGAAACTGAGGCAAAGAGCATCATGTAGGGTCACCCTACCTGGAGAAGGGGTGGTAGCAGTTACCCTAGTAACATTTCTGGTACTCTGAGTTATAGGAATTTACAAAGGTAACTTGAAAGATATTAATATTTTTTTGAGGGGGGGGTCCTCCCTGGTGGCGTGGCAAGTTAAAGCACAGCACTAAAAAGCTAAAGCCAATATAGCATGAGTTCGATCCCTGCCCTGGAGGTGACCCACACGGTGCAGCAGACCTCTCCTGACCTGCCTGCTGCTCCCCTCAGCAGTGTGCTTTGTCAGTGGGCCTGTTCTGCTCCCCACTCTGTCTCTGGTGAATCCTCTCACTGCCCCTGTACCCCAACTCTGGTTGTACCCCAGTTCTGTATGCATAAATCTTTTTAAAAATAGAAAAATATTAAATATTTTTTACTAAGCTGGAAATTCTGAGGCCTTAAAGGATGAAGGAGTTAAATAAAAAGAGGGACTCAGCATGGTGTTTTTAAATGAAATGAACTTTCAGGTGAACCTTATAATATGATACAAATCAAGATGCCAGAATAATTAAGAGAAAAACGACCAAAGATAGGCAGAGGTAGTCGACAGACTCCCATTGCAAACTCTAAGTGGAGCTGGAGACTGGGGACTGGAAAGGAATCTCTAGACAATATCCTCTGTACATTCAAGAAGTTGAGGAGTTGATTAGACTATAGGGCTTCCCTGGTGGCTCAAGGGGTGAAGACTCAGCACTATGACTTATCCACAGCCACTGCAGCATGAGTTCGATCCCCAGCCAGGGAGCTGACCCACATGGCACAGCAGACCTCTCCTATCTCACTCTTAGCAGGGCCAGCTTCCCCAGCGAAAGCTCAGCTCACCGGGCTTCCCTCCTTCCGGCCCACAACCCTCTCCAGTCACCACCCCTTCGCTACATGCTGCCACCTCAGGCCTTCAGCTCCTGCTGTTCCGGCTGCAGTTCCCTGCCTCTCTCCACCTAGGCAACTCCTCCTACTCTCCTTACTCTCACCCCCATAACTGCCCTTGGCCAAGTTAAATTCCCTCCATGTAGGTTCGCAAAGCAATCTTTCCTCTTTGAAATAAAAATTGCTTCAACTGGCAATTTTACTTGTGTGATTATTTGCTTGGCATCTCTCTCCTCCACTGGACCGTAAGCTCATGTAGGGTTATATTCTGCTAACCTTAGGATCCTCAGTATCTAGCAAAGTTACTGGCCCACAAGTCTTTGGCCCATACATGCTGAAAATAACAGATAGTTGAAAAAGTAAATGAGTGACTATATAAGTGAATGAAAACATTGGAGTTCTGGTAACTTCTAAGATGCATTTTCAAAGTGGTCCAAGATAACTACTATAGAGTTACTCCATTGTTTATTCAAAAGTTGTCATACATGTAAACCAGGGAGCAATTTATGTAACCTGATTCTTAGTTCCTCAAATATATCCTGTGATATTAACATGGATTTGTGGTGTCTAAGTCATAGTTTCAAGAAGACAAGTGTGATTTTCTTACTAGAGTAAAGCATGGCTCTAATCTTTTAAGAGATCATCAGAGAACAAGCTAGGTTAATTTTATAGCTGTGAACCTAATTTTATGTCCTAATAAAAACATGATACTGCTTATTTGGAAAATTCAACAAGAATCAATTTGCAGGCTTAAGTTACAGGTTACCTAGTTCTGTAAACACACAGCTCAGGATCAAACTGTCCTTGGTAACCTTTGTTTGAAGTAAGGTAGGCATTCTGAAGTGACATTTGATTTTCATCCACGCAAGGTATCAGACTTACTGTCCCTATTTAGAAAGCCCAGGATAGGACCTTACTGAAAAGTTGCTTTAATCATTATAATGATGAGGTTAAACATATAACTGTGATAATAAGAGTGAACATACATGGAGTACCAACTCTGTCTTTTAACCCCCTGAACAAGTCTAAATGAGGGCCCTCCCTGGTGGCCCAATGGGTTAAAGGGCAGCACTATGAAGTAAGCTGCAGCCACTGCGGTATAAATTTAATACCTCACCAGGATGGTGACCCACATGGTGCAGCAGACCTCTGCTGCCCTGCCCAGTGCTCCTCTCAGCAATGTGTTTCCATCAGTCTGCCTGTTCTTCTCTGGTGACTCCTCTCACCCCCACACCTCTTGCCTACCCTGGTTCTTCTATGGATAAATAAATCTTAAAAAAAGAAAGAAAACAATTCTCGGCCCTCCCTGGGGATGCAGTGCTGCAGAGCTAGCCACAGCTGCTTCAGCCAGATTGGATCCCCAGGCAGGGAGCTGACCCACATGGCACAGCAGACCTCTCCTGTCTCACCTACTGCTCCCCTCAGCTGTGTATTTCAATCAATTTAACCCACTGCGCTACCAGGAAGGGCCCAGAAAACTTTCTTTTTAAAACCTAAAGAAATGCTTTAAGAGTCAAAAGATGAAATGGTGCTGCCCTGAGATGGGAACTTGAGATCCCTTGGAAAGGATCCTCCATGATATACAATATGGGCATCGAACCTGTAAGAACATCAGACTTGGCCAAAGATCCTGAAGACTTTGGTGTTTATTTCTTCTTTCTCCCTGTTAGTGAGTAATTAGGGGTTCTCAGGGAACCCCAAACTCTCATGCTCTAAACAGGGTTCTTCCATCTGCTCCATAAAGACAAAGCAAACTCTTAGTGTAAAAGCATTGAGGGGAGAAGGGGAGAGTATTCTTAATGAAGAGAAGAGGAGAAAATTCCTAATGAGAGTTTACCAAAGAAACACCCAAAGTAATCCATTCCCTCATGAGGGGAGAGGAGTTCAGGAAATTTGTGTTTTATTCTAAATGGGATTTTATGCTTTAGTAAAGGAATGGCATGATCCAATTTACAGTTTTGAAAGATCATGATGTATGTCAAATTATGTAAGAGGGTCAGGAATGGAGGCCAGAAGAATGGCTGTGGACAGAGGAGGACGGGCCACACTGGAGAAGGAGGTGAGTGGCTTAGAAACAACATATGCTACAGGCGGGTGACCTGTGTGCAGCATCTGATTGACGAGCAGTGAACAAATATATGTTCAGTGAATGAGTGGCTGTTTCTAGACTGCGGCCCCAGAGAGTCCTATTCCACATGTTCCTCCAGTATCTATCGCAGTGCCTATTTAATCACTATTTGTGGAGTGACTACATTTGGTGAGGACACAGTAAAATGGATCATGAGAATAATGAAAGAGCAGCTCTGTTTTGGGGAGCATTTTTTAAAAGAGATTTATTTATTCATACAGAACTGAGGTATAAGCCAGAGGTACAGGGGCGGCGGGAGGATTCACCAGAGACAAAGTGGAGAGCAGAAGAAGCAGATCAACAAAGTACAATGCTGAGGGGAGCAGTGGATGGGTCAGGAGAGGTCTGCTGCACCATGTGGGTCACCTCCCTGGCTGGGGATCAAACTCATGCTGCAGTGGCTGGTTGGTAACAGCTTGATAACAGTTAGACTTTAACCCCTGCACCATCGGGGAGGTCCTTCCATGGTTTCCTGTTACCATCCCCATTTCCTAGCTGATGAAATCGAAATTCACAAGCATACATTCAGCACATTTCTTCCCTGAGTGTCTATGGGATGTTTTATGCGTTGGATCTCATGGGTAAGAACAGACCTGGTGTTGAATCAAACCCTGTGTGATTCTGAAGCGCATACTCTTTCACTAGTTGTACTATAATGCTAAGTTTAGATACTCAAAAATCTGTTCTTCCCTGAACCGGCTCTGTAGTTTATAAGCAACAGCAAATACAAAATGGGAGCTCGTAGAGCTGAGTTTAGAACATGCCACAAGCCTGGACTCCTGACCTTTTGTCCCCAGCTCACGCTGCTCTGCATGATACCCGGAGTTCTTGCCATGGGTGGAGACAGGGAGCTGGCCGGCTCCACACGTCTGCATTCCTACTTGCTGTCCCAGGGGCCCAACTGCCTGCTCCACTCCGACGTTGTGCCCTCATTGCTAAGTCTGGGTTGGCACGGGTTAGAGACACTCTGAGGCCGAGGAGCTGAGAATTCTTCCTGGCCGGAGAAAGAGCCAGATAGCGCAGTGAGATGCTGGCCTGCTAAAAAGAGGGTGTGCTATTTTGAGAATCTGTTCAAGTAAGTTTCACAGTGGAAAAACCATGGAAAAACCATGACCTGACAGGAGCTCGGGCATGCATCCAGGTTTCCAATTTTTATTACTACATCTTGCACTCTGAACCCACAAAGACTGGCTTCTAGAAAATGGGTAAGGGTAAGAGACATGTGAAGTCTGTAAATAGCATAGATCAAGATAGGTCAATTTATGAACTAGATCATGCTACGTCGCCATAAGGAATACCATGCAGCTATTTAAATGAGAATACAAAATTTTATCTGTCCACAAAGAAATATGTTCATGCTGCATTTTTCTGTACAAAGAGATGATTATGAACAGAGTAAATACTTGAGGCACTATCTCATAAAATATATGAATTTTTAGATCTGCATACAAAAATGTGGAAGTGTCTACCTTTGTATTTAAGTGTCTACTTTTTACACAAAGCTTCGATTAGTCTGTTGCTAGAAAAAAATGAAGCAATGAGTATTTTGCAAGAAAAAAAAGGGTGACTAAATGGGTCTCTGACGAAATGATTAAGAGAAACCCTGTAGGATGAGGATAAGGCGAGAGAGGACCAAAGTCCTCATCAAGCTTTGTTTTTAATATTCTCATAAAAGTACTCTATTCTATAGCTAAACAAATTGCTTAGATTGAGTTCATGAGTTATGAAGTAAGGATTTTATGTGTAGATTTTGGTTGAAACATCTAAAAATGTCAGTGGAGGAAAAAAGAAGAAACGAAAATTAGCTATCATAGCTGTAAGTTTATAGTGAGTTCTAAGGAAATAACTAACACTGAAAGAATTGCCTGGGGCCAGGCGGCTATTCATCTGGGGATAACAGAAGTCTACTCAAGGCAGAGAACCGTGTGAGAAGAGAAAAATGAAGCCAGCGAGGTATTCAGGCACCTTGACTCTGGGGGCTAATGTTGAAGACACATTGCAGAGGGGAAATAGAAAACTCACCTCATCTGTGTCCCAGTGTCAAGTTCATCTGCCATGTACAATTTTCCTAGCTCTTTGATTTAAAGACTTTTTTCCCCCTCAGTTTTCCCCTAAATCAATGCCTAAACATCAATTCATTTAAACCACATAGCAGTTAGCAAAAGTCAGAAAGAGAGAGTCTGCTTCACTAATACTGTGAAGGTTGAGAGAATATATTAGATATCATACAGCTAGGATACGGATCCCGAAGTTTTAGATGGGTGTTGGGGTTGCATTGTGAGCCTGGGTGGTTTCTCTCTTGAGCCTGGTGTGGGAATGTATGACAATGATCACTAGGGTGGGGAGTAGAAGTATTTAATATAGGATGACTTTTTGAGTTTGGAAACTTGGCACAATCAGTAGAAAATAAACAATTTTTTTCCTAAGACCAGCAAAATAAATTTCCAAGTTCCTTCTCAGATCTACTGACTTATTAGGTTTTCTCATTAGTATAGCATGGCAGTTACCATCAGGGTCTTAAGTCAGGCTTGATTCCAGCTCGGATCCTTCTTAGCTGTGTGAACACGGGCACAATTTCACCACCTTTCAGGAACTCAGTTTCTTCATCTGTGTGCTGTGGATGATCATCATTGC
Organism: Condylura cristata; assembly: GCF_000260355.1. Classification (NCBI taxonomy): domain Eukaryota; kingdom Metazoa; phylum Chordata; class Mammalia; order Eulipotyphla; family Talpidae; genus Condylura; species Condylura cristata. The sequence goes on from NW_004567105.1 coordinate 11,446,488, forward strand.
CTGAGAAGCATGGAATATAATAGTTCCAGAATGTCTATCTAGCAAGGGTTCAGAGCAACGATGTGGTTGGAAGAACACATGAAGAAATTGTTTAAGAGTTGGCTCTGCAGAGTAAGCAGTTTTTTGTTTTGTTTTGTTTTTAGTTAATTTATTATGAGGTCTTGCTGGAGACTGGCTGACCACCGAAGGCCGTCAAATCTACCCATGACTACCACCACTGGGTTGTGTGCATTTGATAAGATAAAAGTTTAAAGCCCTTAGCGGTATGCTCGGTTCCTACCAAGGGCTTGATGATGTTCCCTGAAGATGCTGTTCTTAAGAATAACATAGACAAACCATCAAAATGGATTTTCCAAAGGAAAGGTGATGTCTCTGTCAGGTCAGGTTACTGTAATAGAAGATCACAGACTAGGAGGTTTATAAATAACCTAACTTTTTCACAGCCCGAGGTGCTGGAAGTCCAAGGTTCGAGATCAGGTTTACAGCATAGTGAGAGCCTTCTGCATTGCAGGCCATCATCCTCTTCTTTTTTTACCTGATGGAAAGTGAGAGAGATGGCAGGCTCCTTTCTCTAAGGGTACTAATCTCATTCATGAAGCCCCCACCCTTTTAGTGACTGAAAAAAAAAAAACAATGATTTAGAGATTTTCATTGAGAAAATGATTTATATTTAGAGTCACTTTATTTGGCTGAACTTGGTTTTTCTACTAGGCATACTAGGCAGGTATGTAGTTTAGTTCTCAAGACAGCTTTTTTTAAAAAAAAAAAATTTTTTTATCTGTGCGTTATTTATCTGTGCATACAAAACTGGGATACAGGCCATAGGTGCAAGGGCAGTGAGGGAATCACCAGAGACAGTGGGGAGCAGAACAGGCAGACTGAGGAATTACACTGCTGAGGGAAGCAGCAGGCAGGTCAAGAGCTGTCACTTTGCCATATGGGTCATCTTCAGGGCTGGGGATAGAACTCGCACTGAAGTGGCAGCTGCTACCTTTGCAGTTCTGCACTTTAACCCATTATGCCACCAGGGAGGGACCTCAAGGCGGCTTTCAGAGAGAGAGTGATATCTACATTATAAAAATGAATAAATATGCCCTCCTTCTCCCTCCCCCTCCACGCACAGAGGTGCGTGGCCGCTTCAGTGCAAGTTCTGTCCTACCTCAGAGTTGACCCACATGGCGTGGCAGACCTCCCCTGACCGCCCGCTGCTCCCCTCAGCTGTATACTTTGTCAATCTGCCTGTTCTGCTCCCCACTCTGTGTGTGGTGAATTCTCTCAAGATTTCTGCACCTCTGGCCTGTACCCCATTTATTTTACATAAATAAAATCTTTTTTAAAAAAATGAATAAATAGGCCCTCCCTGGTGACACAGCAGGTTAAAGCACAGCACTAAGAAGCTAAAGCCACTTTTGCATGAGTCCTATTCCCGCCTGCCCCGGAGGTGACCACATGGCGTGGCAGACCTCTCCTGACCTGCTCCCCTCAGCAGTGTACTTCGTCAATCTGCCTTTTCTGCTCCCTACTCTGTCTCTGGTGAAGCCTCTCACCGCCCCTGAGCCTCTGGCCTGTACCCCAGTTCTGTATGCACAAATAAATATATCTTTTAAAAAATCAAATGAATATCGAGATGAAAAAATGCACAAAATGATGAAAAAATAAATTGTATAAAAAAATTTTTTAATAAATAAATATGTCGCAAGCAAGGGAAGGCATTGTCCAAGATTGAAAATTCAAACTCAGATTTCTACTCTAACTCTAGAATACATTCATAGAAGAAATTTAACACTCCTTAACCACACATATTTTTAAAAAGCAGTAACACCTCTATATTTTTTATGTCAATAATAGCTTTTATGTTAAAGCCTCTTTGTAATGCTCTTTCACCTACTTAATTTACTTGTCTTTTCCTTTCAAATGTCTCCCAAGATAGTCACAAAAGTCATATGCCAATCTAAGAAATATTTTTCTAAGTTCTCTTGCTTATTCCAACAAAAATAAGTCTCTCTGTACTCCACAAAGTCAAAGAGCTAAATAAGATATTCGGTATGGAGTAATAAGATAGCAAAATTATTTTTATGAGTTGGAATGACATATTCCTTCTGCCACTCAGGGGACATGATAGGATATTCTTGCTCTACAAAAATGTTTTTACATCATCCTGATATCATATAAATGCTTCTAAAAACAGCCATAATAAATGTCGGGTTGTTTTTTGCCTCTTAAAATTATTTCATAGGGAAAGCTAAAATAAATATTAATTTCCTGTGGCAATTGCATAGAACTGATGACTTTCTTTGTATTTTAAAGTGTCTTACACATTTTTAAGTACAATGATATAATAGTCCCTTTCAAATAGTCTTGGCACTAGTGTCTTTTATGCATATTACCAAACCTCCTGTATTAGAAACTTGTGACAATGGAAAAAATCATTTTGGATTTGCTTGGTTTCTAGTTGCAATAACAGTTGAAAATTGTCTTTATAGACACAGGTTAAAAGCTTTTTTCAGGGCCCTCCCTGGTGGCGCAGTGGGTTAAAGCACAGCACAAAGAAACTTAAGCCATTTCGATCCCCGCCTACCCCAAGGAGATCCACATGGCGTGGCAGACCTCTCCTGACCCGCCCGCTGCTCCCCTCAGCAGTGTACTTCGTTGATCTGCCTGTTCTGCTCCCCACTCTGTCTCTGGTGAATCCTCTTACCCTCCCCATCTCTGGCCTGTACCCCAGCTCTGTACAAATAAATAAATCTTTAAAAAAAAAAAAAGCTTTTTTCAAAGGTAACAGTATTTGAGTTCTGACAACATGGTTACAATAACCCACTCTGAGAATTCCAGGACCAGGCACTTTCCCCTCAGTTCCCCATCCTTTCCCAACCTGGTCACCACCAACCTCCTGTCCCAGGCTCCCGGAGGCAATCTTGACTAGAAGATCTTATCTATAACCAGTTACCAGCCAGACTATCTTAAACTGAAGCTATAGTCAGTAAGTTCTACCCATCAAAGCTTTTCAGTAACTTATATTGCATGGGTGGATAGACAAGAACCACCAGACATTCAAAGAAAATCAGAAAAATAAAAGGAAAAAATAAGAAAAAAATTTCTTCCAAATTCAGAAGAAAACTGGGTTTTCACCTTGAGTTTTCTACCCAAACTGTAAAAATGAAGATATTTTTACACTTATGTGGACTATAAACGTGTATCTGCTATGAAATTATAATATGTTCTTTGACGATGAAGGGGAGGTGGTGGGAGAAAGGAAAAGACAGAGAGTTGGATGAGGAAGAAAGAGAGGAGGGGGAAGGGAGGGAAAGGAAAAGAAAAGAAAGCGGGGAGGGAGGGAGATAGCGGAAGAGAACGAGAATATTACTATTCCAGTGCATGCTAACTGCTGACCTATGACTCTCTTCCACACTCAATTCAACTTCAGTTCCACACTTCAATTCACACTCAACTCAACACTCCAATTCACACTCAATTCAACTTCCTGTCCTGAGTAACTAGATTCAGTTCATGTTTGTGTTGGGTTCTCCCCTCCTCCAGAAACTGACTTTGAAACAAGAATAACAATGTCAGTAGTTTCAAAGTGGTTCCAGAAAACCATGGAATAGGAACTAGGGAAATTTAAGAACAGGTCTCTCAGAAAAGGTCATATTCCAACACATGAGTAAAAAAAGCAGAGGTACGTACCAACTCCCACCTGTCCTTGATGGAGCACTTCCTCCTTACACCACGTCCTCACGTCCTCACATCCTCACGTCCTCATGTGGAGCTCTGGCAAGAGTCAGACTCCATTTTCCTTTATAATTGTAACCGGTTCATTATATTATGTTGACCTCTTTGGGCTTAGTCCCAGTGAAATCAAGCATGACCCTGGAACATTTTAAGAACTTCTGAAACAAAGAAAATAAATATGAATAAAGCTCCCATATTGTGAAAGTTAGAAGTTACAGACTTTTACATCTTAAATTCACTTCAGTTATAGAAATGTTACAGTTTTGCTTGGTAGTTGGAGAGTTCACATACTGTCCAGAAACTGTGTTCTCAAAAGACAAGGGAAAATTGTTTAGACACTATTTAAATTCCTACAACCACAGATATACTAAGAACAAAGAGTATTTTTGGAGATTAGCCAGATGGGGCAAAGGTCTTTAAACTTAAACTATACATGCTCTGATCCATGTTATTGTTGTTAAAAATGTGAATGAACTTTTGTCATTCTTTTGGCTGCCCAGCATCTGAACCCTTTCATATGTTTGGGGAATTCTTGACCTTATGAGTCTTGGTGGGATGCAGAAACGATCTCCCAGTATAAGAATTGAAAGTTCCAAAGAATCACTTTTCAAGCTTCTTTGTAGCCAAGCATGACACATGAGCAAACCTCACCCAATCAGAAGTCCACTTCCTAGCATTTGACTGGGGAGCTAGTGAAGAAGGGAACAGGGAGAGGAGACTATTGTCTCCAAATGCAGTAACACTGGCAGCAAGATGACAGCGACACTGTGCTAACTAACCCTGGTTAGTGGTGTGTGAGATGACACAGGTTGAGACATCTAGGGCTTTGTAACAATAATACACATGTCCTCAACTTGGCTAGATCTCTGATGTGGTTTGGGCTTTATGTCTGAGTTTTTGTTTTCCACTCTTCTCAGAAATTCTGAAAAAATACCACTGAATAAATTTCAGTTTATAGTTCAGTAAGGCAAAGCTGATTCCAGTTAACTATGGCCAGAAAATTGTACTGCCTTCTTTAACATTCAGTACAAGGAAGTAGGATGCTGTTAAAATGTAAAATTGATAATCTCCAACTTCAGAACTCATAGGAGCACAGTGCTTGCTACTTAGTACTAAGAAAATATATCTTGCAAATGCCTGTTTAAGATATGGCCATAGAGAGAAGTGAAAATGGAAATTAGACTGGGAGGCGTAACCAGACACCCTAAAGGACATGATAAAGGGGTCTTCCTTGAAGAGTGGAAACAGGGACCCCTGCAGGGACTAAGCAAAGAATTTACTCCTCTCCAAGGCAACAATCTCACCAATTCGTTACAGTTGGAAAAAAAAAAAAAGAAGAAGAAGCGATGGGAAGTTGTTCTTGCTCTTGCCCTTTCCTGATCAGACTTTATATTGTAATTCACTGCCGGACCATGAAGAGCAAACATAGTCATGGGTGAGGTGAGACAACTGAACATTTGCTTAACCGTTTCTGGCTTCTGTGAACTTGATACTTTAACACTTCCTCTGCACGCATATGCCAGACACACCTTGTTCTGGACAACTCCTTGACAGGAGTCTTCCTCCCGGGGGTGTGCTTTCTAAATACCAGTCCATGGGCCTCCTTGGTGGCACAGGGGTTAAGTCTCAGCACTATGAAGCTATCCTCAGCCACTGCAGCACAAGTTTGATCCCTGGCCAGGTAGGTGACCCACAGGAGCAGCAGACCTCTCCTGTCTCCCTGCTGCTCCCCTCAGAAGTGCACTTCAGTCAATCTGCCTGTTCTGCTTCCCATTCTGTCTCTGGTGAATCCTCTCATCCCCTCACCTCTGGCCTACACCCCAGCTCTTACATGTGTAAGTAAATAAAATAAATCTTCAAAATTAATAAATACAATTCAGAGACTACATTTCCAGTGACCTACCTAGACAGCTCTTAAACCCCAGAATATGGTACACGCAATATAATAACCCCCAAATAGGGGAGTCCTTTGCCTCAGAACCTACTGAAATTATTCAAACTAGTCAATAACTAAGCCTGTCCACACTGCTTTAGCTGTTTCTTCCTGAAGAAGCAATAGAGCGTTTGCCTCCGGCTCACCCCATCCTCTGCCTCTCCTTGTGGCCCTCTTTTGGAACTGTCAGCTGTCAGAAGAATTAGCCTTTCCCTATCAGTTATCTGGATATAGGGAGACAAGGGGCACTACAAAGGCTAGAGTTTCCTGGTCACTGAGTTTTTTACCTGACACAATCGCAAGACTATTCAGATTCAGAGGCAATATTGGGATTTAGTTAACAAACCAGGGACAACAAAAAGTTACTGAGGTAAAAAAATGGCTGTTGGACCCTCCCTGCTGGCGCAACGGTTTAGGATGCAACACTGCAAGCCTGCTGCAGCCCCTTCAGTGTGAGTTTGATCCCCTGCCCCGGAGGTGACCCCCATGGCACAGCAGCCCTCTCCTGACCCACCCGCTGCTCTCCTCAGCAATGTGCTTCATTGATCTGCCTATTCTGCTCCCCACTCTGTCTCTGGTGAATTCTCTCACCACCCGTGAAACTCTGACCTGTACCCCAGTTCTGTATGCATAAGTAAATAAATCTTAAAAAAAAAAACAACAAAAACCAAAATGGCTGTTTACCTCACCTGAAGCAGTGTCCAGGGTCTCAAAATCCTAAACACAAATGCTCCCAAGATGGTGCCTCCTCGCCACTGTGGACCTGGCGCACACAGTAGCCAGAAGAGGCCAGAGTCCATTTCACAAAGACAGCAGCAGATGCTCTCCAAGATATGCCCATCAGAGCCGCTGAGACGCCCCAGGGAGGCACCAGACAAGCGACACTCAAAACAGCAGCTGTAGCGACCCACCGAACAAACCAACAAGCCGCTACACTCACAGCTCTGAGCGGTGCCGGGCTCTGGGTCTCCTCCTCCCCAGCCAGGCTGTCCAACAGCCAAACGGGGGGGGGGGGGGCAATTTCAGTCACCCGGCTACTTGAAAAGCCCCCCAACTTTTCCGCTCTGAGATTAGCTGCTGGAGGCCTCTCTACTCAGAGGCCCACAAGGCCTTCTGGAAGATGGGTGTAGCGGGGGCAGAAATGGCTGACGCCGGAATCGCTGAAGATCCCAAGACGCTGAATCCTGAACGCTGAGTGCTGGGGGCTGCTTCTGCGGTCTCTCCGGTCTCTCGTATTTCTCGTCAGTCTCCACCCCAAATGCGATACTTCGTTCGCGTTTTCCCTGTGCTATTCAGCCTGACCAGCAACCTCCTCTAGGGGGCGCCGCCTACAGAAGGCTTTTGGCTTCAACCACAGGTTACAATCTCCTGATTTATTGGCGTTACCATGTCTAAATAATAAAACAAATGAAAACCACACTACATGATAGTGTTACAGGGCACCCCAATGTGAATTGGGTTGCCTGTCTGTGGGTCTTCACCTGTGCGCTTACGAGTCAATCGTATTATGGACACACTCAAAAGGTTAAATAATGGATTTATTTACAAGGAGAAAGGTAAAGGAATACCCAGGGAAAGAGGGAGAGAAACACAGGTTACCTAGGATGTCCTACCAGTTCTGCTGACTTGGACTCCACCGGACGCTGAAAACCGATTGAGTGCCCAAACGATCAGCTCCAACCACCAGGCCAAGAGCCCCCCAGAGCCCACATGTCCGGTTTTATCCCAACCTGGCTGCTCAGCTCCGCCCTCACGTCCCTGGGTGCTTCTTCTTGGCACTGATGTGATTTGGAGTTCCAGCATCTGGAGTAGGGGCGGAGTCCATGAAACCTGTACCTGTGACAATTGCCCTAAATATGGAGTTAGTTATTTAACGAGATTTGGGATTATTCCTTTTTAGGGAGCATGTAAACAATTCTGATAAAGGCAGGGGCGTTAAGTCTCAGCGCTATGAAGCTATTAACAGCCACGGCAATAGGAATTCTATCCCCCGCCAGGGAGCTGATCCATATGGCACAGCAGACCTCTCCTGTCTCCCCACAGCTCCCCTCAGCAGTGTCTTTCAGCCACTCCGCCTGTTCAGCTCCTGCTGTCTCTGGTGAATCCCCTGCACCTCTGGCCTGTATCCCAGCTCTTGTATGCATGAAATAAATCTTTAATATATATATATATATATTAAATAAAGGCATGAAGTGTAAGTGTATTAAAGTGTATGTAGTATAGCTGGGCAGTCAAAGGATACAGGGCAGATCTTAGTTCTACTTAACATCAATTAGTCTTTGAGGCAAAACACCAATTTTATTATGGTGTTTATCTCACTCTCCTGTGATTCAAGGGACTCTGACCCTTTCTAAGAGTCATTCTATCAAAAGTAACATGGAGAATAGATATCAATGGTGTTGGAGAGATTATCGATGGTGTTGAATAATAAAGTGACACAATGTGTGAGTATGCAGGACTCACTTTATATTTACAATCTCTGTAAATATATCTACTTTAATATATTGATTAAAGGAGATATTTCAGGCTATAAAAAATTGTCAATGTCCTTTAAAAGATCAGCAGCTCAAAAAGCAACATAAAGGAATAAACTGGTATGTAGAGCAACACTGACAAACTTTGTATTATGTTAGGGAATATTATATTGAGCAGAGTACCTACTAAATGACTCTATAATTCAGCAAGATGAAATTTACCTCTCCAGTGGTGATGACCTCTCATGAATATAATACTTCCTCCATCCTTCCCCAGAAAAGAAGAGAAAGCATGAAATGCACCTTGTGCCGACTCCCAATTCCTACTTTGTGGATGAGGATTGCCCAGGATGCTATAAAATCACCATCATCTTTAGCCATGTACAAAAAGTGAGAGAGGGTGGGGAGGAGCAGTATAAACTAAGGAGCATCTCAGAGCCTTGTATAGGTCAATCAGTCAGAGCCAAACCTCACAAGGTGCCTTTCAAATCCACCAGGAGCTTAAAGCCTGATCACTCTGGGAAGGCTATGTAGGCATCAGGCACTGTGGCCTGGAATGCCTGGGGGCTGATGACCGATGGACTCATACATCAAGGAGTATCAGTGGGAATGCCCAGGGTGGGGGGGGGGGTGAAGACCCCAGAAGCTGATCAGTAAAAAGCCTTGCTAAGACTGAAACCATGGCTGGGGATCTGTGTTTGATCTCAATCACAATACCAAGTCATCAAGAGGATGAGAAGTGTCTGGAGGGTAAACTCAGCCCCTGACATTCTAGATAATGTTTTCTAATTTCATTCCTCCCTTTTCTTTTTGTCCTCCTACCCCATGTAACTGATGCTGTCTGATTATTCGATCAATAAAAAGGCCAGGATCTTGCTTCTTGGCAGCATCCTGATGATGTAGCCTACTCCATGACTCCTGTTTGTCAGTGTGGTGTTGCCTGATGCAACACCAAAGTGCTGGAAACATTCCACATCCTAATCTGGAAGTTACATACACTAATCTGCAGTCAGGGTAGAAATGTCACCACATGAATGTACCTGACACACTTTACCTGTGTACTCCATCAACTGCTCATCAATAAATCACGAAGTAAACTTTGGTTAAATATTAATGCAATCTGTAAAATAAAATATTGATCTGAAGCTTCATGACAGAAGACACCATGCTGTTTTGCTTAGTACTGGCTACCTGGACCATGACATGTTCTACCCAGTACAGGGCAGAGGAAGGGAAAGAGGGAGGTGTTTTGCCCCTACTTCTGTGACGGGCCACAGGAAAGAAAGACAAAAGGCAGAGAGGCTGAGCAAACAGTTTATTGCTCTTAGACAGCAGCTGAGACAGAGCCCAAGAGTAGGGTCCGCAGCTACTGCCACCCCTATAGGGGGGAAGGGTCTCTTACATAGGCTTAAAACTTGAATTCCAAAGAGGTGATTAATCGCTATGTCCCTTGATGTAAGGCCCAGTTCGTTATCACCTTCATGTAGTCCCATCGCTGGTGCAAGACCCCGTTAATTGGATGCAAGGCCCACAATTTATTACCGCCTTTATCACCTTTGGATGCAAGGCTGGATTTATTACTGCCCTTATCCGGTCCCTCAGTAAATCTCCACATTTGGTCACTCCCAACATTCCCCACTTTTTCTTTAGTTAGGAAAAGAGGCATAGTTTCTCCATGGCTACTTCCTGCATGACTTAGGGACCATCGTGGACTTCCTGCAAAGGAATATAGGGGACCGTGGGGTGTAACAGGAGCTGATTTACTGTGTCCTTGGTTAGAGCCTGCATCCGTGCCATTAAAAAACGGACCATGCATGGGGCCATAGTAAAAAGGGCTATGACTGATATTAAGGAACCTAGTAGAGGGACTATCCAGGGTAAGAGAGGTTGTTGCAGCCATCCCCAGAAGATATTTCTTTGGGTGTTGGATTCTCTGATGTTTTGGGCCAACTCGCATAGCTTCGCCACATTTTGTTCCACCTGTCCCGAGCTGTTAACATAAAAACAGCATTCCTTATTTTAAAAAAGACATGTTCCACCCTTTACGGCAGTCAGGAGGTCTAAGGAACGTCTATTCTGCAGCACCACCGAGGCCAGAGGTGATTTATTTTTGCAAATCCTCCACAACATCTGCAGCTAAGTCAAGTGATACCTGGACCTCGTTTTTTTAGTGCTTTAAAATCTCTCATTTCTAGTGCTAGACTGCTGGAGCTCACAGCAACTGCGGTGACAGACGAAGCTAGGGCCAATCCTACCAATAGAGGAATGAAGGCTGCTCTCTTTTTCCTTCCGTGAGTAACGTGAAAGAGGGTATGACAGGAGGAAAGTATTTTAGCTGCTTTTTATTTTAGTGTATGCATTAAAATTAATGTTGCCATCCACTTCATGCATTTGGCTTCTCCTTAGTTCCATAAAGGAGAGAACTTTGAGCAGGTTTTCCAACAGGGAATGACTGGGATGAGGAAAAGGAAAACATTGATACTGACACCTCAGTAACAGGAAGAATCAAAGGGAGAAAAAAGGGTAAACCAGCTCCAGGACCAAAGAGCAGAGAATTCCTTCATTTATACAAGTATTGGGGCATAGGCCAGAGGTGCAGAGGGTGAGAGGATGAGACAGAGAGGGGAGCAGAACAGATTGACTGAAATAGACTGTTGAGGGAAGAAACAGGTGAGACATGAGAGGTCTGAAGGCCATGTGGGTCAGCTCCCTGGCTGGGGATGGAACTCATGCGGCAGTGGCTGCAGACAGCTTCATAGTGCTGCTCCTTAACCCATCACTCCACCAGGGAGGGCCCAAGATCCTGTGAATTTAAAAAACTGACATGAAGTACCTAGAAGGATTTAATGCTTAACACCTGGGCAGAGAGACACTAACCCTGGATGCTGCCTATAGATTGCAGCAAAACTGACTTTCTCTTAAGACCTCCAATTCACTAGAAAAGTGAGAATGAGGTATGCAAATAGATAAAAGTAGTAAGATGGAGGCCAGATACCACATACCAGGGAACAAATTGTTCCAGTGCCTTGTATAAAAACCAAGAGGTCTCTCTACCTAGTGCTTGGGCTGTGGCAGGCGCCAAACCCACATATAACCTGAAACCAGCCGCAGGTGCAGCAGGTAGAGACAGAAGACACTCCAGGTTGGCAGGAAGCAGTTTTAATGAACAAGGAAACTTGAGCTACATTGTCTCTGGCGTCAACACAAGTAGTTTATTATACCTCACCCCCAACACCCATGCAAAATCTCGGTTTTACAGCCTTTATATTTAGTCATGTATACAATCCACACAGGCTCGACACAATACACGTTCAAAACCATATCCAGCAAACAGCTTTTAAAAACACACATTTCCGGGGAGAGGGGTTGGGGGGAGATGGGAACACTCCAATCACTCCAGGTTCCAGCTCCTGGGTTAATTCAGCAGTAACAAGTTCTGTTTTCCCTAACACATCTTGTTAAAATAAGCAGTCAACCCTGTGAACTGTTCTATTTATACTACACTTAGTCCATTAAATGGGCAACAGCTGCTTTTAAAAAATGTACATAACCCCCGTTAATAAAAAACGCAAAAATTAGGAAAATGGTGTCAGTAGAAGTCCAAGGCCAACGTGCCAAGATTCTGTGGTGAGGGCTCTTTGGTTCACAAGTCATCGTATTGCTTTTTGCACATGGCCAAAGGGGCAAGGAAACTTTGGGAATTCTTTATAAAGCACTAATTCCATTCACAAAGATCAACCCTGGTAGTCTAGTGGCTTCTCAAAGAAACCTCCAAATACCATTCCTTCGAGGACTCAGTTGCAACATACGAACTTTGGCAAGACACATTCTGTCTGTAACAGAACCCAGGATACATATGGAGAGTCAGTGATCAAGTCTGCCTCCATTTAGTCACTCTGGGTATACCCAAGCCTTTCCGAAGTCCTCGTGGGAATGGTATTAGGAGGACAAAAAAAAAAAAAAAAAAGACAAACGCAGCAAATCTTACAGGGAAGGGTCCAGGAAGCTCTTGGTCTGGCCTAAAAATGACCCATGTAGTCTAGGAAGCTCTGCTTCTTAACAGAGATTCCATCTGCCTGGTGCTGCAAAGTCCGAGGAAACAAAGGGTTTCTTCCCAAGTGCAGAATGAGCCACAGCTTTAAGCCAGGCTCTGTAAATCCTGGCTTTCTCTGGGTTTTTGCGCTTTTTCTCTCCTTATTCTTTCAGTTTTTGTTTTTTTCCTCCACTGTTCCAACTTGGTCTCAGCAAGCTAGTTCAAAGGGAGAACCAAGAAAGCAAGTTGGACAGTTTTGCCAGAAACAGCGCGAAAGCGCCTCCCCGTGGCTGAATAACAGGATAGCAAGCAACGCCAGCTCCTGCATCTATCCCAGGCAGAAACCCAAAGACTAATTTGTGGGAGATGTTAGCTGAGTATTATTATCATTAAGGTCTGTGGCATTTCTTTAGACCATCTCATTTCTTTAGCGCCAGACTGTGAGGACTTCAGTACCGAGAAAATATAGATTCAGGATAGCCACAGAAGCTTTAAAAACTACAAACTTATTTTAGCATGAACACTATCCTATGCAATCCCTTTTTTGCTTTGCTGCTTAAAATCATCAATTATGTTAGAAAGATTATTTTAAATATAGGACAGGAAACAAATGTTTTAATCAATATATAAATCAAACCATCTCTATTGGCATTGTTAATCTGGAAAAAAGTATTGCATAGATGATAAGAACAAGGACATTTAGTCTATACTTTCAAATGGGATTTGATCATTGTAAAGTTATTCACTGACAGAATAGTCAGTTCATTGGCTTTTCCCTCAGTATTTGTTTTTACGAGAAAAACTCTGAAATTTTAGTGATTTCTGATGACTGGAAAGCATGACATGGAAGGGTATATTTAGCAAACAGGGTGGCTTATCTCAGGGTAGTTGGCAGTTAAAGAATTATAATTTGCATGCCAGGTATTTAAACTGAGATAGTTTTGATCAGGCTGAATATACGGTGAGTAGAAGAACTCCTTTTCCAAGAAATAAGATGGAGAGAGTCTTTGGAGAATAGCCTCACTAAACTGGTATGTCAGCTTTCTACGGATTTTGGTGATTTCCCCAGTTCTCCCATAATTCCTTAGTGCTCTGGCCATTTTCTGGTATGTCATGGTTTTCCGGTTGCCTTTTCTTTTCCCCCAAAGTTGGGCAAGTTTTTCTTTGTTTTTTGATACAAACTGAAAGATGCCTTTGGCTTTATCGATCCACTGGATACAAGATGCCATCTCAGGGTTGCTCAGGGATTCGTGCAGGTATTCAAACAGGCGGAGCTTCTTCCTGCCTAAAATGGAAGAACCAGGGTCAGTGCCTCTGAGGAGCCTGAACACAGAGGACGTTCTCAGGAAGGGCTTGAGGGACAAGAAAAAAGTTAAAAAGGTTACCCCCACTTACCTTCGCCTCAGGACTTGAAAGTCAAGGGTCTGTTTGACTTATTGAGGTCTCAACTGGACTTTTCTGTTGGAGAAGTCGCTAAAAGTTTTGTACTGTTCTGCACTGAAAAAGGGAAGCATGGAGCTCTTACCCAAGTCTCCATTTATCATGTGGTGAATCTTTTTTTTCTTCTTGTGTTAAATCTGCTAGTTTTATGTCATGTGTTCACTTTTCTACAGAATAACTAAACTGAGCAAAATGAACTGCCAGGTTGAGTGGTTTTAAAAAGAAATCATTTACAGACAAGAAGTCATTGGAAGGTGCCTGATTCAAAAAAACGCAGAAAGGGTGCTGAATGAATTTTGTAAAATGTAAAAAACAGTGCAAATAGAAGCGAAGTCAATAACAAAGACTTACTTAAAGTGCTTACTCTGGGTCTGCATAATGACTTGGAAAAAATAAATAGAAAAACTGGAGTGGAAAAATGCCAAAATAGCTTCATGACATTTTGGCAGTATTTCTGAGCAATGACAATGGGCATTGGTAGTTTTCATTGCTGTGAAGTAAAAATGCTGTCAGAGTTTCTCTTTAGAAACACAGCCCATATTACAGGAAAAAAAAAAAAAACTGGACGGTAAATTTGGGAAGAGGGTTTCTTAGAGATTTTACTTATCCAATTGATTAGATTTTTTTTTTTTTGTGCCTAGAGAATGTAAGTGACAGTCTATTTTGGGATTTGTGAATTAATTGGCCTTTAAATACAGAGTCCCACCAGATCAGCCAGTAGCTAAAACCTCCATAGCCAAATTCCATTTCCCCCCTGAGAAAGTAAAATAGCGGATTCCCGAACTACTCTAAACAGTCTCTAAGGAGTAATACTCTTGCATCAATCATTATTCATGCTGAAACCTCAAAGGTTTTTACAAAGATTATCTTTTGGGTTCTATTATCTTGAGTGTATGAATTGAGAAATGAAAGGGACTTACCAAAATCACAGCATGAATTAAAGTCACAGCCTTAAACAACACTGCCTTCTCATTCAGTGGGTAAGTCAATAAGAGAGCCTCATCTTTTTAAAAGTTGCTTTCAATTTTGAAAAACTGTTTTAAATTTTCATATTAAAAAAAGTATTTGTTCATGGTAAAAAATTCAAACAAGTGAAAAGTTCCAGTCTATCCTATGTTATTTCTAGGAAATGTTTTTTTCTTTGCATACACAAACCTAAAATTTAAAAATCAGAAAAGGCCCATACTATTTTGTACTTTTCCCAGTGAATAGCAACTAAATAAGAAATTACAGAATAATACAGAGATTAGTGATAGACGAAATACCAAAACAAACCTTTGATAGTTGTTACACTTCTGGGAAGAAACATTTTCACTTATTCTTTAGATTCACTGATTGGAGCTTGAATTCTTAATAATTCACATTATTACTTTTGACTTAGGGAACTAAAAAGCATTAAAACAGGGGCCCTGCCTGGTGGCACAGTGAGTTGAAGAGAAGCACTGTGAAGCTAGCCACAGCTGCTTGAGCACGGGTTCTATCCCCCACCAGGGAGCTGACCCACATGGCGCAGTAGACCTCTCCTCTCTCACCTGCTGCTCCCCTCAGCAGTGTATTTAATCTGAATGTCCTGCTCCCCACTCTGTGTCTGTGAATCCTCTCACTAGCCCTCACCTCTGGCCTGTACCCCAGCTCTGTATGCATAAATAAACAAATCTTAAAAAAAACACACACATTAGAACAAAAAGTAAAAAATGTAGTTCAGCATTCCTTCTGCATTATTAATATGTAAGGACTTCAGTGACTTTGAACAACTATCTGTTCTTTTTTATGCTGGTGCTATTTTTTCCCCCAAAACTGAATGCTTATAAGACTTTGAAATTTCGTTCTTTTCAAATGTACCCCTTTTCAGATGGAAGACTAAAGCTCTAAAAATAGAAAATGGTGGCTATATCCTTAATATTAAACTTCACAACACAAAACACTCAAGAAAAGACATTGGCTTCACACTCGGGAGTTAGCAGCAGTCAGCTATAAAAAAAAATAGTTGCAAACTAAACAACTTGACAGAAGGAGAGATATTATTCTCATTATTAAATTATTATCTAGTTCAATATCAATAATCAGTGATACATATTGTACCTGTGACTTGTCCAATTAGAATATTACTATATATTTATAGTGTTATGACTTTAGGATACAGTATGCTGTTTTCCCAAAAAAAGTCATGTATTATTAATAATCTAAAGTGAAGGTTACTTCTGATAACTATAAATAAGATTTAATTTATAATCTTACAACTTTTCTTATGGTGTATACAAATTAAAAACAAATATCATAAAAACAGCTTATAAATAAGATGATATTTATAACATTTATAAATAAAAGTGAAGATATTTTTAAAACTACATTATAAAATGAATGGAATACATTTTACACATCTCTGTACCTTATACACTAACAAATACAATAGGCAAATTCCCAATTTCTTGCTATCACAAACACTGAAATAATCATTCTAACACGTGTATACACACAAAGGCACATGGTAATTTAAGAAATTGCCAAATTGCCTTAGAAAACTCTGCCCCCATCTGCTCTCTCCTAACAGAGCACGTAGACCTCTCTCAATGGACACGTTGGTACCCATCTCTCCTCTCCGGCTTTCCTGTCTGTTTAGTGAAGTCATCATTGTCTTTAAATTTGCAAAATCAGAATATCAAATTTATGAAATTGTAGAACTTGATTTTTATAACTGAATATAGATTTGAGTATGGTAACACTTGACAGCTTCTTTATGAAGCAATAGAAGATTCAGCAAAGAAGGGTTTGACATGGTTCAAAGTTAATTATTCCCAATAGTAGGAAGAGACTCTTTTGCAAATGCAATTCCAAACTCAGACCATACCCCCATGAAAGCTGCTTTGAGGATTTGATGTACCCCTAGACAAGGGATGATGGGTCACATACTATATACCTTTTCCTCCCTTTGACTGGAGAACAGCAGATGATGTCAGCTGGCTTTCTGGGATGTTCTGCAGAGACTGATGAATATTTCCTTCAAAATAGAGATCTGCAGCACTGTTCTACAGAAATAATGAAAGAGAACATGAAGTGGATTTAATGTGTGATCCCTAGTTGATTAAAGTCAAAAAGAATGCTGAGCATCATGTAAATCCTAACAAGCACCACACTCAAATGTTCCTAACAACTCCCCACCCTCAGAAATGCCTAGTGAGAAAGAAAGAGCCAAGGGCCCTCCCTGGTGTTACAACAGGTTAGGATGCAGCACTGCAAGCAAGCCTTAGCCGCTTCAGTGTGAGACTGATCCGCGGCCCCAGAGGTGACCCACACGGTGCGGCAGACCTCTCTTTTCTTGCCCGCTGCTCCCCTCAGCTGTGTGCTTCGTTGATCTGCCTGTTCTGCTCCCCACTCTGTCTCTGGTGAAGCCTCTCACTGCCCCTACACCTGTGGCCTGTACTCCAGTTCTGTATGTCTAAATAAATAAATCTTAAGAAAAAAAGAAACAGAGAAAGAAAGAGCCAAAAGAATCATTAATAGAAATTATGGTGTCAACAGAAAAGGACACCATCTGATCCATTCTTGCATCAGAGGCGCATTTGGCCAAGAAAGGGTAAGGAAAGATGGCAACCAGTTGAGGGCACAGTCAAGTGAAGGGACAAGAGGAAGCTGTCTGAATTCCAACCAGGATAAATGGCAAGAGTCTCCATGGGCTAATTATCACTGTGGGAAGGATTGGGCTTGAATCAATACCTCATACAAAAAGGTTGTCCAGCAAGCAAGAGATCCACAATCTTAAAAGGATATATGGGGCTCTCCCTGGTGGTGCAATGGGTTAAAGCACTGCGTTATGAAGCTCTCAGAAGCCACTGCAGCACGAGTTCAATCCCTGGGCAGGGAGCTGACCCACATGGCGTAACAGACCTCCTGTGACCTGCCTGTTCTGCTCCCCACTGTCTGTGGTGAAGCCTCTCACCGCCCTGCACCTCTGGCCTATACCCCAGTTCTGTAAGCATAAATAAATAAATCTTAAAAACAAAAACAAAAACAAAAAGGCTATGTTGATTGCTTGGAAGTAAAGTTGGCAGACTTAGCAAATAGAAATGTTGGGCTTTCTGTATTTTACCCAGCAGTTCTAAGTGGAGGTGTATGAAATAAAGCTGAAACTAAAACTCCCTCTTCAAAGAACTGTCTTGAAGAGAAGCCCAGACAGAAGTTTACAGGAACAGAGAAAGGACACTTGACACAGCACAGTTGAAGGTAATGATTGAAGAAATGATACAGAACACATTCCATTAGTGCTGAGCCCCGCAGGAAAAGCAGACAGGCAATGCACGGCAGGGGAAGCCAGCCCCGAGGAAGTGTGGACACTCGCCCAGTAGTTGTTAGGGGGACTGTATCTGTTCTGCACTGGATGGACTAAAAAGCAACAGTGACATGAGAACCCTAAAAATACCTATTTAATAATTCAAACAAGCCTGAATGCGGGGGGCTGGTGATGACAAAGGGCGGTTTCCTTGGTAACATCATGGCTGAGACGCCTGCTGTCAGTGAGCGGTTTGTTTTTTTCAATGTTGTCTTTAAGCTGGGCTTCCGCCAGCAGACACCAAATGGAAGGTGAATAGGAAATTCGCTTGTTGTTGAGGGATGATCTGGTAAATAAATAAACATGTCACTCACTATTACCGCTCTCCAGTTACAGACAGGCTCCTCTGGAGGGGACATGGAGTAACAGCTGGAATTTCCTCTGACGTGAGAGTAGTGGTTGATGAAAGTCAGGTAATTTTTGTAATCTAATTTAAAAACAGAAAGAAACTAAGACAACGTTTACATTTGTGTGTTTGCTTAGATGAGCTCGTCTATTGCCTACAATGCCAGGTATAAACTCAATAAACAATCCCGACTCTGTATCTATTATCTGCAGAATAAGACTACTCATTCTTCTAGGTAGAATCTCTCTGAACAGGTGGAATGGTTGTAAGATCACTTGAAAAGCCTTTTCTGAACAGCTCTAGTTTCCTGTCATTACGTAAGTGTTGTCCAGATAGATTTCCCAGTAGACAATTGTGTCTCTGCATTCCTGGTTGGGATGTCATTCTCTAGGTTCCCTGATTTTAAATTTATTTAGGCTAGGTAACCTGGGGTGCTTTTTACCATTTATTAGGATTAAACCTAAAAAATCTCTATTCTAGCCATTATTCTTACATGGATATGAGCATGTGATGACCAGAGGGGAAGGGGATTGAATTCTCTACCTGGGGAATACTGAAGGTCTCCACTTGAATGTTGTTTCAGCACCTCAAAAGCATCTTCAAAGGCTTGACCTAGTCTGTCTTGTTCAACACAAGCCTGTTAGAACAATGGCAGAAGTCGAGAGCTATGACATTGAATGAACCTCACCTTCCTGACATGTGGGACAGTCTCAATCATGGCATTTTAGGTTGGTTAAGTCTCTGTAGTGACTATACTTGTGTTTAGCAAAGTTCCTTACCTCTGTCTACAACAGCCAGTGTACACCCACGTTTGGAAAAACCAAAAGTGTCTCAGGCATTGTCAAAAGTACCCTGGGAACAAAACTGATCCCAGTTGAGACCCATTGCCCTGCAATAATGTTTAGACAACATTCATTCTAAACTATAGTGTTCAACATACTTATAAATTTTAGCAAGGGCCCTCCCTGGTGGCACAAAGGGTTAAGACTCAACAATCTGAAGCTATCAGCAGACAGTGCAGCATGAGTTGAATACCTGATCTCCTGGCCAGGAGCTGACCCATATGGCACAGCAGACCTCTCCTCTCTTACCCACTGCTCCCCTCAGCAGTGTGTTTCAGTAGATTTGCCTGTTCTGCTCCCCACTCTGTCTCTGGTGAATCATCTCATGCCCCACACCTCTAGCCTATACCCCAATTTTTGTATGCATAAATAATTTTTTTTAATTTAACAAGAAGTTATAGAACAGGAGACTAATCTGAAAAACTGGATTAGGGAAATATTCATAATTGAACAGAGTCTGAATTGTTCACTTAAAAACAAAATGTTCCTAATATCAAAACCTCTGAGACCTAAAGTTAGAACTGTTTTGTCAACCATTTCATTCCCCTATTGATCTGATTCAAAAAGTTTCTTTTCAAAATGGAGGAGTAAAGATTTTAAAATGTCAACTTACCATGCTTCATTAACAAATTGATAATTCTGAAAAAGATTAATATTTTAAATATTAAATACAATCTACCTCTGGATTAAAAGGTTTTATTTTAGGCCCTCCCTGGTGGCGCAGCGGGTTAAAGCACAGCACTAAGAAGCTAAAGCCACTTCCGCATGAGTTCGATTCCCGCCTGCCTCCTGCACAGGAGGAGACCACATGGCGAGCCAGACCTCTCCTGACCCGCCCGCTGCTCCCCTCAGCAGTGTACTTCGTCGATCTGCCTGTTCTGCTCCTCACTCTGTCTCTGGTGAAGCCTCTCACCGCCCCTGAGCCTCTGGCTTGTACCCCAGTTCTGTATGTACAAATAAATTAAAAAAAAAAAAAGGTTTTATTTTATATAAACTAAAAAAAGTCTGAACTCTTTGATGAATGCAATTTTTTTTCTACAAAATTTCCTCCAAACATTTTTTGGCATTTCTACCACTACAAAACTTAAATGTGGGGCCTTCCCTGGTGGTGCAACGGTCTGAAGCCACTGCAGCAACAGTTTCTGGGCCAGGGAGGTGACCCATACATATGGCACAGCAGACCTGTATTTCAACCCCCCCCCCATGCTGTCTCACCTGCTCCCCTCAGCAGTATATTTCAGTACATCCACCTGCTCCCCACTGTCTCTGGTGAATCCTCTTATACCCTCCCCCCAACATCTGGCCTACACCCCAGTTCTTCTACGCATAAATAAATCTTAAAAAAAAATCTTAAATGCGAATAGTTAAGTGGAATCAGGGATCTAAATGCTTAACTTAAAGAATATAGAAACAATTCATAAATATTTCAAGTATTTAAAATTATTTTAAAAAACTCTGAACATCAAATCTTTCTATTTTAGCATAACTCAATTTTTTGAAGTGCTTAAAATATTTTTGCTCTCATAAAGTCTGAGAGCTGAAGACACCTTTTTTCTCTTATGAAATGTGGATTTACATTGTAAGTAAAACATTCCCTAGTCAGCTTAATTGTGAACTCTATGAAATTCCAAGAGCCCTGATCTACAATTTATGTAACCACTTTCTTACCTATGTAAGTCATTTGGGTTTTAAATAACTATCACACAGACTCATAGTAAATGTTCTATTTTTTTATCTCCCTATAGAACTGCACACAGGCAGACACACAAAATCCACATAACAAGAGCTCACGGTAGGCCCAGCATTGCTTTGTCATTTTATTGAACATACCAAGCAAGTCTGTTTCTACAAGTTCTTATCAGGTGAACACAACAAGCTTACTCTTAATATTGAACACATAAGAAAATGGGACACTGTCTTCTGATTCGATTCTATGTATCTGTAATCTCAGACATTCAAATTCTATTCTGTTTTTTTAATTCATTTTTAAGATGCTCACTATGTGTGGTGATAGATGTGTTCATTTAACCATTGTGGTTGTTTTGCAATATATCAAATCCTTCAGGAGTGTTATGTACCTTAAACTTACACAATGGTATATTCCAATTTTATTTCATTAAGTCTGGGGAAACAAGAAATACAGTCTTCCAATATGGGAGATGTTGAACAACTTAGTAAAAATAAGTTCATAGATTACTTTCTGATATATGTATATGGTACCAAATGACTATTACCAATTTACACATTTCTAAAGCCTTATCAATGTCTCAATTATACCTCAACTCATCAAGAGAAAGCAAGTGAAGAGCACGTACTATTTCAACTAGCTCGTTGACAAAAATAACCCCAAAACTTAACACTGCTCTTAAAAGTAGCAAACCCCAAAAATGGCTTGAGCAAGCCCATCTGAAAATAGCTTGAAAACATTATTTAAAAGTATATAAATATAAAAATAGCAAACCCATCAGAAAATAGCTAGAAAACACTTTTGTTCACTTTAATTGCTTAATATGTCTTGTACCAGTATCTGCAGTCGGATAAAAATACTCGTTAAGCCAAAGGAGAAAATTAACAGTTACAACAAGGTATTTTGAAAAACATAACTTAACACTTACCAGGAAGACACTTCAACCTTTTACAGCGATCTTTCATTAATACCAGAATTGTTAAGACAGAACTGTCAAGAACTCACTGGCAGAGTTGCATTAAATAGATGTTTTTAAGGAAGTGCTACAAAAGGGGAATTTTTTTAAAAGATACAGTGCCTTCATAATTTCTACTTCATGATGGGGCCAGAAGACACCAGGGGCTATTATTTTGAAACAGCACCCAACATTCATATCCTATGGGCCAAAAAGTGTTAGGAGGGAAAAAAACAGGCACCCTCTTCACTGACTCCCCAAATTGTCCTCCCAACTACTTCACTCCTGCTGTGATCCATCGAACACCTTAGTTTGAGATTTTTAAAGATCTGGGGGCTGGGCTTGCCCTGGTCATTTGAAGGTCCTCCTTCCAGCTTTCGTCTTAATTCCCACCACTCATTTATAAGAGGATATGGAATCTATGCTACAGTCTTCAGACCAGGACACACCAGAGGCTCCAAAGTGGCTTAGAGAGGCTCGTGTGGGAATGATCTGGTTGGACATACCGTAAGCTCATACATTTGCAGAGAATGTTTGGTTTTTTCACTCAACATTTTATTTGGGATGGTTTTGGTGGCCCTGATGGGTTCTTCTGTTACAGGGCAGGGTGAAAGTTACCCCAGAAGCCCCAAACCTGACATTACCGCATCAAAACACAACATACTCTAGTGCATAAGACCTTTAATGGAAAGGAACAATTAGTGTGCAACAAATAAAGCTTCCAAATCAAGCACCCAAAGCAGGACCACTGAGATTGCTACAAGTCTAAAGTACCTTCTGGTAGGACCCGTAGAAAAGGGTCAGAAACAGCCAGACAAGTCTGGAAGAAAATGAGCAAAATCAAAATAAAAGCTGCCATTGTTAACTAACCCACTGGTCTTTCACCCACATCTGTTTCAGCCAGTCCAAGACCAAGAAGCACATGCAGCTGCTTCACATGTCTCTGCTCCATGTGCTTCCTCCAGGTCTCCTTGCTCTCCATTCATCTTCCCTTCTCCTGTCTCCACTGCCTCCTCACCTCCACCCTTCCCTATGTGGGGCAGGGAACCTGGAACCTCCCTTTTCCTAGGAGTCTGTACACCCTCCTGCTAGCAGGCTTCCATCCCAGCCCATTCATCTGCCTTTGATCCATTCCATCTTACCTGTCCATCAGAGTGCGATCTAGAATCCACATGAGCCAGGTAGAAATAAACTTTCAGACTGCATCACCCTTAACTAGCTGTAACCTTCTCTGCCTTTAACTGCTGTCATAATTGGCCTGGGGGAAATCGCCTAAGCAAGTTTTGTAAATCTCGTGGGTGGGGAGAGAGCTTGTCTGTTTTGCATCTTCGGAATCTGCAGTCACCTTTGATATGGGACTATTGTCCTAGACTTACTACTTTTTCATCCTATTTGTTAGGCAAATATAAACACTTAGTCCTTCTGAAATGCAAATGTTACAATAAGTGTGTTAGACCATAACTGATAGTGTGAGGAGCTTTGAAACGGCACCGCCCCTGTACCACCCCTGTGTCTACACCCTTTCTGAGTCACTTAATTTCATTTGGTTCATTTATTCAAAAAATGCATTTTTCTCTGTTGTACAATTCCTGGGTCTAGAAGTTACAGCCTGAGCAAGTTCTAGTAAGAAGTATTTAGAAAACAAACACCAACAAACAAAAACCAGAGAATGAGTGCTGAGAAAATAATAATAATAAAAAGGTGAGAATATAGGCAAATGGCCATAAAAGTTCTCTGGAGTGAGAATGTGTGTGAGTTGAAGTCACGGCTAAGAAAGAGTGAGTGAAAAAGAGCTCGCGAGACATGCAAAGACCCAGCCAAAAGCCATATACAAAACACAGGTACAAAGAACCTTAACTAAAAAAAAACTAATAAAAATTAAAAATCTGGCTTATTCGTTTATTCAAAGACCTAGAAAGAAGGTCACAGGAGCTGGAGCAAGTGAATTTGGGGCTCAAACGGCAAAATGAGAGCAGAAGAAGAAGGGTTCAGATCAATCAGCATGTAGATACTTTAGGAATGAAAAAAATATGCATTTTCCTATTTCTCTGTGTATATATTTTGCACAACGTTGTTCATTTGTAAACAGTTTGCTTTCTCCTCAAAGGGGTAGTCCCCATAAAATTCCCACCAACAAGTCACCCCTGAACCTCACCAGTCTCTTCCCACCGGTTTTTACCCGTCTCCCCTCCCCGCCTGCATAAAGTCCCCGCCCTCTGCTAGTTTTGTGCTTTGTCTTTTTTTTTTTTTTTTTGTCCGATCCCTACTTGGTCCCCTTACAGTCTTATAAATATCTGAAAACCACTCAGGGTCGTGATTACCTGCTTATCCCCACTTCACAGATGAGGAATTGAGACTGAGACTTAAACGCATTTCAGATTCCTCTTAAGATCCAGTTACCAGTGGGGAACGGGAGGGCTGGCCCGATCCACAGCCTGTACTGCTCTCTGCGCCTGGCGGTGCTCCCTGCTCCCTGGCCTGCTCCCTGGCCTGCGACTGCGCTCTGGGTTCCCTCTGACCTGGGTTCTGATCCCGAGAGCGTTTCTCCCTGGCAGAAGGTCTTCCTGTAGTACAAACTTGTTATGTCTTCGAAATTGCATGAATAAAACAGGAAGCTTTCTAAAACAACATTTACCCAACTGGGTGAATATAAACGGAGCCTGAAAAGGAGTGACTGGAAGCTGGTTTGCTGCTTAGAACTTCTTCAGAGAAGCCAATGAATACATGGATGGTTTTTGACACTATGTTCTATTATAGATAAGAACATTAGAAATGTAAGTTGGGGGCCCTCCCTGGTAGAGCAAAGGGTTAAAGCACAGCATTATGAAGCAATCTGCAGCCACTGCCAGGGAGGTGACCAGCATGGCAGGGCAGAGCTCTCCTGTCACCTGCTGCTCCCCTCAGCAGTGTATTTCAGTCAGTCTTCCTGTTCTGCTCCCCACTCTGTCTCTGCTGAATACTCTCACCACCACCAGTTCCCCCTTACTTCTGGCCTGTACCCTAGTTCTGCAAGCATACATAACTGCATCTTTAAAAAAATGTAAGTTGGGGTCCTTGGGAGAGTTAAGAGGTGAAAATGCTTTCAGCAGTTTGAACCAAAAACACTTTACCCTCTTAGCATTTTAGCTCCTAGGGCTTGGCTTCTATACATTGAGAATATAGCAGAAGCCTTGAGTTCTCTCCCTAGGGAAATGCCATCAACACTCATTTTCAGGTAAACCTCCACGTGAGGCCAACAGTCCCCATTGTAGGCTCTTCTGCTATATTGTATTTTCAGAGCCACCTTCTTTTTTTTAAATCATTTTTAAAAATGACTTATTTACTTATGCGTACAGAGCTGGGGTACAGGCCAGAGGTGCAGGGGTAGTGAGAGGATTCACCAGAGACAGAGCGGGCAGCAGAACAGGGCGACTGATGAAGTACACTGCTGAGGGGAGCAGCGGGTGGATTGGGAGAGGTCTGCCACGCCATGTGGGTCACCTCCAAGATTGGAGATCGAACTCATGCAGAAGTGGCTTTAACTTCTCAGTGCTGTGCTTTAACCCGCTGTGCTAGCGGGGAGGGCCCATTCAGAGCCTCCTTAATTAAGGTCTAGGGACTCCCTCTGGGACCTCAGTAGAGCTCACACAGCATCTTTTTGGAGAAGAGGAGGACAGTAAGAGGGCACCAATGTTTCCTTCTACTCCAAAAGATCTCTGAAAAAGAGCCTTTTTGTGCATAAGTTCCTTATCCTCAGTGGCAGCAGATTATTTTAGGAAATATTAAGCAACAGATGTGTGAGTGTCTAAGTCATGGCACCAAGCTTCAGATGGAAGATAGTGTTTTTTTTTTTTTTGTTTGTTTGTTTTTTAAGATTTATTTTTCTTTATGCATCCAAGAGCTGAGATACAGGGCAGAGGTACAGGGGTATGAGAGGATTCACCAGAGACAGAGCGGGGAGCAGAACAGGCAGATCTACGAAGTACACTGCTGAGGGGAGCAGCGGGCGGGTCAGGAGAGGTCTGGCTCGCCATGTGGTCTCCTCCAGTGCAGGAGGCAGGCGGGAATCGAACTCATGCGGAAGTGGCTTCAGATTCTCAGTGCTGTGCTTTAACCCGCTGCGCCACCAGGGAGGGCCGGAAGATAGTGTTTTTTGAGAATAAGAAATTAAAACCCAGGGAAAGAGAAACTAAAATCAAATTTATTGTTCTCTGCCATTTCTGTTTAAATTACTCAACTGTTTAGGGAATTAAAAGGACAATCTACGTTATGTTCAAGAATAAACAGGATCTCTGAAAATCTAATAAATAATATTTTATAATGACAAAAATTTCAATTTGTCAAATTACAGAGATTGCATAGAGTAATCTCCAATCATAATTGTAGATTTGCCTATTTCTCCTTTTAGTTCTATCTGGTTTTGCTTGGTATATTTTGAGGCTCTATTAAAATCTTAAATAAATTTTAAGATTTATTTTTCTTTATGCATCCAAGAGCTGAGATACAGGGCAGAGGTACAGGGGTATGAGAGGATTCACCAGAGACAGAGTGGGGAGCAGAACAGGCAGCTGTACTAAATGCACTGCTGAGGGAGCAGCGGGGAGACAGGAGAGGTCTGCTGCTCCATGTGGGTCAGCTCCCTGGCTGGGGTTGAATTTATGTCACAGTGGCTATGATAGCTTGATAGTGCTGAGACTTTAACCTGCATACCAGGGAGACCCAGACATACTTATGTAATTTATTTTTGTTCCAGGAATTATAATAACATCCTTAATTTGTAATGGTCTACCATAAGTAGACTATTGCTACACTAGTTTGTCTAAAGACCTTCTCACAGTTTAGTTCCACTGACATCCCTTCCCACTCTTACGCTACCTTTGTCATATTTTTACATGTACGTGTGTTATCATAATAGACTGTGTATGCTGAGAGCCAGCTAAGCATTCTTATCCTTGCATTGTAGTTGTGGCTACCTATCTGCTATCTGTGTAAACCCGGGCAAGTTACACAACCTCTCAGTTTCCTCTCTGTTACATGGGGATCATAATTTGCTTGGCACATAGAGTCATTGTAGAAATCTAAGTGAGTTCATAATAATATCCATTTGGACAGTCCTGGCATTCAACAATGTTTAACACATGTTACGTCCTAATTTAAAATTATTCCCATGTTACAAGTGAAAGTTAAATGACTTACAAGGGAGGTCAAGGGCGTTATGTCACTTACTGAAGGTCACCCAGCTAGTGAGTGGTAAAGGGGGCGGGTTTTCAAAGCTCAAGACTTTTGGCCATTTAACCAGAACTTATTCCTTATCTATGGACTAAGAATAAAAACTGATAGTGGGCTCTTGAGAGGCTTTATTGAGATAGTGCAGGTAGTCATGACTCCTCTGCTAGCAGCTGTACAGCTCCTGCTTCACCACACCGGCGTCCTACAGTGTAGCCTGTCTGGCCAGGGACAGAACCTGGAGTAAAACCCAGTCTTCCTTTGCCATGATTGGCTCCTCTGCCCAACAACTGGGTTGTTCTCTGACTCCTGGCACCCATAATCCTAAATTACTACTGGACTAGAAAAGAGAAGAGGAATCACTCCACTCTCTTCGTACTGGTTTCATCTTGCCTTATTTTCACTTTCCAGTTCACAAAGAAGATGTGCTTGCAAGTGATTCTGCTTCACTTCCAAATTTTGCATTCTATTCCTATAAAATTAGCTGTCTGGCTAGGGAGTAGAGAAATTGCAACAGAGGATTATCTGAGTTCAAAGCAGCATGGGAAGCTGATATATTAATGGAACCCCAAGTTTCATGTATATGCCTATAATGTGTTTTAAGTTTCTGCTTCAGTTGGCATTCATTATGAAATACTTAATCTCTTTAACTTTTAGTGGAAAACAGAAATGACAATGAAAAGACTCACTTAAAAAACTGGTAGTGGCCCTCCCTGGTGGCGCAGCGGGTTAAAGCACAGCACTGAGAAGCTAAAGCCACTTCCTCATGAGTTCGATCCCCGCCTGCCCCTGGAGGTGACCACATGGCGCGGCAGACCTCTCCTGACCCGCCCGCTGCTCCCCTCAGCAGTGTACTTCGTCGATCTGCCTGTTCTGCTCCCCACTCTGTCTCTGGTGAACCTCTTGCCGCCCCTGAGCCTCTGGCCTGTACCCCAGTTCTGTATGAACAAATAAATAAATCTCTAAAAAAATTAAAAAAAAAACCCAAAAACTGGTAGTGTCTTTGGCAAGAGAAATATTTCAAAGATTTCCTTCAATGACTACTTGATCGTGCTTTACTCCAGCTCTTCACTCTTATCATTTTATAAATTTCACATATTCTTCATGATAACCCTAACCCTGTAGCCTTATACTGTTGTAGGTATCCACTTTTCCATTATTATCACTGCTGCATTACCTTGACAAATCCAGAGGGAGAAAGAGCTGTTTTCACAGGTTTTTTTTCACTAATGTGACAAAATGTTAGAGGCCCCCAACCCAAAAGTGGGTCCTTGCCCTCTAGGGAAAGAATTCACCAGAGAACCCTAGGTGTAATTAAACCAGGTGAGACCAAGTTCCAAGACAGCAGACAACAGCTGGACTCTGGGCATTGGATAGAAAGGATTGGTTATACAGGTTCCTGTTTTCACAGACTCATTCCAGTGTTTAAGGACCAAAGTGGTGGTCCACAAGCCATAATGGCTTTGGCAGAAAGTCTACCTATGGGGAGACACTGAGGATGAGAATTTCATCCTGAAGTATACATTTCCTGGAGTTTTGTCTTGACAAGTGCTGGCCCTAATACAGTGGTTCCTGGTTTTCCACTGGCACTGCCAAGAGAGGAGTTGGATGGAAGCATGTGGTCTTCGGCAGAGTAAGAATATCATGGGAGCTATGTTCCCCTTAGGGTCCAGGAATGACCCAGCCAGTGAGAAGACCCCGTTACTGACGGTGGACTTGGGCATTATATTAACCATGAGGCCTTTCCTTTATATTGCAGAAGAGCACCTCATCACCACCATCTGCACCAAATACCTAATAATCTTTGTGTTCTTCTTACAATTATTTCAGTTCCATATTTTCCTTACCCCCTTCTAATCTGGCCAGATTACAGGGTTAAGATGAGTAGGAAGTAAAAAGTAATCAAAGGCAAAAAGAAAAATCTAAGCTTAGATTTTCTGTTTTGCAGGCATGGCATAAATTTTCATGGTTTAGGGGGAACAGAGGAAATTAGTTCAATTGTGATATTTGCAGTATTGGCTGCTAATGTTCCTGAAGATCATTGTGTACAAAAGGCTCTCCATCTGGTTAGATCTAGTGTGAGAACTTTGCAGGACCCTGAAAGGGGAAAGGATAATATTATTCCCATTTAATTAAACAACAACCAACCTTAAATTTTCTGAAAGAGATTAACTTGAGGGGATATCCAAAAAGAGAATTGAGTAATTTTTCAGAGAAGACTGCCAATTAGGAATCCGAGAAAAATGTCTATTATCCAGAGTAGCTAATATTTCAGGAGGGAATCATTTCTAACCATGTGGGGATGGATGCAGGGTGTGGCATCAGTTTTGAAATCTTTCAAGAATCTCTGAGGAGACCATTCTTTAGTGAGGTACAGAACCAGATTAAGGGTGAACAGGCTGGCAGGACCCAGGAACTACTCCAAATCTAAAAGACTGCTGAGAAAGCACTGAAGTAGGAAAATGGATTGATCAGAATTCCTTTCCAGACAGAGAGGGAAAAGTTTGGTAGACTTTGGGGTAGAGGTGAGAATAAGATCTCTAATAGGCTTCCTTTGTATCCATGAAAGTCTCTATCTTACCTTCATTTATTCATTCAATCTGTTTCAGTTGAGATACAGTTCTCCAGACAGGGTTACATCAGTGGACCAAACAAGGATCCCTGCCTTTTTTTGGCATTTCTGCAGGAGAAACTGCAGGAAGTGTAAGCATGATAGATAAGTAAGTCAAACAACATAGTAGAATGTAAGTAGTACATGAAAAAATAGCTGAGCATGATGAGGTGAAGCAAGGGTGGGAGAGACATGCACCCCCCCTCTTTTTTGAATTTAAGATATTAGTCAGTGCAATCCCCTGATGCATTTAGAGGGAAAGTATTTCCTGGTTAAGTGGAAGATTGTTTCGATGGCTTCTGGAAGACATCATCCTAAGCAGCTTTATTGTGAAATATTTTCCTTAGGAGACTGGACCTTCTTCCTTTAGTTTGCTGTCATCTCTATTCACTCAGTAGAACTTATGTAGCTCATGGTGTAACAGGGTGGTCCTTAGGAAAAGGGGAAGTTGAAGGTTCCCTGCCCTACCCAGAGGTAGGGTGGAGCTGGGGAGAAAAAAAAAAAAAGAGAGAGAGAGAGAGAAGAGAAGGAATCAAGAGAAGAAGGAAGCAGGATGGAGAGCCAGAAGGAGACCTGAGGAAGCCACATGGAGCAGCAAGCATGTGATGAAGAAACTATGCTTGTTTTCTGGCCCTGGACTGGTTAAGGCAGATGTGGGTGAGATACCTATAGGGTGGTGTTTATATTAATTTTCATTTTGCTATTTTCCTCCCAGATTTGTCTGACCTTTTTCTGTGGGTCCTGGCCAGAAGGTGCTTTAGTCTTGTGGCAGCTTTCAGGCCTTGCTTTGGGTCAATCCCATGAGGGAATGGGTCACTTCAGGTGTTTGATCTAGAAATTATATTCTTTGTCTTCTGTATTGTAAACTCACTGTATTAAAGATCCTTTTCATTAAAGTCTTATCTGTTTTGCCTTGATGTGGCAGATGGAAGAATCTATTTGGATCAGGCAGGTTTGGGGGTTCAGTGGTGACCCCTCTCCCTGCCCTGTAACAATGGGACCCAGTTTGATCCTGGGTTCTGGGTTACTCTTCATGTCAACTGACATCTGAATTGATAAATTCAGATACATGACACACAGTACCACCCCAGTATCTCGGGATTCAGTCTAAACAAAGAGACCCAAGCTCAGATGCTCCTTGGCCTGACTTGAGGAGCGAGCTGGCAGGTGACAGCAGAGATCTCTGGCCAAGAAGGAGAGAAGAAATCTTCAAGTGCAAGGGCTAAGTCAGATTCCCTTAAAATAGGTCTTCAAAATTAAACAAAACAAAACAAAACATGTCATCCAGGTCCTCCCTGATGGTGCAAGAAATTAAAGCACAGCACTATGAAGCAATCTGCAGCCACTGCACAACAGGTTGATCCCTAGCCAGGGAGCTGACCCACAGGATGCAGTAGACCTCTCACCTGCTGCCTCAGCAGTGAATTTCAATCTGCCTGTTCACTCCTCACTCTGTCTCTGCTGAATCCTCTCACTATCACCTTCCTCATCACCCCTCACCACCGTACCTCTGGGCTGTACCTCAGTTCTTATCTGTATAAATAAATAAATTTTTAAAAACTCACCAAGCCATGGTGTATTAAGGTGGAAGTGATTGTACGCAGTCTTGAAGGCTATGAGGCAGCGAT
Source organism: Condylura cristata (assembly GCF_000260355.1). Taxonomy (NCBI): domain Eukaryota; kingdom Metazoa; phylum Chordata; class Mammalia; order Eulipotyphla; family Talpidae; genus Condylura; species Condylura cristata. The sequence continues at coordinate 11,477,698 of NW_004567105.1, forward strand.
CGTGTGGAACTACGTGGGAGGACAACCTAAGCAGAGAGAGCAGACAGTGAGGTCAAAGTTCAAAGGCAAATTGGCTCCAGAGCCTTCTCAGGCGGGAGTGTTCCAATTAACTGTAGCATTATATCATTTTCTTGTGCTGTCATCAATTCAGATGTCAGTACATTGTCTGTAGCCAGAGCTCACTTATAAATGTTTTAAATGATTTAATGATATTTCAGGGATATTGACTTAAAATGCACCGAATCAGTTTATTTAGGACATTTATTTGTTTCCATCTCTCCTAAAACCATTTAGCATTCTCTATGGCTTGTTCTGGCTAAGGGAGGTGGCTGAACTCTGTCTGGTTTTGGATTGAAAGCCTGCAGGCTTTAATCTAGTTAAGGCAAACCTGAAAGTAGCTCCTCACCAAGGAAACTGGATTGAGTTTTATATTTTGTATGAGACTGAGTTTAATCCAATTTAGTCCCTGAATTGGATGAAGGTAATCCCTGTTGCTAGTGCCCTTCGGCACTTCTAGATAGAGGATAACTTTAAAGCTTCAAATTGCTTCTCCAGTGTTGCAAATACAATGCCCAGCAGACATTAAAAAAATCTTTAGGCACATAGATGATTAGACAATTTGAAGGAGAATCTGTAGTAAAACAATCAAACTGTAGTTGACTCTTGAACAGTAGTGTTTTAAAATAATGTTGGAACTGTGGTATTTTTATTTCCAGAATGTATGGAACATTGATCCTTTTATAATTCTGCAATACTAGAGTATTAATTCTGCTAAAGAGTCTCACAGATTTAAATTTCTATAACATCTGTTAGATTAAATGTGATTTTTCTTGCTGTTCATAATAGAATTGGCTTAGCTTTGACCATTCAGACCTATTTAAACAGAAATGACTTAGGTTGGGCTGGAGATAAATGATTAAGGAAAACATGGAAATTTACCAGTGCACTTGAACCATATTCCTTTAGAATGGTCTCCAGAACTCTTTAAAAAGACTTTTGATCAACTAAACCTCCACTGCAAAAAAAATTAAACATTTTAAAATGTTTCATAGACTCAAAATACAAAAAGTACAATGTCACCAAATATATGCACTTTCTACAATTTGTTTTAAATTACAGGCTACTATTTAATGCTAGTATTTTAAGTTATGCTGTTTGAAAGAAGGTTCTATTTGGGTGAAAGATCACATAATTAGGTTTTGGGGAGGGAAATGTTAGAAATAAGTTTTAATACAGGGCTGATGTCCACTTTCTATCTACAACTTACTAGAATAGGGTCTTTTCTGAATTAGCTGTTTTCATGAGCTAATCACTTTATGATTTGTGAACAGCATGGGTTTGAACTGTAAGGATCACTCCTATGCTGGTTTTCCTCAAAACATATGTTACAAGGCAGGGAGAGAGGGGCACCACTGAACCCCCAAACCTGCTTGCTCTAAATAGGTTCTGCTATCCACCGCATCAAGACAAAACATATAAAGCTTTAATGAAAAGGGACTTTAATGCAGTGAGTTTACAATACAGAAGACAAAAAATACAACTTATAAATCAAACACCTAAAATTACCCATCCCCTTGTGGACAAAAGTCAACCCAAAAGGGATTGGCCCCAAAGCAAGGCCTAAAAGCCCACCACAAGACTAAAGCACCTTCTGGCCAGGACCCATAGAAAAGGGTCAAAAATGGCCAGACAAGTCTGGGAAGAAAAGAACAAAATGAAAATTAATATAAACACTGCCACAGTCACCTCCCTACAGGTATCTCACCACATCTGCCTTAACCACTCCAGGGTCAAGAAACAAGCATGGTTTCTTCCTCACATGCTTGCTGCTCCATGTGGCTTCCTCAGGTCTCCTTCTGGCTCTCCATCCTGCTTCATTCCTCCTCAGATTCCTTCTCTTCTTTTCTCTGCTCAGCTCCACCCTACTTCTGGGAGGCAGGGAACCTGGAACTTCCCCATTTCCTGGGGACCACCCTGTTACACATATGTTGGGGGCCCTTCCGGGTAGCGCAAGTTAAAGCACAGCACTTTGAAGCTAGCCGCAGCCACGTCAGCAAATTCAATTCCTGGCTAGGGAGGTGACCCACATGGCACAGCAGACTTCTCCTGACCCACCCGCTGCTCCCCTCAGCAGTGTACTTCATCAATCTGCCTGTCCTGACCCCCACTCTGTCTCTGGTGAATCCTCTCACCACCTCTGCTCCTCTGACCTGTACCCCAGCTCTGCAGGCCATAATAAATAAATCTTTAAAAAAAATACATGTCAGAAAAAAATTTGGATATGCTCAGTGCATCAATCATCTACCTATAAATAAATATAAATTTATTTTTCACATCTTTCCTTTTAAAAAACAAAGACTAATTTGTTTTTGCATAGAAGAACTGGGTGTAGGGCAGAGCTGTGGGGGTGGGGGATGGTTGGGAGGTGAGTACAGTGTGAGAGGATTCACCAGAGGCAAAGAGGGGAGAACAAGCAGGTCAACTAAAATACACTGCTGAGGGGAGCAGTTGGGCATGATAGGAGGGGACTTCTGTGCCATGTGGGTCAGCTCCCTGGCTGGCTGGGGATGGAACTTGTGGCTGTTGATAGCTTGATAGTGCTGCTTTTAACCCTTGAGCCATCAGGGAGGCCCTAAACTGACTATAATTTAAAAGACTGGTAATTTACCAGTGATAGTAAGGTTATGAGCAACTGGAATTCATGCATACACTAGTGGAAATGTAAAATAGTTAGTTTCTTATAAAATTGAGCCTGCTAGATAACCCTGTCATTCATTTCTTTAAACATAGTTATTTACCCAAGAGAAATGAAAACATGTCCACACAAAGACATGTATTAAAGTGACACAGCAGCTCTATTCATGAGACTTCCAAGGAGGAAACAATCCATATGCCCCTCAACTTACATTGTATATATGACCATGCAGTTGGATTTTACTGAAGAGAATAAGGAACAAGCTTGACACACACCCACTAAACATGGATGTATCTCAAAAGCATTAAGCTAAGTGAAAACTCCAGAAAGAAAGACTATGTACAGTAAGGTTTTATATGAAATTTAAAAAAAAGGTAAATTCATAGTGTCTGAATGCAGGTCTTATTTTTCTATAGTTTAGGAGAAGGAACTGGCTATAAAGGAGCACAAGGAAACTTATTTTAGGAATATGAGAACATTTTATATCATAACTGTGGCAATGGTCACATAACTGTATACATTTGTCAAGTTTCATCAATTTGCTTATTGGAAACCTAGGAACATATTTAAATTAATTATAAATGCCATGCCTAACTCAGCATGAAAATAAGTATGTACCCAGGATTTTAAAAAAGTAGAAGAGAGAGCAGCTTCAAAGAAGTTTTTGTTTTGTTTTTAGTTGTTCTGTCCTAACAATTCCCATTTTTACTTTGGTAGATACTCAGTTTTCTTCATGAAAATGTGATAGTGGGTAGAAAATGAAAACTGTCCTCTGAATTTTATTTTTGCCCTCCTTACACAGAATAATATAAAGAAATTATACCTCCCTCCATGTTTTTACACTGAAAAAGATGAAAATAAATACAATAAAATCAAGAGCTAAAGTTGAAATTTCTAATAATAGCTTTGTTATGAATTCTGTTATCACGTTATTGATCTTGCATTTGTGCTAACTAGTTGTACTCACTTTGTGAGGAATACTCAGTTACATATATATTTTTTAAAGATTTACTGAACTGGGGTACAGGCCAGAGGTGCAGGGGGTTGAGAAGACTCACCAGACACAGAATGGGGAGCAGAACTGGCAGATCTACTGAAATGCGCTGCTGAGGGGAGCAGGGAGAGACAGGAGGGGTCTGCTGTGCCATGTGGGTCAGCTTTCTGGCTGGAGTTGAATTTATGTCACTGTGGCTGGTGATAGCTTGGTGGATAGTGCTGAGACTTAACCCCCTATACCTCCAGGTATATTATACAGCTTCTTATATTTCTTCTCATTAATCTTTGCCATTTCTTTTCTCAATATAAGTAATCAAGAAGAATGGTTAAGAGCTAACAGCAGCTGCTCATCACAAGCTCTTGTGTTGGGACTAAGACTTTGAAACAGACTCCTTGGGTTGAAATCCCAACCCTTTCTTTGACCAGATCCAACTTTCCCTATGTCTAATATAAAAAATAATGACAATATCAGTGACATTATTTATTACATGGCACAGAGGGGTTAAATAAATTGTCCAAGATCACATAGCATTACTTACCTAAGGAAAAGCCTCACCTTTATGGAAATATTATACAGAAGCAAACTAGTCCTGACCCTCCCATTCAAAACCAGGAAATCAAAATTCAGTATAACTCACAGACATTGACTGAGCACCATCCATGAATACATGCAAATGCTAACAGGACTCACTTCTGTCCTTTGGGTTCTGTTAGCCCCTAGGGAAGGTGAATGAGGAAACAGTCAAGGTAGTTGTGCATGAAAAATAGACATGGGAAATTCTTAGTTGTGTTTAGCTGTGGGATGAAGGCCACAATGAAGTCAGGAAAAAGTCACAGAGGAAAAGGGACATTGAAAAGGCAGCTCAGGCCCTCCCTGGTGGCGCAGCGGGTTAAAGCACAGCACTGGGAAACTGAGGCCATTCCGCATGAGTTCGATCCCCGCCTGCCCCGGAGGTGACCACATGGCGATGCAGACCTCTCCTGACCCACCCGCTGCTCCCCTCAGCAGTGTATTTCGTCGATCTGCCTGTTCTGCTCCCCGCTCTGTCTCTGGTGACTCCTCTCACCCTCCGCATTTCTGGCCTGTACCCCAGTTCTGTACAAATAAATAAATAAATCTTTAAAAAAAAAAAAAAAGAAAAGGCAGCTCAAGGTTTTCACAATCATCTCAAACCAATGGGCATAAATGGTTTGCACCCACTGACACAGTGTTTTTTTCCTGAAGTTTTATTAATTTACTAATCATTTACATAGCTGTATAATTTAGGGTACCATTTTAAAAAGATTTATTTATTTATGCCTATATGAACCGGGGTACAAGCCAGAGATGAGGGGTGGGGATGTGAGAGGATTCACGAGAGACAAAGCGGGGAGCAGAACAGGCATATCTATTGAAATACACTGCTGAGGGGGGCAACGGGCGAGACAGGTGGGTCAGCTGCCTGGCCAGGGACCCAACTCATGCCACAGTGGCTGGTCATAGCTTGATAGTGCTAATAAGACTTTAACCCCAACCCCACCAAGGAGGCTCCACTTTCGAATTTTAAGACACTGAAATTTCAAAGCTTACAGTTTACTAGAGTAGATTTTTCCTTGCCCAATTTAAGGAAGCTAGATATCCATATCATGTGTGAATGGTGACTTGACAGTTATTCAAAAGACTAAGTAGACAGTTAATTCTAAGTTTACCTATAATTAACTCTGTGTTTACTGATACTCATCCAACTGAGCACAACACCATACCTGATATTCCGGCAAGTGAACAGCAAAACCAGACTACCTTCATGCTACTATGAAGGGATGGAAAGAGCCAGCTTTAGTCAAATAATGACAGAAGCAGGTACAAAAGCGTAACTTGTATGATGCTCTGAAGAACACATATGATCATGCAATGGTAAAAGCTACCACTGAGAAATGGGGTCTCCCGCCAGCTGGGAGATCTTTGGTACAGTTTATTTCTCTGTAAAATGAGTACATTGGTCTAACTGATCCTGAGTGTCCCTTTTAGTTCTAATACTCTGGATTTTATTGTGAATTTCTTGTTTTTTCTTATTTGTGTGAGCACTTTTCAAACAAACAAACAAACAAACAAACAAACAAACAAAACTAATTTAGCAGAAACCTTGGTTGGCTGGTAAGTCAGTGTGACTTCGTTCCACACCACTAATTTAAACCCAGTGGCACTAAGCAGACCCCGAGAATGTTTTTGCTGAAATGTAGGAATAATGCTTACTAATCATCTTCAGGGGAACTTTGTGAACTATGAGTAAGCATTTCCACTGAGTAAGATATGCAGGAGATTTATATCCACTAGCCAGAGGCTCTCTCTGGGTTAGAATTTGAAAAGCACCTGAAGAACATGGGGGTGAGGGTGGTGTAAGAGCAGTGTTGGGGATACCTTCTCCTCTAGCTACCTGAAATGCCCATTATTCATACCTTTTTTTAAAAAAAAAATTATTTATTTGTGCATATAAAAACTGAGGAACAGGTCAGAGGTATGGGGGGGGTAAGAGGATTCACCAGAGACAGACCGGGGAGCAAAACAGGCAGATGTATTGAAATACACTGCTGAGGGGAGCAGCAGGTGAGTCAGAAGAGGTCTGCTGTGCCATGTGGGTTGCCTCCCTGGCTGGGGATCAAACTCATTCTGCAGTGGCTGCAGAGAGCTTCATAGTGCTGTGCTTCAACCCACTGTGCCACCAGGGATGGCCCAATTATTCATAACTCTTCAGAAAACCTTTTAATGACAGTGAAAGCATTGAATGAAAATGACACCGTCACTTGAGTAATGGCACCAATGTCTTTGGTAGCTGGAAGTCGCTGAAGGGTAAAAAGGGAAAGAGCTTGGAAAGATCTGGAGCTTGGGGGACTTGACCAGAGAATACAAACTTGGATGTTGTAGTCAACATCACTGGACCAGGATGTTGTTCTAGGAAGATTCTAACTGCCAGGCCCACAAATCATCCAAAGTGAAAGATGAAGGAACAACTTGATTTCACAGTGTTATCAAGGGTGAAACAGGACCTGTCAGGTTACTACCAACTAGGTTCACAACCTCACTCCAAGTACCGTAATGAAGTGGAGTAGAACTCTTACCTGGTCTGGGAGGAGAAACATGGTGTTCACACCTGAGAAGAATGAGGGGTGTTCTCTATTTTTGCTGACAGGACTGGTGGTGTTTGTTAGGAGTTTTATAACATCCGGAAACCCTAATAGGTGCCAAAGAGGAGAAGATCCGAAACAAATGGTGCAAGACTCACATGACTTTGATTCCCACGTTGATGCCAGCGAAAGCCAATATATAACTGCAAAATAACTTAAAAAAAAAATGACATGACTAAGCAAAGCTGGTACTAAGCCAGTTCTTCTTTTTGTAAAGGACTCGAAACTTGCTAACATAATAGGAGCCTTTTCTCATGCCCATAGCTCCGTTTTCACATCCTACATTTTGCCAGTTTGGTATTTCCTTCCTTATTGCTTAAAAGATTGTTAGATATTTTGAAAGGCGAAAAGAACTCATTAAAAATTTAGATTGTTTTTTTAGAAATTCTGACAGGACAGGGAGAATTTAAAATATCAGACACAATTAAATGTGAGGTTTTTTTGGAGAGGGCAAGAAATTTTGATGAATGTTCAATAACCTTGAGGAGATTTGCCTATGTCTGTGTTAAAAATAATTACAATTTTTTATTTATTCAAACAATAATTCACTTTGTTTCATATTGAACTGTCTGAAACATTATGTTCATGGATAGCACTAAGAAATATTAAGAAGAAATTCCCATAATAAAATATACATCTAAGGAGGGACCCAGTCATTTTCAATTAGTGGAAATCACTTCTTTAATAGACTGCCCCATGGAGTGGCAATATATTAAGCATGCAATCGCTTCCCTGGTAGGAAAAGGGAGGGACTGAGGAGCCCAATACAATCGCAATCCAGTATTTATTTCTAATAAACTTTCCTTTTTTCTTTTTTTAAAGATTTATTTATTTATACATAAATACAGAACTGGGGTATAGGCTAGAGGTGTGAGGAGTGAGAGGACCCACCAGAGACAGAGTGGGGAGCAGAACAGGCAGATCGATGAACACTGCTGAGGAGAGCAGCAGGTGGGTCAGGAGAGGTCTGCTGTACCATGTGGGTCACCTCCAGGGCGGGGGATTGAACTCATGCTGAAGTGGCTTTAGTTTCTTAGTGCTGTGCTTTAACCTGCTGCACCACCAGGGAGGGACCTAAACTTTCCCTGTTTTAATTATTTATCTATGCATATAAGAGCTGGGGTGCAGGCCAGAGGTGTGGGGGTAGGGTTGAGAGGATTCACCAGAGATAGAGTGGGGAGCAGAGCAGGCAGATCCACAGAAATACACTGCTGTGCCCTCCCTGGTGGCACAATGGGTTAGGATTCAGCACTGCAAGCTAGCTGCAGTTGCTTCAGTGTGAGTTCAAGCCCAGAGGATGACCCACATGGCACAGCAGACCTCTCCTGTCTTGCCTGCTGCTCCCCTCAGCAGTGTATTTCACCGATCTGCCTGTTCTACTCCCCACTTTGTCTCTGGTGAATTCTCTCACCACCCCTGCATCTCTGGCCTGTACTCCACTTCTGTTTCCATAAATAAATAAATCTTTAAAAAAATTAAAAAACAAAACAAAAACACCATACACTGCTGAGAGGAGCAGCAGGTGAGACAGATGAGTCTGCCGCACCATGTGGGTCACCTCCCTGGCTAGGGATCAAACTCAGGCTGTAGTGGCTATGGACAGCTTCCTAGAGGGAGGCCCATTTTATTACCAGAGCACAGGATCTTATACAGAGTAAGCACTCAACAAATATTTGTTGAAGGAATCTATTGTATTGTCCCAATCAATACCAAATAGAAGACATCACTTATAATACATTTTAGAAAATTTAGAAAAAAATAGGTAAAGAACGTAATCATAGCAACGGTTGCTCTATATATTATTTTTAGTAGTAGTAATTGAGCAGGAAATAGTTGACCTTAATACTTAGTGTTTTAATACTTGGCAAAGCAATGTGAATACATTTTCATTTAAGTGTATTTTGAGTTCAACAGTGTGTCAAGGCTGAAGTGAACTGAAAAAATCAAGTATCTGCTGTCTGCTTGGCCTGGATGCTCCTTTCAAGCTGTTGCATGGCTGGCAGGCGCCTTCATTTTCACCTCTCTGTTTCAATCAAAATCTCCTTCTTCCAGGCTGTCCTTGAGCCTTCTATGTAAAAGTCTTTCTCAGCTTGTATTTATACTCACTTATACACAATGGAATACTACTCAGCAATCAAAAATGGAAAACTGAGAAGCTGACTCTGGGTGTGGAAATGAGAAGGGAGAAGACTTCATTCTGTACTTTTTGGCACAGTTTGAATTTCATTTTTAGCTATATATATGTATATATTTAATGTATATACCTTAAAAAACAATTCATAGCAAAAACAATATTAGAATTGAAAATGACTGACTAGTTTGGATTTTGTCATCATGGCAATTACTATGGCAAGGAAAAGGAAAAGAACACATCATGTAGAAAATAATACGTAAATATTTTCAGGCTTCAGATGTATGTATAGAAATGCATACATATGTATATATATGAAATCTTTTATTTTGCATAGGTCCATTCCTTTCCCAGAATCAGAACACAGCAATAGAGCTTTAGAGGTTAGGTTCTGATATCAAACAGCTAGGATCAAATCTTAGCTCTGCACCTTGGATAAATTACTAACCTGTCTAAACTTTTGTTTCATTGTCTTTAAAATGTAGGAGAAACATCGTACTTAATTTATGGTGTTACTTAGGAAAATTAAATGAAGTAGTGACTTTGTGTCACTGACTGACCCAAAGAAGGCACATGGAAAATGTATATGATAAAAGTGAAAAGCATACTGTGCGGATCTGTAAACTTCACTTTGGGAAATGTGGCTACCGGGGCCCTCTCTGGTGATGCGACAGGTTAAAGCACAGCACTAAGAAGCTACCGCAGCCACTGCAACACAAGTTGGATCCCCGGCCAGCGACGCGACCCACATGGTGTGGCAGCCCTCTCTGTCTCACCTGCTGCTCCCCTCAGCAGTGCATTTCAGTCCATCTGCCTGTTCTGCTCCCCACTCTGTCTCTGGTGAAGCCTCTCACTCTTGTACCTCTGGCCATACCCCAGTACTGTATGCATAAATCAATCTTTAAAAAAGAAAAAAACAGGGGGAAAATGTGGCTACACAGCGACAAAACTATATTTAAACATATGATTAACACTCTAGTAATTTCTAAGCATTTGGTCAAGTTTGAGTCTCTCACAAGATGGCAACCTTGGAGAGTTGAGTGTGGTATAAAATGGCGGGGCTTCTCAGCTGGTCTGGAAGGTACTTTGTTCCCTCCTTCATCTCCTGTGTTTCCTGATGCTCTTACTATTTTTTAGCAAGGTGAAAAGAGTCATGAACTTAAAAGGAAGAGATCAAGCCTGACTCCACAACAAATGGGCAAGGTACCTCAGGGTTGCATCTTGTGAAATGTAGAGACTGGCCAGGTGACCTCCAAGATTCTTTGAGATTTAACACTTCTATAAAAATGCCATGATTGTTTCGCACTTCTGGTCTCTACCAATGCAACACTCTATGTTGCTCCATTCTGGAGAACTCGGATGAGCAGGTGACAGAGCTCTGCAAAGCCTGAACTAAAACCAACCTGCTCCCATAGATATTTTATAAAAGCTAGAGAACAATATAAAGTAAAATAAAATCAGCATTAATTTGTTTGCTGAGAATTTTCACTTTGTTACTGATTTTGCGATGAGAAGTTTTCATCAGATGTGGGTGAACTAAATTAAAAATGAAAACAGATTGTTTTATATTATCAATATCTAGTGGGGGACCTCCCTGGTGGCACAAGGGGTTGAGTCTCAGCACTATCAAGCTTTCAGCAGCCACTGGACCAGGAGTTCAATCCCCAGCCAGGGAGTTGACCCACGTGGTGGGTCTCCTCTCTTGCCCTCTGCTTCCCTCAGCAGTGTATTTCAGTAGATCTGCTTGTTCTGCTCCCCACGGTCTCTGGGGAATCCTCTCACACTGCTGCACCTCTGGCCTGAGCCCCAGCTCTTGTATGCATAAACAGATAAAATAAATCTTAAAAATATTCTACTAGAAATAAGGTTCACTAGACTTTTTATCATCTATGTAGGTTAATAAAAACTTTTGGTAGGGTGTATTCATTTAGCCATTATTACTAAGAATCTTGCATAATAATGGTTAAAATGCTTTTTAAAGAGTCAAAGATTAACTTTAAAAACCAACCACTGAAGTCTGACCATGAAGCTAAGCTATCCTGAGGAGGCCGGTAGGGGGACCAGGCTCAGGAGTGGCCTGCCCAGAGCAGGGCTGGGGGCCCGGGGGCGAGAGCACAATGGACTACGGTGAAGGACTGTGGGTGCTCTGGTATGGGTGCACTGCAGTGACTACATCTGAAGTGGGGGAGTCTGTGCTTTCAAGACACTAACAAAGATTGCAAATCAGTGACCCTTCAAAAAATTTAATTAAAAATATTAAAATACTTTACATTGTAGATCTGGTGCCCTGCACACAGCTTACTGTAAGATTTTACAGTTTGATTTCTCATAAGCAAACATCTATCTGATCACGAATCAGGTAATATATAATAGAATTCCTTTTTCTTGTCAAAATTATAAGCTAATATTTGCATTAATGTTTATCTTAACAAATAACCATTGCACTTTGATAAGAAAAAGCCTGTTTAATAGAAATGCAAACTGAGGTGTTCGGAAATATTTCTAACTTTTCCCCCACAATAATGAGTTAGGCAATATTCAAAGAACTTCCTTATTTTAACTTTAAAATTTAAAACAACTTCTCTGTATCAATAATAGAGAATCTTTGTTTTTCACCAGGCAAGGAGTTCATTTCATTATTTGATACGCACATGGGATTTGGTATAAGGCAGGTTATACAATCAGGCTGTTAAAACCATGGTAGCATACCCATCCATAATCTATAGAACAATCATTTATTCTGTAAAATGCCAAGTTTCATGTACAATATATTGTGTTATTTGATTTTGGAAATGGGATAGAAACAGGAGTAGCAAATTTTATTATTTCAGAAAGAGAAATTTGAATTTTAGTATAAATTCATTTTAGATATTTTAATATCATTAACTTTTATATAGATTAAATTGTTTAGATTGGACTGTCTTATTTGAGTAGGTTTGGGGAAATTCCACATTGTCTTTTTCTCCATGTTCTGGAAAATTACAACATAGAACAATACATCTTTTTAAGTCTGAAATTATAATGCTGAAGTGAGTCATCCATTTATTTACTCAACAGTAATTTGTTCTCCTCACTTATTCTATGTGAGGAATTGTGGTAACCTCACAAGTATGTACAAGGAGTATATAACTGGGAACTTGTGTATGTACAATGATAACCAATAGGTTTTTGTAGATAGTGGGTCAAACTCCAAGTACTACAATGAATATTTATTTATTTAAAGATTTATTTTTATCTATTTATGCATACAAGTACTGAGGTGTACGCCAGAGGTCCAGGGGGTGAGGGGATTCACCAAAGACAGAGTGGGGAGCAGAACAGGCAGATGGACTGAAATGTATTGCTGAGGGGAGCAGCAGGAGAGACAGGGGAGGCCTGCTGTACCTTGTGGGTCACCTCTCTGGCTGGGGATGGAGCTAGTGCTGAGGCATCTGCTCTTGGCTTCCTAGTGTTGCGCTTTAACCCCTGCGCTGCCAGGATGGGGCCTGATCTCTCATTTTGCAGAAGAATCTGAATGACAAGTGGTTGGATGATTTCCCTAATGACAGTGGCAAACCTCATTTTAGAACTGAAACTGACAATCTTAGAAACAATTAGTGCCGCACTCTCTGCCCCCAATTCTGCAATGTATGCCTGAAATGGAGAGAGGTAATAAGTTGGATATGACTGTGGAAGTACTGTAATGCCAGTAAGAAGCTCAGATCTCATTCCCTTATGAATTCAACATTTGTAAACTCCAATATGGTAGCACTGATGGCACAGAGAAGAAAAAGAAAGGACCTGCCTGTAAGGAGCTCACAGCTCTCAGGTAAGGAAGCAACATGATTTAGTCAACATTTACTGAGTGCCTAATACATGCCAGACCATCAGTAGGTGCAAAAGGGGGGTGCTAGAGCCTCCCTGGTGGGGTAGGGATTACAGTCTCATGCCACCAAGCTAAAACCAGCCATTGCAGTATGAGTTCTACCCCATGGTGCAGCAGACCTCTCCTGTCTCACCCACTGCTCCTCTCAGCAAAGTATTTCAATAGATCTGCCTATTGCTCTGCAAAATGAGAGATCAGCTTGGAGGAGAGTTCCTTAGATTTTATTCTAGATACAAAGCACCCAAATATGTAGAATATGTAGAACTGGATTCAGATTCTTTCTATTTGACAGTGTTCCCCACTTTGCCTATAGCAAATCCTCTCACCTCCTACACTTCTGACCTACAGTACTCAGGTCTTCTATGCACAACTTATGAAAATATATAACAAGAACTGGGGTATAAGCCAGAGGTGTGTGGGGTGTGTGTGAGACAACTCGCCAGACACAGAGTGGGGAGCAGGACAGGTGGATTTACTGAAATACACTGCTGAGTGGAGTAGTGTGGACACAGGAGAGGTTGTTGCGCCTCATTGGGTCAGTTCTATGACCTTGGATCAGGGATGGAACTCATGCTGCATGTATAGTGACAGCTTGATGGTACGGAGATTGTACCACCAGGGAGGTCCAGTGCCATTTTTTAAAAAAGATGTATTCATTTATTCATACAGAACTGGGGTACAGGCTAGAGGTGCAGGGGCAATGAGAAGATTCACCAGAGAGAGTGGGGAGAACAGGCAGATTGATTAAGTACACTACTGAGTGGAGCAGCGGGTACAAGAGAGGTCTGCTGCACCGTGTGGGTCACCTCCCTGGCCAGTATGGAACTTGTGCTTAAGTGGCTGTAGTGAGCTTCATAGTGTTGTGTTTTAACCCGCTGTGCCACCAGGGAGGGCCCCCCCAGTGCCATTTTATTTCTTTGTCCTCTTAGTGCAAAGTGACAGCCCAAAATGCCAATAACCAAGCTGGTTTTAATAAAATCCCCATTTTCAAAGTTGGTTTTATCAGTTTGTGTGTGAGTATTAATTTTTTTTAACGTTTTAATTAAAACTATTTTCCTAAATACTAGTGTAGAAAAAACTAAAAGTGAGAGCATTGTTACCCAGTGTAACTGCAATCCTTCATAACAAGTCTCATTTACTTTTAGGGGCTACTAAATTATGCAGGGTTATGAATGTGTTTATTGCTGATTCCTTGAGCTTTAGTCCCTCAATTATAACTGGCCTTGGGAGATATGGGTGCAGGAAGGAGTCTGACAGGAATCTGGAGCAAAGGTGCTCATTCTCTAGTTACAGTCAGGCTGGGAAGTGACCTCGGACATTTTGTGGCAAAAACATACCTTCCTGTTTCTGACACTACCTGTCAGGTGTCTGCTCTGAAGTAGGGTGGATAGTAATTAATGGGGTTAAAGTTTCTAAATAACAGCTTTGTAGCCACTGGGAAATTTCACACAGTGGGCATGGCTCCAAATATGAGGTAATCTGTGATCTTTAGACTTAGTTAGGTATCTAAGCTGGAGCTAGAGCTGGGTGCATACAGGCCTGCAGGTAAATGACTTCCCAGGTACATTTTGTCCAACAGTAAGCCCTGAAATTTCTTTCTTTTTTTTTTTAAGATTTATTTATGTATGCATACAGAACTTGGGTACAGGCCAGAGGTGCAGTGGTGGTGAGAGGATTCACCAGAGACAGAGTGGGGAGCAGAACAGGCAGACTGACAAAATACACTGCTGAGGGGAGCAGTGGGTGGGTCAGGAGAGGTCTGCTGTGCCATGTGGATCACCTCCCTGTGTGGATTCGAACTTACGCTGAAGAGGCAGAGACTAGCTTCGCTTAGTACTGCTGTGCTTTAATTCTTTGTGCCACCAGGGAGGGTGGAGCCCTGAAATTTCTTATACTTGTACCTGCTGTACAGTTGCCCTTTCCAACAATATCAAAAATATTTACCCATTTCCCCACTAAATTATGGTTCCTCAAGAGTTAAATGGTATAATATTCATGTTTGATTTCCCAATGCTCATAAATCTACCAATGAATTCCCAGTTAATTTTAGATTAAAAAGAACACTGTACTTTGTAATCTCCAATTAGACCAAAGTCAAGATGCTAAGGGGGTTTTAGGGATTCCTCCAGGGCAGATTAAAAGTGCTACCTTCCTTTTTTTTCACCTTATTCTCTGGGGTCATTTACAGATGGATCAGGAATGTTGATTCCATCTTTACTATAAAATAAAAGGTTCTGAGGTGGGTCCCTGGAAGAGCGCTCAGGCCTGGTGATATTTTTCCCACCCACTTCCAGATGGCATGAACTCTCTCCAAATTTAGATAGAAAGACTGCTTGTAATTTATTGCATCATGCTTATTTAGCAAAGAGGAAAATTGTTTCTATAGTTCACATGGAAATACAAAGGACCCAGAAAAGTTAAGACACACTTGAAAAGCAAGAACACATTTGGAGAGTTCACACTTCTGGATTTTAAAACCTACTTACAAAGGTCAAGACAGTGTGACGCTGGCATGAGAGTAGACTTATACATTTGTAGGCTAGAACTGAGAGTCCAGAAATAAATCTGTAGATAGATGGCCAACTGACTTCCGACAAGAGTCATAAATCCATTTGATGGAGAAAAAAGTTTCAACAACTGGTGCTCTGTGCAAAAGAATGAATTTGGACTTGCATCTCATGCCTTATACAAAACCAACTAAAATGAAGCTAAGGCCTAATTGTGAAAGCTAAAACTATACAACTTGAAAGAGAAAATATAGGTGTAAATTTTCACAAGCTTGCATTAGGTATAGGCAATGGTTTCTTAGGTACAACCACAAAAACAACAGCTACAACAGAAAAAAATAGATAAACTGGACTTGACTGAAATGTAAATATTTACATATGAAAAGGCCATCCATAAAGTGAAAAGGCAACTCACAGAACTGGAGAACATATTACAAATCCTGTATCTGAGATATACTTCATAGGTTTCTGTTTCATGGAATAAAATCTGAGCAAAAGAACATAACTTCTACTAGACAACTAAGCAGATGTAAATGTTCTAACTTCGGAGATTACAGCAAATTTTTGAGGTCTCATGATTAGGATGCAAATCAATTTATCAGATGTATAGATCATGACTCAGTTACAGAAGCCGCCATAATCAACTGACTCCAGGCCTGGGCGTCAACTGAACGAGAACTGCTGTCTTGGCCATGTCACTGGGGTTGTTTCTACTTCATCTGTAATCGACATGGTTGAAAGTAAATTTCCAGCTAGCTAAAATTCTGAATTTATTTGATCTTACTGTGACTTTATAGTCAAAGGAGTTTTGAAATAGCTTTACTTGCTGGGAATGCATTCTATACTGTATGCACACTGTAGGAACTTGTTAGTGTCAAAAATTTCTATTGGACTTTGAAAAGGATTAAGCTCAATTTTTCGTAACCTGAACCAATTGATATATTCTATGAAATTAGTCTGAAGCAATATCACCACCTGGTGGCTTATCCTCAAAACACTACATCTTGAGGCTACTTTGGCCTCTCTTGTCAAACTGGGATAGGTTATTCAGATATGCCACTTTAGTATATACAATTTTAATAATGCCCCACAGATATTTTTAATAGTTATGCCATTATCCTAAAAAGCTTTTGTAATTCAACAAATTCTCTCAAATGTCTGTTTAGTGTTCTGTTTAGTGTTCATGAGCATAAAGAAATAGTGAACAAAATAAGCAAATGTATTTACATTTATAGATGTTACATTCAGTGATAGGAAGTAGACAATGAATAATAAGCATAAGTAAGTGAATTATATTTAGTGGCATATTTAAAAACCAGAATAAGAGGAATGTGGGGTAGATAGCAATTTTCAATAAGATGGTATTTAAGCAAAGAATTGAAAGAGATGAGGTAAAATTTTTGTGTGAAGGACATAATTCCATAGATTAGCAATCTAAATATTTAGCTTTAATTCCGGCTTGCTGCTGTAATTCTGCCTCTTCAAGTATTTGTTTGTAGTAAGCAGGAAATATAACACCGAATCAGTATTTATGGGAATGGCTATATCTTGAAAAACTTATGGTGCCCTTGAAATGATTCATCCCTCTTACAGAGAAATGATGTTTTAGTTAGTATCAGAAAAGATGAAAGAAATGGTCATCTAGCCTTGTGTTTCACTTTAATGTGACCATTATATAACACAAATTGAAATTTTCTATGACCGTAGTAACTGTTCTAGTCTTTCTTAAGGGCTTGGCAAAGGGCTTGGTGAAGATGGGATATCATCACAATAAAGATTAGCCAAGTTTTCCCAGCCTATTTAGAGTTTTATTTATAAATCTATTTCAGTCTTTTTGAAGTCATTTAAACTTTTTAATAGCTTTGAGTTAAGGAGTGCTTCTAAAAGTTTGAAAGGAATAGCATAGGGCCTTGAAAATAGTAAGTGGCTAGAATAAAGTTATTTTGTCTTAAAGACACATTAGACAATTTTTTAAACTTTTTTTTTAAAAAAAGATTTATTTATTCATACAGAACTGGGGTACAAGCCAGAGGTGCAGGGGCGGTGAGAGGGTCACCAGAGACAGAGTGTGGGGCAGAAAAGGCAGATCTATGAAGTACACTGCTGAGGGGAGCAGCGGGGGGCTCAAGAGAGGTCTGCTGCACCATGTGGGTCACCTCTGGGGCTGGGGTTTGAACTTGCACTGAAGCGGCTGCGGATGGCTTGCAGTGCTGTGTCCTAACCCACTGTGCCACTAGGGAGGGCCCACATTTGAAAATTTTAAAGGACAACACCTTATCATAAAACTTAGGGATTAAAAGTTTCTGAAATGGAGAAGTTTTTGTTTTGTTCTGGACTCATCAAAGAAATCAGACCAGATATTCATTAGAGAAGAGAAGACTAGATTGAGTAAATTTTGGAAAATAAAGTTTTGACAAATTTCTTAAGTTTTGATTCAGTCTTTATCACCCTTCTGTTTTTATAGTTGTAGAGTTGTAAATGAATACATAATACACATTATGAAAGGCTGTGATAGCTTCTTATTGTATTTGCCACACTTTTTAATTTGGTGAAAAGGAATGTGCAGGCTGATTCCATCTTCTGCCTGAGATTCTGTCTTTCTAAATTTTTAACTGAAAAACAAACAAACAAACAAACAAACAAAAAAAAAAAACAAAAAAACAAAACCAAAAACCAAAAAACCAAAAATCCAAACCAAAACTATTCAATGACTGGCAAGAATCAGTTTCCAGACAGACAAGGCCTTCACCAAGAACTGTGTGGATATTTAAAATTTTTTTATTCTCTACAAAGTACTGACTGCCATTTTGACTACATGTAAGACATGTGATCTACAATCAATTCTGGTTCTTATTTCTTAAAGATTTATTTTTATTTATTTATGAATACAAGAACTGGGGTATAGGCCAGAGGTGTGGGGTGGGGTAACAGTGGTGAGAAAATTCACCAGAGATAGAGTGGGTAGCAGAACAGCTAGATTGACTGAAATACACTGCTGAGAGGAACAGCAGGCAAGAGAGGAGAGGTCTGCTGTGCCTTTTGGGTCAGCTCCCTGGACAGGGATAGAATTCTGGCTGCAGTAGCTGTGGGTTGTTCCAGAGTGCTGCACTTTAACCTGTTGTGCCACCAGGAAGGGCCCAATCCTAGTTCTTTCTATATTCTACCCTTTCCTTTTTTTCCTTTAAAATCCCCTCAAACAGGAAAAATGCACAGAATGATGTAAAAATAAACTATTAAAAAAAAATCCCCTCAGGCCCTCCCTGGTGGCGCAACGGGTTAAAGCACAGCACTAAGAAGCTAAAGCCACTTCCGCATGAGTTCGATTCTGCCTGCCCCGAGGTGTCCACATGGCGTGGCAGACCTCTCCTGACCCGCCCACTGCTCCCCTCAGCAGTGTACTTCGTGGATCTGCCTGTTCTGCTCCCCACTCTGTCTCTGGTGAAGCCTCTCCCGGCCCCTGAGCCTCTGGCCTGTACCCCAGTTCTGTATGAACAAATAAATGAATCTTAAAAAAAAAAAAAAATCCCCTCAAAGATGCCCGAATTGTGCCTTGCAATTTGCAAATCTAAAGACCCCAAATAAGTGCCACTCTTTTACTTTGGTCGTGTTAAGTGTTTCTCAGGCAACATTACTGGTGTTCAAAGTGGGCAGACACAACGCACAGCCTGGAATCCAGCCTGGCTCCTGCAGGAGCAAATTCTGCAATGTCCTCTCCCCGTCGACCTCAGCTTCCTGTGTTGAGTCTCTTGGTTCTGAATTTCCCTCCTTCACTGAGATTTTGGCCTTTCTGGGGTTTTCTGGTGTTGGGTTTTGTTTCTTTGCATTTGCAGGGGGCTAATATCATGTTAGGCTTCTGTTTCTTAAATTTACTGAGGCTAAAATTCTTTGTCTGGTTTAGGATTACCATGTCCTTTTGTTAAAATTTATATTTATGGGGCTCTCCCTGATAGCAGAACAGGTTAAAACATCACATTGAAGCTCTCCAAAACCACGTTTGCACGAGTTCCATCCCCCGCCAGGGAGCTGACCCACATGGCCTGGCAGACCTCTCCTGACCTGCCCACTGCTCCCCTCAGCAGTGTATTTCAATAGATCTGCCTGTTTTGCTCCCTGTTGTGTCTCTGGTGAATCTTCTCACCCATCACACCTCTGGCCTGTACCCCAGTTCTGTAAGCATAAACAAATCTTTTTTAAAAATTATACTTATGAGCCAAACAACTCTTGGCAAGGGACCCTATCTCTTGAGAACTTGTGTTCCTTATAGGCAAATCCAACATTTACTCCATCATCTTTATGGTTGGGAAGTTGTAGGGTAGCTGTTCTTGCAACAATCACAACCCTAACTTGGGTACTTTTCTCTTGTTGACGCCAAAGAACCACACAAATTTATGATTTGCATGGACTTCCAACATGTAACCCAATACTACTAACACAGGGTCTGGATATGCCTTTACCAGAATTTTAGGAGACCTTAAAAAAAACCCCAACCGTCTAGAATCCCCTTATTCCACCCTCCAAGTGTCACCTCCTACCCCCCATTTCACTGTCACGACCTACATTGCTCCTAACCGACACTCTTCAAGGGAGCAGATATCCGGTCCCCAAAATCCGGACCAGACCGTCCACGCTGAAGGGTCCCTTTCCTGGACAGAGCCTCAGAGTCAGCAGGAAGGGAGAGGGTCCTCACGGTGGTCCTACAGGCCATTGCGACGCCCCAAATCTCGTTAGCGGCCCCGGTGTAGGCTGCTCTGTTTTGGTGGCGCCGGGCTCTTCCTATTATTATTACGTAGCCCTATTTCTTTATTGGAGAAAGCACCCTGAGATAGGTGGGTCGCCTCCACTGGGCGCTTCAGGACCTGCACCTGCAAAGCCACAGCCGGCGCCCTCGACCTACTGCGCCGTCTCGTCGAGACCCGTCTCGCATTCTTGGCGAGCGGATTCGCCACATTTTGGTGTCGGAATTTAAAATAAAAACTCGAACTTCCCAGCTTCGGAAGCACTTCGCGTTTAGGAAGACACAAGCGGGCGAGATCTCGCGTCCTTGAATTATTTTTTAGCTTCTGGTTTCTGTAGGATCTACCCTCGGCGCGTCAGAGAACTTGCGTCGAAAGTGTCGACGCGGACGCTCAGCCGCCGTGCCCGGCGCGCAGTCGCCGCGATCCCCACTCCCGCCCCCGCCGGGAGTCCGACGTGGAAGTTGCTGGCGGACCGGGCTTCCAGGGAAACCGCCCCGGAGCCGGAGCCCGAGCCGGAGGCCGAGACTGGCGGAGGTGGCGGCGCGGAGGCGCAAAAAGAAGTTGTTGCCAAGTCCAGGGCGTGTCTCTGACGGTCGACGGGGGCAGACATCATGGGTGAGGGGGTCCAAGACGGGCTCCCGGGCACGCTCGGGTGGGCTGCGGCGGGATGCTGGGGTCCGGAGGAGGAGCGGGGCGGGCCTGCGAGGCCAGGCGTGGGCGCAGACCGCCGGGGACTGGACCTCCTCGGGTCTTCGCCCGTGGCGGTGCACTCTGTCCGGCGCGTTCGCCCCCGCCCGCTCGTTCCGGTCCTGCCAGGCGGGTCTGGGCAGGAGGCAGCGCGGGTCCGCGGAGCGCGGCGGCCTGGGGGCCCCCGCTCCGAGCTCTTTCCCGGGATCGTGAACTTTCCCCTCAGCTCCCACAGCCCCGGCTTGACCGGCTGGGCAGGGTTGGTCTGGCGAAGCAGCGCAACGTGTCAGTCGCAGGATCGCCGAGGGTTCCTGGGTGAAAGCTGAGCTGTGACCCTAGTGGTCGCTGGGACTGCGTCTGTTTAGGAAAAAAATCATCCAGAGGGAGGTGCTGCTGGTGGGGGTGGCTGGTCGGCAGCTTGGCCTCTGCCTGCTGGGTGGGAGCTTGCTCAAGCTGGTAACAGTAGGATGGAGAAGGAAGTGGGCAGGGGATTACTGGCCAGTGAATGAAATTTCAACTCGGGTTTGGAGGGCTGATCAGGGAGCTCTGCATTGTCGGCACCAGCGTCACTAACCTCCTCTCGGCAGGAGCCCACGGGAAGGTACCGGTTCTTTAACTCGAAATGAAGGTTCAGATTCTCCAACTTATTCAAATTTCTCCCAAGTATTTTTTTGGAGCCTTACTTCCGGCTCCCAGATATCGCGCGCACTGTCCTGTCTTTTCCCACACCCCCGTCAGGTTTGTTCTTTCTCTTAGTCGTGAAAAGGTAGAAAGGACTTTGGCAGGTCTCACCCCTTCTTTACACTTTCCTAAGGTTCCTTTTTTGCAAACTTTTGGCCTCTCAATGGTGCCATTTCTTTGTCAAATAACTACTATGTGGGCGTGAGTCACTTCTGTGGTCAACTTTTTTATTAGTGTAACTTTCATTTAATTTTGTCTAATGACTTCTGGTGGGAAAGGGTCAACGTGCTTTTTTTTATATTGAAGAAAAATTTATTAAAAAAACTTTTGTCTTCCTTACTCTTGGGGTCTTTTTTTTTTTTTTTTTTTTTTTTTTTTGTCTCAGCGCCCTGCTGAAGCAAAGGATAATTTCTTAATGAATTTCCCCCAGGTTTATTGAGGTATGGAAGATAAGTAAAAGTCGTATATATTCAGTATGATGTCTTGATGGATGCAAACGTTGAAGTGCTAACCACAGCCCACTGGCATCGGTCCTCTTACAGTTACCTTTTCTTGTGTGCGGTGAGACCACGTCAAGATCTAGTCTCAAGGCAGATTTCCGCTATACAGTTCATTATTAACTACCTTCCCCACGATCGCTACAGTTATCTTATAATGAAAGGTTGCAGCCGTTGACCTACATCTCTCCCTTTCGCCTCCTCCCCCAGCGTCTGGTGCCTACCTTCTTCTGTCTTTAACAAGACTGTACATATAGGAGGCTTTGATGTAGCCTTATTTTTTAATTTACGTTTGTATCTCCCTTATATTGCTTTATAACTTTGCTTTATTACCTTTTTAAAGAAATTTCCCATCAAAATTAGTTTTATTTTTCACATCTGTGTGTCAGTTTCACGTGCCAGTTATATTGCTTACCAGGGAAGTCTCAGTGATTCAAAGTAGCTATGGCCTGTTGCTGTGGAACAGTCATAATCATTTCTTTTCATATTCAAGGGCTTCACTGTCCCCACTGTCATTCTGATTTGCCCTTTTCTTTTTAGGGTAGTGTGGAGATCATGCTAAGTTAGCCATATTCTCTTGATTAGAATATGAGCTCCATGAGGGCAGTGGTTATACTTCTCTTACTCTTGAGGGGATTTCCTGTGTTTTACTGACACAGCTAGGACATGACAGTAATTACTTGTTTGATGTTGAATAATAATATCTCACTAGAAGCGAAATGTGTACCTCTGAATTGAGGAGCATATTAAAATATTACTTAATGTGGTATAGCTTTCACAGGACAAGAGTAAATGTTTTGTGGACCTCCTTGACAAATAACTGAATATGTTTTCGCCTTTATTATTTTTTTTAGGTGGTTTTTTCTCAAGTATTTTTTCCAGTCTGTTTGGAACCCGGGAAATGAGGATTTTAATTTTGGGATTGGATGGAGCAGGAAAAACTACAATTTTGTACAGATTACAGGTTGGCGAAGTCGTTACCACTATTCCTAGTAAGTTGTTGGTATGATAAACTAATTATGGGGGTCTTTTGCTTTTCATCTAATATAATTTTCTGAATAAATAATTCATATGATGAAGTTATTGATAAGGTTTGAACTAGTATAGGCATAATATTGATGACTTTTTTTTTAACTGAGGCAATTTGGTATAATTTATGGGCAAGATTTTGCTGTTCAGATGTTTAAAATTTGGTTTGAGTTAAGCCACTTAACTTAATCTCATTGAGATAAAATGAAAAAAATAAAACATCTACTGACTGAGGAAGAGATAAATGAAGTAATCAAATACTTAGTAAATCCATGTAAAGAATTATAGATGTTAAGTGATTTATTTCTATATGAAAGTTTTTGCTGTAGTATTTGTTACTATTATTTTTTAAAAGATTTATTTATTCATACAGAACTGGGGTACAGGCTAGAGATGCAGAGGGTGAGAGGCTTCACCAGAGACATAGTGGGGAGCAGAACAGGCAGATCGAGGAAGTACACTGCTGAGGGGAGCAGCAGGCGGGCCAGGAGAGGTCTGCCATGCCATGTGGATCTCCTCCGGGGCAGGCGGGGATCGAACTCATGTGGAAGTGGCTTAAGTTTCTTAGTGCTGTGCTTTAACCCACTGCGCCACCAGGGAGGGCCAGTATTTGGTACTATTTTAAAAATAGTTTCTCTTAAGTAATTCTGTTGGTTACTTATAAAGATCTGAGATGAAGAGACTTAGTATTAGATTAATCTAGCACCTGGAATAATACAAAACACCTCAACTTTTTAACAGTTGTTGAAATCTTAGAAAAATATTCTCAAGGCTATTTGACTACATAAGAATAATGTTATGCATGTTTTCATTTTTTTGACCTCATTTTGTTTAGAGAAGATTATTACATTTAAATTAAGTTTAAGAACTTGTAGTTCACACAAGAGTATTTAGATTGTCTTTAGTCTGTCCACTTAGGTTTTCCGTATTTAGTAGTATTGGTTTCCACCTGAAAAAAAGTCTACTTTTTATGAAAGCAGACTTTTTGATCCTTATTTGTGGGATCTGTTATTTCTGCCGCCTTCAAAAACTTCGTTCCCTTGAGCTTTGCTTCACAAGTCTCCCATCTGTGCTGCAGTAAGTCTCGTGTCCTGCCCTGCAGAGCACAGTGCGGTAGATCTTATTTCACTGAATGAAACCTTCCCCACACTTTTGTCTTTTGATATAAATATATTGTTCCTAATAGTGAAGATGGCGATCACGCTCCTATTTAATTCTGAGGCACACATCATGAGTTTGCTGTATAGCTTTTCACTAAGCTATAGGCATACTTGCCAAATAGTGCAAGCGTCATTTGCCAACAGAGACTTACATCTAAAGCAAAAATTGTCCATTTATAGCTATAAGTTACTTCTTTCTTGGCTTTGTAAAAACTTGTGAAATCTTAGTTTTGAAGTAGTGACTGAAATTTTTCAGTGTCCTCTTCTCCCCTCCTTACATTCCATTCGGTGAACATAGTGGTATTGCCTCAGCATGTGGTGCGAGAGCTCCGCTTCGTAGGATGCCAGAAAAAGGGGTATGACACCCCTTTTCACCGTTGACCATCCCAAAACATAAGGTTTCTGGCTGAGCTCCTGAGGAAGTGAGTCTTCAGAGGTTGTGTGACGTTGCCGGCATCAGTGAGCGCAACTTTCACAAAGCGGTAGCAGGTTCGCCCTGCCCTAAGTTGGAGCCCAGCACCTCAGCTTTCTTGGTTTTATCAGCTGTTTACATGCTACCTGTTCAAATTCCATTTTTTGGTAATATATCTACAAACTGTCCTTTTCATACAGCTTTCTGAATACTGTTTGCCAGGATGGTATTATGAGCAGAGTTTCATGGAATAGTGTTTGCACTGTACTAACATGCTATATTCAGAGGTGGCCAGTTTCTTCCATGACCAGTCTGCAGGGCTGAATTTTGTTTGTTGATTTTGTGTGTGTGTGTTTGTTGATTATAGCAGCATACCTTCTTGTATTATGAGGAATATTATCTCAGTATTATAGTAAACAGTATCTCAGTAGTATGATTCAGTAATTATTAGTTGCTGAAACTCAATTAGATTGGATACTTAGAAGGTAGAATGTGTAAGTCTGTTTATACTATTGATTTGATTTCTCTTCCAGCTATTGGATTTAATGTTGAAACAGTAACATACAAAAACCTTAAATTCCAAGTCTGGGATTTAGGAGGACAGACAAGTATCAGGTATGGCAAATACCACATTATTTTGTGATATTTAATGCTTATTGGCTCTTTAAGGTTTATAGCAAACATTTTTTTCTAAATGGGAACCACCTAGTTTAAAATGAGATAAAACTGCTTATACTTTAAAGTGAATAAAATCTAAGGAAACTAGTTTTTCAGATATTAAATGATTTAAGGTCTGAAAAGTCTTTTCATGAAAATCTCAACACCTAATTACTTCAGTAGTTTTTAACTAAAATGGGCCATCCTTTAGTTCTTTTCAGCCTCTTCCTCTGTGACACACGTTTTAGATTTCATAATGGTACTTTGCAGGTTCACCGTAGTGGGCTAATGTGAGGATGATACCCTCGGGAACTTGGGTCCCCTGGACAGCATTCTGTGCGTGACCTGGCAGCTGTGTGTGTTAGGTGGTTGATGGTGGTTAAAAGATTAATAGTCCATCCCCTTCACCTCCTGTCACTGTGCAACTTATTTTCTTGCATAATTTTTAAATTTATTTCTGATTTTAGCCATTTCTGCTACTTGGTATCTTCAATGATCAGTTTAACCTATTATACAAAATCACATTAATATTTTTAAGAAAATACTCATTTTAAAGGGGTTTCTAGTTAAAAGATTTGAAAGATGTAATGATCAGGTAGACCTTTGTATATTTTTTTATATGAACATTAGTGTCTCTGCTGAAAGTCTGAATTCATTCTCAGACTCTTTGGTCCTGTGATGCAATATCTATCAACATTCTTTTAATCCTCTTTAATCTTTCTGATTTATGTTGGCATTGATTCTTGCACAGCTGGGGCAGAATTGGCGTTATCATCCCTCCCCATCATTGCCAAATTCTGACATGTAAATTAACATATTAGTTTCTTCTCTCAAGTAATAGCAGTTTCCTTTTTCTGAATTTTCCTTAGGCCATACTGGAGATGTTATTATTCCAATACAGATGCAGTCATTTATGTAGTTGACAGTTGTGACCGAGACCGAATTGGCATTTCCAAATCAGAGTTGGTTGCCATGTTGGAGGTAAGAAAACTTAAAATGTGGGGAAATGGCTACATTTGCTTATTGTATGCAGGAATAATTAAAAGAAAAGCAGTGACACTGTACCTCTAATACCTTTAGTATTATATGATTTTTTAAATACTTATTTATTTGTGCATAAAAGAACTGGGGTATAGGCCAGAGGTGTGGGGGATGAAAGGATTCACCAGAGACAGTGGGGAGCAGATCAGGCAGATCAACGAGGGGAGAAGCAGGCAAGATAGGAGAGGGTTGCTGAGATAGGAGAGGGCTGCCGCACCATGTGGGTCAGCTGCGATGGAACAGACGCAGGCAGTAGTGGCTGGTGATAGCTTGCTAGCCCTGACACTTTAACCCCTGTTCTACCAGGGAGGCCCAGTAAACACATTTTAAATAATGGAAATAAACAATACATGGCACAAAGATTTTTATAGATTGACTCTGTCACTTGGGTTTCTCTAATAGTCAAGTGAAAAGAATCTTAATAGTAATACTAGAAAAGTCATATCATTTCTGGTGCATGCATTCATGGTATATAGAGTGTTTTTATTTTTTCTGGGAAAATGATGGTTTGAAAAAGGATTCATGACTTAATATTAAGTATTAAACTTAATATTAAGTTTTTTTAAAGCAGGATATGGAACTGTGAACTTAAATGTATAGATGTATTTACTAAATATAGTATCTGTTACAGTAGGTAAATGTGATTGTGTTTGTGATGTAGGATTGTGGTGAAGGTTTTCTATTTCCCTACAACTTCAATTTCTATATTAATAATTAGAAAACATACTTTTAAAAATATGATTTGGCATTTCTAAACTCAAGGGAGCAAATTGACTAACAGAAATTAAATATGTTCTATTTTATTTAGGAAGAAGAACTAAGAAAAGCTATATTGGTGGTGTTTGCAAATAAGCAGGACATGGAACAAGCCATGACTCCCTCGGAGATGGCAAATTCACTTGGGTTACCTGCTTTGAAGGACCGAAAATGGCAGATATTCAAAACTTCAGCAACCAAAGGCACTGGGCTGGATGAGGCAATGGAATGGTAAGTGACATGTTTCTAGAAGCCACCTGTACATGCATGCGCAGAAATTCTCCTTAGTCTTAAATATAAAATTTAGAGCCCTTTCAGCCTTTCTCCTTCTTATTTTCAGGAGCTTCAGCCTTTGTTTTAGTTACATTTACCTGATTATTGTTACTTAAATAAGCCAAGTCTCTCCTGTTTTGCTCCCTGCCTGACCTCCAACTCCTTACCTTCAGGAATTAGGTGAAGGCCTTTTTCTCTTATGACTTCCCTGCATAAATCTGTGCCCACTTCCTCATCAATTGTAGTTCAGTGACCTATTACTTATACTCACAATTTTTTGGTTTACTTTTTTGTTTGATTTGTGCATTAATTTATCAGCTCCTTGGGACTGGGACTAGTTTTCACTTCTGAATTAGCAACAGCTGGCCTGTCAGTAGTAGAGGCAGCCCAGAAATAGATATTTAGTTTTTTAAAAATTATTATTCAAAGTATAAAATGCAAGACCTCATGGAAACTGAGTTCATAATCTCATTCCTTTAACATAACCCTAGTCTGCATTATTTTAAGTGCTTTGGACTTTTTCTCTGGTATAAAATTGATATTGTGAGTGATAATGCTCTGTACCTGTAAGTTTGAAGTTGAGTTTATGAAACTCTTTATTTTCTTTTAACAGGTTAGTTGAAACATTAAAGAGCAGACAGTAAAGTCAGCCACTTCTCTGGAAAGAGGAACATCGCGTATCCCTTTGGAGTCACTTGTGCTCTACACTACTAAATACTGACTGCACCATTTGTAATAAATATAAGAGTATTTAGTTGGAGGGTTAACTCATTGTGATTGAACCAGCTGAATATCTTTTCTGTGTAATATAAATATCCCTGCCTTGCTTTCTTGTGTTAAGGTTATATATTCTATTTGTATGGAATTCATATTCAAATGCAGTCCTATTAAAGATGTGCTCTTATTGAGGTTAAAAAAAAAACTTCCTATTTTTTAATTAGTGATTGTAGCTTGTTTGTATTAACACTAATAAATTTTTTAACTCAGATTTCCCTCCTTCCCCAAAATGAATTTTTTCCAAAGATCAGACTTAATAGATAGAGTAGGGTAGGAATATAGTGCGGGTAATTTGGTCTTCATTTGCTTAATGACCATTTTATTTAAGTTGTTTCATTTAAAAGCATTTGGTTATGGGCATGAAGCTTGTAGTTAGCTGCACTCTTACCTGTAATTGTCATTTTATAAGTGCTTTATAGTTGTCACAGAAAGATTTTACACATACTCATCTAGTCGATGTGTACAGGAATCCTGCGACTTAAGAGTTAGAGCAGGCTGTGCTGTCTCCTTTTTATAGACTTGGACCTGAGGTTGACTTGGCCAGGGTCGCCCGCTAGTGAGGTGGGTAGAAGCTTCAAAGCAAGACTTCTGAGTCGAAGCTTGTCCTGTAAACACCTTAAATTTCTGAAAATGCTAATATGGTTATATAGATAACCTAATCCTTAAATAAAATTATATAAGTTGAAATCGACATAAAACACTCAAAGTAATGTCCATAAATTTATCCATGCTAGTAGACATAGAAAAAGGCTTAAATTGATATATAATAGAATTCATAGCACATTAAACGAACTCTTAAAAAGGCTGTATTTTGAAAAACGTTGTGAGACATCTGTATTGTCTTAGATTTATCTATAGTTGGACATGTAAATTAAGTGAAAAGTCAGAATTTTATTCTATGAGGAGAAATTAAACAATTCATTTTAGAGATTAGATTTCCTGTTAGGTTATCAGAGACATTTAGAAAAAAATTATGTTCCAAAGAATTTTTGAAATTAAATTACCCAGCCCACCACAGGAGTAGCGAGAGTGAGGGGTGAATATAGTTCTTAGTAAATACTAACATAGGGTGGATTTTTTTCAATTTTCAATTAGACAGCCAGTATTATAAAAACCAGATGTTGGCAAAGAGAAGTTTGCAACTGTTGTGACCGTCAGAATCAGAACAGCACTGGCTTTATTTCCTGTCCCCACCACTGCCCTTCAGATGTTGACTTGTGGCTCTTCCCTCACACTTTTGGTTATTCTGAGTGCAGGTGAATGTTGGCTTTCTCTTCTCACCTGCAGGATTTTCCTCTTATTTTGGTCTCCTTGAAATCTTTTTTGGAGATGTGCTTCTGAGAACCTACTACTAACTGGGCCTAGCAGTGTGTTATAGGTCACTCCTGATGGGCAGGCTGCCCTCAACTCTGTCTCTAGAAGCCAAGTGTCTGGCTCAGTACACCACCTCAGAATGTGTTTATGGTTGAAATAGTATTTGCGGGCTCAGAGAATAGTATTCCTAAGTTTAATACTGGGCCCTCCCGCTGGTCAAGAGCATGAGCTGTTGCTGGGCTTGTTCCCAGGTAGCTGAGTCTCCCCAGCAGCTCAGGAATACTGTGAGTCCAGAATGGGCAAGTGAACTCCTGGCAGAAAGGTGCTGCCAGGACCTGGCATGTAGCCCTTGCCATCTTGCGTACTGAGGGCACAAGAAGCTGTGGTGGAGTGAGTGCTAGGATGATCCTAATCCCTCTGGCTGATGACAAAGGCTAGGATGGGGAAGAGTGTACACTCACCTTCATACGGTATCAATTACAGAGCTTTGTGTGTACAGGAATGATACAGGAGTTTGAATATTGATATTTACAAAATAATCTCGAGTTCTGTTTGTGAAAATGGGAGAGTACCATATTTGAAATCAGAACAGAAGTGAGTTGTAGGCACAAATGACTTAAGAGTTTTCCAGAAGACTTGGACAAACATGAAAGGTGTCTGTCAGCTCCAGGAATCTATTTTATAAGTCTGGTTGGTAGTTGTGCTATGTCATGTGATCGTACTGTAAAAAATGAGAAATTGAGAGTGGTGGTTACTTCTGTGATGTGAATACCTGAGATGCACTTTAAACTGTTGAAATGTAAACTGAGGGCAGTGGGCCATACCTTATTTACTGTTAGTGTCCCCTGCATTAGTGTGGTGCACCTGGTACATAGTAGGCACTCAATAAATATTCGCTGATTAAAACAAAGCCGTGCTCCATAGTCCTGAGATTTGTTTGAACTTTACCTTAGTATTAACTTTGATTTTTAAAATTTTGATGAAACAAAACATGCACTTACTTGAACTCACTTAGAATGAATGGAAAGGAGCCCTCTGAGATGTGCTGTTTATCCTTCTGGCACATTACACACCTCCTGCAGACATGAGACGCAATCCATATCCAAAACATGCTAAAGGTCCTCAAAGTCCGAACTTTCGATTCCTAGGCTGCATACAATACTATCCTGACTTCATAATCACAAATTATAAAGAGCATGGGCTTTCAATCCTAACTTGAATCCTTCTTCTTATGGTCCAATCCATGCCATCCTTAGGAAATGAGACTGTTTACTCATTCATTAAACAATTTTAGGAGGTTCTCAGGAATAAAATGGGGATGTACAACATGAATGCAGAGAACCTGGCACACAGATGGATTGTTCCTCTCTTCCAAGTGTATTAGGCAGTAAAGAGTTACATTGCTTCCACATCAAGACAAGTGTGAGGTAAAAGATGCCAGATAGTTGAACTAAGATGCTTCCAAATTGTTTTTCAAGGTGGCTTGTAGAGTTCCCACTGCTCTAATACGCTTGTCAGCATTTCCTGTTGTCAGCTTTACTAATTTGAAGGGTTCAAAAGGAATCTCACTCAGGTATTAATTTGAATTTTCCTACCAGTGAGGTTTACTACAGGAATAACTAAACATAACAACCAGACATAGTTGATGCAGAAGGACCCACACCCCCTGCCCAGACAGTAACCCTCTAGTCTCTGTGTGGGGAGATCCTGAATCTACTGACAAACGGCCAGGGTGAAACATGGGTAGCTCAATACTTAAGAACTGATACAACCACATATCCCAAATGTTAAGGACCATTAATATTTCTATTGTTACTGGGTTACTTTTGCTGGTTCCTGTCTATGACTCTGTATATATATTCATTATATGGCCTGGGAACTACTAATCCTCTCAATATGTTATGCGCCATGGCCCAGTTGTGTCTTTTCATAAATGGGAGTTCCTCAATGAAGTGGAATTTATTAACGTGTTCCCTCGTTAATAAATTGTGTCTTAGCTGACAAGGAAAGCCCCCTTTCTCGTTCTTTTTTTAAAGCACTTCATGGTTATTCTCAGCTTACTATCTTCTACATACACTGTAGAATCAGCTCATTCGCTGCATTTAACCAGTGGTGCCCAGTATGGGAAGAAATAACGTGCCTCTGAATCTTCCTTCTCATGAACATGGTTGTATTTCTCCATTTGTGCAGTTCTGTCTTTGGATGAAGCTTCATTTCCTCCATCCACGAAAGCAGGAGTGTGCACACGCCTGATTATTCCTAACTACATTTCCTTCTTGCTATTTTAAAGTGTATTTTTAAAAAATGACATTTTAAACGGAATTTTATGACATCCCATGCTTTTTAAGACAATGAAGATGCTGTAGTATTTTGAAATGTTTTAATAAGAAAGAGACCATGCTTATATTAAACTGTATATTACACAATCTATGGGAAAGGCTAATTAAATAACAAAACCTGTTGACTTCAGCCCAGCAGAACCCAACGGGAAGTCCAAGCTTTGGGGTGAGACAGTGTGTCAGCACGCTGAGCACGTCACTCCACCATCGCCAAGTCTTTCAGGCTGTGGCTCTTGTGTCTCTTGGCCTTATAGCCTGGACGCAGGAACTCTATTTTTCTCTTTTTTGCTTCTTTTTTATTTCTGTGTTTCTTCATTTTTTTCTTGGCGGCAATATCAGGATTTGTTACAAACTTGAAAAAAAAGGAATGTGAATTTTATATTACTATCAAACCAATAAAAATCAAATGCAGAAATGTATCTTTTGCTTCACCTTTCAAGAGGCTGCATGTGTCTCGTGCCCATTGGAAAAAAATTCAACTCTCAAGTCCCAGCTCTCAAACTTTCCTAAGTGTGACACCCCACCTCTGCCCCCGAGCCTGGAGATAGTTACGAGTCCTAATAAATATACCAGGTTTTCAAAGAGCCAAGCCTTACCTCCAACGCCTTCCTCTTTTTGCGAAGTGCCCTTTTTTCACTAGCCTGCTTCTGTACAGAGGCGAAGGCCAATGAGAAGTTCTCCAACCCAACCAGCTTTTTGAGTAATTCTATGATTTCCTGGGATAGATTCTTCAGCAAAGGATCTAATCACAGTGAGAGTAATAATCAGAGTCTGTCACATGGGAAAGGACATTTGAATATCTACAAAATGAACAATTTGCACAATTTAAACTGGCTGTCACTTTTACTACTTTAAAAAAGGCTTATTTATGTACACAAGAGCTGGGGTGCAGGCCAGAGGTACAGGGTGGTGGTGGTAAGAGGATTCACCAGAGACAGAGTGGGGAGCAGAACAGGCAGACTGACTGGAATACACTGCTGAGGGGGCAGTGGGTGGGTCAGGAGCGGTCTGCTGTGCCATGTGGGTCAGCTCCCTGGATAGGGATCGAATGTGTGCTATAGTGGCTGCTGATAGCTTCATAGTGCTGAGACTTAAAAGCCCTGCACCACCAGAGAGGCCTTTTACCACTTCAACATTAAATATTGATCTAAAAGCAGCTCTGTGTTCCAGAGGTGGGGTAACAAGCCGAACTGTGGGGCCCGCCCTGAGGCACAGATCAGCAGGATGCAACAAGGTCAGAGACCATGAGTTGCACTTGAAGCAGAATCCCGGCTCTGAAGACCGGGTGACTTGCAAACGCCACGTGAACACTTGGGTCACATTACTAACCCCTCAGCTTGTTGAAAGAGGGGGAAAGGTAATGTGGGTCATTTTTAGCACTGGAGATAACTTTTTTTTGGCTCAAACACTCCTTTGAGAAGCCGATAAAAAGCTATTTGTTCTCCCTCCCTTTCCTCCACTCTCCCATATGGATCCACAGGCCATTGCATTCAATTTCAGAAGAGTTTAGAAAAACCTATTCTAGATTGTAAGCTTGAAGATGAGGGGCTAGGGCGTTTTTAGACTTTTTAAGGCAAATGTCAGACAGCAAAGCTGACTGGTGAGAAGCAAAGCCTTCCCGACCTGTACCACTGCTTTTTCCTCTAACAGCAAGGAAATGTTCTCCCTATGCTGTAGGGCTAAAATGGTTGCTGTTCTGACATTCATGTCATTTGTTTAATTAAAAACCTTTCAACTCTACTTTATCCACTTTATCTCCTCTCCTTCAAACCCAATTCCCCCGAGGGAAGTATACTATACAAGAAGAACAATGGGAAATAAGATTTAAATGAAAACTATTTCATTAAAAAAAAACAATACATAGACTTTTGTCTTATAATTCTTAAAAGAATGTCATTATATTTTGTTATTCATTACCCTAAATGAGGTTTAGAACCATCCAAACTATAATTTCCCTTGAATTTTTATGCTTAGGGGTAAAACATTTCAGCGGAGAAACACTGGCTGTTAGAGAAGGCATAATGGAGAGGACAGTCAAATAGAACACACATATGCCTTATTAGTTTGCTAGTGTTTTGATACATCATGTTTTCTTTTTAAAACTCTGCCATGGAGGGAGGATGGAAGGAGGAGGAAGCATTCAGCACAGAAGCAAGGAACCCTAGCATGCAAGATTCAGGGGAGAGGGCCCCACAGTTACCCTGGTCCAGACAGGTGCTGTTCAGTTCTCGGAACAGAGGCGCTATGATCACCGGGAGGTAGGGCTTCACCTTGTCCGCTCCAAGGTCCATGGCCATCGCGCCGAGAAATTTAAAGATGCATGTTCTCTGAAAGCACAGACCATTTTTCATTTGCAGTGTTTCTATTAACCTTGCAATCATACAAGCAGCAGATTTAGAACACAGACTATTTGGGGACAGAGAGCTACCACTGCAGTTTTGGGTACTAAAGGCAAAGTTCTGAGGAACATGGGAGGGTCACTAATATCTTTAAAACGCTGGGCTGTCGGAAAAGGCATGCCACATTTTTGCTTGAGAAACAGAAAAATAAGAGATGACTTTTCCCACAACCCAATACTTTGTCAGAAACGGCTACTTTTGGCCATTCTGCATACTCCTCATACCTTTAACTGGTTCCTGGGGGAATAAGCAGATTCCAGCTTGGCCATCCGGGACAATTTCTGGATCAACCACAACAGCGTGGCTGGCCTGCTGTATCCCTCCTTTGCGTCTTCCTTCTCTTCTCTGTCCAATTCTGCCTTTCCATCTGCACAGGCCTCGTCATCTGTCCTTCTGGTCACACCATCTCCTAAAGTTTCTTCTTGCTCCAGGTCTTTAATCTCATTTTTGTCCTCAGAATCAGGCTCCAGCAAAAATAAGACTTTGGCTATGAACAACAAATTCTTAACAACCTTAAGAAAGGGGTTGGAGAGGGGCAGGAGAAATTGGATTATGATTTTGAAATAAATATGGACTAGTAAAGCAGAAGCTAAAATAGGTATTCCACAATTACAATATAAAACAACTGGGTATTGTACTTTCTCTCCATTCCCATTCCAACCTTTACCCATTCTTCAGAGGAGTAACAATTAGTCAGCAGTGACTGGTTGCTTATATATCGCCTTCAATTCACCTTCAGGTGAGCAAGCCACGGCCCTGAGTTCTAACACTCACTCAAAGGTAGAGTCAGAGGTGTTTAGAATTCAAGCCCAAGATTTAAACACTACACTCCTCCTTCCTCAAATCTCATCTGATCCAGACTGCTAACAGCTCAGGAACTGCTTTTAGTCTTTTGCTAAGACTAAAGTGTACAGAGTCCCCAGCTGTACTATCTACAGAATCTCTGACGTACGCATTTCATGTGGAGGTGGAGACTAAGTGGCTTTGCGTTCTCTCACTTCTCTAGCTGTTCTGCTAGATGCGTTGTATGTGACAAGTCCCCCCAAATGCAGTACTCAGAACCCCACACTGTCCAAGGCTTGCCTGGCTGTCAAGAATTAATAAAGCCAAGACAATAAATTCCTTCCTCTGGAAGCTTGCCCTCCATGAAGATGGCCCCAGGTTGGGAGGTCTTTCCCCTGTAACAGTTGCTCACATTGTTAACTTACCCTAAGATTATGTTGAACTAAATAAACCCCGTAATTTCTTTCACCTGGGCTCAGTCCTAGTAAATCTCTCCTTCCTATCCTGAGTCTATATAGTCTGTTAGTCTCTATTTGACAGTGTAAGACCCCACCCACTGTCCACCCTGGCAGGATTTGTTTGGCCTCACTTTGCTCTCCATTTTAGTAGCTATCTGTTTCTTCCTCAACCCTGTCCTTGCATGAAGCATGCTATATTTTCATTTAGAAAAATGATGGAAGTATTGGTGTTTGGGACATGTTGCTTGAGATCACTATTTAGAAGAACATTCACCTTCTTCTACTGCCTTATGCCTTAACCTGTATTACTGTGACTTGCTGAGAATGACACGGTCAAGTGCTTATGTGATGAGGCTTGGGAAGGGGGGTGTGAGAGGATTCACCAGAGACAGTGGGGAGCAGAACAAGTAGACTGACTGAAATACACTGCTGAAGGGAGCAGTGGGCAAGCCAGAGACATCTGCTGTGCCATGTGGGCTAGCTTCCTGGGTAGGGACTGAACTCGTGTTGCAGTGTCTGTGATAGTTTCATAGTGCTGCACTTTACCTTCCTGTCCACTAGGGAGGCCCTTTAGTGGGAACTTTAAATGGAGCCCAAAGTCATTCATCATGGACCACGGAGTCAATAAGACAAATGTACATGACTGAGCACATGTTCGAGCATATGTCCATATTTCATTTAATTCCCCAAACATAAGGTAGGAAAAGATGCTACCATATGTGAGCCGATTCCTAGACTGTCAGTAGACTAGGTCTCCTATTTTAAACTAGGAAGATTGCAGTACTTACTTGCTCTCCTAGAGACTGATCCAAAAATTTGGAATATAATTGATGGCAAGAAGCTAGAGAGATACTTTTCATCTGTGAAAAGAAAATGGACATTGAAAGACACAAAAAGAGTATTTCAAAAACCCCCAAGTAACCGTAATACAACAGAGGTACTAGATTCTACTCTGATCAGTTACTTGTGTAGAAATGGAGAAGTTGTTTAGCTGTTCATATCTGCCTGCCCCAAGCCTTTCAGCCTAAGGAAATTTCAAGCTCTGGGGAGATAACTTCTTAAACGATAAGCCAAATTATCTTTTCTTCCTCTGTTCTTCCCTTGCATGCTCTACTTATTACTTATGGCCTTCCGAAAACTATGACCTTAGAAGTTATTGCAGGTCCTAGAAGTCACAGATATACCTTAGTTCTCACTTAACATTTTTACGAATGTAATCTCACTTAGACTGCAATAAAGTTATGAAAAGAGGCAGGACAGATAAGATTTATCTTATTTTCCAATGTTGAAAAACTTAAACACATAATGGAAGATGGACACTATAAATGAGCAAATCAAGTTTGACTAGGCTGACTGTCTCTGAAGAACCTTGGCCTTGAGGGTAATCCTGCCGTTACCAGCTTGCCTCCAGATTCACATGGGTGTCAAGTTGTCACTTTACAGAGTTTCTGCTAACCTGAACTGAGCCACAATGAACATCTCACACAGACCACAAGAGAAAGTTCTAGAGAAACCTTACCTTTTGGTCAAGGTCACTTGTTAGGAACCTGACCGCTACAGGTTCTGGGAGCTTCTTTTTAGTTTTCTTCCCATTCCATTTTCTTATCAGCTCCGCTGGTTGGCAGGAGGCAAAGAGCAATCCAAAAATCTGAGCTGCGGTGAGCCACACCCAATTGTGTGGGTGTCTCAGGTGACAGTGCACGTGGCCTGCAGACAACAGGGTTCTCAGCATCCTCTGCTCTTCATTGTTAAGTATGACTCATTTATTGGACATTAACTGAGAATTTATCATGTGCTTTGAGTTGGGAACCAAAAATGAACAAGTGTCCCCGCTTCCCAGACCCAGCAGAGCTAGGGAAAAGTAAGGTGGTGAGACACTGGAGACAATTAGAAATCACGTGGTAAATGAAACACTGGAGATAATGGAGGGGCCTACGAGGCCAGTTCCATTCAGAACCAGTTTCAGATTCAAGTGAGAGAAGGTGCTATTAACATTTATAATTTCTAAATGAAGTAATGCAAATATGCTACTGAAAAATGACCTGCTTTGGCTGCGCTGAGATTTGATCTATCACAAAGGTTTTATGTGAACTCTGTGGCTGGCACAGGCCTAAATGTATTTCACGTGTGGGCCTCACAATGGTTCTGAGAGTGTTTACAGGTGTTCCGGAGGGACTAAGTGAGAAGCCACACTGTTACAGGCAGAACCAGGTCTGGGCACCACCTCGATCTGGTCCCAGAACTCGTGACCTTAAATATGACCCTATTAGGTGTCATAAGTAAAGTGCACACTCTCCACGTGCCACACTTGGAAAACACAGGGGAAAGCTTTGTGGTGTTAGGGATTAACAGACTGGATGAGCCATGTCGTTATCTGAGTTTTAGTCTATACTAAACTAGATTTCCTGAACATGATTTTACTTTTGTTCTATATGAACCTTTGTAATTGTGATATCAATTCTCAGCGCAGCGAGCCAGAACATGTAGTAAGCAACTTGGCACCGTCTTCTCACAGGATCGTGAGCTCTTATCAAATACACGGGCACTGAAAGCATTCACTCCAATAGCCATTTCCTAATGACAAAACAAAATTGAGTCAAAAATTCTAGGGTGTTACTTTTCATTTAAAGATTGATATATAGTAACTTAAATATTCTATAGGCGTGAAATGGTGTAGTAAGTTATGACATGTGTGCTGACGGGCTATTTGCAGATACTTAAAAGAATAATGACCAAGTGGTAACAGTAGTGATCACTTTTTACTTAGGGACAAACAACACATGAAATTATGCGACCTCTCCTAAAAGTCTATGGCTTTTTAACAAAGAAAAAGGTTGGACGTAACACACATCAAATCATCATCAAGCAGCAAGGAGATCTTTGGAAACCTTTGCCATTCCTTTCCTCTGTTATAATTAATATTCTTCCTTTAGAAGCGAAGTGGGGATTACTGATGGAGTCATAAAAACATTATTTTATATTAAACAGATATTGTTTTTATAGAAAGCATTTTCACTGTAATCAACCTGAAAGGCCTCTTCTTTTCTCATGGACTTTTTCCTTGAAATACTCATATTCTTTTTTCCAAGTTCTGTTTTCAATAATTCTACTGCCACTCAAATATTGACATTTAGATTCAAATAAAGAGGTAATACTCACTCCATATTTTACTCAAAGTCTCAGAGGGCTTGGTAAGCTGGATAATATTACATTCCTTGATGAGCTTACTTATCAGTGTAAGAAAGCTAAACAGAAGGCGATCTGCAGCTTTTTCTTCAGCCTCTTCTATGATCTAAAAGCAGGATGGAAGCACTTAATTTATGCCAGTGACTATAAGGGATTTGACATACTTTTGCTCCAGCATGTAAATCTATAACAGGCTCGCACAACCTCAACACTACTAACACTCTGGGTCAAGTAGTTCAGGGTGCAGGGGCTCCCCGTGCACTACAGGAAGTGTAGCAGCGTCCCGGTGGAACCCCCCACCCTCCAGTTGTGACAGCTCAAATGTCTCCAGTCAGAGCTAAATGGCGTCTGGAGGGAGAAATTCTGCTTGGGAACCTTTGGTCTTCATGAACTAGGGGAAAGACTTACTATTTTTTTTTAATTAAACATTTTTTTTTTTAAATATTTTTAATTTTTTTCACTCCATTCTTCATTTTGTGCATTTAACCATCTCAGTTGTAATCCCCTGGGCTTCCTACCACCTAGTCATCTGTGTGCCATCACCACAATCCACTGCATTCTTTCCACCCTAGTTCTGACTCCATTCCCCCTCCCACCCTCATAAAATGTCTCTGGATTTCATTTTTACTCTACTACCTTTGTTTGTCTCTCTCTCCCTCTATTTTCTTTTTGGAAAAACTTACTTTTAACCCTCATCTTAAACAGATTGAGCTGCACTGAGTTCTCACTTTGGTTAACATAGTAACACATTTTGGAATACAAATAGTATTTAATCTGTTTACTATGCTACCTTAAGTAAAAGTATAAAAACAGTAAATGTTTTATTCCCTAGAAAATAACTTACATCTTTAAAATTTTCAGGATCAATCTCCTTTTCAATCACAGGGAGAACAGTGTCAAGCCTTCTCTCAAAAGCGACTCCTTCATTTTCTGCAAACAAGCCACAGGTCAGGGCAGCTAGCTGTCTATTTAAGCTCTGCAAGACAATGAAAATACAACTTGGGAGGCGGTTTCCAAATTGCAAAATGACTGTGTCCTCAGCATTTCTTTGTAATATCAGAAATCAACAGAACATGGATCTTTGATGGCTAACATGAAAAAAATGGAGGTCTCCTCCAAAAGAGCATTAAAAATGGCATTATTCATCATCACAGAATTCTTTAATACATTTTAAATTAAAAGAAAAAAAAAGGGCCCTCCCTGGTGGCGCAGCGGGTTAAAGCACTGCACTGAGAAGCTTAAACCACTTCCGAATGAGTTCAATTCCTGCCTGCCCTGGAGGTGACCACATGGTGTGGCAGACCTCTCCGGACCCGCCCGCTGCTCCCCTCAGCAGTGTACTTCATCGATCTGCCTGTTCTGCTCCCTGCTCTGTCTCTGGTGAATCCTCTTACCCTCCGCGTCTCTGGCCTGTACCCCAGTTCTGTATGAATAAATAAATAAATCTTTAAAAAAAAGAAAAAAGAAAAAAGAAAGAAAAGTAGTTACATACCACTCTTTCTGATGCCTATTTATTTATTTACTTATGCATATAAGAACTGGGATTTTAGGCCAGAGGTGCAGGGGGTGAGAGGATTCACCAGAGACAGAGTGGGGAGGTCTGCTGTGCCATGAAAATTGATGTCTATTGTGTGTATTCCACAAAGGTGAGTTAGTGATGAAGGTGGTACAGTCAGCAAGTGGATACAATCACTGACCAATCAATCACTTTACATTCCATAGAACAAATAAGCAAGATGGGAAACCAAGGTATTCATCAACAGGAATGGGGTAAGTAAATTACAACATACTCACGAAGTAGGGAGACTGCTGGCAGTAATCACACAGTCAAAACATAGGTGGCTTTTATGTCAGTCCCTATAACTTACATTTCTTAAACTGTACTGCAAACTTTGCATTATCATGTAATGTGCAGTAATGGGACGTAACTGGTAATAAGGTATTACAACTCTGAAAGGTGCTAAAGAAAAACAGTAAATAGACTTGATTATGCTGATCATTTCACAACCTATACCAGCACTGAGTCACTAGGTTATACACCTGAAGCTGCAATAATGTGTCAGTCACACAATGAATGAAAAAGACCTAAAAACAATAGGTACAGTATCACCATCAAGTACATCGAAACAATACTGCATGTCTCCATCCACCAAAATCTCCCTCTAAGTAAGAGTTAATTAAAAAAGGATCACTAGATATTATAATAAAAATAATACAGCTACTAACACAAC
Source organism: Condylura cristata (assembly GCF_000260355.1). NCBI lineage: Eukaryota > Metazoa > Chordata > Mammalia > Eulipotyphla > Talpidae > Condylura > Condylura cristata. Next base: position 11,518,470 of record NW_004567105.1, read on the forward strand.
AGTATTTAAGAGGCCAATGCCAAGAGCTGAGACTTATCACTGAAACGTGACCAAGAGCAACCCTCACCTTCTTTGCCTTGAACCACGTGGTAACCATGTCAAAGAGCCAGTCTCGTTTCTCAAGGCTGATTTTGCCGAGTAAGGCCTTGATCGTCATGGATGCCATCTTCTTGCACGTGGCGGAGTCGTCGTTCACCAGCATTAGACAGAGGGGAATAAAGAACATCCCGCAGTTCTCGTGGAGCAGCCCCTAGGGGAGACACCACGGCTGAGCACATCCGAGAGGATCCTCAGAGACCCTCTCAGGAAGCAAGGGTGGGCCGGGGGGCTCCCGGTACCTGAGGGAACGTGTCGAAGATGTAGGCAATCATTTCCAGGGTGGACTCTCTTCCGGTCTCATGTTCATAACTAGGACGGGGATATTAGAAGATTTGTTGGTATCTAAAAGTTGCCAATAATGACATTTAAAGATTTTCACCATTCTCCTAAGTGGACTCGAATGACAGTATCAACGGTCAGTCTGACTTGAAAAGGAACTGACAGAACTGCCACCTCAGGTCCTACAGGCTATCATCCTCAGGCAGCGTGCCCTTGGCATTTCAGGCTTGTTCTTGTCAAGACAGCCACCACACTAACAGGGGAGCAATGTACCCCATACGCCCCTGTGCAGGTCAGGGCTTATACTTACTTCAGTTGAGCGAGCAGGAATTCCAAATTTGGTCTTAATTTGTCACCCAGTGGGTAGTCAAGAATATATTTCAGGAAAACCTGGGACGAGAAGTCACATACACGGATGATCATTCGGATCCTGTCTCACCAGGATTCCTGTTTCTCAAGCTACTTTTTGGGACACACTGTAGGTTGCAAAGCATGATTCTGGAAGCATGATCAGCGAAGTGAAGTCTATCTCCTGCACCATGACTGTGCCCTTTCTTCTGTCTTCTCACCCTCCTGTCTTAGTGCCTGATGTAGAGTCAAGTCCTGGACCTCACTGGCACCAATTCTGAGCTCACACGTTGGAGACTCATTCTCTGACAGGCGGGGTGGTGCAGGGCAGGGGGCTGGGTGTGGAAAGCCCTCCCCGCCTGTCACTCTAGGTGGTCCTCCCCTACCTGACAACTGTCATACGCTCTTTCCATCAATTCTACACATTTCATCAGTTCTCAGAAGCACAGTTTCTCACAATTTAATAGTATGAAACTGGGATGTGCCTTACAACTGACGGCACCTTGCTACCTTTCTTTCTTTGAGCTGTGCAAATAGTGGTCTGTCTCACCAGTGAGGGCCTTTGACGGCCCCCTCCTCCTGGCACTGACACCTGCCATCAGGTAACTGTTCACGGGAGTTGTGCTCTGCGCCCATCTCCTGCGGGGCGGGGGCCACGAGGCCACGTGGCTGCTCCCGCAGCAGCACCTCGTACAGTGACGCCTGAGGAGCGAAGCCTGGAGCGCTGGCGAACTGCTGCTGAAGGCGTCCACACTGTGGAAGGGAGGTGACCTTCATCTACCTGAGCCTCCCTGTGTGGTGGGCTGGACTCAAATGCCTCCTTGTTAACTGAAATCTGGCCCAGAGACAAAGCAGAGACACTTGTCTCACACTTAAAGTGAAAATGGATTCGGGAGCCTCAAAATAAAGCAACAGTATGACATTAGGTCCTAAGAATTCGGTCAATGTTGACGTGTCTCTGAAGACAGAGAGGCAGGGCTCAGCCTCTGCTTACAAACCTGTCTGCACTGGACTCTGGCAGGCTCGTTTTGTGCAGAAATTGCCAACTTGGATACTTTCCTCATGATGTCATCAATTTCTGGGACCAGTAATTTTCTTGATAAAATGGCCTAAAACACAAAAGGACAAGACGTAATCATTTCATGCATCACTGTAGATGGGTGTAAGACTGTCTGACAATAAAGATGTCACAGGCATTTTCTATATGCAATGAAAGTATCTTCCAATATATACACATATAAATGGTTAAAACGACAGAAAAGGGAAGATTAAAACAGTAATTTTTTTTTCATGCTTTTCTTTTTTAACCACAATTAAAAACAAAAAAGTCCAACATGATAAACACAAGTTGAGTAGCTGTATTTGTACAGAATTCCCTGGAAATTCTGTACAAATGTGTTCACTTTCAAACATTTTAATAAGTTGACATATTAGTCTGCAATGAACTCACTAGAATCATCATAATTTTTTGGAATTACCTAATTTTGGAAGTCTCTAGCTAGTAAAACACAAGGTCCACATTATTCTGTCAAGCTCAGGAAATGTCAAGTCCAACACGTGAGTGAGAGTGACATACCTTCAGCAGGCCAAACGCCGTGGCCTGTCGTGAGGTATCGTAAATGTCCTCCTCGGCATATGCTAGAAGAACCTGAAGCTGCTTCTCCGTGATCTGGTATGTCTTCACTTTCTTCACCAGAATGGTCACACACTGAGAGTTACAAAAGAGAGGTTAATCTCCAGGAGAACCCACAAAGCAGGACTCGGGGACTGGACGCCAGTCCTCTGCTCGTAGCAAATCAGTCTGGATAAAATATTGACCAAGGCCACAGAAGGGCAGTGGGGAAAACTAATTTTGAAGTTAATCAGGTTCTAGCTGCTTCCAAGTGCAAATGAAAATACCTTACCTTGAAACAATTCACTGCCAGGTGGAAGTTCTGGCCCCTGGCAGCGCCCAGTTTTGCGTAGTTCTTCAGCAAAAGGAAAAGGTGCTTGGTGAGCTGCTCTGCTTTTGTTTCTATAGAAGGCAGAGGGAACTTCAGCACCCAGATCAGGCATTGCAAAGCACCAGTGATCACCTGAAAAACAGAAGCAAGAAGACCTAACCAACTTAGGATGCGACCAAGCCCAACAATCCAGCACCTGAGTTGTACAGAATCATTAAGTGATGAATTGAAGAGATGAAGAGCCCTGCCCAGCCACTCCGGAAGAGCGATCCAGACTGTGAGAAGCGAAGCTCCTGTCTCTCACTGGGGAACTCACCACATACCACAGCAAGCGAGGACACATCACATAAGAAAAACTGATTTGCAGACTCTTAACCTATGTAGGTAAATGCCTGGAAAAACACATTATAAATGACTTCTCTATTTTTTAGAACGGTTCTTCCATTTAATCCATTCTTTTTAAGCTTGTATTATGTAAATGAAACACCTTAAGGAGGATTAAAAACAAGGATTAAAAGGATGCTACCCCCACACTTACACAGCAGATAGTTGACTCAGCAATTAAACATGGGTGAAATGAACTAAAATTTAAAATAGTTAAGTGCTGGGGCCACGTGATTACTTGGGAATCCCCAACCTCCAGACCAAACCTTAGAGATACTCTGTCAGCTAGCTCACCTGGACCTAAGAGTTCCCCACAGCTCATGAACTGGGTTAGATGAAGACAGCTTAGGAGTCAGAAAAAGAGGCCTTCAATCCCAGCTCTGCAGCTTTTACCTGTTCAACTAGAGAGCTGTGACCTCAGCTCTCGGTTCCTACACTGTAAAACAGACTATCTGAGGAAGTAGGAGGCAGTTGGCTTTGGAGTCAGAAGATGGAGATCTACTTAGATCAACGATCTGGCCATAGCGCCAGGCCAACTTTTCATTTATTAAACAGGACATTAATATCTACCCCATGGCTTGTTAAGAGGAGCCACAGTGGAGCAGCAGTAGCGACAAGGATGAGGAGGGTGATGAGAGGGGACACTGACCCCCTCATGGGAGTCGTCGTGAGGAAACCATGATGACATTCATGTACCTAAAAGGGCCTTTAAAACTGCTAAGGGCTATTCCAACATACGGGCTTACTGAATGGGCGGTGGGGGGAGCAGCTTCATGTAGGGAAAAGAGAGTTTATGATGCCATAAAGCCTTTAAAAAACTCAACCAAGCCGTGATGTTAGAACCCAGAAAGAAGTATCAGGTCGCTCGCACAGCATGGCTCTGTAAAGGCGCGGAGGCCCACCTTCACGTCCATGGAGCCCAGGCAGTCTATGAGGAGGGACACAAAAGGATCCAGCATTTCCAGAACGTGTGCACTCGAAGACTTGATCTTGGAAGTCTTCAGACTCAGATACAGCAGCTAAGAGATTGAAAATGGCATTTCACATTAGTTGCTCATAACCACATGAACTACCTAAAGGAGAGATAGTTTGAGAGATAAACATGAAATATTTAGATCCTTCTGTCTGAAATTATGAAATTTTGAAGAAACAGGAAACTGCCTGGGAGAGGCTCAGGAAGTGAAGACAGTGGGAAGTCACGGTGCGGCCGAGAGCCCAAGTTCATCTACCAAACGGTCCCTCATAAGCTACTGTGACTGCAGGCGCTGGGTGGCGCAGGCCTCGACCCTGACCAAGGTGGGCCTGCTCTGATGGCTCTGTGCCAGGAAGACAGACTCCGGGCAATAGTGAACATAAACAGGAAGCTCTGAGGGTTCTGTGGGGACCTGGGCAGAGGGAGAACAAGTGCTGCGGCCTCGGGCAGGGAGGGGGCGCAGGCCCACAGCACTGACGCGTGTGCCAGTGACAACGTGAGGCGAGGGGCTTGCAGCCCAAAGAAAGACCAGGCTCTCTGCTAAGAAAAATGGAGTCAAAGGGGGTTTGGAAAGGAAATAAATGTATCAGATTTATGCCTTTTTTTTTTTAAGATTTACTTATGCATATAGAACCGGGGTACAGGCCAGAGGTGGAGGGGCGGTGAGAGGATTCACCAGAGACAGAGTGGGGAGCAGAACAGGACGACTGACCAGGTACACTGCTGAGGGGAGCAGCGGTCAGAAGAGGTGTGCCATACCACGTGGGTCACCTCCGGGGCGGGGGTGGAACTTGCACAGAAGCAGCTGTGGCTAGCTTCGCAGCGCTGCACTTTAACCCACTGCACCACCAGGGAGGGCCAGATTTACACTTTTAAAAGCACCTCTTCTTTTAAAAACAATTCCAAGTAGTACAGAGGTGCTCATGGGCAGAGCAACAGTGACAACATACTAAATACTAGGTCAGAATCATTAACTGTGAGACAGTCACAACATCAAAGTCAGTAATAGAAGAGAAATAGTACCTGAACCAATGTACCTTTTTCAAAAGCGATTCAGTGATTTAGTTATGGTAAAGCATTTCCAGGGGGAATGAGCAATACTGGATGTGTGCAGGTGATCAAGGGCATAGATGCAATGTGCAATCCTCATTGTGAGGATTAATTTTTTTTTTAAAGATTTATTTATTTACTCATACAGAACTGGGGTACAGGCCAGAGATGCAGAGGGTGAGAGGATTCACCAGGAACAGAGTGGGAAGCAGAACAGGCGGATCGATGAAGTACACTGCTGAGGGGAGCAGCGGGAGGGTCAGGAGAGGTCTGCCGCGCCATGTGGTCACCTCCGGGGTAGGCGGGGATCGTACTCATGCAGAATTGGCTTAAGCTTCTTAGTGCAGTGCTTTAACCTGCTGCGCCACCAGGGAGGACCCTGTGAGGATAATTCTTAAGGGGTCCATGATTCAGTGAAGGACAGACATGGCCTTTCAGTGTGCACTTAGTGTAGGGTCTCTACCATGCACACCTGAGCACAGTGCAATATGGCTGCAGGAAAAAAATCTACTCTATAAAAAAATTCTCACCTGCAGTCCAGACTCTATGAAAATATGCATGTTGGTTTTCCTGCTTATAACAGCTTTCTGCCCGCCTCGAACTGGAGTTGGGGGGAGCAGAAGACAGCTCTGGGGTGGCAGGCGTGGATCCGGTGCAGGGGCTGTGGGAGTTCTGGAATGAGAAGTGGGGGGACCATTACCTCAAGCTGTGTTCTGCCCAGAAGTTCCCTCCACTTCCTCTGGTGCAAAGTGGGTAGCGCTAAGTGATGTACTATTTACTGTGGGCTTTTTCTCTCTTAGCTGCCAAACACAGAGATTCGTTGTTGAAAGGTTGCTAGGACAACCCCAGGAGATCAGATCAATCAGCACACACTGAAATTAAGATCCATAGCAAGAGGACCTTCCCTTTCTTTGATCCTCTTTTAGACACAAAAGCAAAACCCTGCTGAATTTATTGAGAAGGTACTTTACAGTCTTTGATGGCCTAGATCTCTGATCACAGCAAGAGGAATGCATTTAAAATCTGCCCTAATTACTGTCTAAAGTTAAAGTGGGATCAGAGAAAGGCCAGAATAATCGGCAGCTGTCCGTTACCTCATTCATCAGGAAGATGAGCTCATGCTAAGATAAGTCCCTTGGAAGGACCTCAGAGGTCTGAGCACCACAAAGAAGGGTCAACTTATGACTCAGAAAAGGAGTTTGACTAGAGCAAGTTATTTAAACAGTCTACTTAACAGTAAGTAAGATACCTAATGGCTTATCAGAAATAAACCGAAGGGATAGTTGGTCTAGTAAAAAAAACTTACTTTTCTTTCTCTGTTAACAGGGGGAGATTTTCACTGACCAACCCGTAACTGAGCAACATAACGGACTCTGCTGTCATCTCCTGATTTACAATTAATCCTGCGATGATTCGGCGTAACGTTTCATGAACTTTCCGGGCCAGTTTTAAACTCGTGGTGTTTTGTAAGATCTAAAGGCAAACGTACACATCACGCTGGCGTGTAATACACAACTGCAATTTAATTTGTTGTTTGCTCTTACATGGTTAAGTTTTTTAATGGTTGTCTTCTCTAAAAAAGGAAGACATTCTTAAATAAAAGTTCAAACACGAGCATAACATATAAAGCCAAACTGACCCTTGACCTCAAACCCAGAGATGAGCACTGTCAGTGGCGTGTGTGCCTCTCAATCTCTCGACCTGCTCCGTGCTGCCTGCTGGTGGGGTTGCAGGGCTCATGGCGGGACAACGATGTGACACCAGGCAGATGCCAGCCCTCCAAGTGCATTCAGCGGGGTGAATAAGCCATTACTTCAGGCTATGATGGCCAAGCTCAGGGTTTGATATTAGTTATTAGGTCACAAGAGTTAATAGGAACCCAGGCCGCCAGCCCAGCAAAACAGCACTTCACAGAGCTTGCCTTGCACAGGACACACTTTTACTACCGTGGAGGCACATGACTCTACATGGGATCTAGTGGTTCTTTTTGTCCTCAAAACACACCTAACTTTTTCATATCAAAATCAGATATACAATTATCTGATTGCATAGGGAGTTAATCTAGCACCAAAACACTTGAAATAATAGTTATTTCATATCACTAGATAGTACTTCTTACTTTAGTGTTAGTACATAAAACCATAATACAGTGAAGAAATTATGTTGACTGAACATTCACCCCTGTACAGGCACAGAGAACATGATGCAGGCAGGTATGTTATATTCCCTGCTCAACAGAAGCAGAGTGAGAACAGTGAAAAGAATGTGAACTCTGGATTAGAAAGATCTTGAACCAAATCCTGATTTTTTTCCTTAACCATGTTCCTTTCTAACTTTCTGTGTATATGGAAGTATCACTGATCTCACAGGGAGGTGGTCCAGATTAACACAGATAATGATGCCCAGAGATCAGAACATAATATAGATTGTGGATATGCCAGTCCTCTTCTTCTGGCATTCTGGAAGCTGCGGTGCAATTCCTCCACACCTCATTCTCGTTGCCTTTCCTTTTGCTTCTCATGTTTATATCAGGGACTATCACTCTTGAGTAGAAGGCCCAGCTTAGGGCCACCCGCAATGGCCATAAGGCCTTGGCGTTCTTAGTACCAAAGAAAACCTGGTGATCAAATGTAGTATTAAGGTACGTCCTGCAAAGCTCCTTTCTAGAACTCATAATATAGCAACGTGGGATCTCCTATATTGCATTAGCGTCCTTACCTCTTTTAGTGGGAGGATAAGTTTCGTAACCTGATCTTTTCCTATAAACTTGCCCAGGATTTCATAAGATTCATAACTCTTGCTTCTTCGTGCCTCCATGACTTTGGATAGGATCTGTTTTACTTCCTTCTCTTCAGCAATAGCACCAAACAACTCATGGTTAAAAATCTTTGAAAGAAAAAAAGTCAAGGGGCAATTAAATTGTGCTTAGCAAAATAAATATTTTGAACACATCATTCATAAATCCAGATTAAGGAAAGTATGTGGAACTAGACTGAAATCAGATGGTAGGAATTCCTATTAGTTTTCAATGTAGTTTGGGAAGCTTCTAATTAGAACAAATGTAGTAGATGTTCCTTATCCATGCTTTTGCTTTCTGTGGTTTCAGTTACTGTGGTCAAAAGCCATCTGAAAATCTTACATACAAAAGATACTCTGAGAAAGACCACCTACATAGCTTTTATCACATTGTTACAATTGTTCTATTTAATTAGCTACTACTAATCTCTTATGTATCTAATTTATAAATTAACCTCATCACAGGTATGGATGTATGAGGGAAACACTAGTGTATATACATGGTTAGTACTATCTATGGTTTCAGGTATCCACAGGGGGTCTTGGAATGTACCCCCCTACAGATAAAGGGCGACTACCATACAGAAACATACTTAAGGTTTATAATAATGGGGAACAAAAAGAAGACTACTACATAGACCTCTATATAGATTAATACAAAGACAAGTACTTCTTTGGTACTGAAGAGTGGCTTCATTTCTCTTTAAGGAATTTAAGGAATTATATTTACAGCTTAATTATCATTAGTGATTTTAATTAAAAATGATAGTATCTACATTTTATTATGAATGAACAAAAATGGTTGTGCGACAAATTTTCCAGTCTTCACATTATCGGAGTTCAGTTGATGATGACGGAGTTCATATTTCACAATTCCAAACAAGGCTCTGGTGAACAAACTTTTATATGAACAGCAGACCACATCTCTGATTATTCTTTTTTTTTAAAAAAATTAACATATATATATATTTAACCCACCCCTGCCCCGTGACTGTTCTTATAAAAGAGAACATATTTTTGAAAGTGGTTGACAATTTTGCCTGTTTTAAAGCAAAATTGTTACACAGTGCCAATTTTCTTCCCATAAAGATTATCCCAGCTCATGAACTGCTGGCAATGGCAAAGTCCGTGTCATTTCAGTTATAGCTTAGCTTTTTTAACCCTCTGCTGACTAATCCAAGAATCTTTTCATTTTCATACACTATTCTTATTTCTTATTTTGTGAACTGATTTGGATTCTTTGCCCACTTCAAAAACACTGGAATTCTTTCTCTAAATCTCACCTCAATCATGATATTTAAACAAGGGTCCAAATCCCCAACTTGTAGCTTGTTGGTGAGGCCTTGCAGCAACATGTGAACAGTGAAAGTCAGCACATGGACCTAAAGTGCAATGCATAATAAGAACATCAAGGGTTAGATATCATAGTAGAACAAACAAGATCTCAGGTGTGCTGCAAAGAAAATACCCGTCATTATTGCAGGGAGAAGCTCAGACAAATATTACACATGTTTACATCAAGACCTAAAATCCTTCAAATGGTCCCTCTGTACAGAAGATGCCCAGAAACACCACCTCCATGCTTAGGAGCTACTGTTGTGATAAAACCATGCCAGTGGTTTATAAAACAATGCGTAAGAGCTCTGACTTTAAAAAACCAACCTGACTTACAGAGCTTACCAAATTTAAATGCAATGACAGCTGGTACAGAAAGTGTTATGAAGGCAACATGTTTTGCCCTTAGGAGTTATACCGCTAACATTCCTAAGTTTGCTATTGGTGAGGCACTTTCTTAACATCTCCCTTGTATGAAATCATTGAAATTCACTTGATCCCTGTTGTAGGCCAGATAAGGAAGTGGAGGCACAGAGAGGTCAGGTGAAACGAGTAGACACTAGACAGTGAAGGCTTTGAGATTAAGCGGGGAGGGAGGAAGGGTAAAAGGGACATAAGGAATAATGGTAGGAAAAAATAAAACACTCAGAAGACTTGAATACCCTTGCTTGCCAACCTTATTGAAGGCAGGCCCACATTACCATGACTCAGTATTCAAACTGAAAATATTTGAACTTCACCCCAGTTTAATACAGGAAGCACATGATGCAATTCACCTGGTATCCACGGACAAGGGTAGTCTGTAGTTCTTTCAAAATATATTGTAGGTAATGCACCCCTAGATCCTCTATTATTTTTGCAAGAGTGCTCCGTGCAATGTCTCTGATTTCCTGTGCTCTGTTCTTAAGGAGGGCGCACACTTTGAGCAAAATACTAGACAATGAAAAGTTAGAAAAATTAGTTAAACCAACAGCAGCAAATAACAGCAAATATTCTTTTGTCTCTTAATTGCACTAACCCAAGTCTCCCAAATTGGGGTTCTAAATCAGAGTAATTGTAGCAATGCTTTCCATCTTCCCAAAAAGGGATTCAAAAGTGGGCAAAGGGTTTAAAGTCTCAGTGCTATCAAGCTATTGCCAAGCACTGCAGCAAGCACTGGATCCCCTCAGTAGATCCGCCTGTTCTGCTCCCCACCTGTTTCTGGTAAATCCTCTCACCCTCCTACCCCCAGCCTGCACCTCTGGCCTATACCCCAGTTCTTGTATGCATAAATAAAAACAAATCTTTAAAAAAAGAGAAAGAGATTTGAAAGTCAGGAGGCAACAACTAACACTTGCATTTTAGTGAACTCGAACACTTGCCACACCACATACCTTGGTAGATTAGCTTCCAAAACTTCATGTGGAAGGGACTGCATTAGCTTAACCATGGCGAACGCCAAGGGGACTCGAACCACTTCCTCATCATTCACAACCTTTGATTTGATGAGCTTATGTTCTTCTTCCCTTTTAGTCTAAAAGAAATTTTTAGATTAAACTGAAATAAAAATTAAATGGACCAGGAACCTACAATCTTGCCTTTGAAAGACAAGTATTTTGGATATACCTGATGTTTATTCCTAAGGTTAGTATCTCAAAAAGATTTAAATTATGCAATTTGAGAAACCCTCTAAATAATAGAAATAAGGTTCTTTTCAAAGTTCAAGATGCTTATTTCAAAATATATCACATAAGTCTGTGTCAACTGAACTTTCATTGTTTGAGTGACACTGATACATAATACAGTTCTTTAAGTAAGCTTATTTATTTACAAATGCACGAAAGAACCAAATCAATATTTTATAACCTGGTGTTGGCAAACTTTTCTGCAATGGGCTGGACAGATTATTTGTTCTGTTCAAGACTCTCAACTGCCTTTGTAACACAAAAGCTCGATCAGACAGCAGATTACTTGAGTATAGCTGTATTTCAATCAAACTTCAGAACTTCAGGCTGTGGGCTCCATCCAGACCCTGGCCAGTTCTACACTGAGAAGGAGAGGCTCTGTTTGATGAGTATACTTCCTCCATGCTATTCCTAGCAACTTAGGGAACAGAGATTTTTTTTTTAAATAACACAGAAGTGGTCAGGTAGAAAAGTGACCAAGACTCTAATGTTTAGTGATCTATGGAATAGGAGTGATCTTAATATCTACACAGGAAGTTGAAAAGCATATATGCACCATGTCAAAATCATAGTGACGATCATTACTATCTAGCAACTGCAGATGAACCTGAAGGTGTCATGGTAAGGCAAGAGTCGGGGGTGAAATGTTCACAGGAAACAAAATCTGAAAGCTGAAGTCAATCAATAAGAGCTAGGAAGCTCAGTCTGTCAGGGACCCCCAGACTGCTGGGCCCCAAACAGAATGATTACCGTAGATGCCAGGCATTTATGAAGTCTGGGTAGGATATCCCCAGTAATGGTTCCTTGGATATTTTTAATTGTTTTCTCCAATTCTTCCTTATTCTGAGGAAGGGAAGAGATGAATGGTGTGACAGTCTCAGATTCCAAAGCTGATGTCCCTTCACCATCTGTGGGATCAGGGTTTCCAAGTTCTTCGTTGTGGTCTGACAAATGCTTGCTTGTATCTTCCTTCTCTTCCTCATCCACAGGCTCTAATTCCATGGCTTCGTGCTCTGGCAACTCTATCACTTCTATTGTGTCTATGTTTAGTAAACAACAAAAATCACCTTAAATCAAATAAGAAAACAGCATGGTTGTGGTAAGCAGGCTTTTTCCACTAACATCCAATTAAAAAACTACAGGCAAACAAGGTAAGTGCAGAGGAAATAACTCGAAACGAGAGCGCATTGGAGGGTTGTGTTCTCATCGTAGAGCTAATGAGGGGTAGAGAAAAGCTAACTAGCAATTATAAGAGTGTGGAATACAAGTGCAGGGACTTGGGGAACACAGGGGGAGGCTGGTGCCAGGAAGGGCTTAACTAAAAGAGAGGCTCCAAAGAACTGAAAGTGGAGGTCTCCAAAAGCATTCACGAATATGGAAGTCATAGCGGCAGTGAACATTTTCATGCAGAAATATCCCTTATTAGCAGTTAAGAAAACTAGACAGCACAGCATTGTGGGGCAAGTCGAGACCAAGGTAACAAGTTGTGTGACCAGGGTCAGAAAACTTAATCCTATGGGCTGTGGATTCTTCATCAGTAAAACAGAGATGGCACCGACTTCCCAAGACTACCTGAGGATTAAATGAAATAAAGTATACAGAGTACCTAATACATGTGCTGATACCTCACTGACTTTCAAAAAATGATTATTAACAATCTTCATTTTAATTTACTGGCTGTGTAACTTTGGGAATATCATTCTACATTTCTGAATCTTAATTTTTTAAAAAAGATTAATTTATGCATACAGAACTGGGGTACAAGCCAGAGGTGCAGGGGCGGTGAGTGGATTCACCAGAGACAGAGTGGGGTGCAGAACAGGCAGACTGTCAAAGTACATTGCTGAGGGGAGCAGTGGGTGGGTCAGGATAGGTCTGCCATGCTATGTGGATCACCTCCTGGGTGGGGGATCGAACTCATGCTGAAGCAGCTTTGGCTTCTTAGTGCTGTGCTTTAACCCACTGCACCACCAGGGAAGGTCCTGAATCTTAATTTTTTACATAAAAAATAAAGGGTGAGTAAAACCCAAGATTCTCATAAAGTTCTTAAGATAAATGAGAAATGTTTCAAATGTCACCAAAACGTATGAAGACATAGTTAAGCAGATTACATATTTTAATTTTTTAAGGTTCTGTTTACACAAAATTGCAATATGTAGAATCAACTGATGGAAGATAAATCATTAGGGCTTTATTTAATACCTAATTGTTAAGAACATTGGTTCCTACAAATTTAAACTTGCCTTTCTATTCATGAATGTGGTCCTACAGCGATTTTACTGTGAATTAAAGAGCGAGAAAATTCTGCATAGGAAGGAGCACTGGCGTAGAACAAGCTAAAGACCAGATATTTCAACATCTGTAGTCAAAACAATTAGAATAACTTTAAGTGCTTGTTCTTTTCTTTGTGGTGGCTGGAATCTCTAGTTCAATGTTCAGCATCAGCGGCAGCAGCAGCACAACTCTGTCTCATTCAGCTTTTTTTTTAAAAAAAGATTTATTTATGCACACAGACCTGGGGTACAGGCCAGAGGTGCAGAGGTGTGAGGGTGAGAGGATTCACCAGAGACAGAGTGGGGAGCAAAACAGGCAGACTGATTGAAATGCACTGCTGAGGGGAGCAGTGTGTGAGACAGGACAGGTCTGCTGCGCCGTGTGGATCAGCTCTGGGGCGGGGGATCGAACTTGTGCTGAAGTGGCTGCGGCTGGCTTCACAGCAATGAGCTTTAATGTGTTGTACCACCAGAGAGGGCCACCTCATTTAGCCTTTAAAACCGAAGACTTTCAGTCTTTTACCACCGAGCATGTTGCTCTATTACATTTTTCAAAGACATTTTTCAACAGGTTAAGGAAATTTTACTTATTCATTGTTTGATAATCATTTTTATTATGAATGAATACTGAATTTAATCAAATGTTTCCCTTGTTTCTATTTGATGCTCATAGGCCTTTTTGTGTGCTAATGTGTTACATCCCACTAACCAATTAATAAATGCACCATCATGAGTTAGTGGTGGTTTCTTCTTTTCCAATGCAACAGCTGGTATACAATTAGAAATTATCTATTCCTTGAATGCTGGCAGAACTTGCTTGTAACAGTCTAGGTCTGGCATTTTCATTACTGACTTTTAAGATTCAATTTCTTTAATAGAGACCCATTCAGATTTTCCATATCTTTTAAGTCAGTTTCTAAATTTTATTTTTCCAAGAGTTTGTACGCTTCACCAAAGCATTCAATTTTAAGTACAAAGATATTTTACCTTCCTCATTCAATTGTGATGTTTTGAAAGTCTCCATGTTGTTTATTACGTCTTTTAGTTTCACTGACATTTTCCAGGTTTGACCATTAATAATCTTTTCAAATGTCTATTTTGTGGTTTGATGATCTTTCTTCTTATATATTTCACTAACTGTTGCTCCAATTTTTAATTCTTAGTTTCTTTGCACTCATTTCTTACTGTTCTTTCGCCACATGGTAAAAAAACTGAATTTCTATGTTATAATCTACAGCTTTTATTTTTTAATCTAAAACGGATAGATGAGGCTTCTCTATTGTCAAGTATAATTTTACACAAATGGTCAAACCATTCCTTTAAATTTCCTCCTGACTCAGCCACTGACTGACATCAGTCGAAAAAGGGAAAAAGTTGTGTTCTGCCACCTTTATTTAATGGTCAGACATTCTCTAAGAATAGTATGGAAAATGAATTTAAGAAGACTTTAAAACTTACTTTCTTCATTCTCAATTTTTCTCATTTGTTCTTCAAGACATCTGTGGTCAAAATGGAAGGCTTCTAATACTATTACTAGTAAACTGTTAAAAAAAGTAAGCAGAAATGTTCATTTGATTCATGATATTTATTTTAAAAGGAGAGAAAATTTCAAGGCTTAGTATATCGTATTAGTTTTTACTAGTTTTAGGCATTTTTTACTTTAATAAACATTAGCATAACCTCATTAATACAAGGTAAAAGTTGTGATCACAGAAAGACAACTCAAGAAATATCCTACAATTTACATTTTAAAAACAAAAACACGAAGTTTGACCATACCTGACACCCAACTTTTGATTGATTTGTCCTGTTTGTAAGACATGAATGAAATGTTTCAAGTAATATATATATGCTGACCAAGAGAGGTGCTTGCAAATAGCTCCAATAATTTCTGTGGCAGCGATGGTTATATTTTCATGCTGTAAAATAAATGAAGAGCATCAACACAGAACAAGTATTTTCTAGTAAAATACACAGCTACCTCAATATATTAAAAAGCTTTGAGGGTCCGCCCTGGTGGCGCAAGTGGTTGGAGCACAGCATTATGATGCTGGCCATAGCACTGTAGCACCTCTCGAATTCAAACCCCTTCCAGGGAGCTGACCCACACGGCACAGCAGACCTCTTCTGTCTCATCTGCTGCTCCTCTGCAGTGTATTTCATTGATCTGCCTGTTCTGCTCCTCACTCTGTCTCTGGTGAATCCTCTCACTGCCCCCCAATCTCTGGCCTGTACCCCAGTTCTTGTGTGCATAGATAAACAAATCTTTAAAACAATAAAAAGCTTTGATAGTAGATTACCAGCAATTACACAAAATCTGTTGTACTCTTCTACAAAATAGTGATTAACAGTACCTATTCCAGAGGATTGAGCTGTGATGAGGATGAAGACTATGCATTAGAGTAATTAGAACAGTGCCAGTCTCTGGGAGAGAGGTAAAGAAGCTATGATTCCATAAAACTTCTTAGGAGCAACTTCGGAAAAGAATGGCTGTTGATAAGGGGAGTTTACCAGAATTAAGTTCTAAAATACTAAACTAAACGAATGCCATTTTAGTAAGTGGGGGAATCATCTGTGATTGGCCTTAATGAACTAACAGTGGAGATAAAAACAATAGCCATCATTTATAGGCCACTTACTACATCGCTGACATGGTTCTAAAGGCCTCTGGACTACTCTAAGACTCAAATGACAGTGACAACATCGATAACGATGACACCAACCCCATTCACATTTTGGAAAAATACATCATGCTATGCACTTTGTTTCTAGATCATATAACCCACCTTGAGCATTTTCTCATCAAAAATTGGAGTCATGGCATAGGGCATGATATAATTCTGAAGAGATTTACAAGACAGCACAATTTTGCCTTCCGTTAGTTGTTTTGCCAGTTTCTTCAAGGCTCTTGCTCGCCTGTGGATCTATGAGTTAGATAAAATAAGAGTTAGTTTCTAAATAATCTCATTTACAACCAGTTCCATGTCAGTTGTCATGTTCTTAAAGGAATGAACAAACGTCTGTATCTTGATTTGCTTCCAGAGACATAGTCCATAGCATTTACTTACAAGTTGCCCCTACAGCTTGTAATGCAGAGAAAGAGGATACTTTTACGGGGGTTCCAATACTGCCAAAGAAATCAGATTCCCCCAAACAATCATCTTCTATGTAAATGTCAATGACCACGAAAAGGAACGAGAGAAGTTCAAAACTTTTTGAGATGCTAATTTTGGAGGCACAAAAAAGTAGAGCTGTCTCCTACCTGGATATGCTTCATATTCTCAAAGAAGTCCATTTCTGGGTCGTGGCAATCAGTAAGCTGGACCAGATCTTTAAATTCTGGTTGGTTTGGAAAGGTTTGAATTAAACAGGAAAGCAGTGTGGTGTAATCTTGTTGAATAGTCTGCAAATACCAAGTCAGGAAACATTTTTTTTTTAATTTTAAAGAAAGCTTGCTTCCTACATAATACTAAAAAAAT
This sequence comes from Condylura cristata, assembly GCF_000260355.1. Classification (NCBI taxonomy): domain Eukaryota; kingdom Metazoa; phylum Chordata; class Mammalia; order Eulipotyphla; family Talpidae; genus Condylura; species Condylura cristata. The sequence continues at coordinate 11,535,093 of NW_004567105.1, forward strand.
ATATACAAAAAACATTATTATGTTTTTAACTAAAATGTTGCCACTACAATAAACGAACAATAGTAAAGTAGGAATAAATGACTGTTCTCCTTTCCATTTCCACCCCATTAAAAATCTGGTGAATATTTATTTACTCAGTCAAGAATTTTAATTAAATAGACTAAGCCTGTCCTTGTTTCTATACAACACCACCAGGAAGGGAAAACAAGTAAAGAAAAACCCTATTAATGTTAAAAAGACCAAGTTATAATCGCAAATCCCAATACCTCTGTCTGGCTCTTCAGTCCTTTCCTCAATCTCTCCAGCAGAGAACGGTGAATGATTTCTCTGTAGTCTTTTTCTGTGACGTTCAAGGCAGCCAGCTTTTTGATGATGCTCATCAAACACATGCTGGCATTGTCACTTAAAGACATGTCTCCTAGCTGGTGAGCAGAGGAAAAATCCCAAATTACTTTGTATTATGGAACATTATTTCCCAGTGCAAGAGCTGGTTGGATTTTGCCACTGCTCTGCATAAAAGCCCTACTAAGAAATATCCCCATCACAAGAACTTCATATCTGGAGAAGAATCAAACATGGGGTAGTAACAAATAAATGACTTTGAAGTGTCCGTTTCTGAGAAGTCAAATTTCAGACAACACTACCAACTGTTCAATTAGTTTGATTTTGCAAAGCAAACAGAAGAGAAGATTCACTGAAGTCATTTTTCAATACTATCAGGTGAGCACTGAGAATGAGAGCTGACCGATACAACTCTATAGTTAGTAGTTCTAGAGTTCTGGTTTGAGGAGTGTGGGTAGTGGGTGTGGGCTGAGTATTCCCGACTCTGCCAGTCAGGCAGTGGTTTGGAGTTCTGTGATATATGAAGGATGAGTCCCAATTAGACAATTACTTTTTCAAATATGACAATACTGAATGTGAGATGAGTAAAGGTAAAACACCACAAAGATGTGGTGTCACTGCTGTCACTCCATGGTCAACTACCAATCAAAGGTTTCATTTCCCCCATATTTGTGTTTTAATTCAGTTTAACAACATGGCACTTAACCTAGCTCCAAATTCTTTTATTGCTACTATATCAGTAAAAGAAGACAAGTTTAAATAGCGCTCATAACTTTAAAAAATTGAGATGTAATTGACATATGATAAAACAGCTGTAAGTGTACATGTCAGTTCTAGCACTTTCACAAGGTGTGTGATCACTGCCACTATCTGATTTCAGAACATTTTCATCACCTCAAAAGAAACCTTACACCCATTAGAAATCACTCTCTTTCCCACTCCCTGTAGCCTTAGGAAGCCACTAAGTTTTTCTGTCTTAGTGAATTTTCCTAAATGAAAGTAACCACTGTTTTGGCTTTTCAAAGAGCTTCCCCATATACTATTTTAATGAAAATACTTGATTTCAAATCATGAGAATAATGGTAAGTTCTTTGCCAAACAAATTTTTCATACTAAAAAAATCCTTGACCCCACAAAAAGCAAATTAAACATTAGGTTATGTAGCTGTATTATCAAAACAGTAACATACAACTCACAAATTTTTGCTATCAAAACCTACCTCCAGATTATAGAAACAATTATGTATGACCGGAATTAGGAAGTTAACATCTACAGTTTGCATCTCTTTAATATGAGAGGCAATGGTCTGGAATGTTGAGAAGCGAACATCAAAGTTGATATCATCAAGATGTCTTCGATCAAAGGCATTGAGCTGCAAGAAGTAAATTGAAGCCCTTATGAATGAAGTATATAGGTCCTAAATGAACAAAACTGATAATATTTTTGAAGCAGAAGAGAAATAGGTCTTCTTTCTTACCTTGACAACTTCAGTAACATATTTTAATTCACTCTCAAAATCAGAAAGTGTCTAAAAGGTAAGAAAATAGCGTATTTTTAGTGAATAAAGACTCTCTGCCCTCCTCCCTTTGGCTTCCTGCCCCCCCCCCCACACTTATATGAAGATATCATGGGTCCCCTAAACTTGTTAATGTGCTTTACATGTAAATATAATTTACAGGGGTGATTTGTGGTAAAGAAAAATAACTATTACAGACCTCGAAAACTGTACAAAGCAACTGGCGTGACAACTTGTTCTTAATAATTGAGAAAAGTTTTGCTAGAGGCTTGAGGAAGTTTGTAGGTTCCAGGCAATGCTTTAACAGATTTTGTATTGTCACCAGAATATCAATCTCCGTATCCTTAAGAATAAATAGCAAGAGAAATCATATTTCAGTTATCCATAAAATTGGTCTACTTGTACATTAATATATTACAGCTTAGAAAACAAGTGATTATACATACAAAATGTAGTTAAATGGAAAAATTATTTCATAGCCTTTTAACTTAATGTAGAACTCAAAATAACGTCCACTAAGAGTTTTTTCCTTTAATTTTAAAAGGAAACATGCAGAATGGTATTGAAATGATTTCTTTTACTGTCTAGTAAAAAAAAAAAAACTTATTGAAGTAAAACATAGATTTCTGGTTATCTACAGATCTGTGATCTTCTAAACTGAATTACTAGGTGGTCTAAGATGCTCAGTATAGTTGCTTCAGGACAGCTTTATAAATGCTGTTGAGTCATGAGAAGACTATTAATTCATACTGAAATAGGTGAAAATCGTATCAGAAACTCCTCAGCCTGTCCGAGTATGCTAAGAGCTTGACTTCTCACTCAGTTTTTTTGCCACTGTGCTGCACATTTAAAACTATACCAATGCAGGCCTTTCCCGATGGTACAATGTGTTAAAGCACTGCATTATGAAGCTCTCCGAGGCCACTGCAGCACGAGTTTGTTCCCTGCCCTGAAGGTGACCCACATGGCGTGGCAGACCTCTCCTGACCCGCCCACTGCTCCCCTCAGCAGTGTACTTCGTCAGTCTGCCTGTTCTGCTCCCTACTCTGTCTCACTCACCACACCTCTGGCCTGTACCCCAGTTCTGTAAGTATAAATAAATATTAAACAAACAAACAAACAAAAAACTATACCAATGCACCTCTTGGGTTCTAAAAGTCAGAGAGGGGCAGAAAAGTTCTGGAGCGGATGGGAAGCTAACCACAAGACAGGAAAGGGGCTGCTTAATACTTTGTGTGGCAGAGGACAATGACTTCACCTTCTAGCTGGTTTACCATTCCTACTTCAGTTCCAACTTTTCTCCTGTTTTCAATTATATAAACCTTCATAGTTTTTTCAGTTCCTTGACAATATATCACAAGATCTAACCAAAATAAGTATCACTCACTCATAAACCTGGTGATAGTGACACTACAGAGACAAAGTAAGAACTCCATGAATTCATACCTCAGCAATATTGCCACGGTGGAGGAAGGGCAGGAGAAGTGTGATGAGGAGAGAACTTTGTTCTTTGTCTTGCATGAATTTGCTGATCCTAGAAAAGGAAAAGAACTTTGATAGGCAAAGAAAGGCACTGAAAGGTTAATGCAGCTAGTTGTGTCCCTCTCATTTCTTGAACTCTGTGTTTCCAGTCACTGTCCTACTTCTTTTGTAATACTGGCCTAGGTGGGGAACAGTAAATGCCAGTGCTGTCAGCTGGCATTAGTAATTTTCACATTTGGTAAAAAAATAACACTTTTAAAAAGTGCCAAGATTTCTTTAAGGCTTTATGCTTACTATTTCAATTTAACTCTCACAGTACCACGTAGGAACTAGTCCTATTTTGCCCAGAGAAAACTGAGACTCCGAGAAGTGATGTCACATAGGCAGGAAGTGGTAGAACAGGTCTTTCAACCCTGATCTTGTTTATGCCTAACCTCTAATCTTTCTATGGCTACACAGCCAGCAGTAAAAGTCAATGAGCACATTTAACATGGTTTCCTGTTCTGTGTAACATAGAAATATAATAGTATTTCAAAAAAAATCTTAAAATGACATTTCTGGAAAATTCTATTATACCATTTTGCTGCTATTGTTGCTGCTGAAAGTAACAGAAAAAGTAAACTTTCAACAATGAAACCCTGTAATGGTCACTACAGAGCTTAAGATAGAATCCTTTTTGTCCTCAGGTTTACCTACCTTGCATTTTATGGCTATCACAACTATATGCAACAATGTCTGTTGCCAAAGAGACCTGTTAAAAATCACTGCAAGATTTTGATGTAAAACAAAAAAAACCCCAAACAATAAGCTCTTTTCAATTCTTCTAACTAAAATATCAAAAACTAAAAACTGATCTCTCAAAAATTTGAGAAAATTCAAATTTTTACTTGAAGAAAATATGCAAATAATGAAATAAACACACAAATCTACTAGTCTACTTTCAAATAGTTTATGTGGTCTCTCCCCTTTTATAATGAAATACAGAGCCATAAAAGATTTCCAGTGGCCACCCCAGCAGAGAAGCAGAATTCTGCTTTAATCCTGAAGCTCTTTTTTCTTATCATCAAATTAAAATAACTGAAAACCAAAATATAACTAAAACAACTGAAAACATGGACAGTAATGCTATCTTTTAAGCAGCAATACATCACTCACTTTGAAAGAATGCCAAGTTCCTTACTGACTCGAGCTCTGTTCTTTTTCTTTTTCACCTTTTCTGCACTTATTGTGGTTTTGCTGAGATACTGGAGAATAGCAGGTACATGAGGCAGAATTAATCGTCCCCCTGTTGTGATAGACTCTGAAACAGATAAAGATGAATGCTTTGATTTTAATTAATTCCTCTCTTGAATGATAACTGCACACTATCTTTGTGAATACAGGTAAGGAAAGCACTCATGGAAATTCCAGCTTACATGATTAAATAACCTTCTTACTCAAAATTGCTGTATCACTAGCTAAATCAAAACTATATTTAAGAGCCACCTGAGATTTTATTAAATCCATTTTTGGCAGTAGTAAAATACATTATTATTATTAGAATATGGTGGAAAGAATTCAGAGACGCAATGACTGAAGTCATTTGATACTTTCCTGGTTAGCTGAATTTTCTAGAGATGAATAATCTGAATTTCTACTACTGTAAAAGAAATTGAGTTTATATAAACTGATCTTAATTCTTAGAGAAAAAAAACTCTTACTAGCATAAGTTATTAAAACAGTCAAATTCTACTGAACCTTCCCTTTCCTCGGGAACAAATGCTACGCCGGGAATCTAAGACTCGCTCGCTTCGTGATCCCCACATACCATCTGCACCTTCTGTGTACACGCATCCAGTTACTGTCAAGCTCAAAACTGTCTCTGTGGGCTCAAAATCTGGAAGGTTAAGAAGATCATCAATGATATCCATCACCATACTGGCTGTGGCTTCAGAGAGATTCTTTGATGAGAGAATTGAAAAAACGTTGGTCAAAATATCACATTCTGGGTGTCCAGGCTTCTGTTTTGCCAGAAAAGGGAAATATCTGCAAGCAAAAACACTGTAACTGTCACCTTATCTCTCAATGTGTTTATTTCTAAAACACAATGCACACGAATTTCATACTGAGCTTATCAAATCTGTATGAAGATTAAAAGATTATTCCAAAGGTGCATTACTTTAAAAGCTAAAATGTGATGGGCAATTCTAGGAGGCACTCATGATTATGTAGGTCTTCTCTTTAACATTTCTCATTTAATCCTAACATCTTCCCAGCGTATTATTCTCCCTACATAACAGGGAAATTGACAGTTGTCCAAAGTCATTTAATAAATCGTGGAGTTGAGATTTGAACCACAGTCTAATTCCAAAGTCGAAGCCCTTCTTAAAGAGACATTAAAGACACACTTTTTCAATTATAAGGTGTCTAGACTGTGAATTCTTCTATAGTCATATACAAACCATGTATTGCTTTGTGGGAATTTGTATACCAACTGAATGTTTGCTGTATCCAGGTATGTAAAATTCAGAGATTGAGATCATTTTTTGGGGAAGGTGGAGGAATTCATGTCCAATAAACAAAGAGTCATACAAATGGTAGGAACTTCCCCTTTGTGAAACATTTCATAAGGGCAAAGGATATAGAGGCTTTCCAGCCAAGGCAAACCTGCAACTATTCTACAGCCAGACACAGAATCCTAACACAATTAGTGGGAAGACCAAAGTGAAAATAATAGTTTGTTTCTACTCATTCATAATCATTGAAAAAGAACTCAAGCACTTTAACATATTCAATACCAATTAACTGACAGGAAAGTTTTAATAAGTATATGCATACATCTTTGTCCAACAGATATCGGGCACAGTATGGGCAGGAACCGAGCAAGATACTTTACACATTTTCATCTCTATTTTATTTTTAAGATTTGTTTGTATTTGCATAGAAGAACTGGGGTGTAGGCCAGAGGTGGGGTGGGGGGAAGGGAGAGGATTCACCAGAGACAGTGTGGGGAGTAGAACAGGCAGATCCACTGAAATCTAATGTTGAGGGGAGCAGTGGGTGGACCAGGAGAGGTCTGCTGGGCCATGTGGGTAACCTCCCTAGCCTGGGATAAAGCCAAGCCATCCAAGTCATGCGCAGTGGCTGGTGATAGCTTGATGGCACTGAGACTTTTACCCCTGTGCTACCAGGGAGGCCCCTTCCTCTCATTATTAATAAAGTGGGGACTGCTATTATTTCCATCTTACAGAGGGTGAAACTGAGGCTTAGAGAAGTCAACTTTTCTGTATTAGACACAGTTGTGCTAGAATTTGAAGCCAGGTTAATATGGCTTTAGAGACCATCCTCTTAATCACTGTTTAGAATCGTCTTTAGTTTTTCAAACATAAAAGGTGAGAGAGCTGCTTTCCACTGTTGGCAAAATCCCTGTAAAAGTCCCATCAACTCCAGCATGACCTGGAAATGATCAGAATATTTCCTGAGCAATATAACTTTCTGCCACAAGACACTAGGCATTCTCCATGCTTACATGTTTGGCTCAGTCAAAAAAAAAATTTTTTTTTTTTTTAAGATTTATTTACTTGTACATACAGAACTGGGGTACAGGCCAGAGGCTCAGGGGTGGCGAGAGGCTTCACCAGAGACAGAGTGGGGAGCAGAATAGGCAGATCCACGAAGTACACTTCTGAGGGGAGCAGTGGGCGGGTCAGGAGAGGTCTGCCGCACCATGTGGTCACCTATGGGGCAGGTGGGGATCGAACTCATGCGGAAGTAGCTTAAGCTTCTCAGGGCTGTGCTTTAACCTGCTGCACCACCAGGGAGGGCCCTCAGTCAAAAATTTTAATCACTCTTTCAACATACAATGAGTATCAACTAACCATCACAGTAAATCCCTGTGAAGGAAGATATGACTATAAATGTGAGAATGTCTCTATCCTCAAGGAGTGTTAGGCAGGTGAACTATGAAGAGACAAGAGCATGACAAAGGCAGTATGTCATGACAGGTCCTTTCTGGAGTGCAGACAGCTTCTAGAAGGGAAAGACAGACACACCAGGCCCATAATGGTCAGAACCAGAGCAGCAGTTAATAAAGTGGCCAGGGCAGTCCCAGTTCATGTGGGTTGTTTTAGTTTAATTATTTGTAGTATCTCTTCTCACTTTCTACTGGACAATAGATTATGTGGTCACCCTAAATAGCAAACAAGTTGTTTTGGTTTTGAGTTCAGCAAATTTTTGTGCCAATTTAACCTTACTACTAAGCTTAAACACACTGCCGATAGTTGAGCTCCACCTGCATTTATTTAAAGTAAAATTCTAGACTTTCCTGTAGATGAAAACCTGTTGAGATAACTGACTGACATTATGTAAACTGTACCTATGCATGCCTACCGATAGGGCAATCTCAAGGGAAGTCAACCCTTTCAAGTGTTACTTAGGAAAGGAAAAAAAAATCTACTATCCATTTCCCCCATTGCTATATGCTTCTATTTCCCATTAATCAAAACTGAGTGAAGTCACAGAAAAGAACGAGGTTGCCCTAGCGATGTGGCTTGACAATTTGAGTAAATACCCACTGAATACAAAACTGAGTCATTATCAGAAAGTCTTCCTGGATGAAAGTGCTTTATAACTTATTTATATAAAAATTGTACAACTATAAAACCTTCCTAAAGTATGCCTACTAAGTGCTGCTAATCAATGTCCAGTGATAAAACAAGATATGAAATTGCTTCCTCAATTGGGAAATACATGAAAAGAGCATTTCCACCCAATAAAAATAAGACAGACTTTGTGAGGAAGATAGTGTCATGGCCTTTGGCTTGCTGTTGAAGACTACCTAATGGGAAACAGTGGAGACATGCTGGCACATAAGAAAAAAAATAAAATCAGCATGATCACAAGTCTGTAAAATCTAATGCTGAGATTTTAACACCACTACATTAATGGGCCAAACTAAAGTCTGTTTCCATTACTGAGATAAACAGCATAGGTAGTTTATCTCAGTGAGGATGCATTTGGCCTATTAATACAGCATCTCTGAACCAACAGTAGATGAAGATCCTGAAAACAGCTTAAATGTCCTCAAGTGAATGTTGATTTTATGTATGATTTTATTGTATACATGTTTAGCAGAGAAGACTAGAAAATCTAGAAAACCTCTGAAATTTTTCTGCCTTTAAGTGGAAACTGGGAAAAAGAAATAGAATACCAAATCAGTTTTTATTTTTAAGTAATGTTTATGTGATGATATAACTGTCTGGTCTGTTTGACTGTTTTCCTCTTTCACCATGCCAAATCAAAGGAGTGATATAGACTTTTACACATTTTTTACAACACTTCTAATTTTCTATTTTAAAAGCTTTGATGTAACATATATAGCTTTAAATTACATTAAACTGCAAAAGGTTAGGGGCCTTACCTGGTTGTGCAACGGGTTAAAGCACAGCACTATGAAGCTAGCCACAGCTGCTTCAGCACTGATTTGATCCCAGGCCAGGGAGGTGACCCACACGGCACGGCAGACCTCTCCTGACCCGCCTGCTGCTCCCCTCAGCAGTGTACTTTGTCAGTCTGCCTGTTCTTCTCCCCACTTTGTCTCTGGTGAATCCTCTTACTGCTCTTGCACCTCTGGCCTGTACCCCAGTTCTGTATGCATAAATAAATCTTAAAATTTGCAAAAGCTTATCTGTCTTTTTATTATTATAAATATTTCAAACACTCCATAAAAATATGCTAAGATGGTTCCCTACCCCATGGCCCATAGAGACATCACATGCTATTACATGAACAGAGTCTCATGTCTTTCTAGGTACTTTCAATTTTAGTTTATATTTACACACACGCCACCCACCTAACATATACACATAAAGCATTTTTCTTGAATCATACTATACAATTGAAACTTTCATATTTCTTAATTGCATATATTTTGAGATTTGGCTGCTTTATTCTTTAACTTCCTCTACAAGAGTTCACTATATGAAAAAAGCATAAATTATTAGTCCCCTTAATTACTTTTGACTAGATTAGTCTGGACACTGCTTTTAAAGGTGAGTTCCTGGGGAGGGGAGATTATACCTTGCGTTTCTGCTCCAAATACTAATCAGTTTCAGCAGAGGTGTAGGAGAATACTGACTCTCAGATCCAAGCCTGCTGATCTAGAACACAGAGGAAAAACCAAATACCAAATAAAAACACAGTATATGGGTGGGTAACAAAAAAAAAAAAAAAAAAAAAAAGAACTAGGCATCAAGATAAAGCAAACACAGGAAAACATTAGCAATTTGAGGGGCACATACTGTTGCCTTACTGGTCATTCAGGTTTTTTGTGTGATTGGAAAAAATACTTAGGCATCAGCCACATAATGAGCTTTCAGTCACTATCAATCGCTACAGTATAA
>NW_004567105.1:11544912-11658954 GCF_000260355.1 Condylura cristata
AAAAAAAAAGAGGCAAGCCTAGAAACCACATAAGGACAAAAGAGCCAAGAGACAGAGATGAACATTTGTAAGACAGAGTAAGAAAACTGGGAAAGAGAGTAAATGGAAATACTGACAATTGGAAGGAACCAGGTAGGTTAAGTTTCTATTTGTCAGAAATGACAGATCAAGCAGTTAGATATTTTTCCTAAAATCAAGCCTCTCCTACAGTCTTCTGTAGGAAACAGAAGTTTTCATCATCACGTGATTATAATTAGAGACATGAAATATGTAACAGATACCCATGTAGGGCCTCCCTGGTGGTACAAGAGTTAAATAAACCATCAATGAGATCAAGCTATCACCAGTCACTGTGGTCCCAGTCAGGCTGGTGACCCACATGGTGCAGCAGACCTCTTCTGTCTCCTCTGCTTCTCCCCTCAGCAGTATATGTCTGTAGATCCACCTGTTCTGCTCCCTAGTTTTTCTCTGATGAATCCTCTCACCCTCTGTACCTCTGGCCTATTTTGTATACATAAATAAAAAAAGAAAATTAAAAAAAAAAAGCCCATGCATTTTCCATGTCAGTCAAAATTCAGAGGCACATTATGTTCTGGAGATTGTTACATTTGCTTAGGAGACAGGATTATATGCAAAATAGTCTTAGAGCATATTTTAAAAAATGCCATGGCATTGTGGAAACCAGCTCATGACCTTTAGGTGGCAGCAGGAGCAAAGAAAAGTATTCTAAAATTTCCATAAATAAAGGCTTGATGCATTAGAAAAGAGCAAGACAGCTGTTTATGCCTGTATGCAGAAAATGCTGGAGAAACATCACCAAGAGAAGCAGGAGGTACCCTGGTAAAATGTAGGAGTCAAGGTTTACCTGGGGCCACACTGCAGCACAGAACACGGCATCAATTTCTTCTGTTGTGAACTGGTGAGATTCCCAATCCAGAAAGATATCAGATATCATTTTAATTCCAAGACGTCTTAAGTTTTTCAATGGGTTAATAAATCTTAGTTGTATCTGTAAAATATATATCCTTTATTAAGAAATAGCTAATTTTTACCCTTGGCTCTGTAAGAAGGCACTTTTGCTTGGCTGGCTAAGAATCAAGCTGGAAATCCTGTTATGAAGTCTGTTGACTTTGGCTGTGATTTTTACCTGGGAATGTCAATTGAGCAGGTCAAGAAAGTAGAGACTTAATAAAATCAAAATGTAAGGCGTTCCACTGTCACTGCCCAGTTAGATTACATGAGATGGCATTAGGAAAAGACAAAATCACAATGGGAACAGCTGCCTTGTTCTACATTGTTTTTATATTTTCAAGCAAGTAATTGTCTCATAAAAATCTGATTTTTTTCCCCCAGACACAGAACATTCTAAACAAACTCTTTTTTTTTTTTTTGGCTATCATGCCTTAGATTAGAAAAAAATGAAACCTTTAGTTCAAGGAAAGTCACTTTCCTTTTTGTCTTCATATTGTATTATTGCCACTTCCATTAAAAAAAAAAGAAGAAAAAAAGAAAACTAGGAGCTTTCTTTTATTCTTGGTAAATTTAGTCTAGGAGCCCAGTTAAAGAATATATGGTCTCTCCATATAGAGGGATACCGTGTGCACTGAAAAGCAACCGAGTGCTCTCCCTGGTGGTGCAGTGGGTTAGAGCACAGTACTACAAAGCTAACGCCACCAACATGAGTTTCATCCCTGCCCCAGATGTGATCTGCATGGTGCGGCAGACCTCTCCTGACCCACCCGCTGCTCCCCTTAGCAATGTACTTCGTCAATCTGCCTGTTCTGCTCCCAACTCTGTCTCTGATGAATCCTCTCACTGCCCCTGAACTCCTGCTCATACCCCAGTTCTGTGTGTATAAATAAATAAATCTTAAAAAAGAAAGAACAAAAGGCAACTGAATAACAACCTGAAGAGATCTCAAAATATATACTTAAGGAAAAATACTATTTAGAAAAGCATACAATTTGTTTAAAGGCTGAGGCTGGAGTGGGTGGTTATCTGAGTCAATAGCAAAGCTCTTTCATAAAGCTATCCCTACTTCCACTATAATCTCCTTCCCTATATGTTATAAAATAATAAATATGCAACCAATTTCTTTTAGTTCAAAGTAAAACAATTTAATGAGCCCCTATCAATGGGTCAAAAGGCATGGTAGCTATAGACTTTGTTGCTGAAGGAAAATTTCTTAAATAGCTGAGAGACTAAGAATGTTAAAGACACTCAACAGAAGAACAATGCTATAAATGTGAGAAGGGTAAAGTTCATGGAATGGTCATAATCTCTACTGATTCTTAAAGCATATGAGGTTTAGGTAAGACAAAAGAGAGAGAAAGGCCTCAGAGAAATTTCTCCCAGCATAGAAAGTTGTAAAAATCAAGCACACTAGGGGGAGATACACCCCTTGTTTTTCCACTCGATATACTATGGACTCTGGATAAGTAAGTGGCAACTTTTATCTCTTTGTCTCTCTTAAATTACCTACATGTTAATCTGAAGTCCACCCTGAAATTTATGAGGACAACATAAAGGATGTTAGTTATTTGTGCAAAGTCTCAGGAATCTTGGTACTTCATGCACCCACCAAGTTGCTACCATCCACTTCTGGCCAATTATCTCATTATACAAGCTAAAGACAAGTGACAGCAAGCTCTAGAAGTGACACAGGTACATCTGCTTCACTCCTACTGGCAATGTTTTCATGATAAGCTGCAGCATGCTGGTGAACTATCACTGATATTTGGAGAAAAAAAAAAGGTGTCATGATTCCCCAGAGCAAAGAAAAAACTAACCTTAGCAAGGTACTATCAAAACCGACACCCCCACCCTCTTCTCCATTCCTATCAGGCCTCTTGCCTAAGTAGGATCTGCAAATTTGTTTTTTTTTTTCTAAGGATCTGCGTGTTCTATTCATTCTGCAACTACAGTGCCAGTTGCACAGTTTACTCCTTAACTGTTTAACAGACTGGAGAAAAAGCCTGGAAGTGAGCAATTGTAGATTTTAGTTCCTAGAGGAAACATACACGTGATTGAGATTATATACCTCTAATGTTTTAATGTTTATGTATGTATCTCCTTAATTGCTTAAATGTACAAAAAAAAAAAAAAAACAAAAACAACCATAACACCAGGCCAAAACAACCCTCACAATATAGATTTCAGTGTCAGTTTAAGTATCTGAAAGATACAAAAAAGTAAATGTGTAACTTAGTTCAAACACATAAATGTAGAACTTTAACTCACTTAAGCAGTATTACTGTGCAATAATTCATTCATGCTGTACAGCACTTCAACAAATTCTTTGGACTTGTCCAAGAATTAAAAAGAAAAAAAAAATGGTTTAACACCTCACTACCTAATGAACTGTGAAATTGTATAAATGATCCTTTGAGTTACTGATTGTTGATTCTGAGGTAAGTCATTATTACTCAGTAATTTCTAAGTTAGCCAAAAAAGAGGACTTGCAGAGGGGCTTATAAAACCTGTACTTTTCATGACTCAGTATGTCCATGTATACACAAAGTCACATTACTCATTACAAGTCATAAACTCAAATTCTCACACAATTCTCACTATGGCTGTGAAGCGTTCATAGAGAAAGAATTTTTCAAAACCTCTTTTCAGCTACCACTCTTGCCCCATAAAGCAAAGTGACTTTTTTTTTTAAACAGCAAACAGACCTTATCACACCCCTGTTAACCTCTCTGAGGTTTCCTAGTACACTTCAAAGTAGATCTAGCTGCTCTCCACAGCCCCCACTTCCCTCTTAACCTTATCTTATATGATTCTTCCTACTTCTTGAGGTTGAGCCTCCTTGACCGTCTGTCTGCACTGAGACTGTGTCAAGTCTTTGCCCCGCTCAGAGACATGGTACATCTAGGCATCTGTCGCTGCCTGAAATGTCCTTTCAGTGGCTGGGTAGGCATAAGCCTGAATAGCACCTCCTCAGAGAGGAACCCCACACCCTAGTAAAGCAGCACCCTCCCACCCCCACTCCAGTCACTTCCTATCACATTCCCTTAAAGAAATTGTTTACGCTGACCTAGCTCTACTTAACATGCTCACACTTCCCTCTAATTTAGTGAATATATGGAATAGTGGAGGGTTAATTAATATTTGTTGAAGAAAGGAAAGCATGAAGAAAACAAAATTGTGCCTACTAAAATGGAAGTTGTATTCTAAATCTCTGGATCTTGTTAATCAGAGAATATCATTTCATTATTAACGCAGATTTATATCCAAATAGAAAGAAGTAGCAAAAAATCCTGGCTGTTTTCAGTTGTCATGACCAGATTTGAGGCAGTCCATCTGATAGATCTATCAATGAGTGAATTAATTTTAGTTAAATTAAAACTTTGTCCATTCCTGAGATTATACATAATTGAGAATAAACAGCAGACCTGGGTCTGGATCTTTATTTCAAGTCCCATTTTCTATAAGGACTTCAGTCCAAAAAGACATTGTTTCCTAAATCACAAAAACATTAAGTCATATTCCCAGATCCGTTTTAAAAGAATATATGCTGTCTTGGATGGAATTAAGACATAACATCAAGTCATGGGGTGTCAGGGTTAACGTTGTCTTACCCAATCTTGTTGCATATCTATTCAAGACTGTGCACTGATGGTGGGCAAGCTTTTTGTTTTAAAAGAACTCTGGACAATCTACCTCAAAATAAGAAGGAGGGTGGTAGCAGTGGTCTATTCATTCTCTGATCATTCTGGATAAACAAGAGTTGGAAGATGTCCCACACCTGTACACTCCAAATTAAAACCTATTCGCTGACTAGTTTCTGAGGCTATAAACAGAACAAATATATCCCCTACCATTTTGCCTCCTTTTAAAATATACACTTGACATAATTCATGTTTTCTAGCTATAACAGACACTTACAGCAATGAAGATTCTCATTACATAGAAAACTGCTTTAAAGAGACATTTTTCACAGGTTTTTAAAGAAAGATTCAACATGAAAGAATGTTAGATGTTCAGGCCTCAACCCACTTCCCAAGAACAAGACTCCCATTCTCCCAAGAAAAGCGCATCTCCAGTGCATCTCTCACCTTTTCCCTTTGGTCAAGGATCTGTGACACAGTCGCTGTCATGCACAGCAGTATCTGCAAAATCTTTGGTAAGTAGGCACTGATCAGATGACTAATATTCTTCAATACTATTTCAAGGCTATTTAAGACACCGTGCTGACGCCCTAAGGGAAGAACTCTAGACAAATCCAAACCTTCTACAGCTTGAATGACTGCAGAATGACATTCTCCTGGTGAGACAGAGAGGAACAGAGATAGTATGTTACCTTTTATGATTATAGCTGACTTTCAATTTCTCTCAACAACACAGCAATTTCTTTTGTTACAATGATTTATAGATGCTAATGCACTTTATTTTATGTTTATATGTTTTCCCACTTTTTTATTCTTACCAAATATCCAATGTTCCAGGTGTGGTCAGTTTTACTATCGTCACTTTATAAGAGGAAGAAACTGAGGACAAAGGTAAGAAACTTCTGAAAGAAGTCTCTAAACCTAACTCTGATCTTATTTATACTGGTGGTCAAAATCTGAGTTACTAATAGACTTTTATTCCCCCAAGCAAAGTTCCATACATTTTTTTCTCACTCTCACCTTTCATTGAACTATACTGAGCTCAGCAGCTGCATTAAAAAAGGCCTATTATATAATAAGCTCCCTGAAGGCTGAGAATCAAATGTTCTATTTCTCTTGTAGCCCTGGTGAATAAATAAAACAATAGCTCCTTATAAATAGCTGCCATAATGATTTCAGAATTTACTTGAAAGATTTGGATTATTACTGTTTGAACTTCACTTCAAACCAACATGAGGTCATGAGTGTCCTGACTCATACATCCAAATGGTGCATCTACAAGTATTGTTTATAGTCACCCTCTCACAGTGGAGGTTATTACATTGAACAAAAAGTTTTGTGTTCTTTAGAGCCAACTTCCTTCACAGGATGATGTTACACTGAATGAAACTCTTTTAAAGAACAGGACCCCTTATCGTAGAAAAAATATACACAAATGTAATACAGTACCCTATAAATGTGTACTTTTGCCTAATGCAATTATAGAACTGGAACAGAAGTTTGGTAACCCAGTCAGAAAGATCTGGGTTCTCATCCAATATCCACCATTTTATAGTTGAGTGGCCACGGACAAAATACTTACCTCATTTGAAAATGAGGACAGTCAAGTAATGTGGTTGTTTCTAAGGGTCAACTTAGTTGTATATAAAGGAACCCATGTCTCACATAAAGTAAGCACTCAATAAAGGTCAGCCATTATTAGTAGTAGTAATTGCTAACACTACATGCCAGAAAATACATCACAGAGCATTACAGTTCACTGTAGACACTTACATCTCTTCTTCACTTACATTGTGAGGACGGGGCAGAGATTACAATTACCTACTTTTCTATTTTCAACAGGGTGCCAGAGGCACAAAAGGTATTCAACAAATCACTATTCAATTATGAAGGTTCCAGGGAATGAAGAAATGCCAAGATAATTAAGGCTAACTTAGTAGCAGGCTTACATTTCTTAAAAGAAACCTATTCATTATATGTGGCTAAGCACTTGACATTTTCAAATGCCTAAATGCACAACAGAAAAAAACATATACATTTCCCTAATCAAGGGCTCACTGGCACATGGATGTTGAATATCCTCGGGATCAGCTGTGAGCACCATCTGATTCCACCGAAGTTTAAAAAGAATGGCATTTCCTCAAAAAGACCACCATCACGATTCAGGGCGCAATCCCACTTGGAAAACCACAAGAGCAGCAGAAACCCAGCCTGACACATTTAAGTTCCAGGCAACAAGATGCATTTGGAGTGAGAGGCAGCTGACACCCACCGTTCTTGAAGTGCTTTACAGGTTCAAACAGCAAGTCTAAGAATATCTGTATCTCCTCGGGCTGGGTTCCTGCCAGGAACCTTAGCACAATGGACATGCGGGTGCCGGAAGACGATTTCCCCTGAGTTTTACTCCCAGTCTTGTTCTTCATTCGTCCATACAAAATTCTAAATAGTCAAGAGAACATTATTTGTTTGCCTATTAACCCTCAAACAAGTCCTTTTTTTTTCTTTTGTTTCCCTAAACGGCTAGAATAGCAAGTTGACAGTTAAATTGATATATTGTAGTATGCGGAAGAATGAAAAAGAAATGATATATTTAACACAGAAGTCTAGAAAAATAACAACCAAGAAAACATGACTAAGGGAAGCAGGAAGAAGGAAATGATAAAGATTAAGGCCAGAAGGATGTTCTTTGTAGGAGAAAAAAAGCAATAACATAGGCAGGGCAAAGGAAAGTCTAACCAAGAAGAAATGAGTACAAGAATACATGGACTGTGTAGCAATAAAATAAGAGACTACAACTGTAAGTAAAATAAGGAAAGTGTAAAGATCTCAGTTAAGGGGGTCATTTCTGGAAAAAACACAGCCAGAAAAAAGCAAAAGGAAGTTAAGAAGAATACCCATGTAGACCAGTAGTCATGGGAAAATAAAAAGCTATACACCAACCCTATTTTATAAACATAAAACACAGTATTTCTAAATTTAGAATCCTGGACAGCACTGAAACAATGTTAACATCAAACAAGGATCACCCCAGGAATGCTGAGTCCTTAGCAAAGTCTATTATGATGACACAGGAAGAAGTTAATGTGATCATTTTCATACATGCTCCTCATAAAATCCAACAACCATTCCTGACAATATACCAAACAACCTAGTCAAAAAGGTTGCTTTCTAAAATAAGATAAAACTTTTGATTTAACATTCACAATTCAAAGACAGTTGTTTTCAATATTAGGACTTCTTTATCCTTTTAAATATTAAGGTTTGCAAAGAGCTTTTCTGAAAATTTTATTTATTGATATTGAACATAATTAGACTTCTCAGAGGCTGAATTAATAAATAAATCAGAAGAAAACACAAAATGAAAGATCCACTAAAATCACTGAAGTAAATCATAATGGTAATATTTACCTCTTTGTGATCAACTCTTTAAAAAATCTTTGTTAATCTTTTTTAAAATTAAAGATGAAAAAATCTTTAATCATGCCATTTGCAGCAACATGGATAGAACTAGAAAGTATTACATCGAGTGAAATAAGCCAGCAGGAGAAAGATAAAATATGGATTCACTTATATGTGGCATAGAGAGAAACCAAACTCGAAAACCTTGAAAGCCAACATACTGATTGCAGGTCTGTGGACTCCATGGCGGGGGTGGGTGTGGAGGACTGGGGAATGGGGGAGAAGGGGGGAGGTTGGGGGCGGGGGAGAGCATGATGAGGACTATGAATGCGCTGGTGGTGCTGGTGGTGGGAGAGCTGGGGTGACCACACATGAGGGGAGAACTTGTCAACATATTAACAAGTATGTAAAACAATGGTATTTTATCAAAACAAATTTGTTTTTAATGGTCTACATACCTCATCAGGATAGGAAACAGATCTGCTCGGTGGGCTGTTTTGACTACTGTGTTTTCTTCTGAAATGCCGAAATGCGCGATCTCTTCCTTGAAACTTCTGTCTTCAAGTAATCGTTGTAAGTTTTCCCTTTAAAAATAGAACACGAATCATCACTGAATTATCAACATTTTTTTAAAAAGGCAATACAATAGAGCAAAACATGTAATGAAACAGGTTGTAAAAAATAGTCCAAGCAGTAGGGGACAGCTATAAAGGAGAATCGTTATAAAATGATCTTTCAAAATGACAGGTTTTTAAACTTTATAAGTTAAAAGGGATTAAGGAGTTAGACTTAGTCAATAATTCAGCTGTTTAAAGGATGAAGTAAAAACTTTTCTTCATATTTACAGTGGTTATGATTCTCTAAGTAATCAAGATTTTATAACATGTAAGCAAGGAGAAATAATATAAACTTCTCAACATATACTTTTCAATTCATTTTCTTTCCTACCTTATTACTTATGGAATAGTACTCTTAGCAAATATACTTCTAATTTTCATTTTAAAAAATAGCATTTCTAAAAATAGCATTACAATTACTTTACAAAGAGAAAAAATGTCCCAAGCTTTTTTATTTTAAAAGAGGTTTTCAATAGAAAAAAGATCAACTAAAGAGTTAGCAGATCTTTGGCTTCAAATAACTTACCTGTAAGGGAGGAGATGTGGATGTTTATATGTCATTATGCAATCCAGGGTTATTTTTTGTACTGTTTGATCCTGATGTAGCAACAACTAAGATAGATATTTTGTAGAATAAATTATTAAGGTCACACACATCCCATGGGACAGTAATTCATTTTGTTTTAATTTGCTAAAATAGATTTCTAGAACCTAGATTTTTAGATGTGGGTTGAAGTTGATTTTCCATGGGGCTAAAGAAGGAAGAACAGAATATGTGCAAAGACAAAAAATGGAAACAAAACTCTGACAACGGTGAACCTGGATTTATGTTTTTGTCCAGAGCCACTGTCTATATGCACCTGGGTTCACCCCAGCAGGGTTGGTCTGGGCTGAGAGGCTCACAGCCTGTGAATAACAGCAGTAATAGGAAGCCAGGGAGAAGACCTGGCTGAGACTTCTCTGATCAGCCGGTGCTGAGTATTATGTCTATGGACAACTGTCACTTGTGAATTCTAGCTTTATAAACAAGCCAAACAAACAACCAATTATGGGAAACAGGAAGACACATTTTCTTTTAACAAGAAAAATCTAAGTGGAAAAGAAAATTTCATCTTCTCAGATAGCTTAGGTGGCTAACTAGCCAATGTTTCCTCTGCTTCTGACGTTAAACTTTTCTTGTTACTGTTTTCTGGAATTCAGGATCAGAAATTGTGATTGCTATTTCAATTACCTGCTTTCACTGAGGACCATTCCAAAATCTTCATGCTTCACAAGGCTGACTTACCTAGAAATGGCCAGTTGCCATTTGCTCTTGACATAATCATTAAATCCTTCTAAAAGCTAATTCCCATGATACAAATACTGCTTTGCTATACTCACAGTTATTATAACTGGCTAATGTTTTATCACCCAGAATTTCTTTAAATTCATTGAAAATCATGTTTGACAATACTCCTCAATATACAAAAAATTACATACCACAGTAAAAAAACTTACTTAGAATGTAGGCACAGGACTTACTGAAAAATTATTGAAAACCAAAAATTATTTTGGCAAAGAATATATTAGAGAATATAGTTCACAAAGAACTGTAGTGTACAGAGTTTATTTTACTTACCTGAAGATAAAGCTCGTATAATTTGGACTCTAGATATAAGGCCCGAGGATTTGAAAACTTTGAGAAAACTTGTAAATGAGCAATTAACTGCCTAAAAAATGACAACAAGCAAAAATAGTGAGGCTATTACAGAATTAAAGCGCAGAGATTATACCAAGGTAATAGATTCCATCCATTTTAGTGTCACTGACAAGTCCTCTAAACACTGACTCCAGTCTCACTGTTAATTACACAAACAAGCTTTACTTATTTGCATTTAGGAAATTATTCTCCAGAAATTCCAGATCTTAGGCAGGCCTATTCCTGAAGTCCAGGTTTCCCACATCCCAGAAAATCACTTGGGATATCTTTAGAAAAGTTTAAATTACAACCCAAGCAGAATGAAAGGCATCTAAATAGTAATACATTGCCGAGGTGAACATAGGCAGCTCCTTATCTGGGTTTCACTCAGTGGACAGGAAAGTGGTGAAATAGATTCTTGCTCACTTTGATATAACATAAACAGAGTGAGGAGCAGAGGCCCAAGTTCAGGGAGCCACGGCTCGCGCTTACAAAGATGGAAGAAAGAGCCACATGGGCTGTTGAAATTGAGGGTGTGTCCCCCAGTCCGTTACGCTGTCTACATGGACAGAGCCAGTGAGCGCTTCACCTGCACTTGCTCACTCAGCTTCATAGCCCACAGGCTCTCTGAGGCTTTAAAAGTACTTGAGAAAACAGTTTTCTTCTCTGGGTATAATTTGTTAAAATCTTTAAAAAAAAAAAAAATGAAATGAATACATTGTGGAGGTATCAGGGAGCAGTGACTACAGGCAGAAGCCAGACCATACGTGTGATCACACCTGACCCTGGGACAGCTGACTAATGTCTCAGTCTCAATTTCTTCATGCTGACAAGCACTCAGTTTTCTATGAGGATTAAATGAAAGAAGACAAATCATGGGCTTCTGCACCTAAAAGTTTAGCCAATAATTAATTGCCCTGTTTCTGGACAAAAAGATAACTGGAAACCCTTCTAGTTAACTGGGAAAAAAAAAAAAAAGTAAGCTGGAATTACGACCTCTTCAGATACTGTCACGATACTGCACAAGCTTAGCACTGTTGTTTATATTGAGCTAAAACATCAGTTAGTCTTGTTAACTTGACTAAGTCACAGTACCCGGTTATGTAATGAAACACTAGCCCAGGGGTCGCGAGCACAGTATATTGTAGATGCTGTGACATGCACAGTCAATTAACTTTAAATAAAAGAGATTTCCCTCAGTGATGTGGATGGACTTCACCCAGGCAGACCTGAAGAGCAAAAATGGATGTTTCCCAGAGCGGAAGGCATTCTGCACAAGACCGTGGCAGAGGATTCCTATGAATTTCAGACTCAGACAACATCAAATCCTGCATGACTGCAGCCTGCAGTCTCTACCTGATGAACTATGGATTTGCTAGCTCTCACAAACACATGAGCTAGCTTCTTACATTTCTTTATGTGTATATAAATCTCTTTATATGCACAGATATACTTTGTATACAGATGATTGATATAATGTCCTTGTAATTACTTCTCACTCAGTCTTTGCAGTTTTACAAATAAACCTTTAAAACTTGGTTGAAACGTCCACTTGTTCCCTCAACATTAATTATTTTTTTATAGGTCTTTTTGTAGCTTTAAAGAGCCAGAAAGAACAGGAGCTCATTTATATGTTCTCTATAAATACATGCCAATAAGGAGATTGCCTCATAAAGGATTTAAAATCGGGATTATGAGAATATTAAGATGGTTCCAAAAGCATGATGATCAGTTTAGTTATATTTTCATGGATGGCGTATGAAAGTCTAGGTTTGGCTAGAGAGGGCACAAATGTCAATGAAGGCCTGGGCCTGTTCCTTGAAGAGTTTCTGATTCACATGTAACATCTAAGAAACATCTCAAACCCAAGGCAATGGGCAGTACCATAACAGCGGAATAAATGGCGGTTTACATTCGGAGTTGGTAAGGTAGCTGAGTTTCAGACACAGGAGAGGGTCAGTGAAGAGAGTGGCAGCATGAGGACAGTGTTTTAAGCAAAGCTTTTGAAGTATGACCGGGCATGCGTGTCCGTTGGCAGAAATAAGGCAAAGCACTGTAGAAAGAGGGAAGGATTCAGCAAGGGCTGAATGGTGAGAAAGGAAAAGATAAACTGGATAAATAGTAGGATGCATTTATTTCCAAAGAAATGCAAGGAGTGATCTTTTGCTGGCTAGTACTCTGAAGGGCATGAAAAGAAAACAGCATTCTTCACCTTAGAAGAGACAGTAGGGGATCGCTGGAGTTATGAGGAAGTCGAAGTCTGGCCTCAATCTTTCCTGTCCCTGCACATGACACTGTTTCCTTAGCTGTCTGTCCTGCCTGCCTCAGCTGCCTAGCGACACTTTGTCTTTTAGCTTCAAAAGCACCTTCTCATTTGCAGAAGTCTTCCCTAGGTAGTGGAACTGTCCTTCATTACTGTGCTTCCAAGAGAAGCACAGGAAAAATATATTTCTCCTATGAAAATATTTCACTGGGCCCCAGACTGAGCTTGCAGCCGTCGGCTGAGTGTTCCGCAGCTTTGCACCCAGCACTCAGCAGAAGGCCCTCAACAAAACGCCGAGTGGGTGCACTAATACACAGTGCATGGGCATAGCTGACCGAGATCAAAAGTGTTAAGATCACACAGTAGCACCAATCCAAGGAATCTCTTTCACCCCACTTAAGCCAGTCTTCAAGGAAGCTGGAGGAACTTCTGAAAACGAGATCACGTTTTTTTTTAAGGTTCCTCTGAATGTAAGTAAATGAATAACTCAGAGAATAAAAAGATGGAAGATCACAAAAAAATAAGGTAACCTCAATGAGGTGAGTCAGAAGGCAAAGTAAAGTGCTGATCTGAGAGGAGATGTTCCAGTCATGTTCCCTCAGCACACGAATGCGCTGCCCTGCTGCTGGGAAAAGGCATGATAAAGGTCAAAGCACAGCAGGGCTCTCATCTAGACAAAGGAGCCAAGGTTAGATGGCCCCCCCACCAGCATCTCCTCCACTCTTAAATACTCTATAGCTAAACAAGAGAAAAATATAAGCAAACAACCAAAAACTCAGAAGACCATCGATTTTTGGGGGGTGGTAAAAGAAAACGAGGATGATGCGGTACTTATACAATCACTGAGCAGTTCATCCTGTCCAAGTCTGGCTTGTGCTAGGCCATTTAAAGAGCACCAACGTCCCAGTCCTCCCAGGATGGTGCCTCCAGGGTCCCTTAGTGGCACCAAACTTACTTTGCTGCAGCTCTTCTTGTCTTTTTCTTCTGGGAGGGTTCATCTTGGGGGGCCACCTCTTCCTCCAACTCTTCATCCTCTCCAGTGGCAGGCTCCTCCTCAACTACTTCCTCCATCGCCACCCCTTTGGTTTTTTTCAGCAGATTCTGGGTTGGAGCAACTTGCAGATCTGCTGGGTAATACTCATTGCTACGGTGTAAAGAGAGTAATTCAAGATGGATGAAACTGAAATGCTCTTTTCGGTCCGTGACAGGCTATGCCCATGACACACAGATTGGACAGTAAAAGGATATCAGAGGCAAGTCAAGCCTCCTCGGTTACACTAGCTGCAAAAGGGGGCCCACCGCACTACTACATTGTTGAACGACACCTTATTTAACTCTACACATAACATGTGTGGCCTTCTTCAAAGCAAGGTAAGCCACGCTAGGCACTTCTAAGGTGTTGAGCACAGAGCATGTGCTAAGTGTCACCTATCATGGGGATGGAACTGCCATTGTTAGCTTTTAATTCCTGCTTCTGGCTTGACTCTTCTTGGAAAATGTTCACAGAGGGTGCCCAAGTTAGCTCTAAATTCAAATTATTTGCAACATATTTAGAAATAAAAATTCCTAGCTAAAAATAAAATGCCTATGACATATTTTGTTCAGGTAACTTATAATAGCATTAGTTATAGTAATTGGTGTCAACTAATTTTAATTCAAACATTTTCAAAAATGGCATATCTTTAGCTTTTAAAGATTCTTAAACTCAGAGACCCACTTGAACTTACAGGCCCCTTTCACCACCCCCACCCTACCTCACCCCCACTAGAGAAAGGCCTTTATCCTTAGGCTCAAGGTTAATCTATTTCTTTCGTTAGTGGAAAAACTTGGAAAATTAATATGGTAGGAAATTCATATCCTACTAATACCATTAATGCAAGCTCACCTATGTATAGGCCTTTGCAATTCATATGACAACTGACAAAACCTTTATCTGATCTTCAAAACAAGGCAAGGAAGCTAAATATCAATGTTCTCACTTTATAAACAGAGCACAAAGAATATGTGAAAAAAAGAAAATCATTCCTTTTTCAAGGTCAGCTCTATGGACATGCCTGCATCTTTGTAACCTTTGCCAGGATGAATTATTCACGCAAACCCTTTCACTCAGGCACCAGGTCCTAGCTGCCTGTGCCCATTCAAAGCTACCCTCTAGCAGCTTTATCTCTTCCTTCATTATGAATCTTCCCTTTCCTGAATCATACACATCAGCATTATATACGCATTATTTACGTATATGCTGTTTAAAACCGAAAGTGCCCCCACCACTTAGCACTCCCTCCAAACCTCTTCTCCTTCCTCCCTCTCCCTATGTCCAGGTTTGTTTTTGCATTGTTTTAATAGAGACAGCTGTTTATATTTGCTGTTTCTCTTTTCCTTCTCCAGTTCTCCTAAGCCCCTTTTAATTAGGATTTCATTCTTTCCAGGTTAACTAAAGTTAACCCTTGCTCAGGTCATTTCCAAACTCCACCATAATTCTTATTATTCACATGACTGATATTTCAAACACACCTGATTCAACCAATTACTCATTTCCTGAAATATACTCTTCAAGGGCTATTTATCTCCCAATTTTTAAATTACAATGTCAACTCTTCGAAGTCCTCTGGTTCTATATTCACACCCAGGTGTGGCTTCACTCCTTGTCTCATACAGCGACTGGTATGTCCCAAATGAATTATCTCTAGGCCAGACCTTTCTCTTGAACTTTAAACTCTAAATTCAGCTGTCTACTTGACATTTCTACTTAGATGTATGCTTAGAGTCCCAAAATAGACATATGTCTAAAAATGAACTATTGATCTCCACAAGGTTCCACACTTCTGCATTCTTCCCAATCTCAGTAAATGGTAGACTCTCTTGTTCTTGTTGTCCAGGCTGAAACCCTAGAAATATCCTTGATTGTGCCCCCATCCTTCCTGTACAACACCTCCCACCTGATCTGCAGATCTACTGGCTAATCTAGTTTCAATTCTTCAAAAATATACGCTGTGGAATTGAAAACCTTCAGTAAAAAACAAAAAACCACTTCCAGAATCCAATCACCTCTTGTTATGTTACCTGCACTACCACAGCCCTGTTAGGTCACCCTCATTTCTTGCCTGGATTTTTGCAACCACCTAATTATCTTCTCTGTTCCCATCACTGTCACCCTACAGTCTGGTCTAAGCAGTTTGAACAATCCTTACAAAAACTTCAGCCATGTCACCCTTCTGCCGAAACCTTCCCATGGCTTCCTATTTCATTGACAGTGAAAACCAAAGTCCTATCAGTTAAAGGATCTCCACAATCCGGTCTCTGTTCACGTCTGCCCTCGTCTCCGACCTCTTTCTTCTTGGAGCTCAGCCATAACCTACATCCTCGCTGTGCCCTGAATAAGCCTGCTTCACCAGCCCCACAGCATTTTCCTGCATAAGAAAGGAGGCCTGGCAAACATGTGTTTTGTTGATGAATCAGTTTTACACACACCACATCCATTCTCCTTATAGTTTTTAAACAATCTGACTTTCACACAGCCGATCCAGTCAACATACAACAAGGTTCCAGAAGGTTCTTGTTATTTTTTAAGAATACATTCCTCAGCATCATGGGAACCATTCAAGAGGGTGAGGACAGAGTGACTGGGGTTGGGTTACGGGAAAATACTTCTAAGCCCCAGGCAGGCGATGAAGCAACAAACAGCAGAACAAGGAATAACAAGGCCTTTGTGCGTTGATCTAAGTTGGTCTGGCCCTTGTTAATTTGCACACTGGAATTTGTTATTAGTGCTTAGTGTAAAAGTAAGAGATGAATGAAACTAGTCTAGTCATTATCTGACCGAACAGGTGCCTTGCAGAGGTGCCAATCATTGAAAATTTTGTAACGAACTGTCAATTTGGGAGCTTCATACTTAAGAGTCACTGTCTCTTCTTTTTTAAAGATTTGGTTATTTATACATAGAAGAAGTGGGGTACAGCCAGAGGTGTAGGGACAGGATTCACCAGACAGAGTGGGGGGCAGAACAGGAAGATGGACTAAAATATACTGCTGAGGGGAGCATTGGGCGTGTCAGGAGAGGTCTGCCACGCCATGTGGGTCACCTCTGGGGGGCGAGGATCAAACTCATGCTGCAGTGGCTGCTGATATCACAGTGCTGCACTTTAACCGCTCATGCCACCAGGGAGGCACTCACTGTCTCTTGTTCATACCCTACCAGGACATAGTCCTAGGAAAGAACACTTACTTGATAAATCTCAAGAAAAGTGGGGTGAGCTCCCTGGATCTAGGCTCTACCCTCTCAGGGAATTTTGCCAGAGCTCGCCAGAGCAAAAATCGGAAGTTGGTATAGTCCAGTCTTTCTTGGCAGTCGGTTTTCAATGCTAACTGCTTGCTATAAAGCGCTCCAACTTCTCCTTCTGGAGTCTGCTCCCAACTTTCATCTCTGCCAGATTTCTCATCTCTTCTATCATTTTGCAGTTCTTTCTCTGCAAGAAAAAAGTCATCAGCAACACTAGAGACGTACTGGCACTTGTTCTACATGTTTCCTCAAGGTAAGGTATTCCTTTTTCTATTAATATAAAGAAACTATAAACCATATCAAAGGTCATCAAAGACAATCATTTGTTTCTGATTCATGTGATTACACAGTTAGAATCAAATAGCTCAACAACCACTTTGCTTTCTACACCCCCAAACATCCCCTTCACATACCAGCATGGGTAGCTGCTTTTTCTAGATGTTCATAGTAGACTTTCCAAAACTGCTTATTTTCCATTTCATGTGCATGAGAGCTAAAAGAAAAGATCACAAAACAAAGTCTGTGGCACGGTCCTTACTTTAAGTTTATCACAGGAAAAAAAAAAAAGCAAAAGCATATAATGTGAATCACTAACTAGCTTCTCCCTGAATGTAGGGTTATAAACAACTTTTGCACTTTTCTGTATTTTTCAAAATGCCTGCATTGAGAACAACTTCTTTATATAGTTGTAAGTACTAAAGGATCTTTTCTAAAAACCTAAATAGGCCCCCATAAGGAGGCTATTTTTAGAGGCATCATGATAGGAATGGGGCATTGGACGTGAGGTATGGCTTAATAGGGTATGGAAACTGTTCAGAGCAAACATTAAAATACTGGTTGTTCCTTCACCAAATTCAAATGTCTTTATCATGAACTAGTTTGTTGGCTATGAATGACAGTAAAGGGCAGACAAATTGGTTCTAAATTGGAAAGGGATTCGTTTGCTTTGATTCTGGGAAATAAGAACTAAGAGTTAGGATTTGGAGAGGTCACATAAGATATAGCTTCTAAAGTGACAAAAAGCCAAAGTTTTCTACCTCAAGGTAAATGTTGGCAAAAGGTTTCTTTCTAGATATGAGGCACAGCAAATGTATTTTTTACATGACTGTTAAGGTTCTTTTTAGAGCTAATGGGATTTTGAATACTAGACATACAAGTTGTAAAATATCTGCTACTTAATGTTTGGCTCAGTAATTCAATACATACAAACTTGTGGAAGAATTATTCAATACTTTGTTATTGCAAAAAATACTAATGTAGAGGTATCACATAAAAAGAGAAAAAGAAATAACCTTTGAGGTTATTTCACTATACAAAGAGCTATACATAACATTTGAACTACTGAAAAAATTGGTATCAGAGTGATTTAATATTTATTTTTTTGTCACTTTATCACAGAGGACTTAATGTAGCTGTAAGTACTGTAAATACCCATTCATTTAAATCACACCTAGAAGGAGTCTTATACCAACTACATCATTCTGTAGTTGTTAGAGCATTTAACCTACTTACCTTATGAGTTCAATAACAGGGTCCCAGAGTGGACTGAAGTTAACATATAACATGCCTAATAAGTAACGAAGTGGCACCTGCAATTAGAAACTTCTTTAGAAAATGGGTTATGAACTACAGTAGAATGGCACCAAATACAGATAACCCAACTAAGGATATCCTGAGGCTTAGGAGGAAACTGGGGCTTTCAGAAGAAAGTTGGAGGTACCAATCCATAACCGAGTGTATAGTAATTCCCCACTCTCCCCCAAATGTCACTTGCTATTTAACAAAGAAGAATCACTAAAGCAAGCCATCTTTATACTCCAGATACTCACACATAAAGAATATACTTCAATAAAGATTGGACTCAAGAGGAAATTCCCTCCAACAAACACTGCCATCATCTAATAGGACAAAATCGGTATGGTATCAGCAAGGCAAGATGCCAAGAAACCCAAGAAGGAGGCTGTGAATGGCAGCTGAGGCTTTGTAAGGATATGACTTGAGTTATCACAAGCACATGATACTAGAGGTCAGCTCAGAGGACCTAAAGTTGTCTCCGTCATCTTTTGGAATGACAGGCATCATTACTGGCATCAGCATGTGCTGGGCAGGTAACGTGAGATAAGGAGTTTGAGATATTATGATTTGGGGAGTGAGGCGTGTGCATCTAATTTAGCAGGATTTTCTTTTTGCAAATGAAGTGTTACATGGGAGAGTAATATCTGACACAGGATAAGAACAGAACTGTTCTCATTCAAAGGGGAACTTATCTTACTCGTAAAGAGATCTATGATAGATCTATCAAGGGTGGGGGTAGAAAATTTCTGATATGAAAAGAGGAAGGCTGACATCCTACAGCTCTAAGCAAATCTGGAGGAAATGCCAGGTTTTGTACTTGACATTGAGTTCTGTTGCCACCTAACTGTACACACCTTCCAGGTAAGAGAGGGATTGCAATTTATATCTACAGATGATATAAACTCAAAGTATCTAAGAGCACTGGAGATGAGCCTAGCTTTAAAGATATTGCTTTTTGTGATTACTTGGTATACTTTTCTTTTCAAAAGTCAGCTAAATGGATCTTAAAGCATAAATTAAAGAAAAAAGGACTGTTTTATACCTCCCGTAACAGCCCCTGAGGGGTAGTTCTTTGCACCACGTCATGTCTTAGTTTTCTCAGGTGAAGAAGCTTTTCCCTGTAATCATTCACCGTCGCTGGCACGAGTTCTGCCTGGTGTAATATAGCAAAGGCCGACTGGCGATCCCCGAGCCCGTCATCCTGAACAACCAGAGAAAACCAAGGAGGCAAGGAGCATTTTGATTTTCTAAAAAGAACATTCAAGGTGACCAAAGGTCTAAAAGAGAAAAACTAGCATGTTAAAGTTTTAAATTAAATAGGCAACACATTTTTGGGGTAAATGATTCATTTTTCCTTGTTACATTTACTTTTTGCTGGATGATTCAGCTGTAGCGTTCAGCATATAAATGATAAGTAAAAACCAGGAAGCAGACATCGAAATGACTCAAAGGTACTGGCACCATATAACCATGAAGAACAGATACATATACTTTCACTATACAATTCTTCCTTCAGTAGAAATGGTTTCTATTTCTAGAAGTAACAATTTGCATTATGGATATATTGCAAACACACACACACACACACACACACACACACACACGGTTATACAACCTAAGTAAGGGTGTTTGTTGCAGTATTTTTAGAAATAGTGGAAAACGACAAATGATCCATTGACTGGTTAAATAAGATATATGAAACTCTGGGGTACTAGCCAAACTTTGAAAGAAATGAGCTAGTGGCCTTATCAGATTTTCAGCAAAGGTATCATTTTGAAATTTAAAAAAAAATATATCAAATTATTTTTTAAAAAAGTATCCAAACTGAATAAATTACCCCCATCAATTCTGGAAGTTGAACTTCAAAGTAGTTTAGGATCCTTACTGTCAAAAGCCGAATCTAGAAAAAGTAACAGGTAAGTTTCAAAATTTATACCTTAGGTAATTAAAACAGTCCATGAGTTCTAAGAAATATATACCACTTGTCAAAATAATACATGCTTATTCTAACCCTTATTTCTTATTCAATACTAACCAACACCTAATTCAAATAATACACAAGAGTAATGAATGACCAGACTAGACTGAGAAGGTTAAGGCCAGGTTGCTTCTTCGAGCCATGACATGTTAGGTGTCCCATATAAATACATGCTGATTAGGTCGACAATTTCACTGAAATTAGATTTTTATTTCTAGATAACATATCAGGGAATTTCTATACACTAGAAGAGTAGCAGAATTGCCAAAAGAGTTTTACAAAACTGCAGATTTTTCAGTTCAACCCTTGCCATACCAAATTAGTTGTTTTGGGGCATGGGGGACCCAGAATTTGTAAATGTATGAAGCTCTCCCAATTAATCCTGCTGCAGACCATCAGTTTGTCAGTCATACTCAGGTTAGGAATCACTGCTTTAAACAGACATCACCCCGCAACAGCATTTTCTGATTAAGGAGCTCAGACGATCTCTGGCTACATATAGTAATAAAATATGAGCTGAGAACACCACACCAAACAGCGTCATTACCTTGGATATACCACTTGAAATGTTGGCTTGTAACTTGGGAAATAATTCCATTAATGCTTCCTCAGACAGTGGCCCTCTGCAGCCGTGTATGGATAATCTCTGATAATACAGATCAGCCAACAGCAGCACTGACGGTTCCGAAGGAAGCATTCTGCAACAAGGTATTGATCAAAACCAGATGGCACACCTGAGTCTAAACTAGCCTAGAAATGCAGGAAACTATCACTGATGGAGAAAATGTACAGGGCGCCAGGCCAGAGTCATGCAGCATTCAAAGCAGGGACCTGAGGCCTACAAATGTGAGTGAGGACACAGATCATCGGAGGACACAGATCATTGGAGGTACATGGGGTCAGAACGTGTCCCAAAGCTGTATTCTAACCCGCACAGGTGTAAATGAGAATGACACTAAGGAGGGCAGATAGTTATTCTTTATTAAGAATAAAGAACATGTTCCATGTTCCAGGCCCTGAGCTGGAAAGGGAGCGTGTGTGGGACCTGGCATGGGCTCTGTGGTCACCAAGCACCTCTGGTCTGACTCAGTCCAGCCATCTGTCAGCAGTGTGACCCCTGGCAAGCTGCTTGACCTACATGCCATCCACCTTCAACAAATATTTACTGAATGTCTATTATGTGCCAGTGATTTTCTGAGCATAGCAGTAAACAAAAGACAAAGTCCCTACCTGGAGTTTATTTCCTAACTGAGGGAGGTAGACAATTATTACATCAAAGAATAAATAATGAGTATGACGGAGATGAGAGAGGGGGAGAAAGTGAATCTGGGGAAGGAGGCTGGAGTGAGTCGTGTGTGGGAAGCAGAAGGGGGAGGTTGGGGATCACAGGGGCAATCACAGAGGGCAGAGACTGCATGAAGAGAAGTGAGCCCAGGGAAATCTGCAAGAAAGCATTTCAGGCAGATGGGAGAGTGATGGATGCCTTGTCCCAGGCAGGTGGGTTTGTCCGAGGGAGGTCAAGGAGACTCATCCAATTGGGATTCAGTCAACAAGGAAGAGTGGCTGGGAGTGAGGCCAGAGCAGTCAAGGGTTAAGACACACACAGCTGCACAACCATGTTAAGGGCTCAGGGGACCATCAATCAAGGTTCTCGGTAGTGGCATGTTGACATTTGGGCCAGATAACTCTTTGTTGGGGGGTGAGAGTAGGATATCTGAGCATTCCAGATTGTTTAGCAGGATTCTTGGCCTCCACTCTCTAGATTCAGCCCCTATTGTGACAAGCACACTCATCTCTGGAATCACCCCTATACTGTTGGCAAAAGGAAAACGATCTAGTTTCATCTCAAAGCATCAAGACAACTCAGGAGGTTAATGCAATATTCCAGATATGAAATTGGGGCGACAGTGGGTACTGGGTAGTTATGATTCTGGGTTCACTGTAGAATTTTACTTTCCCTGTCTGATGAGAACAGTCTTTACACTTCATGCAGGTGTTCTGAGGATTGAATTAAGTAACAGATGTGAAATATTCAGAGCAGGGACTGGCACATAAGAACACAGTAAATGTATTCATGTGCTACCATCACTGCAGGCATTGCCCAGCTTAATCTGCATGAGTTAACTAACGGAGCCAAGGTTTTACCAAAGTAGGTGGTCAAGACAAGGTTCAAATCCAGGTTGTCTTGGCTGTGAAATCTATGTGCTTAAACAGTAACTAACAGAGCGCTGAGCACAGAGTTTCATTTAAAAATGGAAGCCTGTCCCTCCACCTCCATGTGGATCCAAGCTACCAGGCTGGGAGGCAGTTGGTGCTCTGCCGGGGAGACAGAAGTCCCTCTGTGTCACATGCTCCCTTCTGTTTCAAAAGCTCTCCGGTTGCCATAAAGGGGTCCTACTAAAGAATTAATCTGAGAAATTTAAGTGGAAGGACAAAGTAAGACAGAAATATATAGGTAGGGTGACAGCAAAGGAAAGAATCTCCTTAAAAGAATTTAGAGCAGCGACTAAGCGTGGAGAAGTGCGAGCTCCGGCCACTCTGGAAACGCAGCGGTGCGGGAGCACGGCGGGAAGACCCCATCAGGTCTCCTTTACCCCTTCACTTCATGTCACCAGTCTAGGGCAGTGCTCCTGGGGCGGCTGACATCACGCCCCGACAGAAGTCCTTCCGTGGCTGCCTCCCCGTCACCCAAAGGCTCTGGCTTGACAAGGGTCGCCACAGGTCATAGCTGGCATGGTTCCACCCTTGGAAGTTCCGCCCCCACCCCCAGGCCTCGCTGCACCCAGCACCATGGCCTCCCTGCAGCCTGGCCAAGCGTGCCGAGCGCCAGGGCACTGGTGATTCCCCAGGTCTGCAACACAGAAGCACCCCAGATCCTGGGTACCCTCCTGGCTTACTTCCTCTCCACTTTGGGTTTCTGTTCACAGCTCTCCTTGGTGGGGCCTTCTCTATTTACAATGCCATGGGACCCAACTTCTAGCTTCTCCCCACTCCCTGCCCCCCATTCACTGTTCTTCATAGCACTTAGGACCACTGAACATGCTTTACATGTTACTTTCTTATTTTAGTGTCTCAACTTTTAGTGTCTCTTATTTGACTGTTGGCTTCTTGGAGGCAGGAAGCTCTGTTTCATTTACTAGTAGATAGGCCTGGTCCAGAGGAAAAGTCACTGAATACTGGCTTAAGTAAATGAATGAATCTGCTCATAAAAACATGGCAAGAAAACTGATGGGACTCCACAGAACAAAGCCAACCACTTGATCAGATTTTCAACAGGCCCAACTTTTACAAAGGGTGTCAAGGGGCAAAAGGCCACAGAATAGTGCTGCTAGGATCCTACCACAGTCAGGAGTTGGCTAAAATGCTCTGAAAACAAATAAGCAAACAAAAAAGCTGGATTGTTTTGGAGAGATGGCATCAAGCTGAGGTAGGACACATGAGTAGTAGGAATGTGTGTGCCGGAGGCCCTAAAAAGTTCCAAAATGTCAACACTGCAATGTTGTGACTACAACACTAGTTCACACACACACAAAATACCCCTTGACAGAGGTGAGTCTACTGAAAGACTGTCAAAACTTTACTTATTTGAATTGGAGGACATAAATCAATAATACATTTCCTATGTGGATACAAAGAAACAGTAGATCAAAACAAGGGTGGCTAATATGTCCAAGATTTCCCAAAGATAGGAGCTTCTGCATTTTACTCATTTTTAAATTGCACAGACCCTACGTTTACTTACAATACTAAATTCTTCACACGTTCCACAGGAACCAAATGAAGAAGTTCAGAAGATTCTTCTAAACTCAGCAGAGTATTTACAGCTTGATAAAGAACAAATAAGCTTCCTAAGGGCAGAAAAACAGAAGACACCACATTACTTATTTCTTTGACACAATAACCATCAGACATCACATTTATCTAACACTTGCTATGTATAGAAGTTCTGATAGTGAATTTTTGCATTTTAAAGAATTATCTATAAAAATGCTACAGTATAAAAGAAACAAAGTTACCAAGTCTTTTTAACTTTCTGAGAGAAAAATATATACAAAACACAGGGTGAAAATACAGATTAAAAATAATTAATTGAGATGAAGAAGTTCAATGATTCCACCACCAGGCATTATTAAAAAAACAAAAAACAAAAACACTTCTGAGGGGAGAACACTTGGACTTTCCGAAGCTAAGAAATTATTTTTTGGTAAAACTCAAGTTGATTTTGTCTCCAACTTATAAGTCACATAACCAATGGCTATAACCAGTAATATTAACACTAATTAGATGTTTATTTCTCCATAAGGAGGCAGCAAGCTATGGGCCACAAGAAAGAAGCTTGATCTTAGATGGCTGGTTGGCTAAGAATGTTTTCTCTAACTGTGAAGGTCATTTAAAACAAAGCAAACAAAAAGAATAAAAAATGTCAAATACTTCTGGTCCTTAGATAAAAATGTTGTCAGGCCCTCCCTAGTGGCGCAGCGGGGTAAAGCATAGCACTGAGAATCTAAAGCCGCTTCCGCATGAGTTCGATTCCCGCCTGCCCCTGGTGTGGCAGACCTCTCCTGACCCGCCCGCTGTTCCCCTCAGCACTGTACTTCCTCCATCTGCCTGTTCTGCTCCCCACTCTGCCTCTGGTGAAGTCTCTCACCTCCCCTGAGCCTCTGGCCTGTACCCCAGTTCTGTATGCACAAATAAATAAATCTTTAAAAAAAAAAATGTTGTTAATCCCTGCTTTACACTACAGAACAGTGCTGTGCCATCCAACTTTCTGCCATGTCAGTAATGTTCTACACTTGTGCCAATGTGGAGCCAGACGCAAGGATGTTAACCACTAGCCATAGTGGCTACATGTTCTCTAACATGTTTGCTTGTTACCCAACACAGAACCTACCCAGTAATACTTCAATGGATAAATGGCGACTATCTGTGTGTATTAGCAAAAAATACAGCGTGAAAATACAACAAAAGACCTACTTTGAAACAGGGATGGGGGATGTTCAGGCATATAACAGCAAGTGAGGGTTGGGGCAGAGCGGCCTAATAATTCTGACTAAAGAGTCATGAGGGCTCATAGAGGTGTCAGGCTCAAGCTGAGTTTTGAAAGATCAGTAAGTTCACCCAATGACAAAAATCTAGAAAGGACTGTAGGCAAAGGGATGTATGTCTAAGGCAGCTGAAGGATCTTGCTCAAGGAAAGGAAACTGAAATGTCTGGAGGACATGGTGGGAGAGTGACGGTGGGTAGGGAATTAGACACAAGCGAGGGTTTGAAAGTGGGGTTTGGCATCCTCTGGGCACTTTGCCGCCCCCTTCAGCTCATGTTCAAGCCACCCGGACCTGGTTATCACATTACAAAGTGCAACACAGGAGGTTATGTCAGGACACAGTGTTGGTACCGTTCTCTGGGATTCTATGTGTTTACAGTGACTCGGGGACGCCAGAAACGAAAGAAGAGTACAAACAGTGATTGAACTGACCTTTTCCAATGCTCCCTCTGTCAACAGTGGTGAAGAGTGACTCTATGAAGCATGTAACCAGTGGAATCACCTTCTCTCTCTCCAGAGGTCTGTCCACGTCGTGGGAAGAAAAGGACAAAGTCCAAACTGGCATTCAATAGCTTGTTTTTGAAAGCACAAGGAATGGCTAACAAATGTTCTAGCCAGCAATTATGCATCATTTTCAAAATGAAATGTTGTGTGTTCTTACCTGACATGAGGTAACACAACAAGGGCTGCCCAAGAATGTGAAAGGCAAACATCTTTATTAGGGGGTAACTGAATGAGAGCTAAAAGATGATCCAATACTGTTTTCTGCTCTTTTCCTTCCTTAGATCTTATACTCCTCTGCCTTATATAGGACCTGAAGAAAGAGAAATAAATTTGAAATAAAAGAGAATGTAATTACTCTTGCCCGTTGAAGGTTGTCATAAAATTAGCTCCTTTCCATGTGTGGCACACTTGGGGGGTGGGGAGGCTGTGGAAAAATAACTGAACAAATGTGACTCGTTCACTGATTCTGAAATGAGAAGCTTTTTCAACCCCTTTCTCTATCATCTATTTTAATTTGTTTTACCTAGTCTCTTTTAGTTTTAGGTATTTCTTAATTTTGTGCTGATAGTCACATTTTAAAAAAATAATAGTTCACTTTTACATCATGTTGTGCCTTTTTCCATCTCAGTTGTAATTCCCATGGACTTCCCATCACCAATTCACCTGTGTGCTGATGGGGACATTTTTAAGAACTGGAATGAACTGACTTCTTCCATGCCCCCTTTCCTAAATTACTTCACAAATGTAGAATGATATAAAGTTATCATGGGTGACTTTGACAAGATTTACTAAAGCAATTTAGAAGCAACTTTCTCTGCTATCTTATTCTAATGAATGGTTTACTCAGTGGTCTTTTCTGATGTGACATTCAATTTTAGCTATTTGTTACTTTGGTATAATTCTTGTTTGCCTCTCTTTACTTTTTCCAATGGCCATCACTTCAGTCATGTTTGAAAGACAGAAATCAAATTTTAAGTTTTGTAATCCTGGCATAACAAAGGGCTTGTATCCAGAATGTAAAATGAACCCCTGTTACGTGATGAAAACAAAAATTAAAAATAGGAACATATATGAAGAGGCTTTATAAAAAATACACACAAATGTCCAATAAGCATATGTGATGATAGTGTTTAATATCATCAGTTACCATGAAATTGCAAATTAAAACCACAGTGAGAACCATGCCTTGCCTATTAGAATGATTCAAGTGCTAACTGACAATATTACACATTGACAAAGATGTGGAGCAAGTGGAATACTCACACATGAAAGCAATGTAAACTGTCTGAAATCTGTTTGGCATTGTCTTATAAAGCTAAAAATGTGGCTATCATCCAAAACAGTCACCCCAAGAGAAATGAAAACATACATATGCACTCACACTTATAAACATGTGCAGAGCAATTTTATTCACACTATACAAACATGAGAAATAAATGATCATCTACAACATATTGTGGCATATCATTCAATGGAATATTACTCTGCATTAAAGGTAGTAAACTACTGATATATTAAACAGCCTAAATGGGAAGTCAGAAGTGAATTCCAAGATCATTATACCAAGTAAAACAGACACAAAGAAATACATATTGTATGATTCCATTTCTATGAAATTCTAGAAAATGCTAAATGATTGGCCAGGGCAAGGGATGAAGGGGGGAACACACCTCAAGGGCCTGATGCAATACCTTGACAGAACAGGTGGTTTATTGAGTACATCATACACCTGCCAATACTCTCAAACTGTAGACCTTTTATGGAGCTTATTTTATGTCAGTTTCCTTCAATAACCCTGTTTTTAACTAATTCTCTCCCCAAAGAAATTTCATTAAAAACAATAAACTAAAAAAACTGTTTCATAATTTGAGCTCCATATTCAGGTTGGGTATGTTGTTATGCAATAGAAGTGGAATACTGGGCTTTATTCCTTTCCACTTTTATCATTAAAATAAACTAAAACATTGCATCCTGCTTGGTTTCATAACAGGTATGCGGAATGTTTGGAAGCTATAATAATGAAGACAACTTTTTCTAAAAGTCATTGTACCATATATACAGTCTTTTTAGATGTCACCATGACTTGACAAATTGCAAAAATTTTATCAGTACTGAAATGGCTTGAAAAAAGTGGATCACTGGTTGCCATGTTATTTCCCTGCCTTATCACACATTCCAATGAGCTCCTCCAATGAAATTTTCCTTTCTACTTCATCCAGTAAGACCCTCAGTGACTTGACCACACCTAATTCTTATCTCCTCTCATTGCACTCTCCTGGCTTGATGCTCTTTACCCATACAGAGTTTCTTTTCTTTTTTCTTCAGACATACCAGTCTTATTCTCGTCACAGACCTTGTCCAGTAACTCTTTTCTCTGCCTTGAAAAATCCATCAGCTAGTTTTCTTTGTAAGGCTGGATTCTTCCATGACCACAATCATCTAAAGGCCCCTTCTTCAGAAAAGAGCAGTGTCACCTCTCCATTCACTCTCCTTCTCAATCTCTCGTTCTATTTTTTATCACTATCTAAAATGGCCTTGTTTGTTTATCTGCCTCATATCTCTCCTTCCCCCCCTTAGAATGTAATCTCCCAAGAGAAAAGAACCTTTTTCTTTTTCACTGTTATGTCTCAGTGCCTAGAACAGTGCCTGCCATAACAAATATTTGTCAATGACAGATTAAATTTGTCCACTTACGTCTTTTCATACCTATTATTTCTTCTTATTCCCACAATACATCTGTGAGAGCAGATTGATGTTACTAAGCATTTTCAGACAAAGGTGACCATTCAGCTATCCCCTGTCTCTGTGGGGGTGGTAGAGGGATGTTTTCTCAGAGAAAAAACACACAAGTGGTGGCATTTGCCTTGAGTTAATCTATCTACATTTATTTATACTCATCATGCCACATTCCAGGGGGGATTTCAGACAGCTGACATGACTGTGTGAGTCTGGCCTGCAGGTGGTTGGGTCCCGACTGTCACTTCATGGAAGCCAACAAAGCAGCTTCACTCTCATTGTTCTGAACCAGTAGTAGCTTTGGTCACCTGGAAGAAATATGCCAGCTGGAGGGTGGCTTGGGTGTTGCAATATCAAGAGAATGTTTCAGAGGAAGAATACTAAGGGGATTCTTCTCAAGACCCATTTCTTCAGAGTCAGAGCTCAGTAAAGAAAAATGCCAAGATTCTGTTAGCCTGTTTTGATAGAGAAGCTACTACTTCCGTGGTTGGTACAAGAGTGACGTGTGAAGATGGCTTCCTCCAGTTTCAGTCTGATTGGACTCAAAACCTAATTCTGCTAGGTGACTGTGGGAACAATGATACCTCAGGAAATGCTGTGATGCTGAGCTGAGCACTCAGCGCCAACTCAAGGAATTTATCAACATGTCCAACTAACTCAAGTTACTTTCCTTCCCTTACCATCCTCCTGACACAAAGGAAGTTAAGGTTTGTGTGTTCTTAGGTTCCCTTCAAAATTCAACTACAGGTTTAAGGCAATTCCACACAAAATCCCACCAAGGGCTTTCTTTTGCAGACATAGATAAGCTCCTTCTAGAATCTACATGGAAAGGGACTAGGTGAAATTGAAACAATTGAGAAAAAGAACAAAGACAGAAGGCTTTTGTTTTTCTTTTTTCTCAATTATGTTTATTGACATAGCGTTGGTTTACAATACTGCATTGCCTCAATTCTCTACAAATGTCTATTTTCACACCACATCCATCACAAAAGCCCAATAACCCTCTAAACCAAGCTCCCCTGGGCCTCCATGCTCCTACTCTTCCACTCTATCCTGATTGCCTCAATTTCTCAGTCAGACGGAGGGCCTTTTCCCCCATCCCCAAGATTTGAAGACTTACAGTTACTGAAGCAAGATAATGTGACAGAGGTTAGATACAAAGATCAGTAGAACAGAATAGAGAATTGAGAAAAAGAGCCAAGTATGCACTCAAATTTTGGTAAAGGTGCCAAATCAGTTCAAAGAGGAAATTGAACTTTTCCATAATAGTTGATAGAACAGTGGACATCCACAGCCAAGAAAGGCTTGACTAAAAAAAAAACCTCATACCTTATATAAAAGCTAATGCAAAGGGATCATGGATTTAATTGCAAAACATAAAACATGTAGAAAAATAGAAGTATCTGGCAGAGTTCTGAAAGAACAGTCTATAAAAAAATAGCTGATAAAAATTACCTCACCAAAACTTAAAACTCTGTGCTATGAAAATTTTTGATAAGCAAATAGAGATGAACTATAAATGGCAAAAATGTTTACAAACTACTTATGTGACGAAAGTACTTACATCCAGAATACAGAAAGCAGTCAAAATTCAGTAGCAAAGAAGAAATCAAATTAGAATAGGGGTGAAGAGAATGAGGGAATGAACAGCTATTTCATGGAAGAGGATCTACAGGTGGCAAATTAGCACATGAAAAGATACGCACATTAGAGCCACAGTAAGATATCACTCCATGCTATCAGGCTGGTGAAAATTACAAATAGTGATGATACCAAATGATGCAGAGAAAATGGATCACTCATACCGCTGGTGGGAATGTTAGGCAACACACACTCTGGAAAACCGCTTGGCACTTTCTTATGTAAGTCAACATGTGCTTGGCACACTAACTCAACAATTCGCTTTTAGGGATTTAGCTAGGGAAACCAAAAGCAGGTAACATGAATGTTCACAGCGTCATTATTCATGAGGGTCCAAAGCTAGACATGACCTACAAGTCTTTCACCAAGTGAATGATTAAGCAAACTGTCCTACCTGCGTATCAGGGATTACTTCTCAGCAATAAGCACATGAAAGATGTTCAAAAACAACTAAAGGAATGGTCTACTGATGCACACAGCACCTTTGACAGGCCTTGGGGAAACTATGATGGATGAAAGAAGCTGTTCTCAAAAGCTTACCATATAATCCCTCTGAACTAAATTATAAAAATGAAGAACAGATCGGGGGTTACTAGGGGTTAGGGAGTGACAGGGTGATTTGGGAATCGCGCAACATGCACTATTCTACCACTTGCTGGTTTCACATACTGGTATGTTAGGAACACTTTTCCAGTGAATACACAGAGGTTTCATTTTTCCAATTTTCTCTATATGTTGTTTTTGCGTTATCTGGCCAATGTTACAGGGAATAATGACTTCAAACTTACCCCACTGTCTGCGGTGAGAAGACCAGAGGGTACTGAAGTGCCGTGCAGCCAACAGCAGCAGGCGAGGCTTTGTTCACAATGAGCTTGGTCAGAATGGCCAGAGCTTCATCTTGAACTGTTCTGTCATCGACTGAGAAGCAACTCTCAATATACAAGAGAAAGCTGGGTAGAAAAAGCTAAAAATAAGAGAGGAATCACGTTTACTAACAGGTAAAAATTTCAGAAGAGCTAATGAAGAGACTATTTTAAGACTTCCAAGAGGGAAAAAAAAAGCATCATAAACAAAACATCAGGAATCAAAAGCAGCAGGAGCCAGCTCCATAGGAACGATGCAACAATGCCTTCTAAACTGTGCAGGAGGGGCCTCCTTCGTGGCCCAGGGGTTAAGTTTCAGCCTATCAGTGCTGTGGCCTGAGTTTGATTCCCACCAGGGAGCTGACCCAAACCCACATATGGCGCATATCTCTCCTGTGTGGCCCGCTGCTCCCTTGAGCAGCATATTTCAGTAAACCCATTTGCTCTGCCCCCACTGTCTCCAGTGAATCCTCCTATCCCCTGTGTCTCTGACCTACACCCCTACTCTTAAATGCAACAAACAAACAAAAAACACCAAAAGTGCAGAGAAGAGCAAATCTGGATTTTTATACCCAATGTACCAGCAATGTAGCATTAGGAGTGTATAGACTGGTTCCGAAGTACTGACTCTTGAAATTTCACTTTCATTTTTTCCTTTCTTAGGAATCTCTAGGGACTGTCTTTTATCAAAATAAGACAGTAAAGTCTACTGAGAACAAGACAGGATAAAAAAAACAGGAGAAAAGTGAAAGGAAATCCTATTATGACATCTGTGCAGTGGGCTGAGAAAGCAACACAGTCAGACTTGAATTGTTCCAGAAAAATGTTTCCAAGAAAAAAACCCCTGAATTGCCAAAGTACCTGGCAAGTGGTCACTGAGAGGCACTTTACAGTGCTGCTGAAAGACAGACTCATTGACTAGCTAGCTATACAAAGAAAACAATTTGGGATTCTTAAAGAATGAGGTAATTAGTAATCTTGGAGAAAATGAGAAGATATATTTTAAAAAAGGAAATCTAAGTATAGAAACACTCCTTATTTTTAGATGTATTTTTTTAAAAGATTTATTTATTTATGCATACGAAACTGAGGTACAGGCCACAAGTGCAGGGGTGGTGAGAGGATTCACCAGAGACAGAGTGGGCAGCAGAACAGTCCGAGTGCTGAGGGGAGCAGCAGGCGGGTCAGGAGAGGTCTGCTGCACCATGTGGTCACCTCCGGGGCGGGAATTGAACTCATGCTGAAGTGGCTTTAGCTTCTTAGTGCTGTGCTTTCACCTGCTGCGCCACCAGGAAGGGCCCAGCACTCCTTATTTACAAGGATCAAGTATATGGCGAATATGAATGCAACCAAAATTTGTTATGTGACACAAACCAAAACTTGTGAAGAGAAGTGTCAAAGAATGAAATCACCCACCAGGGGAAGTCTATGGGTGAGAACTAAAACTAATGAATCAAGGAAGGGTAAAATATCCCAATAACTTATATGTAAGAAGTATGCCACAGAAATAGCTAAATATATTTAGATGAAGGTAGTTTTCTGTAAGCAAGATGGGAATGGAAAGCAAGTGACTGACTCTGGCTGTGTTTGACTTTTTAAAACTACATGCATGGAGCATACTGATAAAAATAAGATTTTTTAAAAAGACCAAAGGGAATAGGAGAGAAGGAAAAGATGCAACAGCTAAGAAAAACAGAGAGACTCGAAGACCCCCACAGGGCAGGAAGGAAGGTCAAGTTCACATACAAAGAAGCTTTTCTGAGACAAGTGAGAATATATGTTACGAAAGACTAAAAAGAAGAAAAGAGAAGAGCTACACAACAGGTTTCCAGGCAGAGTACTGCAGGATTACTAGCTGGAAGAAGTGGCAAATGTTTGATGGGGCTAGGGAGAAATTATAAAATAAACTCCGGATTTGATGAGCAAGGTTTCTACTTCATTCCATCAAATACCTGTTTTATAAAATGAATTTGCAAGCTTCTTCCAGTGCAAACTATTTCAAATTCACACAAAAGTTCCCTAAACGTTTTCTTTTTTTTTTTTTTCAATTTTAACACATGGCTCTATAACTTCTTAAAGGATTACTAAAGAGCCAGTTAATTATTTAATATCATGTTAAGACCTTATTATGACTAAACTTTCACCTATAAGCTAGAGTTGGAATATATAGCTTTAAAGTAACATGGATTAAAACATCCAATGTGTTTGTTTCTCTCCAAAAAAAAAAAAAAATGGATTTTAAGGATGATTATTTTACCATGACAAAAATCAAAACTTAATAGCTTACTCACCTGCTCAAACTGCTTCATGGTAAACATGCCTTCAGAAAAATCCAAGATTAAGTGCCTTTCAAAACTGCTGTCAAAAATCTGTAGACCACAGATTAAAAAAATAAAAAAAAAAACATCTTAAGTACACAGTGAGGACTTTCCCCATTCCTGGAGATGAAACATAGCCCAAACCTTGCAGTCTTCTTCAGTGCAAGCAGAAGTTTAATACAGGCAAGCCGATGGCTGAATTGCCGGCGCGTGCACAGGGACACACGCAGGGGGAGACAGGCACAGGAGCACAGCAGGGAAAGGTGGGTGCAACAGCCCCCCTCTGCCCACAGGGGCGCACACATGGTGGGCCATGTGCGCCCGATGCTGCTCGGAGCTCTGCCCAGCTCCTTCCCAGCTACACAGCATCACAAAGGGCCGGCAGGGCCCTTTCACACCTTCCTTTATGCTTTATCGCCCTGCGGGAAGGAAGCTGGCAAGAACCTAAGGGATCTTCTGTTTCCACCCCCACTTCTCTCCATTTCATTTTCTAGATTCAATGTAAATCTCATCAAGTCATTTTCCTTCATAAATTTCTTTCCAGGACCTCCCACTACTTGCAGAAGCACATCCTACCCAACCTCCCAAGGCCACGCAGAAGCTGGCTGGTACGTATCACACGTCCTCACTCGTCCATGTACCAGCACTGTGCATTTTTAAATGGACTATGTGATTACACACTCCTAGGCCTTTAGCCCCTCTCTGACAGGCGGTTTGCTACTTAAGCTATTTAAAAGTATTCTCTGTCCTTCAACCCCAGGAAGAATTAATCATTATGTTCAATATAGTATTAACAGAATAAGCTATAAGTGCTCCCTCCACAGGTCCCACTACCCTAGCAATCAAAACCACAGGAACGATTTTGTCCACTGGGGAAGACCTAGGCCATTCCCAGTATGTGGTAAGTGAGATATGTTAGCTGAATATTTACTGAACAGAATTCCCTTATCACAGTTTTGTTCACTTCTGTCAGACCTCAAGATTACCAACTCCCTGAAGGGAAAGCCTTTGATATACTTCATCTGTATTCCCCAGGAGGCTTATTCAACATTTGGTGAAATAAATTACCTTTTCAATGGTTTCTCTG
This sequence comes from Condylura cristata, assembly GCF_000260355.1. NCBI lineage: Eukaryota > Metazoa > Chordata > Mammalia > Eulipotyphla > Talpidae > Condylura > Condylura cristata. Next base: position 11,579,505 of record NW_004567105.1, read on the forward strand.
ATGAGGGTCTCTGGCAAGGAAACATTTTCACCTAGCATCAAAGCAGAAATTACATCCAAGAGGGTCTGCCGGCAAGATGTGGAGAGATGGGCTACCTGGAATGACTGAGACAGTACCTGCACAATGAAAGAAAAAGCAAAGCACACTTAGCAATCAGCTTTTAGTGGACAGACTCCAAGGAAATTACCTTGGGAACTCACCTTACAAACACCAACAGGTTTGGTTATCTTCGATCCATTTCCATGTTTCACAAGAATTAGGTATGTTTCCAACAACCTTTTTACCTGTTCAGAACTTTCACCAGAGTTAGTCTGGGTTACTTTTGTATGTAGAGCCAGGAGTGATTCCTGCAAATGAGAAAATTGAATGGAGGGGATAACTATAAAGTATCAAATTCATCAAATGTAAAAACGAAGAGAGTATATGAAGCAGTTCAAATTTTCATTCTTCAGCTTTGAACAATAAAAATGCATTTACTGGCTCCTGGTCACTAGTGATAGTAACAGCTGATATTTCTGACAACACTTTTCTCAGCCCTTAAGTATTAACCTACCATCCTCATAGCAACCCAGTATTATTACTTCCACTTACTAGATGAAAAGTATGAAGATTAGAGGTTTAAAGTATATTTCCAAGTCACACTAGCACTAAGTGAGAAAGCCAATGTTCAAACAAAGCAGGCTGGCTACAAAGCCTACGCTCTACACAGCTCAAAGTCATCAAATCAAAGTATTGAATGGGATAAGAGAAGGAAAGTCCTAATACGTATGTACAAATATAAATAAAACAATTATAAAATACAACACACAGGAGCAGTCTATTAAACTATCAATGATAATCAACTCCTTTTTACATACAAACCCTTGAAAATTAAAACTTACTTGCAAACATTCAAAAAATATACCAAAATGCTCCTTGTAGATGTAGGATGCAGTAGATCTGACCATAGTTTTGAGTGTTTCTCCAATTAAAATCCAAGGTAGTTGAGCCTCTGTTTCAGTAATTGGTCCTAATTTTTGCAAAATTAGCTTCACTGCCTATGGGAATCCAAGAATCATGAAAATGAAGACATAAATTCATTTAAAAGTATTAACTGCTACCTTCCACTTTAATTACTCCACACTGCGCTTATTTATCTTAACTAAATATGACCACTTTGGTGGTGAAGTATGTATGTATGTATGTCCCAAAAGAAATTTCCAAGCTACTTTGTATTGTACATAGCCCATGTCCTGTTCATTAATCAATTTCTGTTATTTCTAGGATCCCACAAGGAAGAACAAGGATACTAGAAGTAAAAACAGTCACCAAGAGCCCCAGGTAAGCTCTGTTATTAAAGCTGTAATGGTTCCCATTCAGTGTTTTCTACTTATTCTAGGCTTTAAGTCTTTCCATATCATTTCCATATATCTTACATGTTTTCTTTTTAATCCCTTTCACATAGACTCAAAACATTCCTCCTGGTTATTTACCGTTCCTGTGCAGGAGTGAAACATATTCCGAACTCCCTTGCACATTTCAAAGAGCAACTGTCCAACTCCTTCCACCTTTTCTGGATGTTCATCAAGATCAAGAAACATTAAATTGAAAAGTGCATTTTTATCAGAAACCTGAAACACAAAAAAAATGCAAAGGGAAACTGTATTTACAACCTAAACACATCTAAATGAAGAAATGTTATCTGCTCTTCTGTATCTTCATATTAAAACATAATTAAGACAAATTCTGATTCCTACGAATCTCACTGTTTCCTGACTTGACCTAGAGGGCACTTTTGGTATATATACACTGAACCAAAAACCTAAATCAAATAAAATGGCTCAAATTATTTCACATCAGTGAGCAAAGACAACCTTATGTGAGATAAATTCAAAAGGTCTACACACATACACACACACAGTATTAGTACATATTAACCATATCATAAAAGATGTTTCTGTTCATTAGACTTTGAGACTTAATGAGCAACAAATATGTAAAATATCAGACTAACTGGGGCCCTCCCTGGTGGCGCAGCAGGTTAAAGCACAGCACTGAGAAGCTAAAGCCACTTCCGCATGAGTTCCATTCCCGCCTGCCCCAGAGGTAACCACATGGTGTGGCAGACCTCTCCTGACCCGCCGGCTGCTCCCCTCAGCAGTGTACTTCGTCGATCTGCCTGTTCTGCTCCCGACTCTGTCTCTGGTGAAGCCTCTCTCCACTCCTGAGCCTCTGTCCTGTACCCCAGTTCTGTATGTACAAATAAATAAATCTTTAAAAAAAAAAAAAATCAGACTAACCTTTCTCATCAAAAAAGTAAAGCTTTCAGCAGCAAAATTTCTTATATGTAATTTTTTATGAGCCAGGAGTGTGCTGTACATGCTAAAAATAAGAAAATAAGACGTGGAGTTAATGATAATCTTAGATACACTACACACCCAACTCTATGTTCACCACCTTGCTGTGGAAGCAAAGAATACACAGGAGGTGTGACACCAGCAGGTTAAGGCCTCATTTGATTAGCAAGAACCCACATGGTGAGTAGAAGACGGAAGGTCACAGAAATTAATCAATGCTGATGACTTTACAGTAAAGAATACGACATATATACTTTATATGTGAGAAGTTGAAATATGCAGTGAGTCATGGAGGACAGGAATGATTTAAGGTAGGTTAGGGTCAAGAGGTAACAAGGAGACTGCATCCAGTCTAAGAGAGGAAGGCCGATGTGTGTTGGGAAGGCAACCACAGGCAGGTGTGCAGGGTAAGCAGGGGGCTGTGACTACCAAGCAGGGAGACACGACTTTAGATCCCCGGAGAGATTTGCTCCAGCCTCCTCCCCTACACAGCCCAACAGGGGTAGGGACTTTTGTTCCCACTTGCCTGAAGTTGAGGCAGAAAGACTAAGCAACCTGCTTGAGGTCATACAGCTGAAAATAAACATCTCTTGGAGACGTGCACGGTTACAAGTGGTCTCCCTAATGATAGGAAAGCATGGAGTACCATCTCTGTTTTTGCTCTGTCCCCAGTACTTAATAATTCCTTGCTCACTGAAGGTACTAATAAATATTGGTAGGGTAAGAAATAAATATTTAAGATTAATTTCACAGCAGTACCTAGGGTAAAGTAAAGGAAGAATGTGGCAGCCCGACTAGAAAACTGCTCAAATCATGGAAATTTGGGTAAACAAGGATGTAGAGATGGCTAATGAAGACAGAAAGGCAAAGGGAAAATCCAAGAGACATTTCAATGGTCCCTGCAATGGCATGAAAAGCCTTGCGGCACCTAAGGCCCTTGGTGATCAACTGGTCCTCCTGCTGCCACGTCCCTGCCGCCACCAAATTCCTCTTCCATTACACACACTTACCCCACCACCCAGGCCTCCCTGCTGTTCCTCACACGCGCAGGGCACACGATCAAGATGTCTTCCCACCACAAAAATGCAAATGGCAAAAAAACAAGATGTTTATCTGCTTTGTGACTGTGTCTTAAGTGCCTGACACACCACATTCCATGAATATCCACAAAACCAAAAGCGAATGTGAGTAACAGAATCAAGAGAATTTGGAGTCCTTAAAGACATCTGAGTCAAAGGTGGCTCAGGTGTCAAGAAAGATGGTGTCACTGTCAGAAACTGGACAACCAACCAGGGTCGGACAGTGAGGACATTTTCTGAACACATGAATGACTGGGAAGAGTTCATTTGAATGGGGAGGTGTTGCTTCTGGCTTCAATAAGGCTCAAGTGAAAACCCCTACAAGGTAATACTAGTTTTTAATATGTTCCATCTAAAACTTCATAGAGAACTTAGTAAAGGCTGGAAAAATGTCCCGTTTCTTTACTGAAATAGGGTGATGTAAAGAGTGGGACAAAGGAGAATAGGGGGATGGGAAGGTGGAAAGTAAACAATAAACAAAACCTAGTCTTACATCATACCCACACCTTGGGGGCTGAGGGGCAGGGTAAAGAGCAGTCATACATATTCCTGTGATAAATGAAGTATGTAGATATAATCAAGACACCAAATAAAGTCCAAGGTTAAAAGACTACAAAAATCTTTCCCTACTTTAAACAAAGAGTTACTATGGAATTCATTCTCTTTGCCTGTCTAAATTTTGTTTAAAAATATTGTATCTTTCATTTTAATAAGTATGTATGTATCAGGGAAATACAGATATTAAAGATGGGATTCTTCAAAAGTTTACATGTTTGTAGAAGGCACCTTTATGTTAAGAACAAACAATTAGAAAACAAGCTGTGTCACATAAACTGGTCAAATACCAGAGGGGTTCAGAGTATAAAGCTTTCACTTTTGGTCAAGGTACTAGGGGGTATTTGTAGAGGTTCTAGAATCAAACCAGGTCTTGACAGTGGGGGATATGCTTTCAACAGTTGAAGATCAGAGAAGGTTAAGTCAGTGCAGACTGGTGTAGTAGACAGTTGATCATTTTTGCCAGAGAACCCAACTTCCCAGGACTGTTCTGGGAATGTAGTTTGGAGTCAGAAGCCAGAGAAAAGGCAATTCAAGCTTACATTAGCACCAAAGAGTCAGGTTTGCAAGGAAGAGGGACCAGTGTTACAAGTCTTGTAACTAAATGCACTGTGGGAGTCAGAAATTCTCTCCTGCTTGTCAAATAGCAAAGCTGCCCCCCAAATAGCAAATTATAAAACTGAAATGCTCAAAAAAATCACTACTGAACAGGCCCATTTTATTTAGAGGTCTCAAGTACACAAGTGTCAGCAGGAATCTTGAATATACTGAATATATGTGCACATTGCTTTCACTCTCAAAACTGATAATGAAGGAAAGCAGGATTGACTGTGAAGGAGGTCATGATAAATCTTTTGGAGACAAAGGAAATGTTCATAAACTGGTGTGGTGATGGTTGCACAACTTTCTAAATGTACTCAACAGCATTAAATCATAAAGTTTCAAAGAAAAGCAATTCATCCACACTAGAGCAAAAAAGGGTTACCTGTATATACTGGCCATGTCCTTCACCATCAGTCGCCACAGGTATTTGTAAAGATAGGACAGTGAGGTGAAAGCCCACTCTAACAACTCTGTGTTCTGAGTCTCCAAGATTGAGGTGATGGTCAGGAAAAAATCCTGAAAATGCGGATAGAAATCTGTCTGGAGATCTCTAGCCAACTGCACAACCAAGCTGGATTAAAAATAAGCAGAAATTAAGCAGATTCTAAGATACGTAGGAATTTTTTTTAAAAAGACTGCAAATCTATTTCATAAATGAGAGTAGATCACTTTTGATCACAGGATTAAACTTTCCAAACCAGTGTTGAGAGGTATTAAATTTTCACATTTAAAGACTTCAGCTAAGACTATCAGACTAAAACAAGAAGGTCCTCTCCATCACAAGTTATGGTCAACCATTTCTACAGAGAAACTGGGTTCTCTTAAAAGCATAAAATGAAAGCAAAAAAAAAGTACCCCCCTAAAGTTATGCTTTATCATAATACCAAATATTCTGCTCTACCCAAAAGGTAAATTCTTGACTGAAAATTACAAACACCAGACCTGAGGTGAATGTGGCTATAAATTCAGATACATGTCATTAAACTTTCTTTCAACATTCTACTTACTCCAAAAGTGGCTGATAGGCAAAACTGTTCTTGATTTGCAGGTGAGTTTTCAAACTTTGAGCGATCTCATTTTGATGATAGACCAACTGATTGAATGACTGGCATTTGTCAATAACTTCTTTGTAAAATTTCCCTGAGTTTAAAAAAGAAAAAATGTTCTACTTTTCTATCTATAACTACTTAGTTGTTTGAACAGATAAAACGTAAATGACAAATAAATAGAATAGAAACAAAATTAGGAAATACCAAAGTGTTCGGTAAGGTTCAATTCTCTCCATTTCAGTAGACCCTCAAAAAAGTAAGTTTCAACTTCCTGTCAAGATAAAAAGCAGTGCATTAATGCCAGTCCACTAATTAGAGAACTCAAAGTAAAACCACAAACAAAATAAATAAGAATAATGTTATCTTAACACAATGATGATAATCAACCGTTTAAAAATGGACTTTTTATAAGGGCTTTAAATAAGCAGGCTTTAAAAAAATATCAGAAGTACAATATATACAAATGATTAAAATAAAATGTTTTTGTTGATTTGGTACAAGAGATAATTCTTTATACTCATATAACAGTCACACCAAGGAAGAAAACCTTTTTCTGTATTATTGCTATAATCTGGTGGGGAAGTTTACATGCACTTTTGTTAAAGCTAAAAATTGCTTGGCAGGCCCTCGTTGCTGGTGCAACAGGTTAAAGCACCGCACTATGAAGCTGTCCACAGCCACTGCAGCACGAGTTCAACCCCTGGCCAGGGAAGTGACCCACGTGGCATGGCAGGCCTCTCCTGACCTATTCTCACAGCTGCCTGTTCATCTTCCTGTTCTGCTCCCCACTCTGTCTCTGATGAATCCTCTCACTGCTCCTGCTGCTCTGACCTGTACCCCAGTTCTTGTATGCATAAATAAATAAATCTTTAAAAAAAATTTCTTGGACTAAGCAATTTCCATTTTGGAAACATTTCTTTAAAAATCTGCAAACATACAAGTTTAAAAATGTTTACTCAAATTTATTGTACATAAAACAGATGACAGGAAACTGGTATAACTAGAGTATATTACATGGTCATTAAAACATATCTCTGATGAATGAGGCTATAGGCCCTCAAAGTGGTGAAAGTCTTTTTTAAAAGACCTCTTTGTTTGCACAATTTTGCATGAAAAAAAAAAAAAACACATACACCAAACTCTCAATATTGTTCTCCTAGGCAAAAAAATAAAGATTTTTTTGCATTCACCACCATAGTGTTTAGGTTGTTAACACAGTATACAAAGTACTTTGAAGGTCAAACCAGTACGTTACTACCCTCCATGTATGTGTACAGTGAACAAGCAAAAGCAGGTGAGAACAAATACATACTGAAGCACATGGACAAAGAGTATGCAAATGTTTAGTCTTAAGAAAAGAAATCCTTACATTGTGTTTTGTTTAAAAAATAAACATGAAAGAAAACCAACAGGTAGACAGACTAGAAAGGAAGAAAGGGGATCCTTTGAGTCTGGGGAAGTGGCATGAGGCAGTCACCCGGGGAGACTATGTCCCCTGTCCTTTGCCACATGACTTGCATCTCTACGCTACAGAGAGGGAGTCTCTTTCCTCACCCCTTGAAACTGGCCAGCATCACAACTTCTTTATTATCTAGTTCTACTGCTCCAACATCTCTGGAATTTTTTCTCCTTTCTCTGTCTTCACTGTTGCTACTATACTTAGACAACAGTCAGATCCATGAAATGATTGCCCTGTCCTGTTCTTTCCTCCCCTCTATATTACAGAGGTCTAAAAGTTAAGCCTGATCATGTCACCTATTCCCTGCCTTACAGTCTTAGAAAGATACCCTATAGCTTCAGGGAAAAAAAAAAAAATAATTAGCTTGATATATGAAGCCCTTTATGATCCCTGATGATTTCTTCAGCAGCTTCTTGAGTGTGGTATGCATTCTTTAACTTCTGTTCTATGACACTGATTTCTGCCTTAGTTAGAAAAATCCTTTCCTGTCCTCTATGTCATGCTAAAGCCTTTATGAACAGCAAGATTGAACTCAGGTATTGCCTTGTTTATATCCCTTGTTTGACAATCCACCTTACTCCCCAAAGAATTTAGGTTAGGTTTCATCAATGTGTTCCCAAGGCATTATATTCTTACTTAGGTAATACCATTTAATATGCTGAATTCACACAGTAAGAAAATGCATGCAAAGAGACATGAACAGAGTGTGACTGGAGCCAAGTGAACAATAATTAAGAACTGAGGTCAACCCCTAAATTAAAGGTGTACTATCTAGGACCTTAGAAGGCTAGCAGAGAAATAACTTGATGCAGATTTTAAAGTAGAGGTTTGAATGAATTAGATGGGGATTAGAATTGAAAAAAAGATACATATAGTCTAGCCCCTTTCTCTTTATAGAGGAAACCACACCTGAGAAAGGTGACTTTCTTAATATTTCTATAAAATTGCCACCTAAAAGTAATAAATAAAATTGCAGCTTAAGAAATATGTATGTGTACCAGTGCTTGGGACTAGACATGGGAAAGAGAGAAGATAGAATCACAGAAGCCCAGCTGAGTGTCAACTTAATTGTCTAACACAGCATCGTTCAACATATCTACAGTGATGGAAATTTTCCATATCTGCACTTGTCCAATATGACAGCAATAAGTGACATATGGCTCCTTGGTGCTTGGATTTTTTTTTTTTTTAAAGATTTATTTATTTGTGCATACAGAACTGGGGTACAGGCCAGAGGCTCAGGGGCGGTGAGAGGCTTCACCAGAGACAGAGTGGGGAACAGAACAGGCAGATCGACGAAGTACACTGCTGAGGGGAGCAGCGGGCGGGTCAGGAGAGGTCTGCCACGCCATGTGGTCACCTCCGGGGCAGGCGGGAATCGAACTCATGCAGAAGCGGCTTTAGATTCTCAGTGCTGTGCTTTAACTCGCTGCGCCACTAGGGAGGGCCCGGTGCTTGGATTTTTAATCTACTCTAATTTATTTCTAATTTGTCATATGTGGCTACTGTATTAAATAATCTAATGCATTTCATGTTCAGAAAGGAATAACTTGAAAAACATTTCACTTCTACTAAAGGAGACAAAAAAAGAAAGAAAGAAAAAGAAAGCCCTAACTATGAATACTTGAAAATAGGCTAATATAAGATTCTCTTACCTCATCATAGCTTGCAGTTCTGTCAATCCGGTGAATAATATCGATATTCACATTCCCTAGTCGTTCTGCAAATGTAAGAAACTGGGGGAAGGAGAAGTGAGACGTTTAAGATGTGTTGTCATTAATACTCATCTTATCTTAAATGTTTGTTATATAATAATCTCATGTGTCTTTTCCTTGAGATAGTGGAACGTTTAAAGCTTCACTAAGCCCCCTCATGTGTTGTCATTATGCATAACAGTATGTTTCACTTGCAATTACAGATTAGTAATCATAACACTGAATTTTGAAACAAGTTATTTTCAGTTATGGCATCAAATTTCCAAGCTGGTTAGATAGACTTAGAGCTAGGCAGGCGAGGTGGCATTTCACACCGGCCCACCTACACCCCCAACAAGCACAGAGACCAGTCCAAGTCGTTGCAACAATAGTATTTTAAACACATAATGAACTACTACTGTGTAGTAAATGAAGTAACTCTCAAACCTTTAAGGGGTAAACATAAAGTAACTCAGTAGCCCTGAACATAAAATCAACTCCCTTCTGCCGACAACCCCTCCCTCCCTCGATTCCGCAGAAGAGCAGGGGAGAACACTCCGTAAGCAATTAGCCTATAATCAATCAGTTAACTCTAGATGGAAGGAAATTCCCAGGCAGGCCGGGCCCCACCAAGAACAAAATCTGCCACCCGGACTCCTTTCCCCACCTCATGTTTACTATTCCCGGAGAGTATCCCACTTTTGACAGTCTCCAGAGAAGCGATTTACACTCCGCCCAAACCACTACGCCCCCTGAGCGCTGTTCAGAGTCAGTTCCACCGCTGAGACCAGGAATCCACGTTTTTGGCTCAAGCTTCTTCGCTTACCCGGTGCGTGTTCTCGGTCTTGTGGGAAACGGGCTTTGTCTTCATGGCTACAGAGGGGGAGCGGCCGCGAGGGCCTCGCGACGGGTCGGAAGGTTGCAACTGATTGTAAGTAAGGGAAAGTGGCTCACACTCTAGTACTCTCCGACTCCCAGGTGCGGAGACTCTCACGTGCGGCGAGAGCCCCTGGGCGCCGCCATGTTGGAGGCGGGGAGGAGCCTGAGCCGGTCACGTGAGCGGAAGGAGCGGAAGGAGCAGGCGCACCCCCTCCCGGCTGCCTCCGGGTGGGGAAAGGCTGCGGCGCAGGAAGGTGGGCGTGGACTGGGTGTTTTTCTTAGTAAAGTCAGAAAAATGTGTATTTTTACCATAAAGGAAAACCAGCTAGCAGCCATTGCCCCCGCTGTGTGCGCTGACCGCAGAACTCTTTACCGCAATACTTCTCACCGTAAAGCGCGCTGTGAACACTCTAAGTATATATATATATATATTTTTTTTTGTTATTTTATAACAGTTTATTTTTACATCATTTTGTACATTTTTTTCCCCATCTCAATTGTAATCCCCGCGGGTTTCCCATCACCAAGTCATCCGTGTGCCATCACCATAATCCCGTGCACTTCCCTCCCCACCCCCCGTTTTTGATCCCATTCCCCACTCCACCCCCGCAAAATGTCTCTGGTATATGGTTTGTGAAGTATATATTTTAATCTCGTTTTGAAAGTTGGGGGGGCGGTCCCTAGGAAAAGAGGAGGTGCCGGGCTCCCTGCCCCACCCAAGGGAGGGTGGAGCTGAGCAGGGAGGAGAGGAATCTGGAGTGGAGACTGAGCAGGAAGGAAGCAGGATGGAGAACCAAAGGGAGACCTGAGGAGGCTCAGGGAGCAGAGAGACGTGAAGAAGCGGCTCTTGTTTCATGGCTTGGACTGGGTGACACAGATGTGGGCCAGAGACCCGTGCGGAGGTTCTCGAAGGCAGCGTTTATCTTAGCTTTGATTTTGCTTTTTTCCTCCCAGGCTTGTCTAGCCCCTTCTGACCATTTTCCTGGCTGGAAGGTCAGTTAGACCTGTGGCAGCTTTCAGGCCTTGCTTTGGGCCAGTTCCATTTGGGTGGACTTTTACCCACGAGGGGCTGGGTGACTTTGGATGTTTGATTTAGAAACTATATTCTTTGTCTTTTCTGTATTGCATGTTTTGTCTTGATATGGTAGATGGAAGAACCTATTTAGAGCAGGCAGGTTTGGGGGGCCCAGGGTTGCCCCTTGCACTGCCCTGTAAGTTTGTGATGAAAGGAAAAACAAGGACGTGGCAGTTTGACAGAGCTATATCTGATATTCTTAACCACTATGTTTTAAATAAAATAGAATCATTACAAAGGCATTATAATGAAAACTCTTAATTTCTGCACAACTTCAAAAGCACTGTTTTTGCTATTACTCTGTCAGTTAGCCAAATAAATTGTACATACAGTTGTGTGTATAGTAGTTATATGACATATGTATATTCATGATATTCCTCATTTGACAAATATTTTTATGGACTGTGTTCATAAACTTTTTCTGAGTTGAACAGGACAGATAATAATAGTGGTTCTGTTCGGATATTTAGTCTGAGGTGGTTACACTTAGATAGCTAAGCAAGATACTAAAGCAATTGAATACACTCCTGCCTAGAGGCTGGGGGAGGTGTCTTACATACATACTTAACTGCCGCCAAGTGTGATGTATTTAAGGCAGTGGAACTGGATGAGATCATTTATGGAGAGAGTGAGTAAAAGGCGGATCTTAGCTGAATCCTGGAGTGTGTTGACATTTAACCGTGAGTGACCAGGAAAATGGGCAAGAGAGCCAATGAGATAGAAGCCAGCTCATCTTGACACAGAACAGACTACTGATCTAAAAGCTGGAGATAGAGTAGTGGCTGCTGGATCAGACACAGTGTGGTCAGTGGTGTTCAGTGTAAAGGACAGGAGGCAAAATATGCAAATGTTTTCACTTCATTAGGAGGAGCCAGTTAAGGGATCAGAAAGAACAATAAAACAAAACTAGCAGGCATCTGGCTAAGAGACTTTATGTGATGGAAGGGGAGGAAAAGGGAGCAGGGCAGGGGAGAGAAGAGCACAGGGACTAGGGCTGTCGTTCATGGTTGAACTGGTGGTGGGAATTTTATGGGGAATACACCATGATGTAAAATACATAAATTTTAAAAAAAGAAAAAGCACCAGAATTTCATTAACCAAAAAATTTGGATCTGTGAAATCCAAAGTGAATCATAAATGGATGTGACTGTATCAGAACACTTGTTGAGGGGGGAATACTTATTTACCCAGTGAATCTTCACTGAGTGCCTCATATGTGTTAGGCACGAATCTAAGGACTGCAGACAAAGCAGAAAACCTTGCCTTTGATGGTCTCACATTCTAGTGCAGGGTGACCAAAATAAGTATATGACTTCCTAGACCATGATGACAATGAATGGATAGAAAGTAGGGTAGAAACTGTTCTCTGTTCTGCAGGCTTCGTTTTCCGTCCCATCTTTTAGAAAAAGTGCCCCCAGCTCAGGTTTTAGCTGGCAGTGTGACCTCTTCATTGTTGCCAAGTTCAGGCTGATATCAGTGGAAGTGTTTTGTGTAGTTCTCAATTCATTTACTGAAAAGGAATAGTAGTTGGTTTGCTCCTGCCTGTAAACTTGCCTTGGACCCATTTTTTCCCCTCTTTTTCCCTGGCTGGGATTGACTGGGGTATCCTTGGAAGCCAGCTATAGAAGATGACAGAGCTAGCTTTAGACTGCTTAACTCTTAACTGTTACATAAGAGGAAGATAAACTAACAAGCTATTTTGTTTTTTGGATTCTTTGTTATTACAGCTTAATTGGTACCTAATTCAGGGAGCATAGGGGCAAAATGGAGAAGGTTTGTTATTTGTGTACAGAAACCTGAAGGAAGGGAGGAAAGTTAGGAAGCATGGGACTATTTGTATAAAAAGATAATTCCAGAGTGAAAGGCAGCAAGTACAAAGTCCCAGAGGCAGGATTGAGCTCCTCTTTAGTCCAGGAGTCCAGCACCCTGGTACAGTGAGTAAGGAAGAGAGGAAGTGAGAGGAAGTGTTGGGGAGCAGATCACACAGTCTTTCAGACCATAGTACAAAAATGCTGAAACAACCTCTTAGCAAAGAGCTGAAGGAGTCCAAGGCAAGGATAGTGGAAGAGTCCATGAAATAGGAGGCTACCAGATGCTTTAGGCCCAGAGAAAGGAAGATTGCCCTCCTCTTCTGAAGCACATTTCAATTGATCTGTGCTTGTATTCACGGGGAATTCCAAAGACATAATGGTTTCAACATATATTCTTGGATGTATTCATACACTACATTCATAACCAATATTTTTTCTATATCAGGATCATGACTTTTCCAGAGATTTAGAGGAGTTTTTACCCAAAAGGTGGATAATATTCCACCAAGGAATAGCCAGAATCTTCCTTCGCATGAATGCCTCTGTCACAAGAGCTATGCAGTCACTTAATTATTAGAATCATCATTTCACAGACTAGAGAAGCCCAGAGTCTCACCCACAATGTCTCACCCATAATGACACAGTAAATGAACAGCAGAACAGGGACTAGTATCTTGGTGTCCTAACTTCCTTTCCAACATAATCGACTTCACTTTGTGTTAGGTAAAAATGGTGGTGTTAGATATTTCAAATCTCAAGATACTCTAGTAACATTTGAACTGGGTTTGGCTGGGGAATTCATTACTTTGTGTCAGCAACAGATTTTCTATCCTAATAATTTTTTTAAAGATTTATTTTTATTTATTTATACATACTAAGAACTAGAGTGTAGGGAAGAAGTGCAGGGGGTGAGAAGATTCACCAGGGACGGGGTGAGGACAGAACAGGCAGATCTATTGAAATACACTGCTAAGGGGAGCAGTGGGCAAAACATTTCCTGCACCAGTGATTCTTTAAGTAAAACAGTGAGCATGAAAAACTGCCCAGATTACAGATAATGTGGAGGGAGATAATTAGTATTAGTAAGGTTTCTTTATAAAGACTGGGAGGCTTTCAAAGTATTTACTATACATCATCTCTGATCCTTATAGCAGTCATGTGAGGTAAGCAGGTTAGATATTACCTGCGATATTATAGGTGAGGAAATAAAATAATCCCAGAGACAGGTGACTCAGCTCAGCTCATGCATCTTTAGTTGATGGTGCCAGATTTTCTAGTTCCAGTTCAAAGGACGTATTGCCACATGCATCCTCCCAGGAGATTAACAGCTGACACTTAAAAAGCTTTGCATATTATGACTCATTTACTTTTCCTACAAGGCAGATTGTATTATTTACATTTACTAATGGGAAATTGAGACCCAAAGAGACTTAAGAGACTTGCCCAAAGTCACATATCTTCATAAAGAAGTCAGAGCTGGGCCCCAAACATTTGTATACTGTATCCAGAATCTGTGCTGTTAGCCATTGCACTATGCTATTTCTCCAAGTAGAAGTTGGTGGAAACTTAATGATTCATTTAGTTCAAGGGCATACTTCAAGAGTCTTCAAGATCAAGTTCAGATAACTCGAAATTCCCATGAATATCACAAGCCCTTCCCTTTGATGTTTATGGCCACTTGGTCTGTTATCTACTTATATGATAGAAAGATATGATCAAAATTTGATTTTTAGAACATCGGGGTGCGGTGGAAGAAGCATCATTCATCATAAAACTTGACATCAACGTTGAAAAGGTTTTATAGGAGGAGTGAACCACCTGCTGTTCTGCAAAAGAATCAGTGATAAGAAGTTATCACTCTTTAAGCCATTGGTAATATGGAGAAATATAGAAGATATACTTGTTTCCCTTATCTCTTCTCTTGGTAGCACCACCTCAGTTTTCTTTTAGACAACCCTTCCCATCCTGCTCCTTTGCTTATTCCCGGTCCATGTGGTTTCAGTACCAACCCAACCTCTATCTCCAGGTTTAGATGCATGGTCCAGGTTGAGGCCCAGTGTAGCCACTTGAAAAAGACAAGTGGTTGGTTAAACAGTTGCCTTAGGGATTAATGGGAAACAATCCTCTTTCTACTTAAATAGACTATAAACTCCTTGAGGGATAATTATTTATACCAATGAAGCTAAAGCAGAAGCAAATAGAAGTGAGAGATGGAGAAAGAAAAGGGAGGAAAGGAAGACCTCTATGTAAGGGTCAACGTCTTGGCATGGGTAGATTCATGAATGGTCAGCCAGGTAAACTGCATAGCATCGTTCAGCAGTCACCACTTATGGGGGTCGGGGGGTGGGGGGTGAGGGGCTTGGTACATTATTCCCAGCAGCTCAGGCACCAAGGCTATTGGCATACCCTTTGCACCGTATACGACATGCCTCATGCTGCTCCTGACATGGGCTCAGCAGCCAGGTGTTTAAACTACAGTGCTCACCTTCCTTTGTACTGCCTCCCTCCGCCCTGGGGCTTCTTGGCCTCCAGAGAAGTGTTTTGAAGTTCACATATGCAAACACAGAGAAGTGAGGGAGCTGGCATCTCATGGGGCCAACCTTAACCACTTAAGGAGTGGTTAAGACCAGGAGCTAGCAGGTCAATGGTCTCCTCTGCTGGTATGAAAACCAGTGATTCTGACCAACTTGTCCTGGGTTTCTCAGGGTTCTCCTGGTTTTTCACAGCAGTTCAGTGCAAAACCCAAGAAAGTCCCATGTTGCAGAAACCCCCCTAATTCTGAAAAGCATTCTTTAAGACTCTCTAGGGGTAGCAGGGGGTCAAGTTCCATTTCCCAGAGCTTAAAACATAACTGTATTGCCTTTCTTTACTCCGCTGGGAACATGTCCAAAAGCAAACCACCTCCATGCAAGTCCCTGTCTCAAGTTCTGCTCTCTGTTGGTCTTTGAATTGGGAAACCCTGGACTTACCTGTGCAGCAGTGAGTAGTTACAATTCTGGGAAACAGAAAAAGGCAGAGGCAGAGGAAATGAGTCAGGACCAAATGATCACTTCCTTAATGTTGCTCCACAATTAATCTGGAAGATAGGGTATCGTTCAAAGATACTATTATGAAATGGTTATGATAGGGTTAAATTGCCCAAACATTAGTAAATTATTAGGAAGGACTGTAGTCAGGAGTCTTAGCTTTTAGTCTCACTTCTAGTGTTTAAAATCCTGTCTGATCTTTGTCATTTTTCTATTGCTTGGGCTTCATTTCCCCATCTGTAAAATAACGAGGATGATTTTTCTCTTTTTTGCTTTGTCATTCTTCAACTGTTGCAGTTACTCAGAGTGATGGTGATGGGGGGAGCAGAGGCTTGAGGCAGATGAACAGGTTTGGTGGCTAGGAAGGAGCAGGGACTGAAGGGACATACCTATGTTCCAAGTTGAGTACATGTCGCAGAAAAATTTATTTTTTAAAGATTTATTTGTACAGACAGAACTGGAGTATAGGCCAGAAGTGCAGGGGTGGTAAGAGTCTTCACCAGAGACAGAGTGGGGAGCAGAACAGGCAGATCTATGAAGTACACTGCTGAGGGGAGCAGCGGGCCGGTGAGGAGAGGTCTGCCACGCCATGTGGTCACCTCCAAAATGGGGATCTGGGAACCTAACTCGCACTAAAGGGGTTGTGGCTCACTTGCAGTGCTGTGCCCTAACCCGTTGCACCACCAGGGAGGGCCCAGCAGAAACATTTTGAACATGGGTGAGAACATGAAGGTCACCTAACTCATCTTCTAAACATTCTTAGATTTAACAGTTGGCTTCAAGTCCTCTTTCCAGAGTGTTAACTAGACAAAATTTCAGGGCCAGACATTGGCCTGTGAGTTTTAAGAAAGGTCATATGATAACTGAAGACCTATGTCGCTAGGCTGACGTGTGCTGGAGGGGTTTGTGCCTGCTTATAAGCCAATGGCTAAATATTCAGGCAGTTGGCAAGTCAAACAGTGGCAGATGGAAACTGGTGAGAATATGGGTAACGTAAAAATAGGCACATGCTCCAGATGGGCTTCCTCAACTGCTTGAGCTGGATCTCCCAGCACATCATGCATCCGGCTTTGTGGGTTTTCTAGGCAATTTGTGACTTTTATAGTACTATTGATTATTTTAAACATTCTCCAAGCTTCTAACCTATTACAGGTGACGTATAGAAGCATTAAAGCAAAAACAATGTATAATTAAATTTCCACTAAATACTTAAATATTGATTTTATTATTTCTTTTTATTTTATTTTTGTATAGAAGAACTGGAGTGGAGGACAGAGGTACATGGGGTGAGAGGAGTCACCAGAGACAGAGTGGGGAGCAGAACAGGCAGATTTTACTGAAATATGCTGATGAGGGGAGCAGCAGGGTGACAGGAGAGGTCTGCAGCACCTTGTGGGTCAGCCCTCTGGTCAGAAGTGGAACTGAGGCCGTAGCAGTGATAGTGCTGAGACTTAATCCCTAGGCCATGGGGTGGGGGGTATCCTAACTATTGCTTTTAAGATGTATTCATTCTATTTTTCTCAACCTAAGAATAAAAGCACCAATTTGTTAAGCCAAAGTAGATGAAGTACTTTAGGTGTAATGATCTCATACAAATTCCTTTAATTTACTGCGGTCATTACAGTGATGATCATCACCCTTTCATGGAAACTGGTTTCAAGATTTTCCTTCCCTGAGTTTGAATTAATAATTTTTTACTTCTGTTTGCATATAGCTTCATTTGCCCTGGATGGCAATACAATTTTTTTGTAATTTATTCTGATATACTTTCAAAATGTTTCTTTTTTCTTCCTTTTTTTTTTTTTTTGGCTATTATTTATCTAGTTGAAAAGGGAAAAATTCCATCACAGACTGGAGAAGTCTTCAAGAGCTCTGTGGGTGACACTGATTCTTGAACACAATACCTACTTGTCCAGGTAGGGAAATCTGTCTCATTCTGTGACTTTTTATTTTAATAGTTGGATGTCTATTGTCGTAACACAAGCCTTTAATAGCCTCTGTTTCACAGTTTTATGATAAAACCATATTGTCATTTTTTGGAAATGTGGTTTTACTCTTCTGTCTTCTTTTTTAAAGTTGAGATAACATTGATTTGCAACACTATAAGTGTTTCAGAGGCCTAGATTCACCATGTCACCACACCACACCCTCCTCCAAGGCATCTTCAATATTCTACCATACCTTTGTCTCTCCCCTGTTTGTTTTCCCCCTTCCCCTCCCCATCTTACAGAATTAATTCCACACTCGGATTTCCAGGGTTTGTTAATGGTTTGGTTTTGTCTGTTTATATTCCACTTAAAAGTGAAACCATCTGGTATTTGTCTTTCTCCTGACTTATTTCACTTAGCATAATGCCCTCTGGTTCCATTCATGTTGTCACAAATGGAGTTCATCCTTTTTTTTTTTTTTAAATAGCTGAGCAGTAAGTATTCCATTGTGTACAAATGCTACATTTTTCTGATCCACTCGTCTGTCCTTGGGCACTTATGTTGTTTTCATAACTTGGGTATTGTAAATAGCGCCGCAGTGAACAGACAAGTGCAGACATCCCTTTGAATTCAGGTTTCTGTACTCTTTA
The DNA here is from genome assembly GCF_000260355.1 of Condylura cristata. Lineage (NCBI taxonomy): Eukaryota > Metazoa > Chordata > Mammalia > Eulipotyphla > Talpidae > Condylura > Condylura cristata. The sequence goes on from NW_004567105.1 coordinate 11,597,649, forward strand.
GAGAGATACCTAGGAGTAAGACTGCTGGATCAATGGCTGCAGGACTGTGTCTAAATTAAATATTGTTTTTTGAAAGGATTTTTTTTCTCTTTTGCTGTTTGGATTTATGAATCCAAAGAATGGCCTCATTAAAGTCTGTCTTTCTCCCTCCACTGTACCTCTCCTTACTGATCCTCTGAATCTGAAAGATGCAGCTTTCTATAGCAATCTTGGCAGGATTCCATGCCCCCAAACCCTGCAGGTTCTGTCAAGACAGACTCTTCCTTGCCAGGAAACTCACAGAACCACATCAAGCCATCCCACTGCTGCTTGAAGGGAGTTTGTCCTCATGACTTACTCATTCAGGGCACTTTGGGAATTCTTTACAGATTTCAGAAGCCTAGTTAGAATCATCACTCTGTCACTTGGTAGTTAAGTGACTCAGCCAGTTACTTCACCTCAGTATTCCATCCTTACTGATGGAATGAACAATGCATACTTGAGAGGTGTTGTGAATTTCCCATGAAGTCAAGGTAGCTTAAGCACAAGGCACCTCACCTGTATGGATGCGTGGTGGAAGGGGAGGCCTTAGGCATGTTGTATTTTAATTTTATGTTCTATAAGTCCCCCCCACCCTGCCCTTTACCCATCTCAAAATGTATATTCATAGTCATTAGGATCAGCTTCTGCTGTGGCAATGAATTCTAGGACATGTTATCAAGCCCTTAGGCCTGGCCTTTATAGGAGCTTCATAAATAGTCTCTTAGGAAAGCAGGTACTTTTTTTCCATCATCACACATCTCAGAATCTTTCCTCCACTCCCTAAATGTCAGCGCTCGGTCACGTTCAGTTTCGTTTGCTTCTCACTTCCTGGAAGAGGCTCTTTGCATATCATCTGCCACTTTGCCACACTTAGTGCAGAAGGTGCCCAGGCAGTGCCCTGCTGCATTTTAATGATGGGACAGCCATGTCTTGCAATTATGTTCTGCACAGGAATGATGTGACAGCAAGGAGTGACCATATAAATTGCCTGAGGTTCCTTGGTGTGACTGGGAATCAAAGTCATAGTAACACCCCACAGAACATCCAAGAGACCAGGAAAACAGTGAATGAGACAACACTGATGTTTTGCCAGTTGTTAAATTAAGAGGCCAGTTGTCAGTTGATCATGATGTAGACACTTCCCTGAGGAGCGTGTGTATCTCACAGGATTGTCACAGGACTCTAGGGAAAGGTCTTCGCCATGAGCGAGGGACTGTAATGCTTCATTAGTCCTAGCAGACACAGCACTTTGCCTGTTCGCCGTGGCTGTAACAAGAATTTCTGAGCTCTTAGTGTTCACTCAGAGTGAGTGACTGGGCAAGTGGAGTGCCTGTGAGCTTGACCTTTAGGACAGGAACTTCAGCTGCAACTCAGCTGCAGCCTCTGTTGAGAGCCCTTTGTGTACAAGGCACCATGAGTGGTGATGGAAAGTACCAGTCCTCTGGTACTTTCTCTTGTGCTGCCTAGAAGATGCCTGGTTAAGTGCAGAGAATATGGCCAGTGAAGCTGGTTTAATCCTAGCTCTTCTCTGTGCTGGGTGTATGATTTAGACAATTTATGTAATGTCCTTGGGAATAAGACTACACATTCACCTTGAAGAACTGCTAAACAAAGCAAGTTCCTACTAAGCATGCACTTTCTTATCCCCCTCCTGAAAGCATAGAATTTAAATGCAATTTTGGTGCCCTCAGAAATCGATTATGTACATTTCTGAATTTTTTATGATTTTAGTCATTGAGGCATTGTGCTTGATTGCCAAAGCAGTACAGTTTTTATTTTGTGGCACATGAATTAGAATATTTAGTTAAACAAAAAGAAAAAAAAATTACACATAATTCAGCCATAAAGTTTTAACTTCTGTGAATACCCTTGGGTGTATCCTTTCAGAACTTATTTCATGCTTGTAAATACATATGTTATTAAAAATATACACTACATATTTTATAATCTACTTTTATAAAAATTACAATAGGTCATTATTTTGGGAAGCCCTTGGGAAAATCTCTTTCATAACAAGACAGGTAATAAATGTTCCTTTTCATGGGAAGCCATTGAGAGGAGTATACTATGACAATTGTCTATTGTTGCAAATGAATTGAACCAAAATTTGGTCCTTTCTTCTCAGCGAAAACTCAAATAGTTTCTGTAAGAAAACCAGTAATGCCTACAGATCTCCTTCTTGAGGCCACTTGGTTTAGAAATTGTGTTTGTTTTAACAGTTCATAAAAGTTAAACGCAGGCTTTTATTTTCAGAACAAGACAAAAAGATATTTGTGATTGGATAATGTGTTCATCTGCTCAGGCTGCTATAAGAACATATCAGAGGCTGGGTGGCTTAAACAGCAGACACTGATTTCCTCACAGGTCTTCAGGCTGAAAGTCTGAGATGAGGGTGTCAGGAAATTTGGTTGCTGGGCTCTCTTCTTGGCTTACAGCCAGCCACCTTCCAGCTATGCCCCAACATGTGGAGAGAGATAGAGACCTTTGGTTTCTTCCTCTTATTACATTAATCCTACTACAGGGGCTGATGAGTTTATCTAAAGTGAATCCCTTCTGTAGGCCCACCTCACACTGGAGTCTATGGCTTCAACTTAAGGATTTCAGGGACAATCAGTCCGTAACAGGTATTGTAGGCCATAGCTTCTGCTGTACAAAAGGCAATAAAAGAGAACAAACGCTTCCTCCTCTATGATCCATGTTGGAAAAAATTACCCAGACTGCTGTTTATATGGTTGAGGAATCTTAACACTTGTGGAGAGATGGAAGCCATGCAGGTAGACTGGGTATTAGTTTGTGAGACATAAAAAACCAAGCCTCTTGGTTCATTCAGCTCTCTCTTGTGTCTTCAATATTGTTATCACTATAAGAAATCAAGAATTTTAAGAAAATGTTGGCGAGAGGGGCTTGTCTGATTACTTTAGGTAAGCTTTAACCTAATGTTAACTACCTTTCTGTCCCAATACATATAAAATTTGCAGAGTAGGAAGTTATACAGCCTGCACCTCAATTTCTTTAATGGAAATGGGATTAAGGGAGTGATCCAATTATTTATAAAAAGACTACACTCTGGGTATTGCCTCTATTATCATTCAACAAGGATTTTTTGAGTTTGTTTTGATTTTGAGCTGCTACTGCATTCTGGGCACTGTTTTATGCGCTAGGGACTTATGGTAAACTAGACAGGTAAAGATGTTCTTCCCCGGTAACTTGCAACTCTATTTGCTGACATATACCACCATCTGATATGTATATAACCTTATTGTTTATAGCTTCAGGACTTAGTCATGCAAGGTGAAGGCAGCGACAACATAAACAAAGTCCGTATTTTCGGAATATCAGTTTCACTTGAAGATTTAAGGGAGAAGGAGTGAGGGTTTCATTCTGAGGAAGGGTGAGGCTGCTTCTTCCAGTCCCTTCTTCTAAGCACTGGGCTTGGAACCTCTTCACCCAAGAACTGGCCCTGGCTCCCCCAATGGGAGAACTGGATGGCCTCAACTTACTGCCCACAAGGGTCCCAAGCTAGATAGAATGAGTGAGACCTTGGAGTGGGATAAAGGAGCAACTGATGACAAAGTGTCTAGAAGGAAGGGACTCTGTGAGGCCTACTTGATGAGGGTGGGTATGGATTGAGAGGCAGCTCAAGGGAAAATCTCGCACGTTTGTTGGAGGAGTCTCCCTAACCATGGTATCCAAGTGGAGAGGTCACATGTTGGATGGTTTGTAAACTCTAAAGGTTGAAGACCTCAGCACGGGGAATTCTGTGCTCCCACTCTACACAGCCTACCACCTCAGTAATTGTGATTTGTCTACTGAATGAGCTGCATGTGGTGCCATAAAATTTCAGACCAACTTCATGTTCTGGTGAATCTAGCAATAACTTACTGGCCAAAACATACTAATCATGAGTCCCTGTTTTTTGTTTTTTTTTTTAATCCTCCTTGCTTTAGTGAACTTTGACTCGTCCCTCCAAAGTTAGATGGGGCATCACCTCCAAGAAGCCTTTCTTGATCCTTCTTTGAACTTACATATCTATTCCTTTGCTGTGTAAGTTGGAATGTTTACCGGTAGGCTCTTTGAGGACTGGGTAATGATCTTGCTCACCCTTTCATCTTCACGAGCTAGTTTATGATCTACCAGATAAATAGTGATCGTGATTATTGCATTTATTATCCCTCTTAGGTCAAAGCGATAAGTACAAGTATCTCCAGTTAGGCATATCTACAAGTTTTATTCCTGGCATGTAGACTTTGAGATATGTGCAGGAAATTTACAGGGAGCGATTTCTGGAGTACTGAATGAAACAAGATGTGGCAGAGGAAGAAATGGGGTGTCAAACTGCCAACATGAAGACCTAAGCTACTTTCCCAAGGACCTCTGGAACAGGGAAAGCTTGCAGAGTTATCCTGAATCCGAGCAAGGGAATGTTTTTCACCACATTATCAGTCAGTCAAAACATGCAGGTTGTCGCTAAGAAGGAGCATGGCCTTGGCATGAGATGTTCTTCAGCTGAGAGCAGAGTTAGACATCATGGCTTCCATGGCTTTCGCACTGAGTGTTTCCGTCCAGGAGGGACTAGCATGCCCCATTGTCCATCACAGACCTCTGCTTGTGCTGTTTGGACCCAGCAGCTTCATTTAAAGGGTCTTTCCTGAGTACTAATGAGTGCACTTTTCCTTAAAAAATCTCTACCTCAGCGTGGGGAAAGACATCCACATTCTGGTTTATACATCAATCTCTTACCAGGTTGGTAAGCATGAATTTTGTCTAGGTAGGTTTCTGAACTTAAAATTTGAGTGCAAGATTTAGAATCCTGGAAAGCCTGCCAAGATATTTGGAAGCTCTTTAAAAAAATCTCTCCACATAGGTCTATTTATGGCATTTGTAGGGCAACAGAAATTTCATATATGGATATGAAATTTTATACAACTATATATTTATTTCCAGAGAACACTGAAAATGAATATACAGAGAAGGATGTTATATGTTTTGTTATTTCAACCCCTGCAAATTAGGTCTTTGGCTGGAGACCTCCTACTTCTGGCCCCGAAAGTGCCTGAACCACTACCACTCCCTTATTGAAAGCTCTCTTTACACGCAGTGTTTTAAAATCAAACATGGTAACCAAAAAACAAGCAAACAAACAAACAAAACCTGTGAGTTAGAAATGAAATCTCTGGGGTTTGAGGTGGGTATTTTAAGAGCACTGAAGTTTCAGTGGGTGGTGAGGGAAGTAAAGAGGATTAAATCAAATTTCTCATGAAATTAGAGTTGGCACAGTTTCTTTAACTCCAACCCCCAGCTGTATCCTGAGACAAATAGGACCACTGCCAAAGATAACCTGCTCTTTGTTTGACCACTGGGTATAAAGTAACTTAATAAGTTTTTGCAAATGTCACAGGATTTTTAGTCTCAGTTGGACTTCAACTATTGTGGATTGAATTATGTGCCCTTGAAAATGTGTATGTGAAATTTGTTGGAGTCCTAATCCACAGCACCTCATAGTGTCACCTTATTTGTATGTAAAGTCTTTACAGATGTGAGCAAGTCAAAATGAGCTCAGGGAGGCCACAGTCCGGGATGAATGCTCCTTGTAAAAACTAGAAAAACTGGGAACAGATGCAAATACAGAACACATGTCAAATGTGCATGAAAGTGACTATTTATAAGCCAAGGAAAGAGACCTGAACAGAGCCTTCCTTTAAAGCCATCAGGAAGAGATATTCCTGCTAACACCTTGAGTTGGGACTTAGAGTGTCATCACAGCCCTAGAAAACTCACCTACCTACTTCATTTCCCAGAGGTCATTATAAACTCTGTGGGTGAATCTTTTGTGTCAGGAAGCAGAGAAATGTCAAGTGAAAACAGCTCATTAAGTAAAAAGTGGGAATTTATTATTTTTATAAGATGGTCTTAGAAACCCAAGGGCAAAGTGTGGGCTAGGCTATTGGGGCACACCGCAGGCAGGAACACATTCATTCATGCATGCATTTATTTCTCCAAATATGTTACTAAGGGTTGGTTTTATATCATTGCATTTGTTTTAGGGGCTAAAGGTTTGCATCTGTGCAAATGTGTACTTTCATACCAGGACCACCACCAGAGCCCCAATATTGGTCCACCATGCTCCATTGAGTCCTCTCTTTCCCCTTCTGGTTGACCTGGTTTTACAAGGATTTGCAACTGGTTTGGTTTTAGCTGACCCTTTATTTTGTTTCTCTGCATTCCACTTGCCTTTTACTTACCTTTTTCTAGCTACTGGTAGTTTCTGCTGGTCCCCAGTCTTCTTTGGCTTGTAGTTCCATTACTCCGATCTCTACCTCCATTTTTACACATCATTCCCCGCTGGGTTGAAATTTCCCTCTTGTAAGTATGTTATCATTGGATTAGGTGCCACCCTAATCTAGCACAACCTAGTCTTGGTGACACTGGCAAATAACTTATTTCCAAATAAGGTCACATTGACTGGGAATGGGGCTTGGGACTTGTATTTTGGGAGGGACATAATTCAACCCACAGAAGATGAACACCCCAGTTGGTATCCATTACATAAACTTCCAACACGTTTCTTAATTTCCTGCCTGTTTTGATTTTTCTACCTCCTGTAATGAGATAGAGACCTTCCTGAGACAACGGCCTTTCACCTCCACTGACTGTTATCATGTATCTTCAGTCACCTTTACCTTCCTACCTGTTAGCTGAAATGTCTAGAGTTGCCAGATAAAATACAGGATGCACAATTAAATTTGAATTTTGGCCAAAGAACAAGTATTTTTTTTATATAACTATGTTCCAAACATTGTCTGGAAGTCTTGAATTTTTATTTACTAAATTTGGTAACCCACTTTAATGATCTGGAAATGCTTTAGATAAAGCACGTGGTCTCCATTTTGCCATCACTTCTAAATATCTACATCTGATCTGTTTAGTCATTTAAATGATGTGGCTGATGGCCTTTAGGCATATCAGTTTGCAACACCCATTCTAAATTTGGAGGGTACTTAGAAGGTGAAATGTGACTAGAAACTGCACGAGGTCAAAAATATAAGTGTGAAGAGAAAGGTGGATTTGAGTCATTAAATTGCAGAATAAAGTTTGAATGACTCTAGTTTCACCACGTCAGCTACCAAGAAGCAAATAAGCAGACGAGGATTACAGGAGGAAAAAAGATGATGGGGGAAGTGCTATCTTTGTGCTTACACACAGGGGGTTTGAGAGCTCTTGTGGCTGGGTGGATGTGGGTGTTCTGGAAGAAGGTGGGTGTTGAAAGTATAAACTTAAAGCCATTAGCATGTGCTGAGATGTGAAAGTAGTTAAGATTTCCTAAAGAGGAGCCATCATAACAGAAGAAAATAAACCCCATGCAAGAATAGTGAATGGTGGAAGAAATCCAACAAGGAAACACACATGGTTGGGATGTAGAATCATGGCCAGCAATCTGGACTGGGCTTAGTGGGGGGCTCCTTTTGCTGGCCTTGTCTAGGTATATTACATCTGCAGGCAATTGTCAGATGCTCTGCTTCTGCAAATGATTGATATGCATCTGGTTGTATTACGTTTGCTGCAACCAACGCAAGTCACATGGTCAACCCAGACACAAGGATAGGGAAACAGATTCCATCCTTTGACAGGAGAAGCTATAACACTGTCTTGCAAAAGGCACAGATGAGAAGAGAAGTATTTGTGGCCCACCTTTATAATTTATAAGGTGGTTTTATTATCCCCCTTTTTATAAATGGGGAGACTGAAGCACAGACACTTTAAATAATTTGCTTATGCTCACAGGCCTGGGAAGTGCAGTATCAGGATTTGAACCCAGGTAGTCTATACCAGGGCTGTGTCCTTAACTATGCTTTATCATGGCTCATAATAAACACCTCACAATAATAGGCGTTCAACAAAGTGAGGGTTTTTCCCCCTAAATATAAAAGGCAGCATAAAGAATGGCCTTGGAAACCATTAATTTTAAGAAGAAAAGCAAATGATTATGGCAAAGTGCTATTATCCCTATCAATAATGACGGTCATTGATTGATACTAAAGTATTTTTTTAAGAACTAAGGATAATTATTATAAATTATATTTGACCAAAGGCATAGTAACAAATGTTGCTCAAAGCCACAGGAGTTAGACAAAAATACACAGAGTTGTTGTAATGCTAAAAAGAAATGTATTACCTGTTGGCCATTTTACACAGTGCCCTGTATATAAGGGAAGCAATGCAAATATTAGCTAGAGTCACTTTACTAGAGCTGTAGCAGGCCAAATAGAGCTTACAACTTGCTAGTAACTCTGGCTCATTTACTAGTCACATAGCAATGTGTATATAAGGGAAGCAATGCAAATATTAGCTAGAGTCACTTTACTAGAGCTGTAGCAGGCCAAATAGAGCTTACAACTTGCTAGTAACTCTGGCTCATTTACTAGTCACATAGCACAAGAGTTCCTAGATGCCTAGGTATGTTCTAGACTCTGGGTAACTGGGAAATGCTCACTTCTAAATTTTCCTTAAAAAAAAAGAAAAGAAAAACTGATGTCTCATGATTTTTCAAGAACCTTTGTTTTTGGGAACTGGGGTTATAGAGCTACCTTTATTGAGAGCGGGATTCCCAAGAATATGACGAGGCTTTATGACTCACTTGCAAACAACTCTCACTTTGCAAGAATGAATAACGTAGGGGAGTAGATTGGGATTCTCTAGCTCTTCCTGAACGTGCATCTGGTTATACCTGCAGTGATCAGGCCTGTCAGCACGGGCAACATGTGGTGACATCAGGTTGGGACTCTGTGTGGGGACGTTCAGCTCCTGGAATTTGCCCTGTTGGCCTCTGTTCTGCTTTCTAAAAACTTTTTCCAACTAGTCTAAAGTCAGGATAATAAGGCTACAAATTATTTACTTAGAGGAGTCTGATGCTATTCCAGTTAAATCTTTTGAACATGTTGTTTATCAGCTTGCATTGTGAGAAGGGCTTAGGAGTTCCTTCCCTTTTATTTCATTTAAGAGGAATTCATGGGACTCTCACTTTGCTTTAAGGGTGAGAGTGTGGAAGGAGAGAGTGTGGCAAGATAACTGATGTTTACTTAGCACTTGCTTTTTGCCAGTCTTTTGGGAATCTAGACTAGAGCAGACCGGGCCTTTCAGACAGGGGCCATGTCAGCAACCAGCATGCTGACTTGTCCGTAGCCAGTGGTCCATCTGTTGAATCACATGAGTATTCATATGTCTGTTTTCTCTCTCTCTGCCTCTCCTCTTCTCCCATCTTTGCTAAATCTCATGGCATTTGCAGTTGCCATTGCCTTGGCCCAATTGAAGATCATCCCATAATTTCTATGTCAAGTGATCATTGCAAATAACTGTAAAACTAGTTAATTTATTATTACAGTTCTTGGAACACAAAGATTTTTTTTGGTAGTGTAGGTTCAATCTGTGAGCTTGATGAAAGTCACTTTAATTTAAATGGTTCCATTGACCTTTTTTACATTACTCACAAAAAAGACTCCTCTGTCTTCTTAGGGTGAAATTTTGGCACTGAAGAGCAGCTGAATTTGAAGGATGCATGTTGGAAAGTTGAATGAAAAGGGAGAGAAAAAGTGTGGTCACAGGAGAGAGCATATTGGCATGTCATAGTTGTTCCTTCCCTCCACTTCTTAGATAATTTAGCTCAGGAATTAGAATGGGGATGAGCTGATTGAAGACTTGGTCTTCTGGGAATTGTTTATGCCTTGAAATACTTTAAATATACATTAGGTCAGTTTTTCCTAGTTTAGTCATTCTGCATTGCTTTTGCAATTTCTGTTAAACCTTTGTATCACCTATCCCAGTCCTTTAGTTATTTTTTTTTTTATGGCATTGTTAACTTTTGACAGTTTTGATTTTTCCCCTTGGGTGTAGCCCCTGTAGTTCTCCACCACCGCCATGATCCATCACCACAGCCCCTTGTGCTTTCCCCTCCCCTGTTTTGACCCATCTCGCTCCTCCTCCTTTGCTAGATGCCTCAGATCTATGGTCAGCTTGCAAATTTTGTCTTTTTCCTGACCCTTTGTTCCATTTCTTTATATTCCACATATAAGTGAAACCATTCAATATTTATCTTTTTCCTTCTGGTTTATTCTGCTTAGCATAATCCTTTTCAGCTCCATACATGTGGCTGCAAATGACATGAGTTTTAAAAATCTTTTTGATGGCTGAGTAGTATTCCACGTGTATATACCACATCTTCTTGATCCACTCATCTGTTTTGGGGCATTTGGTTTGTTTCCATATCTTAGTCATTGCAAATAGTGCTGCAATAACAGGAGTGCAGGTGTCCTTTTGAATTAGTGCCTTTGTGTTCTTTGGGTAGATTCCTAGGAGTGAAATCACTGGATCATATGATAGATCCATTTTTAGTGTTTTAAGGGTCCTCCACACAGCTTTCCACAGTGGCTGCCCCACATTCCATACATACCAGCAGTATAAGAGTATTCTCTTATCACCACATCTTCTACAGCCTTTTTGGTTTCTAGTTTTTTAAGTATAAGGCATTCTCATATCACCTATAACATTATTGACTTTGTAGTCAGTTTACTTAAAATTAATTTTTTGGAAAAGTTTCATATCACTACATAAAAGTGAAGACAGGCATCCCTGCTAAAAATTGAATATAGCTAGGGACCTCCCTAGTGTCCTCGGGGCTAAGGCTCAGTGCCATCACCTTGATGACTTGAATTCAGTCCCTGGTCAGGGAGCTAATCCATGTATAGTGCAGTGGACCTGTCCTGTCTCACCTGCTCTTGCCCTCAGCAGTGTATTTCAGTAAATCTTCCCCCACTGCCCTCCACTCTGTCTTAGGTGAATTCTCTTAAGCTATACTTCTGGCCAGTACCCCAGTTCTTTTATGCAAAAATAAATAAAAAATTTGAATGTAACTGTAAAAATTAAATCTAGTGAAACAAAGAAAGTGTTAGAAACAGTTTAACTTAAACTGCCTTTCCTGAGCTGTAAGCCTGAGGCATACTTTCCGCTTAGGGTGTTGCTGAAAGACCAGCCACAAACTTGAGAATTTACTCTGGAAGTAATCAGAAGGGATAAAAAGAATTTTAAGAGGAATGATAGTTCCCCCACATCTTTCAGTATAACTTAATACCTATTTGAGACACCACATAAAGTGATCTCCCTAATAGATATCATCCCACACATTGCAAAACATTTCATCTGAGAAGAAACTTAATGATTCTTACGTTTGCTGCAGACACAAGTGTTTTGCTAAAAATACCTGTCATGAAACATGGAAAAGTTAGTCTTCCATGCACAGCCTTAGACCTTTCAATTGAACACATCTGGCATAAATTTTCCAGCTACAAGCATATTGACCAGAATGTTTTGGTTTCCCTCTGCCCGTGACAAGGAAAGAGGGGACCTTCTTAGGAGCAAGCAGGACTCTCAAAGCCTACGGGGGGAGTGTAGCAAAGGCCCCGTCACTTACTGTTTCTAAGAGAGTCTTCTTTTATATAGAGGTCCTACGATCTTGTAGGAGTAAGGATGGAAGCATTTCCAGCATCCTCTCTCAAACATCAGCTCATAATCTCGATGATTTCCTGCCCTCAAGGCTTGCTTCCTAGAGTTCTTTCAGGCTGTTGTCTGTTGCTATTCAGGTATACTCCACAAGCCCTGGTATTCTTGAAACAACTCAGGTATCTCATCTCTATCTGCAGGTCATAGAATCTTCAAGTCAAGGGCTGTGAACATTCACTGGATAAAGGATTACAGATTAGCTGCACCTCCATGTTTATAGTGAAGTTGCTTTAAATGCACACTTAACTTTAGGAGGGACAATATAAATCAAAATCAGACTAAAATTTCCATGGTAGGTCTCTCTCAAGTCTTTTTCTGAGGCTGCTCCCATGTTTCTTCTCCCTGAAAATCCAGAAGAACAAGAAGTATCACAGAGTAGGCAAAATACTATCACATGACAGCATGTCAAAAAACATGACAGCCAATTGCATATATACTTCTCTCCAAGACAAATTCCAGTGGAGAATGTTAATTTCTATATCATTCTAACAAATAAAATAACTTTTAAAATCTAATCTGTATCATAATATGTGCATATTGTGAGCAGAGATAGACGATTTCCATGAACTATGCTCCCTTTGTCTCTATTTTGTTAATTACTTTGCACACTCTGTATATGTTTTTCATTGATGATTTTGGAAGGTTGAATGCGCTTTCAAAGCCTGTCATTGATCATCACCATTGTGGAGAACACATGAGACCTTCACTGAGAGCCAGCTTACAAGATTGATTAGAAAACCTGTCTGTTTAGGTTTTCTTGTTATCTTTGACCTAATACACTATTATATTTCCTGATACTGGGCTTGACTTTGAAAGGGCTTAGACTATGTCTGAATCATTTTCCATAGAAGACATTCAGCAAATCCTTAGGTTGTTTACCTAGAGGTTCTTGGGCCTACAATTGCTAGTGGAAGCAAATAAAAATACAAATTATTCAATTATATTTGAATTTCAGAAAAGAATGAATAAGTTTTTATTATAAGAATATCCTGTGCTCATATTGAACTCAAATTTATGTGAGTGCTTGTATGTCTACTTAGGTAACCAAGATAATTCTAGGAGAATTTCTGAAACTACTTTATATAATGGTAACATTACAGGACTAGAATATAGTCTCTGTAGACAGTTATTTAGAAGGAACAGTCCTCATTTACATACCCAAATGAGACTTTTTTCCTAATAAAAGATATCAACTATTTTATTGTTAGAATTCCCAACATTATAGTTAAGTAAAGCATACATTAAGAGGTAACAAACACAAACACATAAGCATTTCATTTTGTACTTTGTTTACTGTACAGTGACCTATCTAAGTTTGTAAATAAAGTTTCTTATTACTCTAAAATCAACTTATGCTTATTTAAATGGGTCCAACCAACATGCTTTTATGTATGTGTGTGTGTTTGGAAGACTTGGGGTATAAGCCAGAGGTGCAGGGAGTGAAAGGATTCACAAGAGACAGAGTGGGGAGCAGAACAACAGGCAGATCTGGAATACACGCTGAGAGGAGCCACGGTGAGACAGGAGAGGTCTGCTGCGCCGTGTGGGTTTGTTCCCCGGGCTGGGGATAGAGTTCAGGCCACAGTGGTGATAGAGGGAGGTCATCAGGGAGGTCTTCGACTTTTTCTTTTAGACCACTGATGAGTGGTCTAACATGCCAGAAGTGTGTCATATGTAATGTATACATTACTGAATTTGGGCAGATCAACCGGTTTTATTCAAATGCTGTAAGGGACAATGGGTCAAACAAATAGGAGTGTACTGCCACAATACCTAAAGAGGGGAATTCCCCATTGAAAACTGGTCTTAACTTTGACCTTTTCCTGTTCTCAATTTTACTTCCTCTGACTTAAGGTGTGTGAGAGGTAAGATCACTTTTTCAAGGAGTGTCCAGTGTCTCATGCCTCTGTTTAACCATTATCTAGTAATAACAACTTGCCATTATATAACCCAAGCAATAAAACAGCACCAGCACATAGTTGGTGACAGTAGGAGACGGCTGACACTTTGATGTACAAGACACGTGGTCAGATATTTTGTGTCCTTCAGGTTGTAATGATGCATATTATATAATCAATGTTTTCCGGCCTTATATACTCCACATGAATTTCCTTTCCCTCACTTTTCATTGTGCTTTCAATAGTTTGGAAGGAAATAGAAGGAAATCAATAGGATTTTGTTTGGCAATAAATACAGAACTTTTCCTCTTTCAGTCAATTAGGAATTATCTTTTAAAAACTAGGCCTGGCCCTCCCTGGTGGTGCAGCAGGTTAAAGCATAGCACTAAGAAGCATAAGCCACTTCTGCATGAGTTCGATCCCTGCCTGCCCCGGAGGAGATCCACCTGACTTGGCAGACCTCTCCTGACCTGCCTGCTGTTCCCCTCAGCAGTGTACTTTGTAGATCTGCCTGTTCTGCTCCCCACTCTGTCGCTGGTGAATCCTCTCACCCTCTGCATCTCTGGCCTGTACCCCAGTTCTGTATGAATGAATAAATAAATCCTTAAAAAAAATTAAGGCTTGATACACAAGTGATTTGGTGATGGGAAACCCATGGGGATTACCACTGAGATGGAAAAAGGGACAAAATAATGTAAAAATAATCTATTATATTATTTTAAAAAATCAAGACTCTCTTAGCACTCTATACAGCATCCTAATAAAATATTTGCTGAATTATTTTTCTAATAAAAATAATGCTATATATTTACTGAGAAAATTGGGAGCAGAAAGTATGTACCTGTGTGTGCAATGACAGAGAAAGGAACTAGCCTGATACAAGCACTAAATCTTCATTTTCCCTAGTAGGAGGAAGTTAATATAAAATGCCAAGTTTGGGGACTGCAGTGATTCTGGAGTCAGGCACGATGGGAGCTCTACCCCTGCATGGTGGACCGTGGCACCCCGTACATACCCAGTCAGTTATGCAGGCAACACCGAGCGACAGGTCATTGTTCCTTCATGTATTGTCACAGGAGACTCAGCAAAAGTAGCTGTCAATGCCCGAAGGAGGGTACTGAGCTGGAGCTGATGACCTGAACTTTTTCACAGTGGATGAAGCCACCGAGAAATCTATGTATGCTGCAAGGTGGCCAAGGAAACATGGAATAATTGAAGGCAAGGAGTTATAGAAAGGTTCATGGGACAGTGATTTTTTTTTTTTTTTTGGTAAATTATCATCAAGCTTTACCTGAGGATCATTATTCCTTAATGATCAATTTAATGCTTTAAATATGTGATCTGTCTATATTTGCTGATATAGATATAGGAAACATATTGCTGAGTTGTCAAAAAAAAAAAAAAAAAAAAGGCAGCCCTGTGGTTGTAGATTAGTCTAATGCCTTTGCAGAGCACACGTCTGAACTCCAGTCACTGCTCGGTTTTTCGTATGCCGTCTTCTGCTTGAAAAAAAAAGCAGAACCGCTACTGAATACACCAGAAGATAGAGAGTATCTGGCAGAAATTCTGTTTGAACCGTTAATGTACTAGGACTTAGTGCTGTAATTCAGGCACTGCTGGCCTGGGCAATATCTTAAATATCTTGACAAGTTTGCAAACCTAAGTTGGCAATCTCTACAGGGACTGTCCCTAAAACCCACACCATCCTGGTGGCAGAAGGCTATGTAATTGGCAGCTACATCAAACACATCCCAATTTCAGGAGATGTTAGGTATTTCATCCAACAACCACTGAAGGAGAGGGGGGTGGGAATCTTTCCTGGGCAGGCACTGGACACCACAAGTCACTAAGGAGAAATAATGTTACATCTACGCAGAGAGAGTCAAGACATTTTCCAGGTGTGATGTGGGTCCCGGAAATGGCTCAAGCAGCACACCAGTACCCTTGTGAGCAACGATGTCAGCAACGAAAGGTCCCTGGGACCTTGAATTTTTTTCACTGAGAGTTTGCCAATTCAGATTTTATGGAATCCATGCCAGATGTTGAAGGCAGCAGAACTGCCCACCAACCTGTGGTGCCAAGAGCCAGGATGTTCAAGGATTTTGGCATGGGTGCCAAAAAAATAAAAGGGTGGGGGGGACCCTCCCTGGTGGCATAGCAGGTTAAAGCACAGCACTACGAAACTAAAGCCGCTTCAGCACAAGTTCGATTCCCAGCCAGGGAGGTGACCCACATGACAAGGCAAAGTTCTCCTGACCCGCCCGCTGCTCCCCTCAGCAGTATACTATGTCAGTCTGCCTGTTCTGCTCCCCGCTCTGTCTCTGGTGAATCCTCTCACTCCCCTGCACCTCTGGCCTGTACCCCAGTTCTGTATGCATAAATAAATAAATAAATAAATCTTAAAAAAAAAAAAAGGGTGGCAGATGCCAGACTGAAGCCCACTGAGCTGCTCAGTGAGGGCAGAATTTGAGCACGGCTATGCAGGCTCAGGCACTCACTATCGCTGCCCCTCTGCACCCAGGTTGGAGGTCCAGCCCCAGGGCTCCAGCATCCCAGTCACAACCCCATCTTTGGAGTTCTGCCTCCGTGTTTGCTTTGTCATTGCTATTCCAGCTGTGTCCTGTGGGTGACCGGGCATGCATTAAACCAGTGAACCCTGAGCAGCTGTCAGCAGTGGCATTTGTGTTGAGGTGGTGAAGCTAGCTAGCCCCTGACACAGGGCACAGGACAGAGTCCAGTCAACACAAACCATTGATGGGCCCATTGCTTGGTGGCCATTCTTTCTCCTCCACCTCAGCTCCCCCATTCTCCCTTATCTTCCTTCTGAGCAGACAAACACTGCTACCTAAGGAATTCAACTGCTACTTCAAAACTTGCTGGGAATAACCTAGCCATGGCAGAAAATAGTTCTGCTATTAAAATTTTTTTTTTTTACTTAAAAGTCCTATCTCCACAACTAGAATACAAGGTCCTTGAACCTTCAAGGATATTGTGACACATTTTTTAAAAAATCTCAATTCCTAGTCCAGACCTTACACATTGTAGGTACCTGATACATGCTATATTGATGACACTTGTAAATACTTTTCCTTTACTCATACAAAATATTGAAGAATAGTCATCATAATGACCTGGGGTAGGCTAAAATATATTTAGGTATCCTTTTTGCTTTATCTGCACAATCTCATATTTCCATGTTGATTGGAGATAGGAAAGAATCTCAGTTCTCAATGGTATTCTTTCATCCTAGAGGGAAAGGGGACCACAGAAGTGTCTGGCATGTAAAAATAATAAATACGATATGAAAACAAACTTATATTTAACACTTACTGTATACCAGGAACTGCCTTAAGCCCCTTGCCCATGTTAGCTCATTTAATCCTAAAGATGATTCTTCTCATCACACACACCTAACATCATTCTAAGAACATCCTGAACTCAAAATCTGGGTTATTTCCTGATTTTACGTAAGTGGATTGACACTTGCTCTTTGAGACTAATTATCCTGGTGGAGTAAAAGTTATGAATACATTTGAAAGACTTTCGTGCCAACAGTCTATACATGAGCACAATGGTGTATCTTCACTCGCTCATGAAATTGAGACTTGTTTGAGTCACAAGTAGTGGCACAAACAAACCAAAGAGATTATATCTTGTGAAAGAAATTTTGAAACTAAGAGTCTAGTGGGACTCATGTCACTGCTTTGTGGCATGAAGAGATCTTGATTACCAAATGAGAATTCTCCAAGTAGCAATCTGCCTAACTAATTCATCTTATGAAGCACAGAGTTCTGCACACACACTGAAAATGGCTGTTTAAAATGAACATAGCCTGTAACACACAAAGCTTTCAGGTTGGGCTTCTAATTCCAAGAACTCCCCCATCAGTCGGGCAGTGGAAGCTAGTTTGCTCTGCCTATACTAGTGTTTCCAAGGAGGCAAAAATCATACATAATGAAAGACAGAAGTCAGCACCCGCCTAGGGTCAGCCCATCACCCGCCCAAACCAGAAAAGCAGGAGGCTGATGCCATGGAATGTTCTGTGTTTATTCCTTCTGCCAGCCACCTGCTGGAATCAGGCTTTTCTCAGAGCCTGTGGAATTGGGAGAAAAAGTTGCCCAACCACAGCCAGAAACTTCAGCAGTCACTGTAAGGGCAACAAAATTGATGACCTTAAAGAAAACAATAGTCATGATAACTATTAGTAACGAAAACAATTCCACCTAGTTAAGTTGGCCTACTGGCCTTATAGAACATTTCTACTCTCTGCCCAAAGTGCAGAACAGATACTATGTAGGGAAGGAGTAAGATTGGCTAATGTTGGCAGAATAGAGAATCAACATTTTGGAGCTGAGACCTTCCATTTTCCAAAGAGGAAATAAATCCAGAGACTTCCCTAAGATCACATGGGCATGGTGGGTACTGGAATGCAGACTGGAATTCTGGTTGCAGGTGCTTTTACCTGAAGTTACTTGAAGCACTAATAATGCAATGCTGTAATTTTCAATGTTAACTTATTTTTGTTTCCTTATTTAGGATATATAATAAACATTTCCCAAGAATACTGAATGAGAGATAGGAAATGTAAACATAGTTTCATCCCAGGGAAACCTGTTGGCTCTGTTGACTGTTCTCAATATTCATACCATGGCCTGTAGTTACAGCCACTAGCTCTCAGGCCCATCAGTGGCTCTCCTGGGAGAAAGCAAATTAGCTCAACTTTAAAAGCTCATCAAAAGTGGAACTGGAGAAAAATCTATAGATTCCTATGGTGGCTTTAAACTACTATTTTCTCAAAATATTAAATGTGAGTATACGTTTAAGATCAATGAATTATACACAGTTACACGGAATTACATAAATAGGCACATTTTATGTTTTTACATTTTATAAGTACATTGATTAATGAGAGGAATAAGACAACTCAGTGGCATAATTCTAGAGAGAAACCAATACACAACTCCCCTTCCCCCCAAGCCCCAACAATTTGTACCAAATAGCTAATATCATTTATCATATTTACGAAAGAATATAATTTTTATACTAAAATAATTCTTAGGCAACAAATCAATGAAATCAAAAATCTGACAGTAGCTCATATAATTCCCTTAGCTGTTGACTCATTCATTATTTTACTTTGTACTTTTATTTATTTTTAAAGATTTATTTGTTTATGCACACAGAACTGGGATGCAGGCCAGAGGTGCAGGGGTGGTAAGAGGACTCACCAGAGACAGAGCAGGCAGATTGGTGAAAAACACTGCTGAGGGGAGCAGTGGGTGAGACGGGAGAGGTCTGCTGTGGCATCATGTGGGTCACCTCTGGGGCAGGGATTGAACTCATCCAAGTGGCCCAGGCTAGCTTCATAGTGCTGTGCTTTAACCCGATGTTTACTAGGGAGGGCCCTCATTAATAATTTTAGATATCATTTAGTCCCAGAACAATGTTTATCCTATCCTTGCATTTAGAACTTCTACTTTCACAAATTCTTGACACACACAATCCCATTACAACAGATGTCATTTCACCATTTTCTCAATGAAGAGCTTTTCACATCCCCATCATGACTCTTACTTACTTCAAAAGTGATAACTGATATAATAAAAGAATTGGAATCATGCCTTGCATATAATCTTAAATAAGCTTGACTTCATCTTATAGGCTAAATGTGTCCCTAAAACCAATGAAATTGAATTGCAAGAAAGCAGAGCACCTTACAAAATGCACTTAAAGAACACTTTCCTTATGCAATGTGAGCCACCAAGTGAGGAGTAACCCTGTGATCCTGTGGGCTCTGCACCCCCACTCTGAGCCAGCCTCTCACTGCCACTTCACTTGTGCTGCAGTCTGGTTGTCTGCGGCCCCTGGGCCAATGCTCTTCCAAGTGGTTCCTTGTGGAGTCAATGGTTGTCAAAACAAAGGAATAACTGGAGATGGCCAAATGAAGTCAAGAGGATAAGGTAGGAACTGGTCATAGTCACAGTTGATTTGGGGTTTAAATCAAAGATAGTGTAGTTTTTGTCTGCTCACAATGAATAAAATTCCTGGGAGATTGGCCTCTGCGAAGTCTGTCTGGTGAAGACTGTGGTTAAGGAGGAGGTGGCAGAACCACCTTATTCGTTCTGGATTTTCTGAGGAACTCAGTGCTTCGTTGAGCACGTGGCCCATGGCACAAAGACATTACCCAGTCTCCATTTCCCATTCTCCTTTCCAGCTGGAGGTGTCCATGTGATTAAGTACAGTGGGAAAAAGGTGAAACTGTTATGTGAAATTGATGGGAAATAAGCCAGACCCTTTCTGCCTTTTCCATCTTTCTGCTGAGATAGAAACCAAATCTGAGGATGGAAGTGATGTAAGACAGGAATTTGGATCCCAACAACTTCACATGGCCTCGCCCCTTTCCCTGCCCAATCGCAGGCTACTTATCACTGGATGGCTTTAAATATTAACGAGAAGTAGACTGTTATCTTGCTTAAACTATTGTTATTTTGGTTATGCTACTGTCAGCCAAATTCAATATTAACTGATAAGTAAGGGAAACAGTGACAAATTAAAGAAAATCATTTTAAGTCTAATAGCTTTAAAATAAAATATGTTCTTATTGAGTTCTTTCATTTTTCCTCCAAAATGTCAGTGGAAACACAGTGGCATGGAAAGGAAATTTGCAGCATCAGAAAGAAGGACCAAGTCAATTTATTTGAGAGGATTTTCTAATAATTTCTTCCCTTTTCTGTTCATATTTTCAATACGTACTTAAGAAAGTACTGCCATGCATCATAGTAAGTGCAGAACTGATTGTCATACTAGTGGGCTTCACCATTCATCTAGTTGTGAAGTGGTAGAATCTAAAAGAAGAGGACAATAATGTAAAGCAATCTTTAACAAACACTACATCTGGGAATTACTTTTGGCGGGGGGGGAGGGGACTACTTTTTCATTTGAACATGAGTATAAAAACATAATGTCCTATGGGGAAAAAAAAGAGGAACAAGAATTGGAAAAACATTTTGAAGTCTCAGGAATGAGAATCTCTCTATACACTATTTACTCCTGGAATAAAAAGAAGAAAATTTAAGAAACTTGTTTTTCATACTTGGGAAAACACAAAATGACAATATCGTATGAGATGAGAGCAGAACAGATGAAAAGACTTCAGATGGAATGAAACGGGAAGAGTACATTTTAAAAGGTTGGGAGATATTTAAAATATTACAAGTCGAGAGATTAAAATACTAGTAGAAGTAAATCTGTAGGGAGAGCAATAAAGTATATTATCATAGCAGATATGGAATCAATGATAAGAAAAATAAACTTGGTTTCTTAGACAGCTCAAGGAAAAGGAAAACAAGACTGAAGCAAATAATATAGAGAATTCAGTTGTTTCTGAAGAAGATACTAGAACAATTGGAACACAGGTTATAATTAAAGATGCAAATAAAAAGAATCCAAATGATAGTAATAAAAGAGTGCTGATCTAGAAATATCTTAGCAAAAACTTGGGAAGAAAAACATGAAGAACAGAATTATCTCTAGCATTCTGCCAAAGAGGTTACTTACAACGAAACAGAAATTTGGCTGATATCATATAGATCTGTAATGCCATATGACAATGGAAAAAATACCTACAAAATTGTGCATAAAAAAGATTATCAAAAATGAAAAAAGAATATAAAACAGTATTTTTTCATTTGAATTTTTTCATGTGTGAAGGCAATTGATAAATAGCCTCATATATTCGAAGGCTCAGAAAATAGAGAATTTGTGGCTTCTGGAAAATATTGGAATACATATGTTGGACACCAAAGAGATCTGAAAGAACAACCAGGTGTAGCGCACACATAGTTGATGGCATTATATAAATATTATATATAACTTATATACAAGGGAAAATAACATCACCACTCCAACCCCCTTCTCAGTTATTAGAAAGGAATTAAATGACTATATAGCACCAGCCCTTTACCTCTTGGGGTTTTTTGTGCTATGATGTCATTTAACCCTGTGTAACTCTATGAAAAAAGAATTATCCCTATTTTTTATTTAGCACACTAAGATATAAGAGTAAGTACTGGCCTACATAAAGTGGCTAGTAGCTAGCAGAGTCAGGAATTCGGGTTTTGGAGCCTACAGTTAACCTTACACTGTTCTGCCTGTAAAGTGACTAATAGAGATGTATGGTCATTAGCTGCCTGGGGCTCTGGCTTTAACTAGATATAGCAAAGAAGATGAGCTTTGTTTAGAGCTATTGACTTTACATTACCCAGAAAGTGAATTAGATACTAGATCTGCATCCTTGATCTTGATTCCTTAAAGCTGCCTAAGTGCAGATAGATAGATAGATAAAATTTCAAACAGTTCAGACATAATTCAATATCATGTTTGCTTACATAATTGAACTATTTCACTTTAACTTCTATTTCCTTTTGAAAATGTTATACAAATAATGGCAGTTTACGAAAAGTAAAATCTGATAAAACTTTCTTCACATACTAGGCTGGACTAAATGTGGATTGTTTATCAAGAGGTCAACTGGTAAATCATAAAGGTAAATGAATGAATCAGGACAACCTGAAACAGACCACAGATCATTTGGCTGGAAGGTCTATACTAGAAGAAAAACCTGAGAATCACATTGCTTTATAAGCATGATTCATGTGTTAATAAGATTTCAAGGCAAGCCAATGAAGAAATGTTTGTGTACAGATACTGGAAGTGGTAGTGTTTCCTATGGGCTTCCAAGTGCCTTCATTTAAATATACGTATATATTCCTACATTTAACACTATAGTTGGACTGTACAAAGTATAGCATGCTGGTGACAAGAACAAGTTCCCATACTAGACCTGGATTACAACTCTTCATCTCCAGCACTTCCCAGGGTGATAGCTGTTAACTTTTCTAACCAAGTTTCTTCATTTAAGGAACAGAGGTGATTCCTATTACATAGGTAACAGTTAAAATGCCCGGTGTCGTGTCACCTGGTAGTAGGTATTCTGAATACCTACTATAGTGGTATCTCTCTTGGTGGCTGTCATCCCTAGGAGAAGCGGCTGGGGATTCAAAACTGAAAACACAGACAATTACTAGCACAGACTTTCCCTTTATCGCTTACCGCGGGAAGGCTGGAACCTTCAATGGCTGCACACTATAAATTTATCAAGCAAGGCAATAAAAAATATTCCAGGCGTATCTTTTCCTATGAACTTGGACTTTGAATTGGAAGACATGAGATGACCAGCTGATCTTCGACCAACTTCCCCAAAGGTCGCCTGCATTTTTAAAGGGTGCTTTCCCTAGAGTGCCACAAGATAAATGTCCGCTGAGTGCTCGCTGCGGATTCTCAGGACGCGGCTAGAGGCGCCAGGTCTCACCTGTCCAGGTATCCGCGGCATCTAGGCGATCCGGACGGCTTGGGTCTGCCACCTGGGACAGCTTAGCTTGGCTGGTGCGAAGAGGGCTCCCCAAAGTTGCATTTCAGGGGCTCGTTGGCTGCGGTGTGCGAAGAAGCTCTGCCGCCTTCCTTCACCCCCACTCTCGCAGGGCACTCGGCTGCCGGGTACTGACACTTGGAAGACGCCTCCAATCCCCGCGGGGCGCCACGCCCGCCACGCTTGCAGCGCGGGGGATAAGTGAGCGCCCTGCCGCCCAGGTAAAGCTACAACTCCGGCTGCGAGCGGCCGGGCAGCCAGTTTGCGCGCAGGGCGCCGACCGCGAGCCACCGCGCTGCCATGAGCGCGCCGCGGGACATCGGCACCTTCGTGGTGTGGGACTATGTGGTGTTCGCCGGGATGCTGCTCATCTCGGCCGCCATCGGCATCTACTATGCCTTCGTGGGGCGCCGCGGCGAGCAGACCTCCAAGGAGTTCCTGATGGGCGGCCGCAGGATGACCGCCGTGCCTGTGGCTCTGTCCCTCACCGCCAGCTTCATGTCGGCCGTCACCGTCCTGGGCACCCCATCCGAGGTCTACCGCTTTGGGGCCATATTCAGCATCTTTGCCATCACCTATTTCTTTGTGGTCCTCATCAGCGCGGAGATCTTCCTCCCGGTGTTCTACAAACTGGGGATCACCAGCACCTATGAGGTAAAGGGTAACAGTGTGCAGAGGACGACTCCGCAGGCTCATGGCGGGAATTTATGGGTCGGAGACCCACTACTGTATCAAAATCTCTCTCTGTCCAGACTGCCACCTTCCCCGCCATCCCCTTCCCCTTTTGGGGAGAGGTGTCCAATCAAGACTGGGTAGTGAGGGAGAGGACTTGCAACTTATTCTTAGGAGTGTCAAAAAGGTGCTTCCGACCTAATCATAGTGTTTCTGACCTAATCAAAGAGTATCATAGCAGTGTGGGCTAAGGTTCTTTGGCCTTTACATCTTGATTCTTAGTCAAGAAAAAAAACGTTTTAAAACTTTTTTTTGGGGGGGGGGTGCTGGGAGGAGGAGAATGGTGTGAGTCCTAGCTCCTCCTCTGTGAAGTCCTCAGGTTTCACTCCAGTTTCCATGATAGTTGAAGGATTTGCTCTTTGCCCTCCTTCCTGCACCCAAATATACACTTTGCACAGCGGGGCAGGAACCCCCAGAAGGCTAAGGTGCAGTATTTCTTGTCTCAGTCCCCACCTTTGAGATCAGATCCAACCACTTACTGGCTGGGTAACCTTGGGGGATTTGTTTAACCCTTTGTGCCTGCGTCTTCACCTCAAAATGGAAAGAGTAATTCCACCTGTCTTATCAGTTACGGGGAGGATGGATAGGAAGCAAATGTGACATTAAGAAGAGTGTCTGCACATTGCTAAGTAAAAAGAGCATGCTAGGTAAATGTTGGCTGTAGCTGTGGTTATGGTGGTAGTAGAGGTGGGTATCTTGGGATCACTAGAAAAATTCCACTGCAAGGATCTTATCTCTACCTTCTCTCTCCATGGAAAGATGATTAAGAAAACCACTTTCTTCTGCTGCAGTTTCACTGGTTATAGGTCTTTCCAAGTTGTCCATAGGAAAGAGCTTTGCAAAGATCATAAATGTTTGATTTAGTTTCAAGAATATTGAATGGAAGATCCAAGGGAAGAGTAAAAGCTTGGAGGAGTGGGGTCCTGTTCAGTGACCCCAGTGGTCTCCTTTAACCAGGCACTAATTTACGAGCTCCATGAACCAACCTGCTGAAGTTTCTTCTCTAATAGACCATTATCCAAAAGATTGAGTCTTAATCCTTAGCCAAAGCCTGTGTCCTTGAGTTTAGGTATATTTGTTCCAGACCAGAGTCACTGAAGTTGCTTTTCCAAGTGAGGCTGGTTCAGTTGGTTCTGTGGATGGGAACAGACCTACATCGTATTGGTGACAAAGTGCCTGGGTGCAGTGACATCATCCAGGGTGAGGCCGCCCCTGAGATAGCATTGCCTTCCTATCTGGCCATTGTGTTTAGGAAAGTTCAGTCACTGCCCCAGAAGTGAGTGGGATGGCATTCTCTGTGTTGCTGAAAGTGGCAAGCTATATGTCCCAAGCTAACCTCAGTCTTCAATCGTCTTTTCCTTCCTTAAAGTGTTTTAGAAAAAATTAATTTAGCATTTAATGATGATGATGAGCCAAAATTCTAAATTCTTGCTTCTTTTGAAAATGTAAGAGAGCGTGACACTGGGCCCACATTCCCTGTGGCCGTAGGAACTCCCATTTATACCCACTGCTCTCTCTCCCTGAGTTTGTCTTTTGAGGTGTCATGGTTACTTTCTTATCATAGAGAAAGCTATGTCTGCACACATGTCTTTGGTAAAAATGTGAAAGGGAAAATGGATGGGGTAAAGGATGTTCTTGTATGGAGGGAGAGGTCAAAGAACATATTTCTTGGTGGACTTGAGTATTCTAACATATTAGTACATATACTGACACATACATATATACACAAACTCATGTTTGCGTTGTCTGACAGGACCAGTAGTCTGTGCGCTCTGATGTGTTGTTCACCAACTCCAAAACTTAGGAACAGTTGAAAGAATCTGGCAGGAGGACTTCAGTCCCCATGGGTGAATGCTGTTCTCATGATTGCTGACCCATGCTCTTCAGGGGCAGCCACTTTAACTCAGCTAGAAACAGATTTCTCACATGTTTCCAGAGGTGGTGGCTAATTCAGTGCTTCAGCTAAACATGGCAAACAGTTAACATTAACTGGACAGTTAACATTAACAGTTTAAAACGTGCTGGTTGCTGGCTGGATATTTTACATCCATGATCTGAACTAATACTCCAAACAATCCTAAGAAAGTTAGTGTGAGGGCCCCATTTTGCTGACAAAGACTCAGAGTCAGTGAAGTTGCAGAAAAGAGCTTGAAGCAGAGCGGACACTTGCCTACTGTGCGGTGGGGCACGCTGGCTGCTTCTGAAGACCTCAGTGAGTCTGTTATCACCCCAGCGGCCTCCTTACAGAGCCAGTGCAGAGAGCAAAGAAGGCTGAGGACGAGTGGGTTGTGGGCACGTTAGTGAGTGTCCACTACTGGTGGGCACCTGGCAATGGAGCCAGGGAAATTAGACAACATGCTATTTCCCTGATCATTGGTCAAGATGAGCAAGATCTTGAAGAATAGTTTATTTTATGCTGACTAGTGGAGCTCCGTCTACAGATTAAGAAGTCCAGCACCTAGTGATATCCTGGATTCGTGCTCAAGAATGAACTCCGCCCTGTTTATACTTTGTCAGCTAAACCTGACTGCACAGAACTATTTTTGATATCTCTTTATCACTGCCTTTAAAGTGTAGTTCCAGTAGGTGTTTAACAACTTGCAGATCCACTGACAGGATGTGTAATTCAGGAATCCAGTTTCAGTCACTACTTCTCAAGGGTCTTTCTGGACCTTATGAAATCTGTGTCTTTGAACTTAGTTGCCCAAACTGTATTTTTTCTCTATTCAATGGAATTCTTAGCATCCCTAAAATTTGAGGAATTGGAGAGGTTTTGATTAACTATAGGCAGCTACTCTTACTTTGTACCGTGTCTAGAAATCCAACAGCTATTCTCTGGGCCTAATGTTCAGAGACTCGGGCTTCTGGTGTTCTCCAGGTCTAGCAGCCCAGTAATTCTGATAGCTGCAACCATGATGGATTTCTTGGCTCAATCCTGATGTAGTCTTCTATGAGCTTACACCCATAGTTTGTCTGGATCCAGCCAATCTTGGGGGGAAATATCTAACTTACACATTTTACATATAGTATAGATGTGTGCATACATAGCACTTGGTTCAGTTTGCTGCATTTTTATCAACATCACACATTTCTCTTTAGTTTTTTTAGTCCTTCAGCAATTAGACATACTTACCTAAAAAAGGCAAAGAACTTCAAAACTGGAGCTAGTGACAGGGACAGAGAAACTGGAGAGATGGTCTCCTATGGCAAAAAGCATGGAGAAACCTGATGTTGAAGACATGCTGTCCAAAGATTATTACTTTGTCTCTCACACTCACTTCAGCCTCCATGAGGAGATGGCTGAAAGATCTCCATGTTTGACAACTGTACCTCTTTAAAAACAAGGTAGTGCTGGATATTGGCTTCATCAAGGTTGGGGTTCTTTGCATGTACACTGCCAGGCTGGGGTCTGTTACTAAAATCAAGTTTTCCTGTATTTCTGATTATGGGGTAAAGGTTCTCAAAGCATTTTTTCATCTCGGTTGTAATCCCTGTGGACTTCCCACCACCAATTCACCTGTGTGCCTTCACCATAGTCCCGTGCACTCTTCCCACTCCAGTTTTGATCCCGTTCTTCTCTCCAGCACCCCCTTGTCTCCTCAACCCTTTACTTAAGCTGCTGATTTTTAAAGTGTCCAGAAGTTTCACATATTAACAATCCTTCCTTTTTCTGGAAACAGTATTTGGAACTTCGATTTAACAAATATGTTCGTCTGTGTGGAACCATACTCTTCATTGTTCAAACAGTAAGTAACTCTCTACTCATTTATTTTACCTTTGGTCATCTAAAATGTTTTCAGCTATCAAGACATTTGAGCCAAACTTATCTGGTAAACACATGAGATATAAAAATGAGGTGTTGAAAATAGGAAGAACGAACAAAAGAAAAATACTTGTCTCTAGACAGCATTAATCCTGACGATCATAAAGCAGTGTTTCAAACAACTGTGTTACTTCTTAAGGAAAAATACTGATTAAAGTAAACAGTAAGTCCTATATTGATCTGGCTGCAATTATATTCTTTAGGAAAATATATTTTGCCCTTACCCCACCTCCCCAATGTTCCCATGACAGTGACAGTGAGGCATTATTGAGGAGACAAAGATATTTGAAAGAGTTGTAGTAACTGGTGATAAGAATTAGAACAAAGGAAAAACAATTTTTTTCATAGTATTTTTGCAACATGTTGACTAATAGGTATGAAAAAGCTAGCTGATGTAAGAAGATCTTAAGAAATAATTTTCTCTGTTTGGAAGCTTTTAAATGAGTCCGCATTCTTTATTAAAAGTGAAATGTAAGACTCAATTGAAGCCTCCCCTGGGTGTGGAACAACAGAACCATGTGCTCTGGAGGAGTTTTTAGAGCCAAGAACACAATCCAGTAATTCAAGAATATGCAAATACAGATCTATTGATTCACACCAATAGAAAGGAGAGATTTGTCAAGCAACCAGTGATAGAGACTTGCTCTCTCCACCTAGGCTGCTGGACAGTTGTCGAGAACATTTTTTTTTTTTGTCTTGTCATTTATATTTATCTTCTTGGCAGCTAAGTGCTTAGAGATTGGTTTTATAATGGCGGTCTAGGAAGAAGTTTTTTTCTTTCCTCCCTATTTGTTATTCCATTTCTCCAACCAAAGGCTACCTATGCATTTACTAGTCTGGTAGAGATTCTGATGCAGAGTTGAAGCTGGTAGCTTGGATTCTTTTGCCAACTGTCTAGACCCTCTTGGATCATTGTTAGAAATATGATAAGAAATGAAAATTGGATAAGTGTGAGGAAGGTGTCCTGTGGTTATATCTTCAAATTTGTCATCTTGAACAGAATAATGACTGGAAAGTCAGTTCATTCTTGCCAAAAAGAGGGGAACTTTAGCATCCCTTATTACTGGTATAATACTACCATGCGATATAATCAAACATGCAAATGCTTTACATTTTTTCCCATAATGTTTTTAGAGAGTAGTCATCTAATGAACTTCTATATGATATATTTGAAAAATTAAATGCATTGAAAATGGTATTTGGGGGGAAAGGCCATTTTTATCTTATTAACTATTGTATCTCAGGTTAGTACATATTTGTGAAATGTATGAATGCAAAATAATAAATAATATAAAAGATGCAATGTAATTTTTGTTGGCATTCACAATTTTTAGTGCAAATTTACACTTGTTTAATTAATAGCATGCAAGCTTTTAAAACTTCAAATTTTCATTTTTCACAACTAATGATGTATCAGTTCATAATATTTATTTGCTTTTCTTGTTCACTCTAGATTCTATATACTGGAATTGTTATTTATGCCCCTGCCCTGGCTTTGAATCAAGGTACATTTATAGCAACAAATCATGTGTGCTCATTTGTTGCTTATTTTTAATAGACCTTATTCTCTTTTTGGGGAGATGGGGAGATGGGGGAATGCCTCCGGTAACCTGCATTAACTTGATGGGGGAGCATGTTGAGTTCATTGTCTATATTAAAAACTTCTTTGAGTGTCTGGATCAGACATGTTGATCAACAAGTTGTAGAAGCAGCAAAACTGGTAGAGTTTATTGGGGTAAAGGTACATGTTAGTCATATCCTTAAAGGGCTTTGGGGAAACCCCACATCCTTTGAATTCTTATCAACAAGTGAGTTTATCTGCAGCAGTCTCTTGTAAAATGGAAAAGTGGACCCTGTGATGGGAAGAACATGGTGCAGTTCCTGGAGTCTTTGTAAAGTGGAAACCCCCTGCTGACTCCAGACTCTAATTTCTTGACTTTGTGATAAATACTGTTGATTACCAAAGTTTACAAAGTACAGCAGTATTATTACAAAGAATTTCTTAATACAGTATATGCTTGACTTCTGAGTGTCAGCCATGTTTCATGTCAGTAACACCAACAACTTGAATGGATTGTTTCATCTGTAAAGAACTGAGCTGTAAGTTCAATAAGTTACCTATTGAATTTACTATAATTGAAGGTGTTGGCTTTATGGTTTTAAAGTGCAGTTGTAGGATAAAGAAGATCTTGAAAAAATTGAGGCTTTTCTTTCTTTTCAGTTTACTGAACTACTCCCTGGGAATACATTGAGACTCATGGCACTGCATTTTGACCATTTGAATTTTGATTGACTGTTTTATTGCTTCTATATATTAAAACACAGGCAAATTAAGTGTACAGCGGGTGAGCTTAGAAATCATATATACTTGTGCATCACGATTCAAGGCAAGATGTGGAATATTTCCATCAGCCGATCCTAGACATTTTCCTTGCACTTTTTTTGTTTCTAAAAGTTAATTAATTTAATTAGTTAATTGCTATGGATCTTGAGGTAAAGTTGGTTTACATCATTATATTTATTTTAGGGGCTATAGGTACACATCTTTGCAAATATGTTTTCACACCATGTCCACCACCAATGACCTACTATTCCTACACTCTCCCACTGGGTGCCCTCCTTTCTTTTCTGGCTGCCTGGCAGTCAAATTTCAAGGGTTTATTATTGGTTTGGTTTTGTCTGACCTTTTGTTTTGTTCCTCTATACTCCACATACAAGTAGAAACATCTGGTATTTGTATTTCTTCTGACTTCTTTTTTTTTTTAAGTCATTATGTATATATTTGTGTGTGTGCGTTTCTTTTTTTTTTTTTTCATCTTTCTTCATTTTGTGCATTTTTTCATCTCAGTTGTAATCCCCAGTGACTTCCCACCACCAATTCACTCCTGTGCCATCACCATAGTCCTGGGTACTCTTCCTACTCCAGTTTTGATCCCATTGCCCTCTCTATCCCTGTTAAATGTCTCTGGTTTATAGTTGTTGATTGTTTACATTTTTACATTATTACAATTGCTATTTTTTTTTCCTGATCCCTTATACTTCTGCTATGAGTGAAACTATCTGGTATTTTTCTTTTTCTTTCTGGCTTATTTCACTAAGCATGATCCCTCCCAGGTCCATCCATGTTGTTGCAAAAGGCATGAGTTTATCTTTTTTTTTTATTACTAAGTAATATTCCATTGTGTATATGTATCACATTTTCTTAATCCAGTCATCAATTTTTGAGCATTTGGGTTGATTCCACATCTTCCCTGTAATAAAATAAAATGGGGTGCAGGTATCCTTTTGAATCAATATTTGCTTTTGCTTCTTTTGCTATTGGGAACAAATCCCCAAAGACAATGTTGTGGAGTGTTTTGCCTTCTTTCCTTCAATGTATTTCTTAGTTTTGGGTCTTTTATTGTGTCTTTAGTCCAGTTTGAGTTAATTTTTAGGCACAAACCATTTCAGACCATCCACATCTTGCTTTACGAGCTTAGACAGATAATATCTTTTCATTTCATCTAAGGTTGCTAAGTTTGGGGACATGGAGTGGTTATCATTATATTTAAAAAAGTTATAATCTGCTTCTTCATATCTTAGATAAATGGCAATAAATTACATAGACTTTTTCCATCTTGATCCTGGCAAAGTAACATGCACCTTGTCTTTCAAGGGTTGATAGATGAGTCTGTTTATTCTGACCTTAATGGCAAGTGCTCGTTAGCCCCTTTCAGTCTGGACAGCCACATCATAACATCAAAAATGCCTTCTCAGATACTTAGTTTAGCCATGTTGGATCTTTGTATGGTGTCTAACGGTAGAAACCAAGTTCAACAAGTAATTTTGATCCCCTTTTGTTTTGGAACATTCTGTTAGATTTATACCTCATTTAGGCAAGTCAGTATAGAGGTAAATGCTCATTCTTCTGATGATTTTTTTGAAGTGTACCTTTTTAATGCATGTTCCACAATGAATGGTGCTGTGTTTTCTTCCAGTCACAGGATTTGATCTGTGGGGCGCAGTAGTAGCCACAGGGGTGGTCTGCACATTCTACTGCACTTTGGTATGTCAAAAACATTATTTCTCTTCCTGGTCTACAACTTGCTTTGCAAAATTGAAAATTCTATTTATTGTGCCCTGCAAACTGGGTTGTTTTTATCACTCTTCCACTCCTCCCTTATGCAGTGTAGCTCTCTGTAAGGAATATTCAATTTGGAGGAAAATTTGATCCTACATAGGACATTGATCACAATGATGCATTTTTCCTTCATCTAAGCCATTGCAGTGGTCCCTTATCTTGTCTCTTAATTCATCTTTACTGATGTCAGGTTATACAGCTGTGCTAATATTCAATATTATTACTCAGTTTGGAAACCTGAGAAAATGTCCCATAGTCTGTAGGCAGGAGTAACTGTGAGAATCAGCACCATTTTGGCTTGGACAACAATATTACCAGATTCTGGTCCTTTTAGTGGTGCAAGTATTATGGCATCCCTAGTAGTTTAGGTATTAACTCTTTGGTTGCTGGATCTTTTAGTTGCAAAGCCTTCAGAAGGGACTACGTTAGGCAAGGTCGTAGGGAGCTCTACTGCAATATACCGAAAGTTTGTAGCAGTAGCTAATATAAAATAATCTTAGTATTTCAACAACTGCTCTGGCCATCTGGATGCATATTGGTTGAGTACCAACCCTGCCTATAAAATTAAATCTATGATTCTCTATTTTGCAATTTCAATGTGAATTTTCTTTCCCCACATTTCCCTCTACCAGTCCACTTCATTCAGAAGTGTGTATTTGGCCACTCAGTATGCTCTGTGCTTTGACCACACTAAACTTTTCCCTATACTGTTTTCTCTGCTTGGAGGTGCTTCTGTCTTTGCCTCTGTGAATATTTGAAGATTTGGCTTAAAAATCACCCATCTATCCCAAATGCTCCCTGTTAATATCCTCCCTCCCTATACCTCTCTCTTGTATTGTTGGCCAAGCTCTATGTTTTCATTTAGCATAGTATTTGAACATGTAGATGCTTAAAATGTCTAGTAGAAGCATTAATCTACTCTATTTTTCTCTCAAAGGGTGGGCTTAAAGCAGTTATCTGGACGGATGTTTTTCAAGTTGGTATCATGGTGGCTGGATTTGCATCTGTAATTATACAAGCTGTTGTGGTTCAAGGTGGAATTGGCAATATTCTGAATGATGCCTATAATGGTGGAAGATTAAACTTCTGGAAGTATGTTGCTGTTTATTTCTTGAATACTAGAATACTTCTTTTTCTTTAAAGACCTGGGGTATAGGCCAGAGGTGCTGGGTAGGGTTTGGGGTCTGGGCGTATTATGGTAAGAGGATTCAGCAGAAACAGAGTGGGGAGCAGGACAGGAAGATTTACTGAGGGGAGCAGTGGACAAGATGGGAGATATCTGCTGTGCCATATGTGGGTTAGCTTCCTGGCCAAGGGCTGAACCCAGGCCCATGGCATGATGGTGCTAAGACTTAAATCCCTTAAATACACCAAAATAATCTCTTTATTGAAGTAGTTTACTTTAGAAGGCAAACAGCCTGCTGAGGATGTAGTTTAGAAAGCTGAAACTGGAAAATACATGTATAAGAGACTTCTTCCAGGTCCAGTCAGGTGATATTTAGGATGGAGTATCCTCCTGAAAAGCAATTTATAGAAAATAGTGTGTGTGTGTATATACATATATATATATGTATATATACATATATATATATGTATGTATACACACACACATATATACATATAAAAAACCTTCTATGAAACCCAAATTTGTAGAATTTTTTTTCAAGCTCATACTGTGTATCAGAGGTAAATAGGATCATTAGTTCCAAGGGTATGTATTAGGAAGGTCTAAAAGATACATCAAACATGGAAACTGAGCTTTCTTTTTAACAATATTTTGAACTTAAGTGCATATCATATAGTGACGTTTAACTCTTAGCATTTAGTTTGTACACACTGCATTTTAAGAAAGCATAATTATAGTGACCATGACAGTTTTAGAACATGAATTAATTGATTTAACTGACTTAATGAGTTGGAATATACATTAGAACTATTACTATACATGTACTATGAAAGACGTTATTATACATAAAATTTGTTGCTTTGTGTTTTTTCCTTAGGATTATTCCTCTCTTACTCCTCTGCTCCAATTCCTCCCTCCTTTCTATCCCTATCCCACTCTCTCCCTTCATTTTCATGTTCTTCTCTGATTACAGTATAGCATATTTGTTTAGCTATTTCCTAAGGTCATGGGAAAGCAACTTTTATAAATGTTCAAAGATTACAACATTCATTTTCCCTTAATCCTATTCAGAACTTCTGTATCTCTGAAAGTGTCTATTTTCATTTAATTGAATTTAAGTTAGGCATAGTTTGAATTTTATATTTTTTAAAAATGTATATATAGTGTATAAGTTTCCACCTGGAATAAATATGTATATATAATATTTTTGTAGTTTTTTTTTTAACTTGTAGTTCAGATTTGTTTTGTTTCTTTTCATTTAGTTTTGATCCTAACCCTTTGCAAAGACATACATTCTGGACAATTATTATAGGAGGGACCTTCACGTGGACCAGCATTTATGGTGTCAACCAATCCCAAGTGCAGAGATATATTTCCTGTAAAAGCAGGTTCCAGGCAAAAATGTAAGTTAATCTATATGAGTCATTAATAGCCATCAGATGTTTTTATGGAAGCTCATCTACCTACTTATAAAAGCATCAAGTAGAAATAACAAGTACTTTTTATTTAAAATCAGATATTTGAAAATGCTATATGACTTAGTAAGTAAAACTAATCTCATCAAATAGTCATTTGTTGTGCATATGTTTATATAAAGAACTGCAAGGAATAGAAATTATAAATAGTGACTCTTGTCATGAAGAAATTTCACATCAAATTGGGAAAATATATACAGATATGCGAAATGTAAAATAAAACTAGAGTGGTATAAGAGTTATATGAATCAGTATAACTAAAGAGGAAATGCCCCAGAACTTATATTGCAAGACTACTGGAGTGTTTTATTTGCAGACACAATCTTGGGTTTGTAATCCTGTTCTGATGCTTGCTGCTTGAGAGATTCTGAGTAGTTATTTAGTCTTCCTAAGCTTCTGCTTTATACTTGTAAATGAGCATAAAAAGCATTAGACAGGCCCTCCCTGGTGGCGCAGCGGCTTAAAGCACAGCACTGAGAATCTAAAGCCGCTTCCGCATGAGTTCGATTCCCGCCTGCCCCGGAGGTGACCACATGGCGTGGCAGACCTCTCCTGACCCTCCCGCTGCTCCCCTCAGCAGTGTACTTCGTCGATCTGCCTGTTCTGCTCCCCGCTCTGTCTCTGGTGAATCCTCTCACCGCCCCTGAGCCTCTGGCGTGTACCCCAGTTCTGTATGCACAAATAAAAAAAAAAAAAAAATCAAAAAAAAAAAAAAAGAAACTTTAAAAAAAAATAAAAAAAAAAGCATTAGACATCACAAGGGAGGTAATAGATACAGCTGCTTAATGAGAGAAATGTTTACTCTTTAAGTGTTAAGGCAGTGAATTAATGATGTTAACATACCAATATCAATAACTATTACTTAGCAAGTATTTATTACATGGCAAGAACTGTGCTAAGTGATACGTTACATTTCATTTAGTCGTATAGCTCTGTGAGGTAGACATTGTTATCTCCAGGTGTAATGAAGAAACTGAGAATCAAAGAGGATAAAACATTTGCCCAGGGCCACATGTGCTAGGACCGGCATTTATGCTCAGATCTGACTCCAGTACCGATAGGTAAACCTGTACACTGTACTGGAGCATGTGTTGCGTACTATAAAATGGTCATTGCGTGGGATGAGGCATGTCCCCAAAGGACAAATCACCTTTCACTCTTAGTAGATGGTGTTACAAACCACTCTTAAATTAGTATGCTGATTTGCTATGTAGAAGTGAACAATGTTTAGCAGTTTATAATTGCTTTACTTTCAGAAAGAAAATGAGTAATCATTATTGCTCTATTAAGATCTTTATTTCATAAGAAGCCCTAAAGCAGTATGTTTAGATGCCCTTGGAAATATGGCGAGGAGGACACATTCCCTCAATGGGAAAACCTCATCTATTCCAAATATTTACAAACATATTGCTGATTGATATCGTAAGTAGAAGGTTAGGCCAAAATGAATTAAGCAACAGTTTTGGTAACTAAAAGATGATGTGTTTTTATTTGGTGATGGGAAACCCAAGGGGATTGCAACTGAGATGAAAAAACACACAGAAATATGTAAAAATAGACTAATGTAATAATAATAATAATAATAATAATAATAATAATAATAATAATAAGATGATGTGTTTTTATTGAGTATAGTCATGAAGGTATCTTCTGGTTGCCAAGTTTCCTAATCTTTAGAACAGAAATTAAAATGGTCATTGCTGCTTTGGTTTTTACTCTTTAGGTCTCTCTACATCAACCTTCTGGGACTCTGGGCAATCCTTACCTGTTCAGTGTTTTGCGGACTTGCTCTGTATTCCAGATACCATGACTGTGATCCTTGGACAGACAAAAAAGTGTCTGCACCTGACCAGGTCAGTGTCATGCTTTTTTCCATGCACATTAATGCCATTTTATTTCTTTTTCTTACCTGACTGTTCAAGCTAGGAATTCTGTACTATATTGATGATAGTGGTAAGAGTGGACATTCTTGTCTTGATCTTTGAGAAAGAGCTCACTACTCACTATTAACTATGATATTAGCTGTGGGCTTGTCGTATCTGACCTTTATTACATTGAGGTATTTTACTTCTACTGCAGTTTTATTAAGACTGTTAATCATAAATGGATGTTGAATCTTGTCAAATGCTTTCTCTGCATCTATTGATATGTAGATCACTCATTTATAGATAGTTTGCCTTACAGCTTTTAAATGGTAGAGAAACAGATCTTATAAGTGAACATCTATTGAGTACCAGCTGGGTGATGACATTCTGTGCTAATAGCTTTGCATATTTTATCCCTTTCAATTCTCTCAGTCCTAAATTCTAATATTATAGATGAAGAAATGAATGACTACTAGGAAGATTATATCATTTTCATATTTATTTAGCTAATAAATAATAATATTTTAAGCATTCATCAAATACCCTGAACAACAGCTATCATAAATGCTTTGTATAAATTTCAACTTTTAACCTCATAGCTACACTCTGATATATTATCTTTCTTTGAAGGTGAGGAAACAGAGGCACAGATGAGGTAATAAAGTAACCAGTTAATATCCCTGAAGCTAGATTCAAATCTAAGCAGGTTGCCACCAGAGTCTACAGTTTGAAATTCTCTTCAATATACCATTTTTCAATAAGTATAGCGAGAATTCAAACTCGGCCTACCTAACTCCAAAGCTTGAGTTTTTGTTCCCAAAGTTCTTGCCAAAGTTCTTTTCAAAGGGGCCTCCCTGGTGGCCTAGGGGTTAAGTCTCAGCATTGTCACTGCTATGGCCTGAGTTCGATACCAGGCCAGGAAGCTGACCCACATATAGCTATAGCATAGCAAACCTCTCCTGTCTTGCACACTGCACCCCTCAGCAGTGTATTTCAGTAAGTCCACCTGTTCTGCTCCCCACTCCTCACTCTGTTGAATTCTTCACTCCCCGTACCTCTGGCCTATGCCCCAGTTCTTGTATGCATAAACGAATAGAAATACATCTTAAAAATTTTTTTCTATGACTTGTTTGTTAACCAAACACCCATGTTAATCACTAGGGAAATAGATTAAATGCAAATAGATTAAATTTTATGGTGGTGCAAGTGTATCATGAACTCTCAGAAAAATACAGGTTTGTGGAAGCAGAAGATGAGAACATCCTTTAGCTGTGTATCTCAACCTTATCTTAACCTGTACTCTCCTCTTGATCAATAGATCCTTCTATTCACTCAGAGAATCCAGGAATTGTGTTTAACGTGTAGATGGAGACACTCCCTTATATTTTCTCTAGCTGAGATTGCTTTTGATTTATATATACGTTGTCTGTAGCTTGTATCATGAAGACTACAGAGACTTAAAAAGTGTCCCTAATGAACCTCTCCTGTACTGTAGGCCCAAAACAAAACAGACCTACAATTTCCTACCCTTGGGATTCCTTGTCATAGGATATATTTGACAGGGAGATCTTACAGATATATACCATCATTTTTGAGAAAGAGCTAGGTTTCTTTCTAGTTCGATGATTCTATTTTTTGTTGTAGTAGTTGGTGAGTGAATTCAATTAACATTTCACTGGGGATATAATACCAATAAAACAGTTTGTATAAGATCAGTTCAAAGCCTTACCCTGTGGGGAACAATGAGGTGTTTCTGCTGTGCTTGTTGGAACTCACCCTGAGGAAGAAGCATTAGGGTCTAGAAATAGTCTTACTGTTTTTCTGTTTTCATCAATATTACCTTATTGATTCTACCTATCCTGACAGGCCATTTGGAATATGAAATATCACACCAAAGACTCTTGAGAATCTTAATGATTGGGTAAAGGATTTTAGAACTTATAAACACCAAGGCTAGGAACTTTACTTTTGCTTATGTATAAAATACTGTTTGCAATTAAACTTTTAGGAGATCTTTGGAAAACTGGGTCTCAGTTTAATGGAGGGAAGTGCTATTCCCTTTCATGCAAATGAAGAACTTGTGAGATTAGGGAAAAAGAAGAAATCATTCCTGAAACAATTCAAGACAGATCTCTGCTCCAGTGGAGGTTATTCTTTCCTATCCTATAAGTAAATTATT
The DNA here is from genome assembly GCF_000260355.1 of Condylura cristata. Classification (NCBI taxonomy): domain Eukaryota; kingdom Metazoa; phylum Chordata; class Mammalia; order Eulipotyphla; family Talpidae; genus Condylura; species Condylura cristata. Next base: position 11,635,865 of record NW_004567105.1, read on the forward strand.
ATTAAATGAAATCAGAGATGGATAAGATAGGGTTTTGCCTGTCATCCACTCTGTACTAAGGGAGAAGGAATCAATAATGTTTCAGTGCAGGTGAATGGATATTTCCCTTCCTACTCATGTACTTGCTATTTCTGGAAAGGTTAGATGGCACTGGAGAGTTTTATGCCAAGTGAAATAAGTCACCAGGAGAAAGACAAATACTGGATGGTGTCATTTGTATTTGGAACATCAAGAAACAAAACAGGGTCAGATAAAGCCAATACAATGGAAAATTCTAGATAAGAAATTGGGGGGAGGGAGAGAAGACAAAGTGGGGAAGGAGCACAGAGGATTACGGTGGAGGGTTGACTGTCTGGTGGTGGGTGTGGCGTGGTAGCAGCACCTAAGGGGGTGATCTACATCTCAGTCATACCCAATGCTGTCAGCCATTGCTACCTGAATTTATAAAACAACAAAAACTCAATAAAAATAACTTAAGAAAAATAAAGTTGTAATAGGACCTTTTTTTTTTTCAAAGAAACAAGTTTTTAGAATTTCCCAAGCTTATTCTCCACTTATCATCATGTCTCATACTATATTCAGTTGCAATTATACATTTTCATCCCTGGCAGTGATTGAAGTTCACAGAAAGTGCCTAGAGGATGGAGTAAAGTTAAATGAAGGCTACTTACTTCAACACAGAGAATTAATTGTAAATTATTTACTTTCAGTTGATTTATTTTTCCAAACAATGGAAAGAACAATATTTTATCCAGTATTTATTATATTCTACATATGTATTAAGAGCTTTCCATAGATTACCTAATTTAACTGTTTGTTTTTTTTTTTAAAGATTTACTTAGACATAGAAGAACTGGGGTACAGGCCAGAGGAGTGGGAAGTGGGAGGATCCATCAGAGACAGAGTAGGGAGCAGAACAGATAGGTTGAACTGAAACATACTGTTGAGGGGAGCAGTAGGCTAGACAGGAGATGTCTGCTGCGCCATGTGGGTCAGCTCCCTGGCTGCGGCTTGAAGTCAGAGTGTGAAGGTGATAGTGCTGAGACTTAACCACTAGGCCAGCAGGAAGGCCCGTAAGTTAGCTTTTAGAACAACTCCTTGAGGTTAGCGTCTTCCCTCTGATGCAGATGAGGAAACAGAAACACAGGGAAATTAAGTAATCAGCTCCACCTCTGTCTGAATCCAGAGCTTGTACCCTAAATCACAGTTGTATTCCTTTCTTTGTTAGGAGTTTAATTTTAGATAACTGGAAATTATAGTTATGTGGAACAACTCCCTTCAGTTCTCAAAGAATGCATGATAAATGACACTTTATTTAATTTTATAAATAATAAACAACTAATAGCGAGGAGTAAATTTTGGAATTTTTCAGCTCATGCCTTATTTGGTACTGGACATTCTACAAGATTTCCCAGGACTTCCTGGCCTTTTTGTGGCCTGTGCTTACAGTGGTACTCTAAGGTATGAACTATGACTTATAATACATTATTTCCCCAGTGGGATCTTTCTTTGGTTATTGATTAGCCTGGAGGCTGAAGTAGAGCTTTGGGCTTGGTCATAGATGGTCACTGATGCCCTGTATTCTCTCTCTATGACTGGTCTCTGCGAACTGCAGGCTGTCATCATTGGTCTCCGCTTTCAACTTGGTCTATTCACCTTCCCTGCAGAGTCACAATAATGATGATTAATTCATGGTAGTTTTTACCATTATTAAAAATCAGTGCCTTCCATCTTTGTTTAAAATAAACATGTTCCTACAGATGATTGAGTGCAAATTTGAATTAAAATCTCTTCTTTACATATTGAATAGTACACACAGTCCAAAGAAACTTATTTTGCAATTAAACTTACTCACTGCACTTTCTTCCTGTATTTGCTCCAGGGGTTTGTTATTACTAACATGCACAGCAGATATTAGTGAGAATCCAGAACAGTAATATTATTGATATTTATGAGCATGATATTTAGTGAGGGTTTATACTACTCTTTCCAATGCACAAAGAAAAATATGTTTTGAAATCTTTATGTAATAATATCAATTCATATTATTATATTATATCTATATTTTTTCCCCAAGGCTCTGAGAATTAATTGTAAAATGGATGCAAATTTCATTTTTAGTGCTCTTAAGTCTATGGACATTGCCTGAATCATTTTTGCATGACAACAGCTTCCAGAAAGAGAATGCTTTGATCATTAAAAATGATCAAAAATAATACAGTCGAATTTGGCTACATTTCAAAAGTGACCATTTGTTCACCCTTTCTCATTCCCACTTAAAGTGTTAAAGTTAAAAATATGACAAAAGAAAAACTTATTTTCCCTTGCAGCACAGTGTCCTCCAGTATCAACGCCTTAGCAGCAGTGACTGTGGAAGATCTGGTCAAGCCTCACTTCAGATCACTCTCAGAAAAGTCTCTTTCTTGGATTTCCCAAGGGCTGAGTAAGTTTTTGTTTTCCAAATTTTATTTTAATTTTTTAAGTTAAAAAAGGTGATTTTGAGAGATAGCAGAGATTATTTTGCAGGGAGCAAGCCCCCCTACGTGTGCAGGTTGATGCGTGTGCACACCTGTGACAGAGGCAGTGGCCTCAATGCAGCCAATGGATTGGGGGCCCCCTCAAGCAAGTCAGTGGTAGGGGGCCCCAAAGAATGACTTCTAGGCATCTTATTTGGTTGTTCTTCCTTCTTAGCTTCTTCTTCTTTTTGTTTTTAGATTTATTATTTATTTACATATACAAGAACTGGGGTACAGGCCAGAGGTGTGGTGGGTGAGAGGATTCACTAGCAACAGAGTGGGGAGCAGAACAGGTGGATGTACTGAGATACACAACTCAGGGGAGCAGCAGGTGGGACAGGAGAGGTCTGCCAAACCATGTGGGTCACCTCTCTGGCCAGTGATTGAACTCAAGCTGGCAATAGCTTGATAACACTGTGTCTTTAACCTCTGTACCACCAGGGTGGCCCATTCTTTCCTATTTTCATCCTGTCCCCAAAATGCTTAGCTAAGAACAAAAGTCAACACTTTTCCTTTTCAACTTGAGTCCATTTAAGTCTACAGCCACACCACTCCACTTGAGTCCATTGAGGAAATATTCTTTGTTAGGATATTCTTAGGGATGTAAAACCACACTGTTAATGTATTTCCTGAGAAGGTGCTTTCAGTTCAAGGTCTACCATCTGTGTATGGATTGAAAAAGAAACACTAAATTGTGGTTTTTGGCCTATCTTGAGGCTGTCCTGGAGGTGTTCAATAAAATTGTAGAACCCACAGGTACAATAAAATTGTGCCAGGAATCCAAACATTTTATTCATATAATTTAGAACATTATTAGGAATTAAATATCAGATTGAATGGAAAGGCTCAAGGGCTCTCTGTTCCCAAATTTCCCAAGTGTAATATCTGAGTGAAAAAAAAATCTGGCAAAGCAGGGAAGAGAAGAACAAAAAAGAATATGGTGATGGTTCACATCTGATATGGTGGCCAGAGAACTATGGAGACTGCCATAGTGTAAGAAAAAAAATATCTAATAAAACTATCTGGCTAGCATACTTCATTCTTCATTTTGACATCTTGGGAAAATGTGTTTCAGAATGAATGACTAATAAATTTTTTTTCTAAAAATAACTTCAACACAATAACACTAGTAAATTGTCAAAGAAATAATAAGTCATACTCTATTTTGAATCATAATTCTATATACATGTACTATGACTGTAGCCTGGATTATGTATGTAAACAAACTATATTATATCTTTCAGTGTCCCTTAATTTTAGATAGTATTGCATCATTTCATCATGTATATTATTCTGATGCATAATTTTAGAATGAGACAATGCTCTAAGAGAGTATTCAGACTGGCTCATTATGGGATTATTGAAGCTGTGTGATTTAGTAGAGTGTGTAGAAGCTTTGAAGTCAGGCAAACACAGTCATTTTTCATCAATTTACTAGCTGTTAGCTGCAAGCAAACTCAGTAATCCATTTGAGCCTGTTTCTTTATAGGGAAAATGAGAACAAAGAATATCTGCCTTAAAGGGGGATTGTGAAGTTTAGAGATAATACATATAAAATGAAAGGCAATAGCCAGCACTCAAGGAGTGATGTTGCTGGTGATCAAATGCAAATCAACTCTGCTAGTGCAGACAAGGCTTTCATTCATTTTGAAAGGCTATATAAAATCGTCTTAGGTATGTGTGTGAGAAGAATGTCATAGATGTGGCAATAATTGGAGTTTGTTCTTAATAACTCCAAATACCAAAAATGACAGTTGTGATTATTCATAAGCTAACAAAAGGAAATTAGGGCTGGAAACAATATTTATAGTAGGATTCAGAAACATCAAAACTCATCAAAACTCTGCAAAAAATTAAGATGAAATTATTTTAAGGTGCAATAAAGTTATTTACTCAACCTATTTAGCAAAGATTTTTTTATGCTAATAAAAGTAAGATAGGAATATCATAATACTTTTACAAGAAAATTTCCTACTTACTTTTTCTGTATTTTGAAGTTTGGGAGATTAACTGATTTCAGGTGATTTTTACTCAATAGGCAATAAAAATAAAAAGTCTTTAAATTTGGGTTAATGTTCATATAATTGGAAAATTGGTACATGTACTTGGAAAAAATCTGGAGGATATTGAAAAAGAGAAAAATATTCCCATAAACTGATCACTGTTGTGGATTGAGAATTCCTTAAAGAAGTTTGGGAGAAACAATTCACTAGAATGGGAAATCAAATTCTGCCTTGAAGTGGCATTTTCCTTGCCATTTTCACAGGAAGAATTGGAGATGGTGATGGAGAATGGATTGGTCTAAAAGTCCTAACCCACCTCTTAGTGTACGCTGCCACTTCCCAGAGGAAATGAGCTCGTAAGGTCACAAGACCAGAATTTCCCATGTTCATTACTTCCCTTCCCATGCATGATGGGGATAGCAGAACTGAATTGTGTCCTATTTTTGACAAACTGAAAACAGAGACCTGAGCCTCCTTTAAGAACAAATGTTTATGGAGGATTAGATTAGATTAGAACACAATAGTTCTTAGTTTTAAATCCCTATAGTTAATATCAGGGATTCTTACTTACATAACCTTGTGTTGTAACTAATCTCAGAACACAAGATCAGGGTTTTGTTTCCTCTTTGCACACTGCTGACCCTGCAGAAAAATACCCTTTCATTGTCTGGCTGGCTGTGATGTCTGTGGCTGTTCTTGACCACAGTCATATAATTCACATTGACTCAAAGAGTGGTAGTTTATTCTATTGTGAATTCTAATCCCCTGCGTCTGGGCTTTACACTGGCTTTTCCATTGTCCGCCTAGGTGTGCTGTTTGGAGCCCTGTGTATTGGCATGGCTGCCCTGGCATCACTGATGGGAGCTTTGTTGCAGGTAAGAGGTGACCATTGAGGGTTATGTCAGTGGTACTTATCCATCGCTTTGTTTTGAGGAAGATTTTGAGACTATTCAGCACAAGATTGTTGATATCTTGAAGAATGAGGCAGGAAGAATGTTGTGTTCCCCAGGTATGCATTCACACATGTGTTCCCAGGATCCCCCACTTTCTTTTCCTTTTATCTCTTTTATTGAGGGTACCAGAAGGAACAAATGGACACTTAAAAGTGAGAAGCAGAAGATTCCAAATTCTAATTACCTCTTTGCCACTGACAAGATTTCTATGATTTTCAGGAAAAGATTGGATACAAAATCCTCATTTTGGAGAATGAATGAAACATTTTGACTTTGAACTTGAGATTACTAATTGCTGTCTTTATTGTTTTCACAGGCAGCTCTCAGCATATTTGGCATGGTTGGTGGACCACTTATGGGCTTGTTTTCTCTGGGAATTTTGGTTCCTTTTGCCAACTCAATTGTAAGTATAAAGAATGAATGATGGGAATCTTTCTTTCTCGACTACAGCAGTAGCACTACGGTTTTATTGATTGTAAAGACTACTTCTCTACCTGTCCTTGTAACTTCTCTTGTCAATTACTCAAATTGAATTTGCTACCGTCAACTGTTGACTGTTGTCCTTATTTGGGTTTGAAGAGACAGAAAGCCAGAATAGAGAGCTGGCTATAGAAATTATGGAAAGAATGCAAGTATACAGCATCCATGAAGAAAAACAGGCAGAGATTGGTGATTGATTAAATCTGGATCTGCAAGGCATATGTAGGGAACAAAGAAACAGAATCCCCAGGGGCTGGAGTACTGGGGACCTATGCTGTATTTGACAACTGCCAGGGATCTTGCAAGGGTCCATGGTGTTAGGAGGGAAGTTGTTGAATTTGGGTTGGATCATGTTAAGTTAACCTTCTATTATTGATTTCATCTCAAAGCAAGCTACATTATTTTTCATTAATAAGAAGTCTTGTTTTACAGGGAGCACTTGTTGGTTTGATGACTGGATTTGCTATTTCTTTGTGGGTTGGAATTGGAGCTCAAATTTATCCTCCACTCGATGAGAGAACAATGCCACTAAGCCTTGAAACCTATGGCTGTAACAACACATTTAACGGAACAGATTCAATGACCACAGTGATGCCATTTCCTACTAGTACTGGAATACATGACACTGGAAGGTATTGAACTAGGCTTTGTAATATCACATTTTCAAAAGTGTATATGAGAAGTGGAGTATCCCAGGTGTGGTATTGTCTTACCTACAGTACTATGATTTTGCCTAATTCCAAACTGGGCAGAGCATCTCACTGTCAGACTAATCATTCAGAAAAAAATTTTCTTAATTTCAGTAGAAACTTCTGCCTTTTCTACACATCTCAGTAAGACTTGAATAGTCGCTCAAAGCTTCATGAATAAATCCTATCAAATACCAGCTCTAACAATTGTCATTGTTAACCAAAGTACTTTTAAAACGAAATCCTCAATTATAAAAGACATATGACTTACATAATCTTTGAAGTATGGCCTTTGCCAACTAAAAGTTATAATTATCTAAATATAGTAGATGATAATTATTTGTTCCATTTTAAAGACTAACTTTTAGAATATTAGCAATGAGTTATAGCTGTCATCTTCCTGCTAGAGGTTTTGGAATGCTTTTGAGCTTCTGGCCACTGATGGGGCCTGATTTAAGGAAACAGTGAGTGTTTCATTCCCTAGAATGAACTATGTGAGAGTTATTACTTTTGAGTCAAGACAGGGCATCTCACTCTTAAAATGGCCACACACCTGGGCAAGGATAGTGACTAGACATGTAGACTATTGGCATTTTGTGACCCACAGAGAATTCAGCTACGAGAATGTTTGCCACTGGGAGTTCAAGGCTGTTAAATTTTACATGGGTAGAGAGAGAATGTAGTTTCAGAGCAAGAGGGATGGGGGGGTTGACTAGATGGGATGCTGTGGAGAGAGGGGCAAGGAAATGCAGGGAGCAGTCTGGACAAGCATGAAAGCACCAGTGATGGTTAGGGGTGGTAAACAGTCATGAGGGAGTCACAACGTGGGAGAAGATTAATGGAAGGGTCAGTGGAAGGACATTTGGGTATCTGTACTTCTTTTTTCAGTTTTGCTTAGCATGTATCCTATGACTCAAATAAGTCTGTTAATGTAGGAGTTTAAGGCATAATAGTCATTTGATTCCTAACAAATAAATTAGCTGAGGTCTTCCATGTGCCTGGTACCATAATAATCCCTTTTATATGTTAGTTCATTCATAAAATAACTCAGCAAATAAGCAAGAATTTTTGAACATGAACCATATACTCAGTGGTGGGCTGGCCATATATGTGTTATCTACTAAAGTCTTTTCCTTCCATTCACTGTGGTTCCCACCTTCCAGGAAGTGATAGTCTAGCTGGAGAGAATGTGCAAATCTCTATAACAATTATACCAGTAAGCACAATATATATAACAAGTAGTACATAGTAAGTAGCCAATAAATAACTTGATAAATACTTGTTAAAACAAACAGAGCTAGAGCATAGATAAGTGAAGATTCCAAAGATGTATTGCTACTTGAATATTGTAGAGGTTGGCTAGATAAAGAGGTCTAGAAAGTCATTCTTGGCATAGAAAATGACCAGAAGGTAAGATGGACTAGAAAATAAACAATTAATAAGTTACAGCAAGTGGTATTTATCTGCTATTATGGGAGCGAAAAGGAAGAAGAGTCTGCTTCTGGACGGAGTCAGGAAAGCCATCTTAGCGGATGATCACATGAGCTAATTGGGTAGATATATTGCAGAATGAAGGAACAACATGTATGAAGGCCCGAAGGCCTGATGCCACACTGGAGGAAATGATCCCTCATTCATTGTGGCTGGGAGGCAGGGAAGAGACTCACAGAGCTGAGAAGGAAACTTCATAGGAGCAGGAGGCCTATTTATCTCTTTCATGGAGGACCCTCCAGTGATGAGGACATAAAGCAAAGATGAAAGAATAAACAAGGACATTTAGTATTATTGTATATGGTAAAGGTGAAGTCGGACTTTAAATTTCTGATCCAATAAGATAACATTGGTGTCACAGATTATGATTTTACAAACATCATTAAATATTATATTTTGACTTTCTGTGAGGATTCTTGGTAACTTCTTGGCTGCTAGTAGTGTTGCATGAAATCTTACAACTACTTTCTTGCTCTCTCTCAGGACCCCACTGATGGATAACTGGTATTCTCTATCATATCTGTACTTCAGCACTCTTGGGACTTTGATAACAATATTTGTGGGAATGCTTGTCAGTTTACCAACAGGTAACTAATATCAAGATATTTATTTGTATTTACCTTTATGCCAGCTTTCAGTATCTGTATTTTTGTAGCTATTTATGTTACTATAGTCCTCTGAACAACTTAATTATTTGCTCCTTTTTAGTCATGGAAAACTTGAAGGTCTAATCTTTGTTCAGCTAATTACTAGCTGTATGAACTTGGGCAAATCTATATACCTACCCTGAATTGTAACTAAGACGGGGATAATGTTGACCTATCTATCTCACAGATTGCTATAAAATTAAAAACAAAATGCTTGAAAAAAGTGTATACAGCTACTCATTGTTAGGAATTTAACACATATCTTTATAATGGCCCTCCCCCTCGATCATGGATGGCCCCTATACTGTTTCTATATAGTTGTAAAGAAGGGGACATGTGTAACAAGGAACAGTAGTTATAATTTTGACATCTAAACCTATTGTAAAGGCTTTTCTCAGATATTCACAAACTCTAAAATTTTTTTTTACAATTTCAAAACAAGGCTACCCATAGTGAGCACTGCTCTCTGGGATTACAAGCAACTGTTATCTGGACACCTCACTCTGTCTTCATCCTTAGATTCCCTTGTTCTGTACCCCTTTGTACCATTTCTCCTGGTTCCTGTTTACTCCCTGAAGTGGATGAACCACAACCTACAGACCATTCTTGAGGGAGGGTGGACAAGAGAAGAGATTTTGAAAACTGTATGTCTGAAACACATGTCTTTAATTCTCCCTTATACTTGACCAGTCATTTGTTTGAGTACAGAATCCTCGATTGAAAATGACTTTGTTTCTCAGAGGATGTTCTGATTTTCTTCCAGTTTCCTCTGTTGCTGTTGAGTGGGGCAGTATCATGCTATCAGCTGATCCTTTGCATGCGACATATTTCACAATGGCTGCCTTGCCCGAGACCCTCAGTAGGGCCCTATCAGTAGGAAGACTCGTAGGAAGACTCCTGTCCTTCAGCTATGGGACATTTCCCTATGTTACTCCTTTGGTTTTTCCCTGCTATTTCCCATTTTCTCTTTCTAGAAATCCCATAAGTCAAATGTTTGTGCCTTGGACAGCCCCTCTAATTTTTCTGTCTTTTCTCTCCTATTTTCCATGTCTCTCTTGTAGGTCTACTATATGCGATATTTTTCAATTACTTTTCCAGTAATTCTCAAAGGAGCAGTCTGATCCAGTTTTGAGACTAGTCGGTAAGGAAGGAGGGCAGGTAGAAGGTTGTTGCCATCATCCAGGTGAGCAACCACGGAGGCTCAGACCAGGGTAGTGAGTGGAGCCGGTGAGCTGGTGGGACTGCGGCCCTCAGGGTACACAGCTATAGAAACTAGACTCCGTAGAGGCAGTGCCGCTGTCCTCTTTATCAAATGTGTGATCTACAGCCAGAAACCCCACATTCTGTCCAAATATGTAGATGTCTTTCCTTTATGCTATGAAACTGCCAGGGCTGTACTCCTCTGTAGACCCCACCCTCACTCACTTTATTGATCAGTGTTTTAAATGGTATTTTTCTTGCTTTTTAAAAAAAATGCCATTGTCAGTCATTTACACATCTACTCATGATTTATTGGCACCTGAGTGCACCGACTTCCAGGCCCCGATGATGCTTTCATTTCAAATTAATCAACTATATTAGCACTCAGAGGTGGTGCAATGATAGCTATTATTATATTGTAATTATTATTGCTATAGTTACTTATAATAAAATATGTAGCTATTTTTTTACTTGTCAAACAATTGCTTTAAACTATTACCTTTATATTCAAAAAGGACAGTGCTTTTCCTCTTAAATAAAGTCATCAAAACCGTAGACTTATTCTCTTGCCTCTTTTGGTATATTTTTAGAAATAGTTTAAACATTTTTTCATAAGGAACCTATTTGTCCAGATCTGGAAAGTCCCTATTATTGATTTTTGGTGCTTATTCAATCCATATTTTTTGTTTGTTTAAGAGAATAGGGTGTCAGGATATACATTTTGAGTGCTCCTTTCACCCCTCAAAAACGCTGACACTGATAACCATCTCTATCTCTTGTTTTAAGAAGTGCTTTTGTATCAGTGATATAGCATTAGTGATTAAAAAAAATCACCTTAATTAATTTCATAAGTGACATATTCCTTCTCAGCAGCATTGAGCACCTTGGGAAAAAAAATCTAGAAATACACAAGCCTTAGGCTCTCTGGGAAATAAATTTAGAAGCTCCCATAAGGTACTAGCAATCTCTTAGAATTCAGGCCAAACAGACTTGGCTGGCACTTTGCCTTACCTAATCACACGTGAGTCTTGTTATCAGTAAAATGGAGGTAACTTCCCAAGTAGACCAGGAGCTTTGAGTGTGGTGATTGTCTAATTCATTCTGTTTCTCCGGCACTTAATAGAACCTCTAGCACATAGTAGGCACTGAACAATGTTGAAGGAATAAATCGAAAGTTGATCCCAATTCCAGAACAGCAGAAATTCCATAATTAAAGGTTTAGTATTTGTACTGAAGTGATGGCTGGCAAACTTTTGAGGACATAAGGTCACTACAGAGACTTGATAAAAGTCAGGACTCAGTGCTCCACCCTCAGGTTAGTCCAGGTTAGAGTACAGGAATCCGGATTTTAAATACTTTTAGGTGATTTGAATCACATGGTCTGACATATATGATTTTAAAAGCATATTTATTAATCCACAGATAAAATACCAAATCACAGAATATTTTTTTTGTTGTTAAGGGAAGAGGATTTGGATCCAAATCCAACATACTAATTTTCCTTTGGATAATTTATCCTTCAATTCATAATTTCTTGCATTTCTTCACACACTTTTTCATCCATAGCTAATAAATGGGAAAAGGGTGACCCCACTATTGGAAGGCAGATGGCTTGATATGGCTTGTGGAGGATGCTTTAAAGTCAGTATTCCTACCAGTATTTGCCAGATCACTCTACTTAGGCACAGATGGGTCAGTTGTCTTGAATTAAGTCATCATTTATCTTGAAACGCTAGACATACTTTGCCACAGCAAGAAGCTTGTAGAAGCTGACGAATCTGAGCCTAAGGACAGGGAAACGGTTTTCTAGATCCCCAGCACTATTTAAAAGATCCTCTTTATGTTTTTAATGGGTGGGCAGAGCTGAATGTGCACAAGGTAAATGCCCATATGATGGAGTGTCAGCAGGCATTTGTGGGTGTCTTAACAATGTAAGTAACATCTCCATATTTTTTCAGGTGGAAGAAAACAAAACTTAGACAAAAAATTTCTACTAACCAAAGAGGACTTTTTATCCAATTTTGACTTTAAGAAAGTAAGTTGGCTTTCTTTTTCCTTAAATTAGTAACACTCTGCTTTTATTATCTGCATAGGGTACTAGTTAGTGTTTTCTTGAACAGTGATGATCAAAGAAGGTATTTTCTCTGTTCCTTAATGACCTGTTTCTTTTTTAAAAATATATACGTATTTTTTACACTATTCTTCATTAATAAGTTTTTCAATTACTAGTGATCTAATGAATGTTAACTTTTTTTTTTTTTTAGAAGAACCAGGTTTTAAGCTATAAATCTCACCCAGTAGAAGATGGTGGAACTGATAATCCTGCCTTCAACCATACTGAAGTGATCCCGACAGATCAAAGTGGCAAGGACAAGGAGACTCATTTTTGAAGCAGCTCTGACACTAGATGATCATAACCACATCTCAGATCTGCATGTTTTCTGAGATATTTGGATCAGGTTTAGATTTTTTTCCTTTTTGTGTCTATTATGTCTATCAAAACAAGGAATGTATTGGGAGATAATATCTTGTTAAAACAAAATCCTGACTTCCCTTGTGACACTCACTACTGAAGCTACAATGGATTATGAATCTCAGCGTCAGCATTTCCTCCATCTTTCTTTTATGTTAGTGAACTGTCATTGTGAAAATTCAGGAAGCTATGACGATGTGTATGCCAAAGGCTAACCACACACACAACACATACTTCATGGTCAAACTCATATTCTTAAATTTGGACATTGTTAAATATTTTCCATGCCTTGGTGCTACCAGACGAGGTTTAACCTTTGCCAAAGTCATAACTACTATTGAAAAGGGCTCTCTTCCTCCTACAAACTCTAGTCTAAGGAAGCAGTGAGAATCATCCTGCCAGGGATGACCATGTGCCCAATGAGCATGGCTGTCTTGTAGCTGGGTGTTTAGTCTCCTGCCTCTTTTGCTTGTTACCTAGAGTTCCTGGCCATTTAGTTCTGCTTCGTATCTACATTTCTAGTTCAGACTCACCAGCTGAGTTGTTGTGCACTTTATCTGTGCTTGCCTTAGCTAAGGTCCTGTTTATTGCCTTGGGTTGCATGTCTTGAGACACCCAGCATGAATGCAGCTACCCCAGATCCTAGTTCACTAAGTCCTAGAGGAACAATTTCACTCCCATGAGCCTGATATTAGAAATACTTTCAACATTGGTGTGTATGGATTTGGTGATCAAAGTGTATTTATATTATTCTTAAAGATGAGAAAGATCTGTGGAGTTGGATGATTACATTGGATGCTTTTATTTCTGATTGTAAATATCAGGGAATCTATTAAATTTGAAGGGACACAAACTTAGAAATTTTGTACATCTAGTGTATTAATCCAAAAGGTTAAATAGACAAACACTGCTATTTTTCTTCAGTGTTGTGGTATAACTAAAAATGTCATTTGTTCCATGTTTTAAAAGTTTAGGAAAACAACTTCAACTAGCACTCTCAAAGTTCACTTTATTTATTTTGCTAAGAATTTGGTTTTATAGGTATTCATCAATAGTTTATTTTTTCCTGCAGTGTCCACAATAGATACTGTTTTTTTAAAAGAATTTTTATTTAAAGTTTTAAAATAATACTGTGAGAAATAGTTAGGTCCATTGAAATGTTTTATAATTAATTTTTGCTTATTTTCTAATGTTTTAGAAAAGCATTCTCTGTAAATTTAAAGATTGACTAATATAAACATCAAGACATAAAAACAAGAATATCATTTAGCTAAACAAAGTGATTTATATGATCTTTAAGTTAATGACGTATTCATATATTTTGTGTATGTATAGATGTTATTTTTTAATCAATATATTTATAAGCATCCATCAAAGTTTGTGAATCTTTCCATAATTTTTTAAATGAGTTAGAAGAGATAATCTTATTTGTTTCATGTGAGTGTGATTTGAACTATTATTTATTTAGTAATTCTAGAAGCACATGTATGTAGAATATTTCAATTCTGGACAATGAAATTGGTTTATTAAAATAATTTTTGTCTCTTTTCTGATTGCCAAAGGATTCTGTAATATAGGGTATATGTAATGTATTTTAATGTGAGGTATGATGCTTCCATTCTTGTCTACATTCTTTTAACAAAATGTATCTTTGGATATTAAAAACAAATTCTGTATGATCTAGTTATCTCACTTCCCGGTTTTTACTCAAAAACCACTAATTTGAAAAAGAAAAGTGCATTCCCATGTCTGCAGCACTATTTGCATTAGCCATGAACTGGAAACAACCTAAATGCCCACCAAGTGGATAAGGAACATGAGGCATAGAAACATTGTGGAATACTATTCAGCTGTTAAAATGGACAAATGATGTAGACATGTTTTTTATTTCAGAAGGTTTTGATATGGAGCATTGTTGACACCGAACTGATAGAGAAAAGAAATGGGGGTTGGTGGTACCAGCTGGAGGATGCAAGATTCTGGCCTTTTCACTGACAGAGAAAAGGGGGGATCAAGCTGAAAACTGGATTTAAGGCTTTTAGGGAGGGTGAGTCTGCTGATAGACCCCCAACTCTCACCCATGGCTCTGATCTTATTAACAAGGGTGTCCACTGATCAGTACCTAGGGTGCAAAGCTCTTCAGTCAACACCTGCCCACCCCTACCTCCGTCCTTTCCTGGTCATACCTACTTATGTATACTTACTGCGCCAGGGCGACCTGCTCTTGTCTAATTTTAAAGAGCTTTGTGTATCCACAGAGTCAAAGAAAATACCTATATATTAAAAAATAAAATTAGAAATGAGAAAAAAAGAAAGCCTCCTGTTCAAACACTTAAGGAAAAGTAGGAAACCAGCTGTTGCAGTTCCCTTTGTGGGGGCGGGGCCAGTTGTGCAGGTGGTTGAGGCGGGGAGGGAAGTGAGAGGTGGTGAGACAAGAGAAAGGAGAGAGAGAAAAATGCATAGTGTTACCTTCCGGCTGAGACCTGGTATTATTCCACGATACTGGCTAGAAGCAATGATACTAAGTGAAGGCAAAACTTACTTCATAAAACAAATGGTAGGAGAGAGTCTCAAAACACCTTGGCTTCCATGCTATCAGAGAGACACAGGTTGGCTTCAAGAGGCCAGCCATAGGAGACAGAATCCCATGACGAGGCTCAGAGGATAATATTTTGGTGGGCAAGTCTGAAGATTAAGTCTCTGGACCACTGCACTGCCTCAGTGCTTTGTCTTCCTGTGAAAATACTCTGGTCTTCGGTGTTGATAGCTCAGAAGAGGGATGCTTCAGCAAACCCCAAAGAAAACAAGAATTTCTTCTTGAGTTTTTTGAGTCCCCCAAATCAAGTCTCCTACTTGATAAAGATAAAATATCAAGAAAGCTGGCTTTTGTGAGGACTGGTCCATGAACCGTTACATTAAAAATGGATTCTCTCAGCAGGGAAGTCTCTCCTGACCATGGGCATCAATGAGTCTGAGGAGTCTTGTGTCCTGTTTTACATGCTGAGCCCTGGAATGGTGGCAGCAAATCATCGTAAGTGTTCAGGTTTGAAAATCAATAAAACCTGTGCTCTATCACCTAGTTAAAGCTTAAAGGCACTAGACCCCAGAGAATACACAGATGAGCAGACATACAGCCATGGGGGGAGTCTGAGGGGGGGAGTTTTAGGGAGACTTCACCAATGCTGCATGGTCACAAAAGCAGAAATCGTTGTGTGAAATGTCCAGGTCAATAGCATGCAAAATAGCCACACAATTTTCTGTGACATAGTTTGCTTAGAACAGCAAAGTGATTTCTAAGCTCCCTAGGGCAGCATGGTGGGCAGAAGGGAAGCCCATATGGGACTGGGATGGAGCAGGCTGAAGCACGCTTAGATGGACAGGGATTTCCTGGTACGTAGCGGAACAGGACTATAGTAAGACAAGAACAACGAGGCAAGTGGGGAGTGGTGTCATATATATAACAGTTTATTTTTACATCATTTTGTACATTTTTTTTAAAATCTCAATTGTAATGCCCATAGGCTTCCGATCACGGAGTCACTCACTCATGTGCCATTACCATGAGTAATGTTCACTTCCCCCCCCCCATCCCATTCTCCACTCCACCCCCACAAAATGTCTCTGATATATGACTGTTCATTATTCTTATTATTTTCTCTCCTGGTCCATTATACTCCTGCTATGAGTGAAACCACTAAGCATGATCTTTTTCAGGTCCATTATACTCCTGCTATGAGTGAAACCACTAAGCATGATCTTTTTCAGCTCCATCCAAGTTGCTGCAAAGACATTTTTTTTTGATTGCTGAGTAATATTCTATTTTATATATGTACTTTTTTTTTGAGCAAGTAAATCAACAAGGTAGCTGAAACTGTATTTCAACTTCTTAATACTTTTCATGATCTCTTTTCATAAAATTAGGCATCTGTGCACATTGGTGTTACACTTAGCATCTAGAACAGAATCTGGTCCACAATATTGATACTTGTCAAATGAGTGAGTTCACAAATTTCTGCCTCTTCGAGTTTTCATCTATCTGGTGAGTTTTTAAATGACTGTCACAGGTTTGATTCCCTGGGAAGCAGGGAGTTTAATGTGCTTAATTAAACTTAATTAAGGAGAGCTTTTCGGATCATGGTTTGTTTTGACCTGTGGGTGGAAACAGCAACAGCTTTTGTTGGAAATCGAGGTTGAACTACGACGCACATGTAAGGACAGTTCCCCACAGACAGTCTGAAGCGAGAGGCAGGCTGTGGAGTTAACCCCGAGCTGGGTGAGCTAGCCAGGGTCTCAGACTGACTTCGATGAGCCATTGGAGGGGGCAGTTTCAGGAAGGGGCGTGGTCGAGCCAGGTGATGCTTGCCAACAGGCATTTTGGGGGGGGGGCTTAAAGGGGGGTAGGGAGAGGATAAAAGCTGTCTGCCAGGCCCCAGTGCCCATGCGGGGGCAGGAAGTCGGTCGTTGAGGTGGCTTCTCGGCAGCGTCCTGCAGCGTCCACTTCACCAGGTAACCGCCTAACTGGCTTTTGCACGGTGCTACGCCGTCAACCTGAACTTAGTTTTATCTGACTCCAGAGCCCATAATTTTCACGGTTTTGCTCTATTGTAACTGTTGACGCTCAAGTGAGGGTGGGGATTGGAGTTGGGAGACATATTCTCCGGCTTCTGGGTGATGCAAAGCCCATGTCCAAAGGAGGACCTTTGTGTGCGATGACCCAGGGCTGGAGGAAGTGCCAAGTGCTCTGGTCAGCTAAAAGCCCATCGTGGCAGTGCTTTTAACGAACATAGAGCCAGCTGATAACGCTAACCACCAGCCTTACCAGCCGGCTGACAGTCTCTAAAATATTGTAGAGTCAGATAAAATTATGTTCTGTTTGAATGTAGACTATATTAAAATACTTCAATTTTTGGTAAAATATTGACTAAATCAGTGGTTTTCAGAGTGGGTGCCAATCAACCGTATAAACATCACCTGGATTGGAGGCCAGTGAAATTCTTGGGTCCATCTTAGTCCACGGAATCAGTGAGGGTGAGGTCCACATGGTTTTGAGTTAGTTTGAAAACTGCTGATTGAGATGATACTGATTACCAGGAAAGACAAGCTGGGTTTATGATTAGTAAATTAGCTAGATACATATGATTTCTTTTAAAAAGGCCTGACGATTTTGTTTAGTGTTTTCTTTGCTTGTTGCTTTTGAGTTGCTTCAGAACTTCCTAATTAGTTTGAATTACTGAAAGTTAAAGGTTGCCTGCTAGGCAATGGAGGGCAGCTGGATGTAATACTTTTAGTATTTACCCCTCTTTACCAAGAGACCAATGAGCTCCAAATCAAATAGTCTTCAAAAATCACCCCTGTAGGCCCTCCCTGGTGGCGCAGCGGGTTAAAGCACAGCACTGAGAATCTAAAGCCGCTTCTGCATGAGTTCGATTCCCGCCTGCCCTGGAGGAGACCACATGGCGTGGCAGACCTCTCCTGACCCGTCCGCTGCTCCCCTCAGATCTGCCTGTTCTGTTCCCCACTCTGTCTCTGGTGAAGCCTCTCACCGCCCCTGAGCCTCTGGCCTGTGCCCCAGTTCTGTATGCACAAATAAATAAATCTTTAAAAAAAAAAAAAAATCACCCCTGTAGTGGGAGCCTTGCAAAGCCAGCCTTCCTTACTGTTTTTTGCTAAAAAATTACACAAAATTAGTGCCTAAACTTGGAGTTCAATGGAGAATCTAGGGAAGTCACCCCAGTATCCTACTTGGGAAAATAATAACTGACATTTAGATCTGTGACTTTAAGCTCTTTGCTAGAGTAGGGGGTTATAGGAAGTTGAGGTTTTAATACTTGACTCGGTCATGGTAATAGTGATGGGGACGGATGGGGCAGGTTAGGCCATTGGAGGCTTCTAGGGTGAGGAGACCTCAGTGAAAAGGACTTTTTGGTAGCTGTACTTGTTGACAAGTTGAAATCTAAGCTGGACCTACAGATCTATCTGAATAGGCATAGAAGAAAGTGTTTCAAGGTGCCTGGAGTGGAAGAGTCGGCGGCCTGGGGATGTGAGGAGCTAGACCTGGCTGGTGTGGAGGTTTCTACACTTGTACCAGAACTTGAGAATCATTCAAAGTTGTGAATGTTGAATCCAGGAGGCTCTTCTGCTATGCAGTGCATTTGCTGTATTCTTAATCTGTCTCTACTGTTCATTAGAATAATTATAGTGATGATACTGAATTATTCAAGGAGGGATAAAGTGGGTTTCAAGGTCAGTTTAAAAAACCCTGGAAATCTATAGAATGATTTTCACTCAAATTTTAGCGAAAACAAAATGTTGCTCTTTCTAAGATTAACCTCTCCTGCTATTTGGATAAGTTTATATTTGAAATCACAACCTCCTTGAGGGAATCCTCAAAATAGGTTTTAATGAAAATTATACTGTATAGAAGTGGGCTATTTCTAATATTCAGGTCTTACAAAGACAAATAAGATTAGGTGGATTAGAAGATCCTCATTCTGGCATACTCATTGCCACCAATATTTAGAATATTCTACCGTCCAGACTGAAAAAGTTTAGAAACATATGCTAATATTTTGCTGGTTATATTGTTGGATTTTATGGTGTACATTCATCCACTAAATACCTGACTTCTTTGTGTATGTGTATATGAAATTTTTAGATGTTTTGGGATAATTGACAGATGGTGTCATATAAGTTTAAGGTGCACAACAGTGATTGATTTTCATATTTTAGGACATTGACTACAATAGTCCTAGTTAAAGTTCATCATTTCCTATTTCTTTTCAATAAGAAAGGGAAGGAGAAGAGAACAAATTACTCCTTGGGATAAGAACCCCCAGGATTTACTTACTTAATAATTTTCATATTTGTCAGCAAGGTCAGCTATCGTCATCACTTTGTTTATGGCATCCTAATACTCATTTTATAACTTGGTGTTTGTGCTCTTGATCATTTTTCTAACCTACCATCCCCCCACCACTGGCAATCATGAATCTGATCTTTTTCTGATTTTTGTTGGTTGTTTTTTTCCCTCTAGATCATGTATAAGTCAGACCACACAGTATTTGTCTTTCTCTGATGTACTTCACTTAGCATAACACCCTCAAGGTCCATCCATGTGGTGGCAAATGGCAGGATTTTTCATTTCCTTTATGGCTAAATAATATTCCACTGTTTATGCAGACCCCAAGGTCTGCATTTGTTCCTTTGTTAATGGACACTTAAGTTATTTCCATGGGTATTGTAAATAATGCTGCTGTGAGCATGGGGGTCCAGATAAATCTTTGAGAGCGTTTTCCTTTCCTTCGGGTTGGTTCACTGAGTGGAACTGCAGGATCTTGTCATGGTTCCATTTTAAAAATATAGAGGAAACTCCAGACTTTTCCATAATGGCAACATAATTTACAGCCCCACCAGCAGGCCCAGATGTTCACCTATCTTCATGTCCCAAGCCAGAATTCGTTATTCCTTGACTTTATGGCAGTGTTCTCACAGGCAAGAGATAGCTCCTGTGACTATATTTCCCCATAATTAATGATGCTGAGTACTTTTTTCATGTTCTATTGAACAGTCATGTATCTTATTTTGAAAGTAATGTATTCAGGGCCATTTAAAAGTGGGGTCAATTTTTTTTTGTTCTAGTTTTTATGAGACATATATTTTCTATTCACTTTGTTGATTAGCATTTTGCTCTTTTTAGTGTGTAGTCTTTGTTCATTTTGTTGCTGTGTATTGGGTATTGCTTAAAACACCACCCAGGAGAGGTGAGAAGAGTCAGAAACTCACTCCCTGGTGAGTACATCAATATACATCAATCCTTAGGGGTTGCTCTTCACCAAGTGTGGCCTTCTGAGGTTGCCCAGATTTTGGGGAGAAGGTTCCAGGGGGTAGGGACCCTCCATGCTTTGCAGCTGCAGCTTGAATGTCATTGGTCACTGCCTGTTCCTGGAAATATCCTGTCATTTGACCTGGCCCCTGCCAAGCATCTGGGACT
This sequence comes from Condylura cristata, assembly GCF_000260355.1. Taxonomy (NCBI): domain Eukaryota; kingdom Metazoa; phylum Chordata; class Mammalia; order Eulipotyphla; family Talpidae; genus Condylura; species Condylura cristata. Next base: position 11,656,307 of record NW_004567105.1, read on the forward strand.
CCAGCCTGCAGCCACTTTGCGGGGAGAGAAAGGGGTGGGAAGTGTTGGGATTGGTTTGTATGGAGGCTTAGTTGTTCATATACCTGCATCCCCAGGATGCATGCCCTGTCATGACCTGCTGGATGCCACTGGGTTGTCTGCCACACATTTATCCCCAGCTATGTGGCTGGCCCTGGGCTTCTGGGATCTGGTGCCACGGCATCATTACCACACACATTCCTGGTGGTGTTGTCACTGCATTATCAAGAAGAGGAACCCACATAGAGGTGGGTGGGAGTAAGCATCCCCCTGGAGGAAAGCCAACAGTTGTGGGAGGACAGTTGGTTGAAAGCTCTCCAGTACCAAAAGAAAATTGTTGCCAAGACTCATGCCAAGTAGCTTTCCCCTATATTTTCTTGTAGTTTATGGTTTCTAAACTTACATTCAGGTCTTCAGTCCTTTCTTAGTTAATTTTTCTGAGTGGTGTAAGATAGGGATCTAGTGTCATTCTTTTCCCTACCTACCTAGATACATACATATAATTTCTCGAGCACCATTAGTGAAGAGACTGCCTTTTCTTCATTGAATGTTTTATTCCCTTGTCAAATATTTGTTGGCTGTACATGATTATGTTTATTTCTGGGGTTATAATCCTATTCCATTGGCCTGTGTGTCTGTTTTTATGCTAGTACCATACTGTTTTGATTATTATAGTTTTGTAATAGTTTGAAATCAGAACATGTCATACTTTCCACATTCTGCATACATTTTAGGGCTTTATTTCTGTGTAAGATGTCATTTGAACCTTTTGTGTATGTTTTTATTATAAGTAATTATTACAGAAAAATATGCTATTAAGGAGCAGACTAACTACTGTAGACAATTTCTAATACCATTTTGGCAAATTTTCTTCAGTCTTTATTTTTATTGTGGTATCATTTGTTCACAATACTGTATATGATTTGGAGGCATACCCTACTCCCCTGAGCAGAGCACCCATAATTTTTGACTACTCTATCGGGCCTTTTTCTCTTTTGTTCACCATCCCTGATCCTCCTCTGGTAGCCTTAATTCTTCAGCAGATTTCAAGTATTGGGTTTAGTTTTGTGTGTTCATTTGTTTCTTTATAGTCCATATTTGAGTTAAATCATCCTATATTTGTCTCTGCTTCTGAGTTAGTTCATTTAACATAATCCTCTAGGTTCTATCCATACTGTCCCAAATATCAAGATTTCCATTTTTTAAAATAGTTCAACTGTATTCCGTTGTGTAAAAATACCACATCTCCATCCACTTACCTATCATTGGGCAACTTAGGTTGTTTCCACAACTTGGCTTTTGTGAATAGTGCTGCATTGAACATAGGAGCATATATAGCACTTCAAATTACTGTTTTGAATTCTTTGGCTGGATACCTAGTGGTGCAGTGGTTGGATCATCTGGCAAACCTATTTTTAACATTTTGAGAAGCCTCCATAGTATTTTCCATAGGGGTTTGACTAGTCTACATTTCCACCAACAGAGCATGAGGGTTCCTTTTTCTCCATACCTTGCCAATATTTGCTATTTCTGGTTTGCTAAGGTGGGCAATTTTCACAAGTCTGAGATGGTATCTAATTGTTTTAAATTGCATTTCCTTCATAAGTGATGATGAACATTTTTTTTTTTTTATTCCATGTGTCTGTTGGCTATCTGTATGTCTGCTTTGGAGAAGTGTTTCTTCTTTGATTGGGTTCTTTGTTTTCTTTGTTGGGTTGTATGAATACTTGGTAAATCTTAAATGTCAGTTTCTTGTCAGATGTTAGCCCCATGTCTATGTTTTATGGCTTGATTTTTTTAATAAATTTTTTTTGTATGGTTGAAACAGTGATCTAATTTTATTGTTCAAGTGGCTATCCAGTTTTCCCAGTAACATTTTTGATGCATTCCTTGCACAATTGTACACTATTGACTTCTTTGTAATAGATTAAATTTCCATAAATGTTTGAGGTTTTTCCTACATTCTCAAATCTATTTCATTGGTCTGTGTGTCTATTTTTATTCTAATACTATACTATTTTAATTACTATAGTTTTGTATGATAGCCTGATATCTGGGAATATAATACCTCCATTTTGTTAGGTATGCTTTGGTTATTGAGGGTCTTTTGGTTCCATGTGAATTTGAGTTATATATGCACTATATCTGAGAATATCATTGAAATTTGATAAGTCTGTTTCGTTGGGTAAGATGACCATTTTTTAAAATAATAGTTTATTTTTACATCATTTTGTGCCTTTTCCATGTCAGTTGTAATCCCTGTGGGCTTCCCATCACCAAATTACCCGTGTGCCATCACCATAGTCCAGTGCACTTCCCCCCATTTTTGATCCCATTCCCACTCCACAACTGTAAAATGTCTCTGGTATATAGTTCTTCATTATAATTATTTTCTCTCCTTTATACTCCTGCTATGAGTGAAACCATCTTGTATTTTTTTTTCTTTCTGGCTTATTTCACTAAGCATGGTCCCTTCCAGCTCCATACATGTTGCTGCAAAAGGCATGTGTTCATCTTTTTTGATTGCTGAGTAATATTCCATTGTGTATATGTACATCTTTTTAATCCAGTCAAGATGACTATTTTTTTTTTTTAGGTTTGTACTCATGTTTTTTTTTTTTTATTAAAAA